>NC_086102.1:23902595-24600095 GCF_963921235.1 Mobula hypostoma
CAGTATCCTTAACAAAGTTTTTGTTCCACAGGTGATGCCCAGCCTGCTGAGGTTTTTACCATGGATCCTGTTATTATCGTTTAAAATGAGTTCATTGCTGGACTTCATTCATCTGTTGCTTTGGGTCAATTCTCCTTTAGGGATATCAATGAGCCATTAATTTGGTGACTTAGTGTGGCCTGAGGCTTATTTGGTCATGTCATGTGAAGAAATGGAAAGGACTGGATGGAGAGGACATGGAGAGGATGTTTCTTATGGTGGGGGAGTCTCAGAGTAGAAGGTACAGCCTCAGAATAGAAGGACAACCTTTAGAACAGAGATAAGGAGGAATTTCTCTACCAGGATGGTGGCGGTGAACCTGTGGAATCCATACGGCAAGAAGGCAGGTGTATGGGCTTGAGTGGGATCTGGGATCAGCCATGATGGAACGGCGGAGCAGACTTGATGGGTTGAATGGCCTAATTCTGCTCCTGTGCCTTATGGTCTTATGGCTGTGGAATCCAAGTTATTGGGTGTACTTAAAGTGGCGGTTGTTAGGTTCATAGTACATCAAAGATTATGTGGAGAAGGCTGGAGAATGGAGTTGAGATGGATAATAAATCAACCATGATGGAATGGTGCAGCAGACTTGATGGGCTGAATAGCTCCTATCTGCTCTTATCTCTTATTATCTTATGGTCTTATGGACTAAGCCTCTAGTTAAGCCTTTCACATCTGTGTGACAGGGGTGCAACATCGCACCATAATATCTTGGTAATACAACTGTAGTTGTGAATCACAGTAAACAACCTTGTGCTACACACCTCTGCTTCTGTCGCCATCAAAAATGAACCATGGGGTGCAGAGTACAAATCAATAGTCTTCCTCGCATTTCTTCAGCTGGGGCTGTTAATACTCACAGATTCGATTTACACACCAAGCAATCAATCAATCTGACAGGTAATCATTTAACAGCCCATGTACACCCTTTGGATGTACCTATCATTAAAAATAACCAAAGGATGGGTTGGCTAACATCAGACAATTGAAGGATGGTCATCTCCTCGAACACCTTGAGGTGCTTTACTGTGTTAAAAGCACTGTATAAGAGCAAGATTTTTAAAATTCAATTTAACAGCCTCATTTGAGCAGCACAGTAGCGGTTACCATAACACTATTATTTACTTATTTATTGAGATACAGCGCGTAATAGGCCTTTCCTGCCCTTTGAGTCACGCCACCCGGCGATCCCCCGAGTTAATTCCAGCCTAATCACGGGACACTTTACGGTGACCAATTAAACTACCAACCGGTACATCCTTGGATCGTGGGAGGAAACCAGAGCACCCGGAGGAGCTTCACACAGTCACGGGGAGAACGCACAGAACTGAGCAAACCTGTGGGCCTTAAGACAGATACGGTATGTCCCCTGGTCCTGATGGAATGCATCCCAGGGCACTGAAAGAAATGGCAGAAGTTATAGTAGAGGCTTTGGTGATAATTTACCAAAATTCTCTGGATTGGGAGCAGGTCTGGGCAGATTGGAAGATGATGAATGTCACGCTACTGGTCAAAAAAGGATCTAGGCAAAAGACAGGTAACTATAGGCCATTTAGTTTAACATCTATAGTTGGGAAAATGATTGAAGCTATCATTAAATAAGAAATAGTGAGGCATCTGGATAGAAATGGATCCATTAGGCAGACACAGCATGGATTCAGCAAAAGCAGGTCTTATTTGACAAGCCCACAGGAGTTCTTTGTGGATATAATGAGCGCAGTGGATAGAGGGGAACAGGTGAACATTATTTACTCGGATTCCAGAAGGCGTTTGGTAAGATGCCGCAGAAAAGCCTTATTCATAAAATAAGGATGCATAGAGTTGGGTGTGATGTATTAGCACGGATGGAGGATTGGTTGACTAATAGAAAGCAGTTGGGATACATGGTTGTTACTCTGCTTGGCAATCAGTGGTGAGAGGTGTGTCACAGGGGTCGGTGCTGAGCCCGCAACTGTTCATGACATACACTAACAATCTGGAAAAGGGGACCGGGTGTAGTGTATCTAAGTTTGCTGATGACGCTAAATTGAGTGGGAAAGCAAATTGTGCAGAAAATATGAAGAGTCTGCAGAGAGACTCTCTGATAGGTTAAGTGAGTGGGCAAGGGTCTGGCAGATGGAATACAATGTTGGTAAATGCGAGGTCATCTACTTTGGAACGAAAAATGAAAGAGCAGATTATTATTTAAATGGTAAAAAAAATTGTAGTTATGCTGCTGTGCAGAGGGACTTGGGAGTGCTTGTGCATGAATCACAAGAGGTTGGTTTGCAGGTACAGCAGGCTATCAAGAAGGCAAATGGAATGTTGACCTTCTTTGCTAGAGGGATTGAATTTAAGAGCAGGGAGGTTATGCTGCAACTTTACAGGGTACTGGTGAGGCCACATCTGGAGTATTGTGTGCAGTTCTGGTCTCCTTACTTGAAGAAGGATATAATGGCTTTGGACGTGGTGCAGAGGAGGTTCACCAGGTTGATTCCAGAGATGAGGGGGTTAGTCTATGAGAAGAGATTGAGTGCTTAGGACTGTACTCACTGGAATTCAGAAGAATGAGAGGAGATCTTATAGAAAAATATGAAATTATGGAAGGGATAGATAAGGTTGTTTCCACTGGTAGGTGAGACTAGAACTAAGGGACATAGAAATATAGAAACATAGAAAATAGGTGCAGGAGTAGGCCATTCGGCCCTTCGAGCCTGCACCGCCATTCAGTATGATCATGGCTGATCATCCAACTCAGAACCCTGTACCTGCCTTCTCTCCATACCCCCTGATCCCTTTAGCCACAAGGGCCAGATCTAACTCCCTCTTAAATATAGCCAATGAACTGGCCTCAACTGTTTCCTGTGGCAGAGAATTCCACAAATTCACCACTCTCTGTGTGAAGAAGTTTTTCCTAATCTTGGTCCTTTATCCTCAAACTGTGACCCCTCGTTCTGGACTTTCCCAACGTCGGGAACTCAGACTGACTACTGGATTTGCTTTTGCTGCCAAGTTCATAAATAGATGTGGAACTGCTGATTGCAAATCTGTACTGCAACATGCCTCCCTGCTTAACTGCAAACTCCAATTCAAAGGTTCAAAGGTAAATTTAGTGTCAGGGAAATGTATACAATATACATCCCAAAATTCTTTTTCTTCGCAGCCATCCACGAAAACAGAGGAGTGCCCCAAAAAATGAATGACAGTTAAATGTTAGAACCCCAAAGCCCCCCCAGCTCCCCCCTCCCACGAGTAAGCAGCAGCGAAACAACGTGTTCAGTTCTGCTTGCCTCGTTATACGAAGGATGTGGATATTTAGAGAGAGTGCAGGGGAGATTAAAGAATATGTTCTATGAAGAAAGGCTGAGCAAGCTAGGGCTTTATCCTTTGGAGTGGAGAGGATGAGAGGCAAGTTGATAGAGGTGTATAAGATGACAAGGGGCATACAGTAGAAAGAGTGGACACCGGCACCTCCTTCCCAGGGTGGCAATGGTAATAGGAGAGGGCATACTTTTAAGCTGATTGAAGGAAACTATAGAGTGGATGCTAGAGGTAGGTTTTTTTACACAGAGATTGATATGTGTATGTAATGCATAGCCGTGTGGGCACGTGGCCAAGTGGTTAAGGCATTGGACTAGCGACCTGAAGGTCGTGAGTTCGAGCCCCATCCGAGGCAACGTGTTGTGTCCTTGAGCAAGGCATTTAATCACACAGTGCTTTGTGATGACACCGGTGCCAAGCTGTTCGGGTCCTAATGCCCTTCCCTTGGACAACATCAGTGTCGTGGAGAGGGGAGACTCACAGCATGGGCAACTGCCGGTCTTCCATACAACCTTGCCCAGGCCTGCGCCCTGGAGAGTGAAGACTTTCCAGGCGCAGATCCATGGTCTCGCAAGGCTAACGGATGCCTTAATTAATTAATAATGCATAGCCGGGGATGGTGGTAGAGGCAAATACACTGGGGGTGTTTAAGAGACTCTTAGATAGGCACATGCATGGAAGAAAAATGGAGGACTATGTAGGAGGGAAGGATTGGACTAAACTCAGAGTAAGTTAAAAGGTTTACAAATCACCGCTGGCCAAATGGCCTCCACAATGCTGAACCTTTCAATGTTCTATAAGTTTGCAATAAATTTGCATTTGCATTGAGCACTGGTTGCCAAATTCAGTTCTGTTAAAGTCAATAAAACTGAACTTTAGAGTTCAATATGGAACTTGTAGAATAAAATGTGATTTAACACAGGTAACAGAGGGCAAACTAGACTCATGATTGCAGGGAATATACAAGGAAAGCCAAAGGGTGGTGAATCTATGGAATTTGTTGCCACGGGCAGCAGTGGAGGCCAAATCATTGGCTGTATTTAAGGCAGAGATTCATAGGTATCTGAGTAGCCAGGGCATCAAAGGTTATGGTGAGAAGGCAGGGGAGTGGGACTAAGTAGGAGAAAATGGATCAGCTCATGATAAAATGGCGGAGCAGACTCGATGGGCAGAATGGCCGACTTCTGCTCCTTTGTCTTATGGTCTTATGGAAAGCTTAGCAAGACAAGATGAACACGTTGAGAGTGTGAAAACACAGGCGAGGCCGTGTTTTACTACGTTAGCTTGAATGGGTGACATACTTTGGAAATCCAGTGAACTGCAGTGAATTGCCCCACTGCATAATGGTCAATGAGCACACATATACTGTAATTATCAGTAGTGTGCTCCAGTCACTGCTGTATTACTACTGAGCAAAAGAATAGACGCTTTTCCAAGTGAAAAGGAAATCAACGAGACAACCACCCTTCTCGAGTTTGATGTTTCAAAAATCTATCAGGAGGATATTTGCCATCTTCTCAGCAATAGCTGTGATGGAATGGAAGGAAATAAATAGAGTATACTTACTTAAAAGAAACAGAGTGTTGTTGCAAGCACAACCTCATAGTGCAGATGCAGATGAGGCACCTTCAAGCAATTTTCATTTAATCAGAGAGATGTGAGCTAAGCCAACCTAGGTCAGATTCCACTGGAACAGACAATTCTGGGGTTTTTATTCCACTAATCTGAAAGTCTATTCGCTGTCAAAACCAAATACCTGGTCTTACGATGAAGAGGGACAAGTTCAAATCTCACCATAGCAACAGCAGAATTTATATTTAGTTAATTGAATAATCAGCAATAAAGGTGCAAAAAGCTAGTGTTAATAATGGTGACCTTAGATTACCTGATTATTATACAAACCTGTCTGGTTCACTAATGCCCATTAGAGCTGGAAATCTGCCATCCTGACTTTATCTGCTCTTTAGGACTCTCACAGCTATCTCAGCAAGCCATTCAGTTGTACGAAACCATTACATTAAAGCATAATTACTCACTACCCAGCCACACTTTAAGAGTGCCTTTACCCTTCAAACTACCGTAGTTCAATAGGGTTACAGGCTATTAACTTCTCAATGACATTTAGGGACCAACAGTAAACAATAACCTTGCTGGCAATGGTTGCATCCTGCAAATATTTTTTGTATTTATGCAAGAAGTTTTTGATTGTCCCTAATTTAACTTGCACTATCTTGAATCCAAGACCTTTGTTTCACCCTCATAATTTAAGGCCTGCCAGGGAGGTTTTTAGTACATCTTAATGCAACAGGTAGATTAAAACTATACTTGGTAACCACTTTATTAGGCATATCTTGTACCTAATAAAGAGGCCACTGAGTGACTGTCCACGATCTTCTCCTATTGCAGCCCATCCACTTCAAGTTTCAATGTGTTGTGCGTTCAGAGATACTCTTCTGCACACCACTGTTGTGACACATGATTATTTGAGTTGCTGTTGCCTTCCTGTCAGCTTGAACCAGTCTTCTCTGACTTCTCTCATCAGCAAAGCATTGTCACTCACAGAAATGCAGCTCATTGGATCACTTTGGTTTTTCACTCCATTCTCTGTATTGTGTGTGAAAACTCCAGGAAATCAGTAGCTTCTGAGATACTCAAACCACCACATCTGGCACCAACAATCATTCCACAGTAAAAGAACCTCAGATCACATTTCTCCTCCACCCTAATGTTTGATATGAACAACAGCGGAACCTCTTGACAAAATCTGCCTGCTTTTATGCATTGAGTTGCTGCTACATGATTGGCGGATTAGAAATTTGAATTAACAAGCAGATGTACAGGTGTACCTAACAAAGTGGCCACTGAGTGTATTTTAAAGAGTCCCTTACAACAGTTTAATATGCTACATTGTATTTTCTCTCAACGAGGCCTATCAGAGGCTTAAAGATTTAATGCCTGTATTATTTCTAATACCCTAATTTGTTCAATGTACTGTATATTTACGTCAGATTTATAAAATGATTATCGTCCTTACAAATCAACAGAACCATGTTCATTTTCACTGCAGTCCTGAGAGCTTCTTGGTGCTATCCTCAATGTGGAAGGATTGTAAAGCATCAAAATTAGAAGCATGCGGCCGGGGATTAAGGAATATTGCTTTAATCCAGGATTTTCCATCTATCCCTGAATGTAATTACTGTGAATCCAATATGAAACACGAATGAGAGCAGATGTTCAGTGTCTAAGAGAAGAATTATGTACTTAATATATCTCTGATGCTCTGATTTAATGCAGTAAATGGAGGTCAACTGCTCCGTCCAAAACTTAATGATACAATTGAAATTCTGGATTACGCAGAGTTGTTATGTAAACACATTGGTTGGTATACAATTTCACATGAACAGGGAACATGGGAAAAATGAAAGAAGACAAAGAGCAAAGACCCAGCAATTAATTCATGTGGGTTTAGAACAGGAGATCCCATTCATTTTTATTCCATGAAGCCACGCCATTAACTGAGGGGCCTATGGAAACCCATGATTTAAGTAGACAGCAGTAGAGGTTCCTTGTAATTAAGAACCTCTAAAGGGATTGGGCAGAAAAATAATGAGCAACACACACAAATTGCTGGAGGAACTCAGCAGGGCTGAAACGTCGACTGTGCTCTTTTCCTGGATGCTGCCTGGCCTGCTGAGTTCCTCCAGCATTTTGTGTGTGTTGCTTGGATTTCCAGCATCTGCAGATTTTCTCTTGTTTGTGAGAAAAATAGTGATGCAGTTTCTCAACCTCATGTTGGTTTGAAGAACTCACAGTTACAATATAGCCCTCCTAAAGAAAGGGTAGAAAGAAAGAAGTGAACGAGAGAATTAAAAATAGTAAGTCTGTATGCCCATCCTTCAAAGGGACCTGAAGCTCTCTGTCCTCTCAGGTTGATACATGAAGTCCCATTGCATTATTTTGAAGATGAGCAAAGGAATTTTCCCTGGTATCCTGCACATAAATAAAGCTTCAATCATCTGCTTTCTGTCTATTCAGAAATCCTAATGGTTCAGCACTTTGTTTACAGATCGCATTTCCTGGGCTCTCTTGAAACTCATCAGGGGCCTGGTGTACAGAATAAAGAACTTCAGTTCCCAGTGGGCAATGTGAAGGGTTCACCTGGAACCAGAAGCTACGATGGTGGCCCGGTTACATGTGCAGAGGGTTGGGGACAGCTCAGTAATAAAATGTCCTAACATAAACCCACGCCAAGTTTGTCTTTATTAAGAACAAGCATATTAGATGGTTCCTGTGATCTCTTTCTACTTTCAGATTCATTTCTTTATTTATCACATGTACGTCAAAACATATAGTGAGATGTGTCATTTGCTTTAACAACCAACCCAACTTGTGCTGGGGGCAGCCCGCAATTGTCACCACACATTCCATCGCCAGCATAGCGTGCCCACAATGTTCAGCAGAACAACAGCAAAGCAAGACCCTCTCCACCCTCCCATCCAGCCAGCCACCCACTCACACACTCAAACAGTCCTATAACCACATGACAGCTGCCTCCAAGTCTCCAGCCTCAAATGAACTCACAATCTCACAGACATTGAGTCTCACACTTCACCAGTGAACTTGCAGACCCAGAACTTCGGCCATTGTTCCTCAACGTTGAGGTTTGATCTTCGGTGGCGACTTCAGAACTCACTGGAGTCCGGGTTTTTCCATTCCCCTGAAATTCACAGTAACCCCAGCTTCTGCACTCCCCAAACACCTACTGCTTTCTCTGGAAATGTCATTGTGGTACAATGTAACATCTTAAGAGGTGATTAATTTGTTCATCCAATAGTTCCGAAAGTCTGCCAATCCAGCACCATCAAAGTCTTAAATGTTCAAAGGTTCATTTATTATCAAGTATAAAGCTCTGAAATGTTTCTTCTCCAGACAGCCATGAAACCAAGGAAGAAAAAAATGGAAGCACGATCATCAACCCCAAACCCCTCCTTCTTGGACAAAAAAAAACAAAAAATGGAAGAGGCACATCAACCTCCAAATTTGCCTTCAGTCCCCCACACACAAAAAAATGAGAAAGATCAGGTGAAATACACAGAACACAAAAAAAAAGACTGAAAAAGTCCACAGTCCAAGTCCACATCCAAAACACAGAAAACCTGGGCAACATGCTCCTCTCCATAGCAGCCTGATCGCACCAGTATTAAAAAGGTGAACTCCCCTCTCTGGCAACAGAGCAATCTCACCAGTGATAAAAAGACAGGCTCCCCTCTCTGGTAGCAGAGCAATTCTCCAGTGTTAAAGAGGCAGTTTCCTGTCTCCATAGCAGAGTGATCTCAACAACAATAAAAAGGCAGTCTCCCCTCTCTGGCAGCGAGCAATTCTCCAGTGATAAAGAGGCAGTTTCCTGTCTCCATAGCAAAGTGATCTCACCAGCGATAAAAAGGCAGTTTCCGTTCTTTAGCAGCAGAGCAATTCTCCAGCGATAAAAAGGCAGGAAGCTGGCATTTCAGTCTCCCTCATTGCTAAAAACAGTAAACAATTGAATCTTTAACTGGTGAATTGGAGCTGAACATCGGCTTGCAGCCATCTCGCCATCTGGTTCCCACTCACTGCCTCTGCCTCCCAGAATCCCCTCAGAAACTGCAGTGCTGAAACACCAAAACAATCTCCAAACTGCAAATCACCGGCTCCAACAGTTCCAGAATCACATTCAGGATGAAAAACAAATATAAAAGACATAAAAGAATTGGAATATATGGTTTCATGATCTATCCAGAAGATGTTGGCTGAAGGAGTGTTGAATTCAAGTGCCTTCTTATACCAGATTAACAAAGTTTTATTGTATTTGGTCTTTTATCAACATCAATAAAGTACATTATTTGCTCATGACTGGCTGTCACATTTCCTACATTTAATTGTGACTACAGTTCTAAAATTCATCATTAACTGCAAAGGATTTGGGGACAGAAGGGACTGCAGTTGCTGGAATCTGAAGCAAAACCAAATACTTGGCTGGGCATTCTCTAACCTAACGGAATGAAGAAACTCCCTTCTCACTTGAATCCACCTATCACCTCCCAGCTGTTACTCCACCCTTCCCTTCACCTTTTTATACCTCCCTTCTTTATCTCCATCTTTATTTCCAGTCCTGACGTAGGGTTTCAACTTGAAGCACTAACTGTCTATTTCCCTCTATAGATGCTGCCTGACCTGTTGAATTTCTGCAGTGCTTTTGGTGTTGCAAATGATTTGGGGACAAGATGTGGGGTTGAGGTTGAAAAGGGAGTTGGAAAAGGCATGTAATAAGGGTAATGTCACAATTGTAACGGGGGAATTCAATATGCAAGGAGATTGGGAAAATCAGGTTGGTGTTGGATTGAAAGAGAGGGAATTTGTTGAATGCCTATGAGATAGCTTTTTAGAGCAGCTTGTGTTCGGTCGGGCGCCGGACGCTCGGAGAGATTTGGCAGGGGGCGGGCACTCGGCTGAGGGCCGTGGTTGAGTGGTCGGTGACTTGGGCCGGCTCCCCCACCGGACTTAGTCTGGTGAGGAGGGTGTGAGGACACCCAGCAGGACTGAAAAAAAACAAGACCTGACAAAGGGCAGATGAGCTCCTTGTGAGCCAACGACCATCTTCCGTGGAAGAGATTAAAGCCTCACCACGTATCTACGAATCATATGCTATGCACTTAGTTAGAAGAGACATGATGAACTTGGGCACTCCACCATGTGCCTGGACCTGCCCAAGGCCTCCACCTAAGGGAGGGCCGAGCTCGAAGAAGCGGCCACAGCTGGAGGCTGACACGGCCTCGGGCTCGAGTTCAGCGGGGGCGGCGGTGGGTGGTGCCAAGGTGGCCAGTGAGAACAAACTGGGGGAGAGGCTGTACTCGGTGCTGTCGCAAGATCGAAGAAGATGGAGGTGCATAGGCACCAACTCCGGATTCAGCACCCACTAACTGACTGTGTTCGAGTGTACTTGGGGAAGGGCTCTCTTAGATTGGGTGTTGTGTAATAACCCCGATTTTATTAATCAGCTTAATATAAAGGAACCTTTAGGAGGCAGTGATCATAATATGATTGAATTTGCGCCTGCAATTTGAGAGGGAGAAGCATAAGTCAGATGTATCAGTATCGCAACAGAGGCGTGAGAGAAAGGAAGGTGGCTCAGGTGGATTGGAGGAGGATGATGGCAGAGCAGAGATGGCTGAAGTTTCTGGGAATAGTTCACAAGACACAGGATAGATATGTCGCACAGAAGAAGTTCTCAAATGTCAGGGCTAGGCAACCGTGGCTGACAAGAGAAGTTAAGGACTGATGGGAACCGGAATGATAGAGCGGAGGAAGGGGAAAACAGAAATAGATCTAAAATACTGAGCAGTAAAGATGTCAGGAAAGACAGGCAGGTGATGGGGCAAACTTGTAGCCATTGGGATGAGTTGCAGTGCAATCAAAGCAAAAAGTACCAAATACTGGTCTTAAGGTGTTATACTTAAATGCACGCGGCATAAGGAATAAGGTGGATGATCTTGTCATACAGCTACAGATTGGCAGGTATGATATTGTGGCCATCACTGAGACCTGGCTAAAGGATGCATGTCTCTGGGAGCTGAACGTCCAAGGATGCACGGTGTATTGGAAGGATAGGAAGGTAGGCAGAGGGGGAGGCGTGGCTTTATTGGTAAGAAATGATATCAAATCATTAGAAAGAGATGACATAGGATCGGAAGGTGCAGAATCTTTATGGATTGAGCTAAGAAATCGCAGGGGTAAAAGGACCCTGATGGCAGTTATATACAGGCCTCCAAACAGTTGCAGTGAAGTGGACTACAAATTACAACAGGAAATAAAAAAGGCTTGTCAGAAGGGCAGTATTATGATAATTGTGGGGGATTTTAACATGTGAGTGTGTTGGGAAAATTAGGTCGGCACTGGATCTCAAGAGAGAGAATTTGTAGAATGTCTGCGAGATGGCTTTTTAGAACAGCTTGTTGTTGAGCCCACTAGGGGATCGGCTGTACTGGATTGGGTATTGTGTAATGAACCAGAAGTGATTA
Source organism: Mobula hypostoma (assembly GCF_963921235.1). NCBI lineage: Eukaryota > Metazoa > Chordata > Chondrichthyes > Myliobatiformes > Myliobatidae > Mobula > Mobula hypostoma. The sequence goes on from NC_086102.1 coordinate 23,913,989, forward strand.
GAGAGATTGAGGTGAAGGTATCCTTAGGAGGCAGTGATCATAACATGATTGAGTTCACTGTGAAATTCGAAAAAGAGAAGCCGAAATCCGATGGGTCGGTATTTCAGTGGAGTAAAGGAAATTATAGTGGCATGAGAGAGGAACTGGCCAAAGTTGACTGGAAAGGGACACTAACAGGAAGGACAGCAGAGCAACAGCGACTGGAGTTTATGCGAGAAGTGAAGAAGGTGCAAGGCAGGTATATTCCAAAAAAGAAGAAATTTTCAAATGGGAAAAGGATGCAACCATGGCTGACAAGAGAAGTCAAAGCCAAAGTTAAAGCAAAGGAGAGCGCATACAAGGAAACAAATATTAGTGGGAAGACAGAGGATTGTGAAGTTTTTAAAAGCTTACAAAAGGAAACTAAGAAGGTCTCTAAGAGGGAAAAGATGAACTATGAAAGGAAGCTAGCAAATAATATCAAAGAGGATGCTAAAAGCTTTTTCAAGTATATAAAGAGTAAAAGACAGGTGAGAGTAGATATAGGACCGATAGAAAATGATGCTGGAGAAATTGTAATGGGAGATAAGGAGATGGCGGAGGAACTGAATGAGTATTTTGCATCAGTCTTCACTGAGGAAGACATCAGCAGTATACCGGACACACAAGGGTGGCAGGAAAGAGAAGTGTGCGCAGTCACAATTACGACAGAGAAAGTACTCAGGAAGCTGAATAGTCTAAAGGTAGATAAATCTCCCGGACCAGATGGAATGCACCCCCATGCTCTGAAGGAAGTAGCTGTGGAGATTGCGGAGGCATTAGCGATGATCTTTCAAAAGTCGATAGATTCTGGCATGGTTCCGGACGACTGGAAGATTGCAAATGTCACTCCGCTATTTAAGATGGGGGCAAGGAAGCAAAAAGGAAATTATAGACCTGTTAGCTTGACATCGGTGGTTGGGAAGTTGTTGGAGTCGATTGTCAAAGATGAGGTTACGGAGTACCTGGAGGCATATGACAAGATAGGTAGAACTCAGCATGGTTTCCTTAAAGGAAAATCCTGCCTGACAAACCTATTACAATTTTTTGAGGAAATTACAAGTAGGCTTGACAAGGGAGATGCAGTGGATGTTGTGTATTTGGATTTTCAGAAGGCCTTTGACAAGGTGCCACACATGAGGTTACTTAACAAGATAAGAGCCAATGGAATTACGGGGAAGTTACATACGTGGATAGAGCATTGGCTGATGGGCAGGAAACAGAGAGTGGGAATAAACAAATCCTATTCTGGTTGGCTGCTGGTTACCAGTGGTGTTCCACAGGGGTCCGCGTTGGGGCCACTTCTTTTTACATTGTACATCAACGATCTGGATTATGGAATAGATGGCTTTGTGGCTAAGTTTGCTGACGATACGAAGATAGGTGGAGGGACCAGTAGTGCTGAGGAAACAGAGAGTCTGCAGAGAGACTTGGATAGATTGGAAGAATGGGTAAAGAAGTGGCAAATGAAATACAATGTTGGAAAGTGTATGATTATTCACTTTGGAAGAAGAAATAAATGGGCAGACTGTTATTTAAATGGGGAGAGAATTCGAAGTTCTGAGATGCAACGGGACTTGGGAGTCGTCGTGCAGGATACCAAGGTTTACCTCCAGGTTGAGTCAGTGGTGAAGAAAGTGAATGCAATGTTGGCATTCATTTCTAGAGGAATAGAGTATAGGAGCAGGGATGTGATGTTGAGGCGCTATAAAGCGCTGGTGAGACCTCACTTGGAGTACTATGGTCAGTTTTGGTCTCCTTATTTAAGAAAGGATGTGTTGATGTTGGAGAGAGTACAGAGAAGATTCACTAGAATGATTCCAGGAATGAGAGGGTTAACATGTGAGGAACGTTTGTCCGCTCTTGGACTGTATTCCTTGGAGTTTAGAAGAATGAGGGGGGACCTCATAGAAACATTTTGAATGTTGAAAGGCATGGACAGAGTGGATGTGGCAAAGTTGTTTCCCATGATGGGGGAGTCTAGTACGAGAGGGCATGACTTAAGGATTGAAGGGCATCCATTCAGAACAGAGATGCGAAGAAATTTTTTTAGCCAGAGAGTGGTGAATCTGTGGAATTTGTTGCCACGGGCGGCAGTGGAGGCCAAGTCATTGGGTGTATTTAAGGCAGAGATTGATAGGTATCTGAGTAGCCAGGGCATCAAAGGTTATGGTGAGAAGGTGAGGGAGTGGGACTAAATGGGAGAATGGATCAGCTCATGATAAAATGGCAGAGCAGACTCGATGGGCCGAATGGCTGACTTCTGCTCCTTTGTCTTAAGGTCTTATGATCTAAGATACAAAAACCTTTTTTTAAGTATAAAAAGGGTAAAAGAGGGTTGAGGGTAGATATAGGACCAATAGAAAATGACGCTGGAGATATTGTAATGAGAGATGCAGAGATGGCAGAGGAACTGAATGCATATTTTGCATCAGACTTCACAGTGGAAGACGTCTGCAGTATACTGGACTTTCAAGAGTGTCAGGGAAGTGAAGTTTGTGCAGTGAAAATTACAACTGAGAAGGTGCTTAGGAAGCTTAATGATCTGAGGGTGAATAAATCTCTTGGACCTGATGGAATGCACCCTCGGGTTCTGAAGGAAGTAGCTGGAGAGATTGCTGAGGCATTAACAGTGATCTTTCAAGAATTGATAGATTCTGGCATTGTACCAAATGACTGGAAAATTGCAAATGTTACTCCACTATTTAAGAAGGGTGGGAGGCAGCAGAAAGGAAACTATAGACCTGTTAGCCTAACATCAGTGGTTGTTGGAATTGATTGTTAGGGATGAGATTACGGAGTACCTGGAGGCACATGACAAGATAGGCCAAAGCCAGCATGGTTTCCTAAAAGGAAAATCCTACCTGACAAATCTACTCCAATTCTTTGAGGAAATTACAAGCAGGTAGACAAAGGAGATGCAGTAGACATGGTGTACTTGGATTTTCAGAAGGCCTTTAACAAGGTGCCACACATGAGGCTGCTTAGCAAGATAAGAGCCCATAGAATTACAGGGGAGTTACTAGCATGAGTGGAGCATTGGCTGGATGGCAGAAAACAGAGAGTGGGAATAAAGAGATCCTATTCTGGCTGGCTGCCGGTTACCAGTGGAGTTCCACAGGGGTCAGTGTTGGGACCGCTGCTTTTTATGATGTATCTCAGTGATTTGGACTATGGTATTAATGGATTTGTGACTAACTTTGCCAATGATACAAAGATAGGTGGAGGAGCAGGTAGTGCTGAGGAAACAGAGAGCCTGCAGAGAGACTTAGATAGTTTAAGGGAATGGGCATAGAAGTGGCAAATGAAATACAATGTTGGAAAGTGTATGGTCATGCACTTTGGTGGAAGAAATAATTTGGCAGTCTATTATTTAGATAGGGAGAGAATTCAAAATGCAGAGATGCAAAGGGACTTGGGAGTCCTTGTGCTAGATACCCTAAAGGTTACCCTCCAGGTTGAGTTGATGGTGAAGAAGGTGAATGCAATGTTGGCATTCATTTCCAGAGGTATAGAATATAAGAGCAGGGATACGATGTTGAGGCTCTATAAGGCACTTCTGAGACCACACTTGGAGTATTGTGTGCAGTTTTGGGCTCCTTATATTAGAAAGAATATACAGGTTGTCCTTCACTAATCCGACTACCTGTAATCTGGTTTCTCTGATAATCCGGCACTGATTATGCTTAATGTGATCCTTCTGCAATTCAGCATTTTCACTAATCCGGCACTCCTCAGGTCCTAATGGTGCCGGATTAGTGAAGGTCGACCTGTACTGACATTGGAGAGGGTTCAGAGAAGATTCACGAGAATGATTCCAGGAATGTAAGGGTTACCATATGAGGAACATCTAGCAGCTCTTGGGCTGTATTCCCTGGAGTTCAGGAGAATGAGGGGGGATCTCATAGAAACATTCCAAATGTTAAAAGGCCTGAACAGATTGGATATGGCCAAGTTATTTCTCATGCTAGGGGACTCTAGGACGAGGGGGCACGACTTCTGGATTGAAAGACATCCTTTTAGAACTGAGATGCAGAGAAATCACTTTAGTCAGGGGGTGGGGTGGTAAATCTGTGGAACTTGTTGCCATGAGTGGCTGTGAAGGCTAAGTCATTGGGTGTATTTAAGGCAGAGATTGTTAGGTCCTTGATTAGCCTGGGCATCAAAGAGTATGGGGCAAAAACAGGGGAGTGGGGATGACTGGAAAAATTGGATCAGCCCGTGATTGAATGGTGGGGCAAACTCGTTGGGCCGAATGGCCTACTTCAGCTCCTATATCTTATGGTTTTATGATCTCACAGGTTGAGTCTGTGGTAAAGAAGGCAAATGCAATGTTGGCTTTTATTTCAAGGGGAAAAGAATATAAAAACAAGGAGCTTTTCAGACATTAGTAGTGCTACACTTGGAGTATTGTCAACAGTTTTGGGCCCATTATCTCAGAAAGGATGTATTGTCATTGAAGATACACGAGGATGATTCTGGGAATGAAGTGTTTAACACATGTGGAATTTTTGGCAGCTTTGGGCCTGTACTCACCGGAATTTAGAAGAATGTATGGGGATCTCATTGAATCCTACTGAATGATGAAAAGACTAGATGAGGTGAATGTGGAGAGGATGTTTCCTATGGTGGGGGTATCCAGAACTAGAGGGCACAGCCTCAAATTTGAGGGCTGACCTTTTAGAACAGAAGTAAGGTGGAATCCTTTTTAGTCAAAGAGTGGTAAATCTGTGGCATGCTCTGCCCCAGACTGCGAAGGAGTCCAATTCTGTGGTTATATTCAAAGCAGAAGTTGATAGCTTCCTGATTGGTCAGTGCATCAAGGGAAATGGAGAGAGGGCAGATCTATGGAGTTGAATGGGATCTGGGATCAGCCATGGTGAAATGGCGGAGTGGACTCCATGGGCTGAATAGCCTAATTCTGTTCCTATATATTATGGTCTTATGGTCTTATGGGACATCAGGCGTTTGTGGAAGATTGTGTATAAATGTTGAAATTTTTGGTGAGACTCTATGCTAGCGTAGTGGTTAGCCTTTCACCATTACTGCTCGGGACTTTGTAGTCTGTGTTATGTTTTTTAACTCCAGAGACTCATTAAAAGAAAAATACGGGAGCCAGGAAAACGCTGCTAATTACTTTCTCTCTCAGTGAAGCGCTCTCGTATGACATGGTGGCGTAATGGTGTATGCTATTCTCATATTTCTTACCTATGACCCATAATGAATACTGTAAACAAGGAATACTTAATCAAACAATATATTTACAATATTACTCAAATATTACTGAAATATTAAGTACACAACATGCATCCCTGCTCAACTATAAACTCCAATTCAAAGGTTTGACAGGTTTCAAAGGTACATTTAATACAACCATCCACAAAAACAGAAGAGTGCTCCAAAGAATGAATGACAGTTCAATGTTAGAACCCCAAAGCCCCCCCCCAGCTCCCCCCCCATGTGTAAGCAGCAATAAAGTAACGTTCCCGTCCTCCCCCACCAGCAAAAAAAGCATCAGCACCCTCCACCAAGCACTCAGGCGTGCAGCAAAGCATCAATAAGGAGACCCCTCCCCCAAAGACTACTCGTTCACCCGGTATTTGACATACCACAGGCTCTCTCTCTCCCTAAAAAGGGAAAAAGGTGCCTCTGTTTCGCAGTGAGAGGGTAGACATAACAAACAACTCGCTGACTTACGATGTTAAAAGTCTGTTGCGTCGCTTTTCCTGAGCTCTGTGCCCAAAGAACTCGGGTCTCTGAGCACACAGCCAGAGATCTTCCATCTCCCACCGAATTCCTGCAGAGGCACCGACCTTGAGTCTACCCGCTTCCAGAGCCACGAAATCCAGAAACACCGAAGGCGAGCTAATCTTCTAGGCCGCGTCCTTGGTATATCGAATAACAGCCCTGAGAGCGGGTCCCATTCCCGCAAAGAATTGAAGTCAGCGTATAACTCCAGGTCAGGGTCTTCAAAAGAATCCTGAAAGGGAAAAAATAAAGATATTAAAGATAGAAATAGAGCTGTTTCTGAAGATGCAAACAAAGGAGTCACCATTAGGCGCCATGGTCTCCAATTCAATATAGAAAGCAGCTCAACTCAAACATATAAAGTATTGCTCTCTTGTCATTTTATATATACAGCATACTATATAATACAATTACTATCCAGACATCCACAGCACAGTAAATTTTCAATTATCCCATTCAGGCCTAATGATTTAATTGCTCTGGAGCATTTCTTACTCTTGTGGGATTAGAATCAGGTTTAATATCACTGGCATTTGTCGTGAAATTTGTTAACTTTGTGGCAGCAGTACAATGCAAAACATAATAATAGAAAAGAAAAAAAACTCCATATTACATTAAGTATATATATATTAAATAGTTGAATAAATAGTGTAAAATAGAAATAAAAAAGTAGAGAGGTAGTGTTTATGGGTTCAATGTCCATTCAGAAACTGGATGGTAGAGAGGAAGAAGCTGTTCCTGAATCACTGAATTCTGTACCTCCTTCCTGATGGTAGCAATGAGGACAATGCATGTCCTGGGTGATGAGGGTCCTTAATGGTGGACGCCGCCTTTTTGAGCCATCGCTCCTTGAAGATGTCCTCGATACTATGGAGGCTAGTGCCCATGATGTAGCTGACTAAGTTTCCAACTCTCTGCAGCTTACTTTGATCCTGTGTCGTAGCCCTCCCATACCAGACAGTGACGCAGCCAGTTAGAATGCCCTCCATGGTACATCTATAGAAAGTTACAAGTGTTTTAGGTGACATAACAAAACTCCTCAAACTTTTAATGAAATATAGCCACTATCATGCCTACTTTGTTTCTGCATTGATATGTTGGGTCCAGGTTAGATCCTCAAAGATATTGACTCCCAAGAACCTGAAGTTGCTCACTCTTTCCACTCTGATCCCTCTATGACAACTGGTGTCTGTTCCTTTGTCTTACCCTTTCTGAAGTCCACATTCAGTTCGTTGGTCTTACTGACATTGAGTTGTTGCTGTGATACCACTCAACTAGCTCATATATCTTGCTCCTATATGCCTTCTTATCACCATCTGAAATTCTGCCAACAATGGTTGTATCATCAGCAATTTCATAGATGGTGTTTGAGTTGTGCCTACTCACACAGTTATGGATGTAGAGAGACTAGAGCAGTGGGCTAAGCACACATCCCAAAATGTACCAGTAGTGATTTCTCAGTGAGGTGAAAATATTATTTCCGATCTGCTCAGATTGTGGTCTTCTAGTTAGGAAGTCGAGAATCCAGTTGCAGAGGGAGGTACAAAGAACAAGGTTCTGGAGCTTTTTGATCAGAACTGTCTCAATGACTGTGTTAAGCAGTGAGCTATAGTCAATAAACAGCATCCTGACATAGGTATTTGTATTGTCCAGGAGATCCAAGATCCGCGTGAAGGGCCAATGAGATCGTGTCTGCCATAGACTTATTGTGGCGATAGACAAATTACTGTGCATCCAGGTCCTTGTTGAGACGGGAGTTCATTCCAGCCATAGTCAACCTCTCAAGGTACTTCATCACCATAGATGTGAAGCAACTGGATGAGAGTTGTTAAAGCAGCTTACTCTGATGTCACCTCCAACCTCATTCGGAAATGTTCCTAAGCTCTTGAAATAGCCCTCCCCTTGTTTTCTTGTACAGACCTGGGTCACCAGAATTGAATGCCACAGATCTAGCTTTCAGCAGACTATGAAACTCCTGGTTCATCCATGGCTTTGACTTGGTAATGTACAGTAAGTTCTTGTAGGCACACGCTCATTCACACAGGTTTTAATGAAGCTATTGACAGCTGTGGTGTACTCATTGAGACTGGAAGATGAATCCCTGAATAGAGTCCAGACCACCGATTCAAAGCAGTCCTGTAAGTGCTCCTGTGCCTCCCTTGTCCATATCTTCTTGGTCATTATTGGCGCTGCAGTCTTCAGTCTCTGCCTATACTCAGGGAGTAGAAGTAGAGTCAGGTGATCAGACTCTCCAAAGTGTGGGCGCGGGATAGCACAATACGCAGTCTTGATGGTGGTGCACCAGTGGCCCAGTGTGTTGGTTCCTCAGGTACTGCAAGTGATTTTCATGATGGGGAGGTGGGGGGGGGTGTCACTCTGCTATGGCAATACAGGCAATTCCCAGGAATGGGGTGGCGCTGCTCTTGACACCTTCTCAACATATTGGCATGCTGAAGAGTGCATGGCAATCTGCTCGATTTGCTGATCGATCCCAGGTCACCAAAGCTTTGAGCCAATGCTTTCATTTTGACCACACCTAGATGACCAGCATGTGCTGTACCTCCTCCAACACTTTGTCTCTCAGCTTGGATGGTGCAACAACTCTCAATCTCCACATATGGCAACCCCCATCAAGGGCAGTTCCATCCCAGCACTGGTAAAAATGAAGGAACTGGAATTTTCATTTCACATTCTAGCCATGTTGGGTTGTCATGCAGACTTGAGACAGTATGGGTTCTTTTCCGGTTTTCCTTTGGATCATCTCTGCTGTAATAGAGAGACTTTCGATTTGCATTAGGGAGAATATGTCAAGAGGACTGTCCTCTATGTAAATTTTTCCAGGTATTGTCTTTTCCAAGGGTAAACAGGATAATCAATCAGCATTTCCATGGTTAGTTATAAAATTTGATTTTATGATTGTGTCCTTCAAGAAACAGAGCTCATCTCTGCATGCTGCCGCTGTTAGTAGAACATCTTTCTGTGGATTGAAACTGGACGCTAGTGGTTGATGATCAAAAATGAGGGTAAACTCTCTCACATAAAGGAACTGGTTGAAACATTTTACACCCCAAACCAGACTCAAGGCCTCTCTGTCAACCTGTACAAAACTTATTTTCTGCAGCAGTAAGGGAACGTAATGCAAAGGCTATGGGGCATGCACTTCCATCAGTCATAATGTGACATTACCGCATTTATACCATAAGACCATAAAACATAGGAGCAGAATTAGTCCATTCAGCCCATTGAGTCTGCTCCACCAAGGCTGATCCCAGAACCCACTCAACCCCATACACCTGCCTTCTCCCCATATCCTTTGATACCCTGACTGATCAGGAAATGATCAGCTTCCACCTTAAATATAAGCACAGACTTGGCCTCCACTGCAATTGGTGACAGAGCATTCCACAAATCTACTACTCTCCAGCTAAAAAAATTCCTCCTTACCTCTGTTCTAAAGGGTCACCCCTCAATTTTGAGGTTGTGCCTACCAGTTCTGGAAAACCCCACGATAGGGAATATTCTCTCCTCATTCACCCTATCTAGTCCTTTCAACATGTGGTAAGTTTCAATGAGATCTTCCCCCTCCCACCCTGCATTCTTCTAAATTCCAGTGAGTACAGGCCCAAAGCTGCCAAACGCTCCACATACGTTAACCCCTTCATTACTAGAATCATCCTTGTGAACCTCCTCTGGGCTCTCTCCCATAACAACACATCCTTTCTGAGATATGGGGCCCAAAACTGTTGACAATACTCCGTGCGGTCTGATTAGCATCTTATAAAAGCTCAACATTATCTCCTTGCTTTTATATTCTATTCCCCTTGAAATAAATGCCAACATTGCATTGGCCTTCTTTACCACAGATTCAACCTGTTAATTAACCTTCTGGGAGTCTTACACGAGGACAACTAAGTCCCTCTGCACTGCTAATGTTTGAACCTTCTCCCCATTTAGATAACAGTCTGCACTACTGTTCTATTTACCAAAAGGTATTATCATACATTTACTGACACTGTATTCCATTTGCCACCTTTTTGCCCATTTTTCCAATTTGTCTAAGTCCTGCTGCAATTGTATTGCTTCCTCAGCACTACCTACCCCTCCACCTATCTTCGTATCATCTGCAAACTTTACCACAAAGCCATCAATTCCATTATCCAAATCATTGACAAACAATGTGAAAAGTAGCGGTCCAAAGGCTCCTGTGGAACACTACCAGTCACCAGCAGCCGACCAGAAAAGCCCCCTTTTATTCCCATTCACCGCCTCCTGGCTGTCAGCCATTCTGCTATCCATGCCAGTACCTTTCCAGTAGCGCCATGGAATTTTATCTTAAGTAGCTTCATATGTGTCCCCTTATCAAACGCCTTATGAAAATCAAAGAAAATTACATCCTCTGCCTTTATTTTGTCCACATTATTTGTTACTTCCTCAAAAAACCCTAACAGATTTGTCAGACAAGATGTCCCTTCACAGAAATTATGCTGACTTTGACTTATTTTATCATTTTTCCAAGTATCTTGAAACCTCAACCTTAATAATAGACTCCAACACTTTCCCAACCACTGAGGTTAGGTTAACTGGCTGATATTTTTTTTCTTTTGCCTTCCTCCCTCCTTAAAGAGTGGAGTGACATTTGCAATCTCCCAGTGCTCTGGGACCTTGCCAGAATCAAATGATTCTCGAAAGATCACAACTAATGCATCTGTTATCTCTTCAGCAACATCTCTCAGGACTCCAGGATGTAGAGTTTCTGGTCCAGGTGACTTATCCACCTTAAGACTTTTGAGCTTGTCTTGCACCTTTTCCTTTCCATAAGGTGAGGAGTCACAGGCAAGACTCGCTGGACAATCAGGATCAAAATAGGTCAGTACAGTGTCTGATGTCACCATTTCCTTTGCCTTTTGGAAAGCCACCTCACACTTCTTCCGATGCGTAGTAATGAGTTCAAGGGGTGGAGCACAATAGCTGGGTGTGATAGAGTGTGGCATTTTCATTTAATACTATTTTGCCCTTGATATGTTAGGGTTTTCCAATGCTACCCTTGAACACTGCTATGACATCTAGTACCTTTCTGGGATGTGGCATGCAAATGGTGGATGGATCTCCAATCATATTGTGGTTGTCTCAGCTAATTATGGCCCCACAATGCCGGCACTCCTGTTTTTACCACATACAAGCCCAATGTGGCTTGTTGGTTGTTGTATTTCATTGTTATGATTGTCATTCACACAGGAGTTATCTTTTCTCCAGTATAAGTTCTTAGTTGGGTATCTGCAGTCCTCTGTTCAGTATCTTTGAAATGTCATTCAAACTCTATTTGCCGAATGACTAAACAGCTGGAGCCAGTGTCCAATTCCATTTTAATTAATTCACTGTTCACTACTGCTGTAAGCCACATCGCTTTTCTATTGTTAGTTTTTACATTGTAAATCTCCCAGTCGTGTCACTCTGCAACTTACTTGTGTCTCTATCTGCTGTTTCCATAGATACAGCAATTTCAACTGCTCTTTTAAATGTGAGTTGTATTTCAGTTAAGAGCTGTTTTAGAATGCTCTCTTGTAATTTTCCAAAAACTAAACGATCTCTCAGTGCATCATTAAAATCATCACTGAACTCGCACTGCTCAGATAATTTCTTCAATTCAGCTGCATAAGCTGAAGTGAGTTCCCCTTCCTTTTGATTCCGCTTATGAAACCTAAAGCATTTTGCAATCAGCAATGTTTTTGCTTCTAAATGTTCCCACATTACTTTCACAGTATCAACAAAGCTCATTTCCGCTGGTTTGGTTGGAGCATTTAATTTCTAAGCAAACTGCAGTTTCTCCTCCTATTGCACTCAGCAACTCTGATAAATGTTTCTTATTGGCTATTCCATTTGCTTTAAAATATTGCTCAATTCATTCAGTGTACATCATCCGCTTATCCGTTGTGCAACTGAGTACTTCGATCTTTCTGATATAGCCAGCTATTTCTGCTTTTTCTCATAATTATTATCAACTGGTATTCACTGTTTATGAACCTATGGCCATACTTGATGCTTGTTAATCTTGTCTGTTTTCTGACTTTTTATTTTAACTCATAAGTCTCTCTCCACTTCTGAAGAAAAAAATGCTGTGCTTCATCTCGAGTTCATTTTAAAACTTCCTCATTGTCACTGTTAGGTTTTGTAACTCAAGAAACTATTTGAAAAGAAAACATGAGAACCAGAAAAACATGTCTACTTACATTTTCTTTTAGTGAGGCACTCTCATATGACATAATAGAAACATAGAAACATAGAAAATAGGTGCAGGAGTAGGCCATTCGGCCCTTCGAGCCTGCACCGCCATTTATTATGATCATGGCTGATCATCCAACTCAGAACCCCGCCCCAGCCTTCCCTCCATACCCCCTGACCCCCGTAGCCACAAGGGCCATATCTAACTCCCTCTTAAATATAGCCAATGAACTGGCCTCAACTGTTTCCTGTGGCAGAGAATTCCACAGATTCACCACTCTCTGTGTGAAGAAGTTTTTCCTAATCTCGGTCCTAAAAGGCTTCCCCTCTATCCTCAAACTGTGGCTTAATAACTTATGTAATTCACTTACCTCTTACGTATAGCCCATAGTGAATTATATAAACAACAAAAAAGTGCTTAATGAAACAACACTACTCAAATAGTACTGAAATATTAAATATACTTGTCGCACAGAGCGACTGGGACAACTGGAGGTGGACCCAAGTGCAGGACACAGACACAGAGGTAGAATTAACAGAGGTGTATTTATTTATAGTTACTAAGAAGGTCAGGGAGTGAAGATAAAAGCCAACATGGACATGAACGTTGGATAACAAACCAGTAAAACCTGGACTTGGGCTCGGAACTCAGAGCCTTGGGACTTTGACTTGGACTCGGACGTGGAACCTGGACTAGGATTTGGACTCGGACATGGAACGACAAAGCAACACCTGTCCATTCGAGTAGTGGCAAACGGCCTGCCTACTGAGCTGGATACGAGACGACAAAACAACAACAGTCCATCTGAGTAGCAGCAAACAGACTGCCTACTCAGCTGGATACGAGACCACGAAATCCAAACCACGACAGTCCATTTGAATCTTGGCTCGGAGTAACAGCAACGACCAGCAAATCTCAGCTGGCCATGGAAACGGCAGAATTCGTACCTTTGGCTCGGAGTGGCGGCAACGGCCAGCAAATCAGCTGGACACGAGAACGACCGAATCCACAAAGCACGCCGGGCACCGAAGCCACTTAGGGTCCACAATGAACGGGGACCCGAATCGGGCACAACTGCACTTGCTCAGTTAACGGTCCAGCACCGAGTAGCCGTAAGCCGGAGCTTTACGCTGCCGGCTCAGATGGGAAACAGGTGCCTTAATCAAGGCACCCGATGGACCACAGGGAAAAGGAAATAACTGGAATGAAGAGTCAACAGACCGGACCGTGATAATACTACACTTCGGAGCTCAATTCTGGCATCCTCTGTAGTCAAGTTTATATGTACTATATGTTCCTTGCCGTGTGCGTGTAAGTTTCCTCCAGCTGCTTCATTTTCCCCCAACAGTCCAAAGACAATCTGGTTAGCAGGATAATTGGCGATTGTAAATGGTCCTTTGACGAGGCTTGGGTGAATTCGGTAGGTTGCTGGGCAGGCGGCTCAAAAGGCTGGAAGGGCCTGTTTTCCACTATATCCCTAAACCAGTGATTCCCAGTGGGGGTGGTACCAGCCCCCAAGGGGGAAATTACATGTCCTAAGGGGGCATTAGGGGAAATAGAAGTTGTTTGAGGTTGCTGGAGATCCTTGGTGGAGCAGTAGGCAGCACCCTAACTTCAGGCACAAGACCTGACTGATCATATTAACTCACTGCTGGCATCAACATCCGAGAGACGTTCCCAGTTTGTGTTAATTTTATATTTTAATTTAGCCTCGTTAATGATGGATAAATGTACACTGCGATCTCTATGATTCTGAAGGTGGTGAAACCTTGAATTCTAATCCTGCTAAGAAACAGAAAGTACATAGCATCAAAACAATGTTAAATACCTGAAGGATGATTTTATTCCAGTCCCATCAGATCAACGATGCCCCATGTGTCTTATTTGTAATACTGTATTGTCTAATGAAGCCATGAAACCATCAAGATTGTGGATACGCTTCTGTAAAAGACACCCTGAAAAGGCTACTTATGGTATTACTCAGTTCCAAAAGATGAAAGAAGCATTTGAAAAGCACTGCACATCTGAGTCATTTGCCAAGAGAGCTAAAAATAACCTTGATAGTGGTCTCATTGCCCCTTGTAACATTTCCAAACTGATAGGAAAGTGTGGAAAATCTCATACAATTGGTGAAAGATTAATAATGCCTGCTGTATCAGAAGTGCTCACTACTGTTCTCAAAATTCTTCTGAGTAATAACTCTGTAGCTAGTGGCATTGATGAAATGAGTGAAGATATTGAGTATCAACTATGCACAAAGCTACAAAAAAGAGAACTTGGGATTAAAGTGGATGAGTCAACTATGAGAGACCATGAAACATTGCTAATGGTATATGTATGGTTTATCAAAAATGGAAAAGTTTTTGAAGAGATTCTCTTTTGTAAAATGTTAAAAACAAATATCAACAGAAAATCAATCTACAAAGAGCTGGAAATGTATATTGAGGGTAAAAGTTTTCCAATTAGGAACATGATTCCTTGTGTAACAGATGGAGTACCATATATGACAGGTCACCATGCTGGTTTAGTGGCAATGATGAAAAAAAGAAATTCCAGATCTGTTCATTGTGTAATTCATCAACATCTCACAGCCAAAAGCCTCAGCCGGTGACTTTTAATATCTGCTATCAACAAAATTAAAGCTCATCCATTAAATAGCACAATATTTTGCTGGTTATGCCAAGATAATAATGAAGATTTTGAACACTTGCTTCTTCACACTGAAATATGATAGCTGTCAAAAGGCTGCGGCTTGACATGTTTCTTTGATCTTTTTAACACTATGGCTGAATTTTTGCTCAAAATTGACAAGAGCTTTGGAAACAAATTGAACTTCTACGTGGAGATGTGGCATACCTAGTCAATCTATATGACAAATGAACATTCTAAATATCAAACTGCAGGGTGAAAATTTCAATTTAATTCAGGCAAAAAGTTCACTTTTATCAAAAAATTGGAAATATATTAGCAAAACATTGGGAGAAGAATGTTCTCACAGTTTCACTGAATGTTAAGTATGGCACTCTTTCACAGATGGTGATTTGCAAGAGTACTGCTTACATGTGCAGTCACTGACGAAGGATTTTCAGAATTGATTCAAGGATTTAAATTATCTGGGAATTCAGACTGGGTAATTAAACTATTTCTTTGCAAGGTGGAAGAACAGAAACAGAAGAAATTATCAAAATTCAAAATAATAAAGAAGCAAAAATACTTTTCAAAAATATTGGCTTTTGTGGTATGTGGTTACACTCTCATACAAAGTTTTCTGGTCTTTAGGGAAGAGCCAAACTGCTCTTCATTGCAATTCTATCCTTTTCATGACACCTCCTGGCTTTCCTAATTCCCTTCTTGAGTTGTTTCCAGCTTCTTTATAATCCGCAAGGATTCTGTGTGATTCTAGCCTCCTGAGCTTTACGTACTTCTTCTTTTTCTTCTTGATTAAATTCATCACCTCTCTCAACATCCAATGCTCTCTTACCTTGCCATTCTTGACCTTCCTTCTATCAGGAACATACCTGCTCTGTACTCCATGCAGGGAACGGTGGGAGGTGGACCATGTTTAGGCAGAAGTGATTAGTTTATTTGGGAATTAAGCTCAGCATAGCCATCTGAAGGGCCTGTTTCTGTGCTGTATTGTTCTATATTTGATGTTCTCTCTCTCTCTCTAACTGCCCGCATCAATCCAACAAACACATCACCTCATCAAGGACTTATTTCCCACAACTGTGACTTCAACCTATCAAAGGTATCCATTACTCCCTCAACTTTTCAGCAACTTAAAAATAACTTGTTAAGTCACTTAAGGTTCTCCAACCTATAAAGTAAATTCTGTTTCTCTTTCAGCAGATGTTGCCTAACTTGCAGAGTTGTCCAGTTGCTTTTTATTTCAGAATACTAAATAATTAAGGGCTTAAAAATAAACTAATATTTTTTGACCTAATTAGTCCATTGGCTTGATTGATAACACTTCAATCTCTGAGCCAGAAGACTGATCTTCCAAATTCCAGTCGCAGAAATATGAATATGTTCTGGAGGTGTTTCTGATTCCCTGCCCCAGGGCAGAATGTTCTCTTTTACACCACGAAGTTTATCATAAAGTTCCTTTATCTTCTGCCTTGATGTCCCCTGACATGAAGTTACGGGCTGTTAATTTATATCTTGGTGAATATTTATTTTTGCACGGTACATCTTTATAGCAACAGAAATAAGTTTTTAAAAATCCAACAATTATCGAGATTTCATCGTGTATTTTCCTTTAGATACAATGAATGTTTTGCTGAGTTCCTCCAGCACTTTGTGTGTGTTGCTTCAGTTGCAGCAGGCTGGACCACCTCCACAGGGTTCCGCATACTGAGATTTGGTTGACCGTGACTCTGGAGTACAATTGCCAGAGACTGAACATCTTCCCATTCCTTCTGAAAATTAGCCCCACTCCCATGGAAGGACCATGTATCTAAGGCAGAGATTGAAAGGTTCCTGATTGGTCAGGGGGTTAAGGGTTATGGTAGAAAATCCAGGTGTTGTGTATTTAATATTTCATTGGGTAATATTGTAAATATATTGGTTGATTAAGCATTCTTTATTTGTTTAACTAATTCATTATGGTTACATGTGAAAGTACATGACTGCCATATGTCTTCACACCCCCAGGTTACATCTGTGCACCTCACTAAAAGTAAAATGAAACTAAGCACATGCATCTCGCAGCTCCGTGTTTTATTTCAAATAGTTTTATGTATTGGAGTTACAAAACATCACAGTGGCGACAAGTAAGACTTAGAACAAATTTAAGATGTCTACCTACCTGTTGATGTGCAGCACATTTATTTTTTTGCAAAGGTAAAAACATGTTCAAGTTTAAACAAAGCACAGCAGGATATTCAAGTTTTTAAAAATATGCAGCACATGGTTTCATCAGAAAAGAAAAGATGATTGAGTTAAAATAAAGGCAGAAAATGGACAAAATTTATGGGTTCATAAACAATGAGTACTGGCTGATAATAATAATAAATTTAACAAAGAAGAAATGGCTGTCTTCGTCAAAAAGATAGACACATTCGATTGCACAGCAGATAACTGGATATTGGCTTGTTACATACACCTGTTAGGGTGCATTCTCCAGATACCTTATAGGGTAACCGTAGTCTTCAGCCAGGAGCAGATGTCTTCAGGTGGTTCCCAACCATCACAGAGTGTTTCAACCCTTAGCCATGACACTCTCCAGTTGGTGGGCCGGCAGTGGTGGCCAAATCACTGGCTTCCAGCTTCCCTCCTCTCACCTACTCGAAATCCAACAAGAGGAATCTACTTCAGTGTACATGGCTGAATTAAAGAGATCATCAGAGCATTATCCATTCAGTGACAGGCTTAATGATACACTGAGAAATTGTTTGGTTTGTGGAATCTTACAATACAGCATTCTAAAACGTCTCCTAACTGAAACACAACTCACAGCAGTTAAAATCACTGTATCTATGGAAACAGCAGCCGGAGACGCAAGAGAGTTGCAGTCAGAATGAAAGTGAGTGTGAACTAAATTGCAACATCTAAGCAAAAGCTAGTCTGGATGAATAAATTGTGTTATGTTGTGGCCGAGGCTCACATACATCAGACCAATGCATTTTTAAAGGCAAACTTTACATAAATGTAACAAAGTAGGACACATATAAAGAGTATGTCAGGCTCTTTGTAATTGTAAAAGTAAAAGTAAAAGACTCTTTGTAAAAGTAAATGGACAGCACAGGGAAGAGTAAAATATAAAAAGTCAAGTTGCAGGTTCAAAAAGAGCACTAATCTGCAGGCTGTTATGAAAAATCTGATAATAATGAGAGTGTCACTGGACTGAGTATCCTTGAGATTTACAATGTGAGAACTAACCGAGGACAAGCAATATGGCGTACATCAGTAGTGAACGGCAAATTAATTAAAATGAAATTGGACACTAGCTCGGCTGTCCAGTCATTCCACAAAACGAGTTTGAACAGCATTTTATGATACCATCTGAAGGCTACAGGTATCTATCTAAGAGCTTATACTGCAGAAAAGGTAACTCCTGTGGGAATGGTATTTGTAAGAGTGAAATACAATAATCAAAAAGCCATGTTGAGCTTGTATGTGGTAAAAACGGGTGGGCCAGCATTGTGGGGCCGTGATTGGCTGAGGCAACTAATTCCTGATTGAAGATCCATCCGCTATGTGCAAGCCACATCCCCTGTAATTTTCAACTGAAAGCGAATTAAGAAAGGTACTGGATGATGCCACAGCGGTGTTTAAAGATGGCATTGAAAACTCAAACATATCAAGTGTAAAACAGTGTTAAATGAAAAGACCACACCCAAGTTATACAAAGCCCATCCTGTTCCTTATACCATATGTGACAAAGTAGCCAGTGAACTAGGCGGCTGAAGGAATTCTTTCCAAGGTTGAGTGGAGCCCCATGTGCAACGCCAGTGGTCCCAGTAGCCAAGAAAGATGGCTCTGTCAGGATCTGTGGTGATTCAAAGGTCACCGTCAATCCAGTGCTGAGGGTAGATCAACACCATCTTTCCAGGATGGAGGATCTCTTTGCAAACCTTTCTGGGGGGAAACACTTCAGTAAAGTGCACTTAGCTGATGCTTACCTACAGAAGGAGATGGAAGAAAAGTTCAGTGTGTTTCTCACCATAAACACTCACGAAGGGCTTTATCAGATAATAGCCTTATTTTTGGAGTGGATTTGCATCTGGAAGGAGACCAAGGAACAGGTGCTGCAAGGCTGCCCAGGCACCTAGTATTACCTGGATGATATCATTGTTACCAGTAAGAATGGCAAGGAACAACACCAAATTTTCAAGGCAGTGTTAAAAACATTAGAAGATTATGAGCTCAGCACAGGATGCAATAAATGACACATAATGTTTGCACAAGCGTGCTGAGAAAATTCAAGCAGTGGTGGATGCCCCAAGGCCAAAAGAGCGTGTCGCAGTTGCAGTCCTTTTGAGGATTTGTCAATTACTGTGACAGGTTCCTGCCAAACCTGGCTACTGTTCTCCATTCATTGAACTCATTACTACAGATTGGGAGGAAATGGCAATGGACAAAGCAGTGTGAGGTGGCTACCTAAAAGACAAAGAAAATGGTGACATAAGAAACTGTACTCACACGTTATGATCCACATTGTCCAGTGAAACTTGCCTGTGATGTCTTGCCTTATGGTTGTATTGCAGTCATGCAGAGAAAGATTATGCTCAGATTGACAGAGAAGCCTTGAGTCTGGTTTGGGGTGTAAAATGTTTCAACCAGTACTTGTATGGGGTAGTTTACCATTATTGAACATCAACCACCAGTGTCTATTTTCAATTCACAGAAGGGTGTTCCACTAACAGCAACAGCACGAATGCAGAGATGGGCTCTGTTTCTTGGAAGACACCATTACAAGATCAAATTCAAGAGGACAACTAATCATAAGACTGCTAATGGATTGTCCTGTTTATCATTGGAAAAGTAAACCCCTGAAAAACTTACAAAAGAGGAAACTTCTCTGGATATATTCTCCCTAATGCAATTTGAAAGTATCCCTATTACGGCAGAGATAATCCAAAGGGAAACCAGAAAAGATCCCATAATGTCTCAGTTTAACGTGACAACCCAAAGTGGATAGAATTTGCAGGGGACACTCCAGTTCCCTGATTTTTAGCAGTGTCAGGATAAACTTACCCTTCATGGCAGATGCCTTATGTGAGGATTGAGAGCTAATTTGTTACACCATCCAAGCTGAGAGCTAAATTCTTGGAGGAGCTATATGTCGGTCATCTAGGTGTGGTCAAAATAAAAACTTGGGCTCAAAGTTTTGTCTGGTGGCCTGGAATAGATCAGCTCACCATGCACTGTTCCAAATGCCTACATCTTCAGAAGATGCCAAGAGCAATGTCTCTCCATCTCTGGGAATAGCCTGAATTGGCCTGGCAAAGGAATCATGAGGATTTTGCCAGAGCATTCATGGGCACAAATTTCTTGGTAGAAGTGGATGCAGCTACAAAATGGCCAGAAGTGTTCCCAATAGCTTCCACTACAACCTTGCACACTGTTGATGTGTTGAAAGGCCTCTTCTCAAGGACTGGTGTTCCTGAAGTGGCAATGGGCCATAATTTGTTACAGAACAATTTCAGTCATTCCTGAAAATGAATGGAATAAGACATATTACATCTGCACTGTATCACCCAGTTACAAATGGCTTGGCAGAAAAATTTGTCCAGATTCTAAAGAACACATTGCAAGCAATGTCAACAGAACACACTACACTGTTATTGAATCAAAAGCTTGCCAACTTCCTCTTTGCATATTGCAATGTGGCACATTCCACAGCAGACAACTCACCACCTATGTTGTCCTGGGTTGTTCTTTGCCCTCACGTTTGGATCTCCTCAAAGCCAGTCTCAGAAGGAATATGCAGAACAAACAGCTGAGACAAATTGAGGGCTTCTCAAATAAGGAGGCTTGATGTTTCACTTCTGGACAGGCAGTCCTGGCAAGGGACTACAGAGGTGATCAAAAATGGGTACTTGGAAAGATTAAGGACAAAACTGAATCACTCTCCTACACAGAGTAGACTGCATCTGATTTCACCTGGAGACAACACGTCCATAAGTTGAGGGGAGCAGAGTCAATTGTTAGAGAAGAACGGTGTCCACAACTGTCAGAACCATTTGCTGCAGTTCCAGAGTCAACTCCTACAACCACCATGGATGAGGACCCAGAAAGTGAGATGGTTTCACAGTCTCAAGTCTCACCTGCCAAGCAGAGTGACCCTGCTTGACAGGAAAAACATTGTCTCACAAGAGTAAGAAGACCTTCATAGTGATTAAATCTTTAGGTCTGAGTGGGTCAATTTATGATTTAACATTCTGTGGATGTGTATATAGGAATTGTATTGTATGGCATAGTGTTTGTATGTGTTTATGCATATCTATAGATGATATTTGAGTTGAGTTGCATTCTACATTGAGATTGAGTTGGAGTTTATAGCTAAGCAGGAAGGAGTGTTGTGTTTTTAATATTTCAGTAATATTTGAGTTATATTGTAAATATATTGTTTTATTAAGTATTCTTTGTTTGAATAATTAATTGCAGGTTATATGTAGAAGAGTGTGAATAGCATACGTCATCATGGCACCACACCATATGTGCACGCCTCATAAAAGGCAAAATGAAACTAAGAATATGCATTTCCTGGTTCCGTGTTTACTTTCAATTAGTTTTATGCTTTGGAGTTACAAAACATAGCAGCAGGAGAAGAGTTTTATTTTTAAACAACCATGGTGGAGTAGACTCAATGAGCCAAATGAACTAATTCTGCTCCTGTATTTTATGGCCTTATGGTAACATTCAAGCCTTCTCAGTCATCCATTTTCACCCACATTTGTTTGTGATTAAAATCATGGAAACCATAATCAAGTTTATTGGGCGTTGCCATAGTTGGCTCTAGATCTATCGTTTTTTCATCACTTAAGACATTTAAGATATTGTTCATGATTAATTCATTCTATTATTTCTTGATTGTTCCCATTAAATCATTGCTGGTATCATCTAGCAGAGAAGCCTTGAATGTCTCTGTGTATGTTGGTTACGGTAGACTTCAAGGCACTGTGGACACTGTGCTTCCTACTGTTTGGGATTGATCACATTGCCTGTGTAGAGCTGACTAACTAGAGCTTTCTCTGCAGGATCTTTAGGTCATTCAGCATTAATATTTCTGTGTCTGTACATTTGCCATTCTTGCCACTCGCTCCAAGATAATGGAGTTGACAGCTTGGATTAGGCAGTGATCAGACCAGTGGTTGTCAGTCACAAAGAAGAGAAAGTCTGCAGATGCTGGAAATCCAAGCAAGGCACACAAAATTCTGGAGGAACTCAGCAGGCCAGGCAGCATCTATGGAAAAGAGTAAATAGTTGATGTTTCGGGCCAAGACCCTTAATCAGGTTGTCAGTACCTGTTGTGGTGTTAGCGATGCAAACCGTTTGTCTGAAGCCTCGTTTCTGTGAAAAAAAATGATAGGGTGTTGCCAGGAAACCTAACTGAAAGAAAGACTATCTTTATTTGTCACATGAGTATCGAGACACACAGTGAAATGCATAATTTCCATCAAATCATATCAGTAAGGATTACACTGGATTGTGCAAGTGTCACCACATTTCTGGTGCCAATATAACACACTCACAAATTCCTAACCCTAATGCATACATCTTTGGAATGCGCGGAGATACCTGGGCTTCCAGAGGAATCGAAATAAAGTGAAATGTGGCCTTTCCTTCAAATCGGATCAGCAAGGATTATGCTTGGCAGTCCATAAGACTTCCAGTAAAATGCTGCAGCCTCTTGGAGGCCAACCAAAGGTACACTTTGCTTTGTAAAATTTGTTTTTTCATGATCCAAAGACAATTCTACTCCAAGAACATCGGGTACGCAGGGCTACTCCATGAACAAGCTGCTCATTGATCAGAATAGCTAGACTGGTGTCACTGGTGGAGCCAGCCAAGATGTCGAAGGGGCCGGCCCCAGTGTTGGAGAGAGAGCCAGCCGAGGTGTCAAAGGAGCCAGCCGGGGCTAGGATGTTGGAGGAGCTGACCTGGCTTCAGACTGCTACTCGGAAGCATCGAAGTTGGTGCAGAGTAACCATGGGAGATTGTCTCAGACATTTCACTTGCAATCACAAGACTCTGTGGGGCAGTGATAATGTAAGTTACCCTTGCTGGAGGGACAAGAGAAATGGGAGCTTTGTAGCCTCAGTTGTAGCAAGGACCAGGCCTCAAGCCTCGGGCTTGCCTGCTGTTGCAGACCAGGTGATGGATGCGGGAACATTTACTGCATGCCTTCCAAGTTCGGTTGGGGTCTGGCCTCTCCCGACAGTGCTACCTCTCATGTTTGAGTGGTGGGACGACAGGCTGGATTGCTTGTGTCTGCACACTGCTGAGGGACTGTACTGTCAATTGCCACACATTGTCGCTCAGGGTGTTGGACTATATATATGTTTTATTTTCAAGTGTATATGTTTCTTTGCTCAATATTTTTGAATTATGTTACTCACTATTTTTTAATGTTTGCTTGCTCCTTTGAGTGTTTTGCACCTTGGCCCCAGAGGAACCCTGTCTCCTTCAGCTGCATCTATGTATACCTTGAATGATCATTAAACTTGATTTGATTTTGACAAGTGGTGCCACTTTACTGGTACCAACACATTCACAACTCACTAACCCTAGATCTTAAATCCTATCAGGTAAAAATAGCCACAATTACTCTCACTAAGGGAGATAATACTGTAGCTATCCAACCTTCAAGAGAGTAATTTACATCTCTGCTTATGAGTATTGGTGAGTTTCAGCCACCAATGACCACTACTTGAGTGGTGGGTCCCTCCTCCCTACCAAGGAAAAGTTATTTCCAGCTAACAAAGTAGTTTAAATCACATTTCATTTATTTATAGTACAGTGATACAAGTTTGAATCCACGCATTCTTAAAACACATTTAAAATTCAGAGGATTTCTATCTTAAACATTTATTTCCCAATTGCAACCTGTTTCTGAAACATACACATTCCTTAAACTCAAAGGATTTCCAAAACACAGATACAATTCTTATATACCATGGTGTGGACAAGCAAGTTGTCCATTGCAGAAACAAAAGCAAGAGGAATAGATTCTAATCACATTGTCTTTCCGTCATTCTTCTTGATGTTCTTCAACCACTCCTAGTAAGCCTGAACTGTTCTCTACAATTATACCCTTTTTCTACCACTTGTGTGACCTTACAAGCATATGATATTTCCTCAGGTGTCCTTTCAACAAAAATAGTCTTAAAGTATTTTGGAGACAATAATCTAAAACCTAGATTATTGTTGTAAAGCTGTGAAGCTAACATTCTTGAGCACATAGAACCTTCCAGCTGTAAACAAATCATAGTTATTGATATGCTAAATGTTATCCATCTGTTCTTCAAGCTTCCTTGAACTGTACAGTTTAAGAGTCAGCTTGTCTGTTTGACACAACCCATTGTCTTATTCTGTATCTTGAGCAGTAATAAAGCAGGTGTAGTGGGCTACTTCTCCCAGCAGAACGCCTACAATCCACAAAGCGTGTTTGCAAAGCTGGCCTTTAGTCAATGCTTATTTTAACCTTAAGGTGATTAATGCTTGTCATTTACATTTCAAGAACTGAATACTGACTTCTCTTTACTAACAGAAGTCAAACAACTGTTAGTTGGAAGCTTCCTTACATCTGTTTGTGATCTTACAAGTGACTGATGCTGTATTTAGAAAGCAAGGATAGCAAACAACCAAGAAAGAGGAAGAGGACTGCTGGCCAAGACACGAATATCCATCACCTCTCCACATTCTTCGTGCTATATTGAGGAGAAGAAGTCAATTGAAAGAACAACATAAGAAACATAAGTTTAGGGCATTCCATTGCAAAAGAGCCACTTAGTCTGGGCTGAGTGAACCCTGTGCCCTGTGGCTCTTATGGAAGGACTCGGGGTTTGTCTGCTTACAGGCTCTGCCCATGGTTTGAAAACTACAAAGCTTTCAAACTTACATTCACAGTCTTTCCCTTAGTTGCCCCTCCCCACCATTCCTCCCTTCCTGAACCCCTCCATTGCTCAGTACCTATCCTTCCTTCTCAATCACTGACTTTCCTACTCTTACTCTTTAATCCCACATTCGCTCCACTCCAACTCTTCTGCCTTCACCTTTTCTCTCTCTTCTTCTTTCCCTATTCTCTGCAGTCCAATTTTCTCCTCTTGCCATTTGTTCTCTACATTCTCCTTTCCTCTCATACATTTTCCCTGCCTCCTTCCTTCATTCTCCCTTTCATTCTCCTCATTAACCCCTTGCCCATTATCTCCTTTGACCCCACTTTCAATTCATGTCGTTTCCCTCCCCATATTTCCATCCCCATCTTTTCTTCTCCTCCTCTTCCTCTCCTCATTCTCTCCACCTACTTCTCTTTGCTCTCTCTCCTCCCATCCTTTGCCCCCATGCCTCTCTTTCTCTTCATTCACCTTCATTGCCATTCTTCTTGTCTCTTTATCCCTCACACTCTTCCTTTCCAAATCTCCCTAAGTCTCTAATGAGTTACTCCCTTGGTTCCTCACTCACCTCTGCTATACACTACCAACCTAGTGAGGGCAAGGGGAAGCAAGGAGGAGCACCATTAATGCTCACCCTGCAAAATCCTCCTGATGGAAGTCAATCTCATTGTCTTCTCATAGGCCAAGACTGCCAATAACACGGCTTACTCACGCTCAACCAGCCTTGCTGCATGACATCGTCCAAGTGCACTCTCCTCTGAGCTCTATCACAGCTAGCAGCTTCCAGCAGGGAAAAAAATACTTCAGAGATGTTAAGTTCTCACCAGTTTATAAGACTCTTGGCCTCTCACCACTCAAAATGTGAGCCCTGTGTTGCAATAGCTAGCACATTGGCTTTCTACTGATGAGTGATCAAGTTAGTTATAAGTAAAAAGGTTTTAGTTTCAAGCCCTACTAGAGACAGTGTTTTTAGGACGGCACGGTAGCGTAGTGGTTAGCACAGTGCTTTACAGTACCAGCGACCTGCGTTCAATTCCTGTGAGGAGTTTGTATGTTCTCCCTGTGACCACATGTGTTTCCTTTAGGTGCTCCAGTTTCCTCCCACAGTCCAAAAATGTACCAGTTGATAGGTTAATTGGTCATTATAAATTGTCCAGCGATTAGGCTAGGGGGTTGCTGGGCAGCGCAGCTCAAAGGGTCAGAAGGGCCTGTCGGCGCTCTGTAAATATATAGATGTAAAGGGGGCATCCCAGATAGCACCAAGTAACCCAAGTTTGCCCACTGTTGCAGCATAGAACAGAGAATAGTACAACACTGGTCCACAATGTCGTGCTGAACTAATTAAACTGATAATTAAATGCCTAACGAAACTAGCATTGTGAGCAGTTTTGGGCCCCTTGTCTAAGAAAGGATGTGCTGGCGTTGGAGAGGATCCAGAGAAGGAGAATAATCCTAGGAATGAAAGGCTTAACATTTGAGGAATGTTTGATGGCTCTGGGCCTGTACCCACTGTGGTTTAGAAGAATGAGGGAGGTTTTCATTGAAACTTATTGAATATTGAAAGGGCTAGATAGAGTAGATATGGAGAGGATGTTCCCTATCGTTGGGGAGTTTAGTAGCAGAGAACACAGCATTAGAATAGAAGAATGTCCCTTTAGAACAGAGATAAGAATGAATTTCTTTAGCCAGAGGGAGATGAATCTGTGGAATTCATTGCCACAGATGGCTGTGAAGGTCAACTCATTAGGATTTCCAAGGTTAAGGGGAAAAGGCAGAAGAATGGGGTGAGAGGGATAATAAATCAGCCATGATGGAATGACGGACTGAATAGCCTAATTCTGCTCCTCAGCCTTATGATCTACTCTCCTCTGCCTACAAAAATCTCCGTATCATTTCATTCTCTGTGCACTCACGTACCAATCTAAAAGTCTCCTAAATGATTCTATTAGACTGGACAACAATTTTTCTCAAAAGTGCTGCTTCCTCAGAATTTTTTTTGGTTTATGATAGACCACTTGAAGCTGAACACTAATATAATTTCAGACCACTTGTATCATGTAGGAATTTGGAGAAACAAGAAATTAACTTCTACTGAATAAAATGCATTTAATTGCATAACAGTGCTGATGCTTTGCAATAATTCAACTAAGCTAAAAATGTTTTGCTGATGACTTATTTTTTGCTCAGTGCCTGAGGCTTCTGGCTTAAGTGTCCAACAATGATCAGCCAGCATTGACGGGTTCCAGTTGCCCTGATATTGTTTCTCTATGACTGCCATGTCCTGATGAAACCTTTCACCATGCTCATCACTGATAGCGCCAAGATTTGCAGGGAAAAAGTCTAAATGGGAATGCAGAAAATAAATCTTTAGTGACATGTTGCACTTCATAGTTTTGTATGCTTGAAGCATGTTGTCAATCAGCTGCATGTAGCTTGGTACCCCATAGTTGCCAAGAAAATTTTCAACATCCTTGAATGCTTTCCATGTGATTTTCTCTGGTCCCACTAGAAGCTCTTTGAATTGGCTGTCATTGATGACCTGTCTGATGTGTAGACCAAAAAAAATGCCTCCCTTAATCTTGGCATCAATTATTCTGACTTGAATTATGAATTGAAATAACAAATATAGCCAATTTCAAAAAAATAGTGTGTGATAAAGAAATTTTGTGGTGACTTTCATGATCAGCAGCCCAAAATCCATAAGATACACCCAAATGTATTCAGGAAACGAAATATTTGTTGTCCATTTGTTACCAACCTTGATAACACACTCTCAGCATCATTACTCTCTGGGTAAAAGAAACATTCTTTGCATTTCTTTTTTGAATTTACCCCTCCTCAACATAAATACATGGCCTCACAATCTAGACATTTGAACCCTGGGGGAAAAGATTCCAGCTATCTACCCTGCCTTATACCTGCTATGATCTTAGAAAGTTCTATCAGGTCATTCTTCAGCCTCTGCCATTCCAGATGAATAAACTAGGAAGCTTGTTTCGTGCAAATGACAGAACAACCAACAAGGCCCTCTGGATTCAACAAAGCTCCTCAGATCCCCCAACTGTTGTCGTGCTCAGTCTGTGGGATCTGCCAAGGTAAAAGTGTTGGCCTCAACTCGGTGATTAACTACAATCAGATTCAGGTGTATTATCACTGATGTTTGACTTGAAATTTGTTGTTTTGCGGCAGCAGTGTAGTGCAGGATAAAAATTACGAATATAAATTATAAAAATAGTGTCAATAATGAACGAGGTAGTGTTTATGGACTGTTCTGAAAACTGATGGCAGAGCAGTTGTTCCTAAATTGTGTGGGCCTTTAGGTTTCTGTACCTCCTCCCTCATTGTAGTAATGAGAAGAGATCTCATCCCAGATGGTGAGGGTCGTAGACAGTGGATGCTGCCTTCTTTAAGGTGGCCTTGGAGTTGGTGATGGAGCTGGCTGAATCTATAAACTTCTTCTGATCCTATGCATTGGAGGCTCCATACCAGGCTTAGCCAGCATTCATAAGTGTAGACAGAATAAGACATGAGGCTAATCCTGCACACTTGAAGTATGCACATGTTCATAGTCAGTGGCCAGGAGATGATATAACCTATTCAAACAGACTGTGGTCTCCCAAAAGATGAGGATCCAGTTGCTGAGAGGTACAGAGGCCCAGGTTTGAAAACTTGTTGATTAGTACTGAGGGGATGATGATGTTCAATGCTGAGCTGTAAGACATAGGAACAGAATTAGGCCATTTGACCCATCGGGTCTGCTCTGCCATTTCATCGCGGTTGACTTATTAACCCTCTACTGCCTTCTGCCTGTAATCAAGTATCCATCAAACTCTGCTTTAAAAATATCCAATGAACTGGCCTGCACAGTTGTCTGTGGCGATGAACTCCACAGATTCACCACCCTCTGACTAAAGAAATGTTTCCTCATCTGTTCTAAATGGATGTCCCTTAATTCTGAGGCTGAGCCCTCTGGTTATAGATGCTCCCACTGTGGGAAACATCCTCTTCATATCCACTATCATAAGACCATAAGATATACAGTAGGAACAGAATTAGGCCATTTGACCCATCGAGTCTGCTCCACCATTTCATCTTGGCTGATCCAATTTTCCTCTCAGCCCCAATCTCCTGCCTTCTCCCCGTATCCTGACCAATCAAGAATCATCAACCTCTGCCTTAAATATACATAATGACTTGGCTTCCACAGCTGCCTGTGGCAAAGAATTCAACAGATTCACCATTCTCAGGCTAAAGAAATTCCCCCTCACCTCTGTTCTAAAACAATATCCCTCTATTCTGACATGAGGAAATCTGCAGATGCTGGAAATTCAAGCAACACACACAAAAAATGCTGGTGAATGCAACAGGCCAGACAGCATCTATAGGAAGAACTCTATAAACTCTGATGAAGGGTCCCGGCCCAAAAAGTCGACTGTACCTCTTCCTATAGATGCTGTCTGGCCTGCTGTATCCACCAGCATTTTTTGTGTGTGTTCCCTCTATTCTGAGGCTGTGTCCTCTGGTCTTAGATTCTTCCACCACAGGAAATATCCTCTCCACATCGACTCTATCAATGTTTTTCACCTTTTAATAAGTTTCAATGAGGTAATCTCTCATTCTTCTGAACTATAGTGAATACAAACCTAGAGCCATCAAATGCTCTTCCTATGACAAGCCATTCAATCCTGAAATTATTTTTGTGGATCTTCTTTGAACCCTCTCCAGTTTCAGCACATCCTTCCTAAGATTAAGGGCTCAAAACTGCTCACGATACTCCAAGCCAGGCCTCACCTGTGCTTTAGGACATAGGATCAAAGATGTTGAATCCTTACTTACGAGTTAAGAAAATGCAAGTGTAACATGATCCTGATGGCAGTTATATACAGGCCTCCAAACAGTAGCTGGGATGTGGACCACAGATTACAATGGGAAATAGAAAAAATCGTATCAAGAGGGCAATGTTACGATAGTCATGGGAGATTTCAACATGCAAGTCAATTGGGAACATTAGGTTGGTAATAGATCTCAAGAGAGTGAGTTTGTTGAATGCCAAAGAGATGGCTTTTTAGAGCAGTTTATTGTTGTACCTACTAGGACATCAGCTATACTGGATTGGGTGTTATGTAATGAACCGGAGGTGATTGGGGAGCTTAAGGTAAAAGAATCCTTATGAGGGAGTGATCACGATATGATTGAGTTCAACATGAAATTTGATAGAGAAATTTGATGTAGCAGTATCTCAGTGCAGTAAAGGAAATTACGGTGGTTTGAGAGAGGAGTTGGCCAAAGTAAAGTGGAAGAAGATGCTGGCAGGGATCAGAACACATCGGCAATGGCGTGAAATTCTGGGAAAAATGAGAAATGAAAAATGATAGATGAATTCCAAAAACAAAGAAATACTCAAATAGCAAAGTAGTACAACCATGGCTGACAACAGGAGTCAAAGCTAATGTAAAAGCAAAAGACAGGGCACACAATGAAGTAAAAATTTAGCGTGAAGACAGAGGATTGGGAAGCTTTTAAAAACCTACAGGGAGCAACTAAAAGAATCATTAGGAGGAAAAAGATGAAATATGAAAGCGAACTAGCAAACAATATCAAAGTGGATAGTAAAAGCTTTTTCAAGTATGTAAAAAATAAAAAAGAGATGAGAGTAGAGCTAGAAAATGAGGCCAGAGAAATAACAATGGGGGGGGGGCAAGAAGATGGCAGGTGAAGTCAATGAGTATTTTGCATCAGTCTTCACTGTAGAAGACACTACCAGTGTGCCAGATGTTGAAGGGTGAAAGGGAAGAGAAGTGAGTGCAGTTACTATTACAAGGGAGAAAATGCTCAAAAAGCCCCAGACCAGATGAACTGCACCCTAGAGTTCTGAAAGAGGTAGAGGTAGAGATTGTGGAGGCATTAGTATTGATCTTTCAAAAATTATTGGACTCTGGTATGGTGCCAGAGGATTGGAAAATTGCAAATGTCACTCCATTTTTTTTGAGAAGGGGAGAAGACAGCAAAAGGAAATTATAGACCAATTAGCCTGACCTCAGTGATTGGGAAGATATTGGTGTCAATTGTTAAGGATGAGGTTATGGATTACTTGGTGATTTAGTTAAAGTCTGTCCTGAGCCTTGTGGCCCATCAGGCCAGAGCCTATGCTGGTTTCTTTATTTGGTGATACAGTTCAAGATAGGACAAAGTCAACATGGTTTCCTTAAGGGGAAATCTTGCCTGACAAACCTGTTGGAATTCATTGAGGAGTTTATAAGTATGATAGATAAAAAGGGTGCAGTGGATGTTGTATATCTGGACTTTCAGAAGGCCTTTGACAAGGTGCTTCACATGAGGCTGCTTACCAATTTAAAAGCCCATGGCATTACAGGCAAGTTACTGGCAAGGATAGAGCATTGGCTGATTGGTAGGAGGCAAATGACTGGGAATAAAAGGATCCTTTCCTGGTTGGCTGCCAGTGATTAGTAATGTTCTGCAGGGGTCGGTGTTGGGACTGCTTTTTTATGTTGTATATCAGTGACTTAGCTGATTAAATAGATGGCTTTGTTGCTAAGTTTGCAGGTGATACAAAGACTGGTGGAGGGGCAGGTAGTGCTGAGGAAACAGGTAGGTTGCAGAAGGAATTAGATGGATTAGGAGAATGGGAAAGAAACTAGGAAATGAAATACAATGTTGGAAAATGCAAGGTCATGCATTTTGGTAGTAGAAATAAATACGCAGACTATTTTCTAAACAGGGAGACAATCCAAAAATCTGAGATGCAAAGGGACTTGGGAGTCATTGTGCAGACCACCTTAATGGTTAACTTGCAGGTTAAGTCAGTGGTGAGGAAGGCAAATGCAATGTAAGCATTCATTTCAAGAGGTCTAGAATACAAGAGCAGGGATGTGATGCTGAGGCTTTATAAGGCACTGGTGAGGTCTCACTTTGAGTATTGTGACAGTTTTGGGCTCTTCATCTAAGAAAATATATGTTGGCATTAGAGAAGGTTCAGGGGAGGTTCACAAGGATGATTCCAGGAATAAAAGGCTTGTCATACGAGGAACATTTGATGGCTCGAGTTCTGGACTCGCTGGAATTTAGAAGGATGAGGGGGGAATCTTATTGAAACCTTTTGAATGTTGAAAGGCCTAGACAGAGTAGATGTGGAAAAGATGTTTCCCATGGTGGGGGATTCTAGGACAAGACGGCACAGCTTCAGGATAGAGGGGCATCCGTTTAAAACAGAGATGCGCAGAAATTTCTTTTGCCAGAGGTTGGTGAATTTGTAGAATTCATTGCTACAGGTAGCTGTGGAGGGCAGGTTGATGGATGTAGTTAAGGCAGAGCTTGATAGTTTCTTGATTGGACACAGCATCAAAGGTTACAGGTAGAAGACCAGAGAGTGGGGCTGAGAAGGGGGAAAAGAGAAGATGAACCATGATTAAATGGTGGAGCAAACTCAATGGGCCAAATGGCCTATTTATGCTCCTATGTCTTTTGGTCTTATGGTCTTTATAATGTCTCAATATTACATCCTTTTTTTATATTCTAGTCCTCTTGAAATGAATGCTAACATTGCATTTGCGTACCTCACCACAGATTCAACCTGCAAAATAACCTTTAGGGAATCCTACACGAGGAGTCCCAAGTCCCTTTGTGCCTCAGTTTTTTATATATCTCGTCATTTAGAAAATAGTCAAATTTCTTCTACAGAAGTGCATGACCATACACTGTATCCTACCCATGTCATTAGTACCTACATGGACCACGACTTCTGTCTGTTCATCCTCCCACTCAAGAATGCTGAGGACTCGATCTGAGATATCCTGGACCCTGGCACACGGGAGGCAACATAACATCCAGGAAGCTCATTCTCATCCATAGAACCACCGGAATGTTCCCCTTACTAATGAATTCCCTATCACCCCAGTGTGCCTCTTCTCCCCCTTTCTCTTCTGACTCTCAGAACAAGACTCAGTGCTAGAGACCCAACCACAGTAACTTTCCTCTGTTAGGTTACCCCCCACCGCAACATTATCCAGAGTGATATTCCGTACTTGCTGTTGAGGGATACGGACACAGGGGTACTCTGCACTGGCTCTTTAACCCCTTTCTCCTTCCTGACTGTAACCCAGTTTCCTGTGTCCTGCACTTAAAGTGTAACTATCTCTCTATATGTCCTATCTATCACCCCTTCAGCCTCCCGAACTATCCAGAGCTCATCCAGTTCCATATCCAACTCTTTAGCATGGATTATTAGAAGCTGCCCCTGGATGCACTTCTCGTAGTTGTAGTCATCGGGGACACTGGAGGTCTCCCTGCCTGCCAACATCCCACAAGCGGATTATCCCCCTCTCCTGCCTGGCATCTCTACTGTCCTAGTTCAGCAAATAAAAAGAAGGGAAGGAAAAAAAAACTTAAACTAGCGCTACCTGGACTATACCTCGTCCCACACTGCTACTTGTAAAAACGCCATTCCCTTCTCTCAATTCCTCTGTCTCTGCCACATCTGCTCTCAGGATGAGGCTTTTCATTCCAGAATGAAGGAGATGTCATCCTTTTTCAAAGAAAGGAGCTTCCCTTCCTCCACCATCAACACTGCCCTCAACCGCATCTATTTCCCACATGTCTGCACTTACCCCATCCTCCCACCGCCCTACCAGGGATAGGGTTCCTCTTGTCCTCACCTACCACCCTACCAGCCTCCGCATCCAGCATATAATCCTCTGAAACTTCTGTCACCTCCAACGGGATCCCAACACCAAATACATCTTTCCCACCCCCCCCCACATTCTGCTTTCCGCAGGGAACGCTCCCTACGCGACTCCCTTACCCATTCATCCCTCCCCACTGATCTCCCTCCTGGCACTTATCCTTGCAAGCAGAACAAGTGCTACACCTCCTCCCTTGCTACCATTCAGGGTCCCAAGTAGTCCTTCCAAGTGAGGCGATACTTCACCTGTGAGTCTGTCGGGGTCATACACTGTGTTCGGTGTTCCCGGTGTGGCCTCCTGTATATCGATGAGACCCAACATAGATTGGGAGACCGCATCACTGAGCATCTACGCTCCATTCGACAGAAGAAGCGGTATCTCCGAGTGGCCACCCATTTTAATTCCATTTCCCATTCCCATTCCGATATGTCTATTTATGGCCTCCTCCACTGTCATAATTCCACTACAACACCTTATATTCCGTTTGGGTAGCTGCCAACCTGATGGCATGAACATCGATTTTTCAAGCTTCCAGTAATGCCTCCCCCCACCACTTCACCATTTCCCATCCCCTTTTCCCTCCCTCATATTATCTTCCTGCCCACCCATCACTTCCGTCTGGTGCTTCTGCCCCCCCCCGCCACTTTTTCTTTCTTCCATGGCCTCTTCTGTCTCTTTCACCCATCAACTTCCTAGCTCTTTGTTTCATCACTCCCCCTCCAAGTTTCACCTATTGCCTGGTATTTTTCTCTCCCCTCCCACCACCTTTAAGATCTACTCCTCAGCTTTTTTCTTCAGTCCTGCCAAAGGGTTTCGGCCCGAAACATCAACTGTGCTTTTCTCCATAGATGTTGTCTGGCCTGCTGAGTTCCTCAAGCATTTTGTGTGTGTTGCTCGGATTTCCAGCATCTGTAGATTTTCTCTTGTTTGTGATTTAACCTAGAGCTTTTCTTTTTTTTGGTTTCACTGACTGAAGACTCAAAGAGCTAAAGCTTCAAGATCACCACTCTGACTTTGTCATCTCCAACAACAGCTGCTACTCTTGCCCCGCCTTCTTTTAATTTGCTCTTGCTAATCAATCCCAAATGCAGATTGGTCGCTGGTCAAAGCTCTATCTCACTGTAGCAACTCGCTGCTCCCTTTTCTACTCGGGCAGTGGACTTGAGTGAAATTCCCTTCTCTCAAACCTTCCGCTGTTCGGATTGGTCACTGGTCAAAGCTCCAATTCGCTGTAGCAACCCCCTGCTCCCTTTTCTACTCAGGTGGTAGACCTGAGTGGAATCCCCTCCTCTCAAAACTTGCAATGTCCGGATTGGTCACTGGTCAAAGCTCCATCTAGGCCTTTCAATATTAAATTGATTTCAATGAGATTCCCCCCTCATTCTTCTAAACTCCAGTGAGTACAGGCCCTGAGCCATCAAATTCTCCTCACACGTTAACCTTTCCATTCCCAGAATCATTCTCATGAATTTCCTCTGGGCGTATTCCAGTGCCACAAACTTGACCACAAGGTCGTCAATTCCTTATATATAACCTCATCCTTCATAACATCTTTCCAACCTCTGAAGTCTGTCTAACTGGCCTATAGTTTCCTTTCTTCTGCCTCCCTTATTTCTTAAAGAGTAGACTGACATTTGCAATTTTCCAGTCCTCTGGAACCATTCCAGAATCTAGTGATTCTTGATATATAACATGAAAAGAAGCAGTCCCCATATCAACCCCTATGGAACACCACTTTTCACGGGCAGCAAACAAAAAAAGCCCCCTTTATTCCCACTGTTTGCCTCCTGACCGTCAGCCAATCTCCTATCCTTGCTAGTACCTTTCCTGTAATACCAAGGCCACTTATCTTGTTAAGCAGCCTCATGTGCAGCACCTTGTAAAAGGCCTTCTGAAAATCCAAATAAACAACATCCGCTGACTCTCCTTTGTCCTTCCTGCCTGGTATTTCCTCAGAGAGTTCCAACATATTTGTCAGGCAAGATTTCCCCTTGGGAAAGCCATGCTGACTTCAGCTGATTTTATCATGTGCCTCCTAATACCCTGAAACCTCATCCTTCATAACATCTTTCCAACCTCTGAAGTCTGTCTAACTGGCCTATAGTTTCCTTTCTTCGGCCTCCCTCATTTCTTCAAGAGTAGACTGACATTTGCAATTTTCCAGTCCTCTGGAACCATTCCGGAATCTAGTGATTCTTGAAAGATCATTACTAATGCCTCCACAATCTCTTCAGCCACCTCTTTCAGAACCCTAGGGTGTAGTCCATCTTGTCCAGGTGACTAATCTACCTTCAGACTTTTTAGCTTCCCAGGCATCTTCTCCTTGGTAATAGCAATCGCACTCACTTCTGCCCCGACACTCTTGCAGTTCTGGTATCCTGTGAGTATCTTCCGTAGTGAAAACTGATGCAAAATACTTAAGTTCATCTACCATTTCTTTGTCCCCTATTACTACCTTTCCAGTGTTATTTTCCAGCCATCTGATATTCTCTCTCGTCTCTCTTTTACGTTATATACATCTGAAAAAAAAATGTCCTCTTTTATAGGCCAGTGTTCCTTCCTAGTTCATCTTTTCTCTCTTTATGGCTTTTTAGTTGCCTTCTGTTGGTTTTTAAAAGCTCTCCTCTCATGCCTCTGTAATACTCTATAATACTCTACTGTAATATTGATACATCCGATTTTAACTCTCCTCCTTTAATATGAATTCTATTAAATTTGATCACTGCCTCTTCAGGGTTGATTTACCTTAAGCTTCCTAATCAGATCCATACATTACACAATACCCAATCCAGAACTACTGTTCCCTTGTGGGCTCAACCACAAGCTGCTCTATAAGCCGTCTCATTAGCATTCTGCAAGTTCTATCTCTAGGGATCCAGCACCAACCTGACTTTCCCAATTTACCTGAATGTTGAAATCCACCATGATTATTGCAACATACATCAAAGTTGCTGGTGAACGCAGCAGGCCAGGCAGCATCTATAGGAAGAGGCGCAGTCGACGTTTCAGGCCGAGACCCTTCGTCAGGACTAACTGAAGGAAGAGTGAGTAAGGGATGACGAAGGGTCTCGGCCTGAAACGTCGACTGCGCCTCTTCCTATAGATGCTGCCTGGCCTGCTGCGTTCACCAGCAACTTTGATGTATGTTGCTTGAATTTCCAGCATCTGCAGAATTCCTGTTGTTTATGATTATTGCAACATTGCTTTTTGATATGCCTTCTCTATCTCCCATTGTCATTTGTATCCCACATCCTGGCAACTGTTTGGAGGCCTGTATATAACTCCCATCAGGGTTTTTATACCCTTGCAGTTTCTTAACTTTACCCACAAAGGTCCTACATCTTCTGATCAAATGTCACCTCTTTCTAAGGATTTGATTTCATTTCTTTTTTACCAACAGAACCACCTCACTCCCTCTGCCTATCCACCTGACGTTTTGTACTCTTGGATGTTAAGCTCCCAACTATGATCTTCATTCAGCCAAGACTCAGAGATGCCCACAACTTTACACCCGCCCATCTCCAACTGCGCTACAAAATCATCTACCTTATTCTGTGTACTGCATACAGACAAATATAACACCTTCAGTCCTGTATTCATCAGCCTTTTTAATTTTGCCCCCCAGTTACACATTAACTCATCCTACTGAATGCAATTTTACCCTATTATCTCTCGTGTCCTTCCACACTACACACTGAACATCTATTTGTATACTAACTGGCCCATTCTCAGCTTTATCACTCTGGTTCCCACACCTCTGTCAAATTAGTTTAAATGCTCCCTACAGCTCTAGCAAACCTGCACACAAGGATATTTGTCTCCTTCGGGTTCAGGTGTAAACCATTCTTTTTATACATTTCACACCATCCCCTGAGGTGTTTCCAATGATTCAGAAATCTGAAACTCATCTGCCTGCACCAGTTCTTCAACTACGCATTTATAGACAATAGACAATAGGTGCAGGAGTAGACCATTCAGCCGTTCGAGCCAACACCGCCATTCACTGTGATCATGGCTGATCATCCACAATCAGTATCCAGTTCCTGCCTTATCCCCATAACCTTTGATTCCGCTATCTTTGAGAGCTCTATCCATCTCTTTTTTGAAAGCATCCAGAGACTTGGCCTCCACAGCCTTCTGAGGCAGAGCATTCCATATATCCACCACTCTCTGGGTGAAAAAGTTTTTCCTCAACTCCGTTCTAAATGGCCTACCCCTTATTCTTAAACTGTGGCCTCTGGTTCTGGACTCACCCATCAGCGGGAACATGTTTCCTGCCTCCAGCGTGTCCAATCCCTTGATAATCTTATATGTTTCAATAAGATCCCCTCTCAGCCTTCTAAATTCCAGAGTATACAAGCCCAGTCGCTCCAATCCTTCAACATATGACAGTCCCGCCATCCCGGGAATTAACCTTGTGAACCTATGCTGCATTCCCTCAATAGCAAGAATGTCCTTCCTCAAATTTGGAGACCAAACCTGCACACAGTACTCCAGGTGTGGCCTCACCAGGGCCCTGTATCTGCAAAATCATCCTATTTTTACTCTCACTGGCAAGTGGAGCAGGCAGAAATCCAGAGATTACTGCTCTAGTGGCCTTGCTTTTCAGCTTTCTGCCTAGATTCTCTCTTCAGGACCTCTGACCTTTTCCTACCCATGTCATTGGTACCAATATGTACCATGACTTCCAGCTATTCACCCTTCCCCTTTCACAATGCAGAGGACCGACCCGAGACATCCCTGACACTGGCATCTGGGAGGCAACACAGCATCAGAGTGTTTCTTTCACATCCAGAGAATCTGCTTTCTGCCCCTCCGGTTACGGAATCCTCTATCACTACTACACATCTCTGCTCCCCCTTCCCTTCTGAGTCGCAGAGCCAAACTCAGTGCTAGATACCTGGTTCCTGCAGCTTCCCTAACAGTGTTCTACCCAACAGTGTTCCAAGCAGTCTACTTATTATTGAGGAGAATGGCTACAGGGGTACTCTGCTTTGGCTGCCTATTTCCCTTCCCTCTCCTGACAGTCATCTAGGGACCTACCTCCTGTAACTTAGGGGCTCCTATCTATAACTCCTCATTCTCCCGTATGCACCAAAGGTCATTGAGATGCAGCTCCAGTTCCTTAACATGGTCTCTGGGGAATGGCAGCTCAGTGCACCATGCAGATGTAGTTATCAGGGAGACTAGAGGTCTCCCAGCGTTCCCTCATCTTACACAAAGAACATACCACTACCTCCAAGCCCATTCTCAATGCACTAGTTGTGTATTAACAGGAAAAAAATCTTTCTAGAAACTTATAGCAACACAAACAAAATGCTGGAGGGGCTCAGCCGGTCAGACAGCATCTTTGGAAATGCATAAACAGTCGACATTTTGGGCCAAGACCTTTCTTCAGGGCTGGAAAGAATGGAAGAAGGTGACAAAACAAAAAGGTTGGGGGAGGGGATGGTGTTAGGTGAAGTCAGGTGGCTGGGAAACGCAAAAGGCTGGAGGTGAAGGAATCTGATAGGAGAGGAGAGTGGACTGTGGGAGAAAGGGAAGGAAGAAGGGATACAGCAGGAAGTGAGAAGAGGTAAGAGGCCAGAGTGGGAATAGAGGAGGGGAGGGGTGGGAATTTTTTTTTAAATACTGGAAGGAGAAATCAATATCCATGACATCAGGATCAAGGCTACTCAGATGTAATATGAGGTGTTGCTCCCCCACCCTGAGGGTGGTCTCATCATGGCACAAGACGAGGCCATGGATCGACATGTCAGAACGGGAATGGGAATCAGAATTAAAATAGTCGCCACCAGGAAGTTCCACTTTTGGTGTTGAAACAGGTCTCACCAATGTAGAGAAATCAATATTCGTGACATCAGGATTGGGGCCCTGAATGGAGGTGAGCGAGGAGGTGAATGGGGAGGTGTAGCCCTTTGGCCACTTACAGGGATAGGTGCTGGGAGGGAGATGAGTGGGAAGGGATGAATGGACAAGGGAATCATGGAGGGAGTGAACCCTGTGGAAAGCAGAGAGGGAGAAGAGGTAAAGATATGTTTGGTGGTAGGATCCCTTTGGAGATGGTGAAAGTTGCAGAGAACGATATGTTGGATGCAGAGGCCCATAGGGTGGTAGGTAATGACAAGTGGAACCCTATCACTGTTATGGTGGTGGGAAGATGGGGTGAGTGTGGATTTCAGCACAGTAGATGTGAGTGTTATGGGTGATAGCTCATCCTGCTCTTCACAGGCTCCAGAATGATCTCTTTCATGGCAGCAGTGAGAGGTTGAACACTCCAGCCAGCTGCTCAGCACAGATTTTCAGTACCTGTCCAGGTACACACCAGGGCTGATGCCTTGAGAGGGTTCACCCTTCCGATGGGTGCTCAAACATCAGCTTCCACGTCAGACAACACGGGGTCGGATTGAGATCACAGCCAGCTGGTTGTGTGTTTACGTTCCTGCTCAAGAGATCACCAAACAGGAGCAGGCCATTTGGCCCATCAAGTCCATGCCAACCATTCTGTTAGTCCCATTAGCCATCATTCAGTCCATAACCCCTACTATCCCTTGGCAAGTCAAGTGCTTATTGCAACGTTACCTAACTGTTGTATAATTATCTGCCTCATCCACCTTCACAGGCAGTGAGTGCCAGACCTCAACCATATCCTTAAACACTCTTCCTCAGAGCCCTTCCAAACTCTAAGCCCTCCAGCATCTTCTTCGTTGTTCTAAACATTAAATGCCTCCTCCAAAATTCCAGGCAAGGGCAGAACTGAGAAAGTACCACCACAAAGCCCCAGCTCAGCTAATAACTGGTATATACCCTTAAGCACTTCCACACATAAATCGGCAGCAATTTATCATATGCTTTCCGCTGGGCGTCCTTCATTCCAATCGCTCGTCATATCCGCTTAAAGCGAAGTTTGGGGAAGTCCTTGAGGGGAGGTTGTTGAGAAAGTTTATTTCCAGTCGGGCATTCCTGTTAAAGAGCACTTTAAAAAGTAGGAAAATAATATTCCAGTTAATTTGCAACGCAGCAAATGAGTCAATTTCAAGCCGGGTTTTCAGAATGAAATAACATTTAAGAAATTGCAAAGTTGCCTGTCTTGCGTCGCAGGCTTTGAAGAGTGCTCGGGAGATGCAGTTGCTGGCGGGGATAGTGCCGTTCCTGTCGGCGCTGAGCTGCTGCCGAGCCGGCTACTTACAGTTTCCTCTCAAAGTCTCCCCCACTTACAACTCCTCGGCAGAGTCGCTTATGGAAAGACGGAGCTTGCTGCTTGAGGGGATCTCCCTCGCCTCTAAGCCGGAGGGCTCGGTTAGTTTCATAAATATGGTCAACAACCTGAAAGGAGACGTGGGCAGAGGCTATTACCTGGAAATCCTAATGGGTGTTCCTGCCCAGAAGGTGAGACTTTATGTATTTGAATTTAATGTACTGCTGGGGGGCGGCCAAAGAAAAAGTGTTGAAGGAGCAAAGAGTTTCTGTAGAGCTCTGATGAAGGGTCTTGGCCCGAAACGTCGACTCTCTGCAGATGCTGCCTGACCAGCTGAGTTCCTGCAGCAGTTTGTGTGTGTTGCTTGTGAAGAGGGTGCAAAGTTCTCACTGGTGGTAGGGAAAGATTTGTGCATGTTTTGGGTGGGATAAAACATTGGCGGAGTATTAGCCACGAGCACCGAACGGTTGTGGGTTCAGTTCCTGCTCCGGAAAGCCTACGCCAACTGTATGGGTTGAGTCGATACGTGAATGAGGGGTCACGGTGGCATAGCGTTGGTTTAGTCGATGCTATTACAGCTCGGGGCTTTCCAGAGTTTCGAGTTCAATCCCAACGTCCTCTCTAATGAGCCTGTGCGTCGCCGGTGCTCCGGTAACGTACTGGGTAAATTCATTGGCCGTCGTAAACTGCCCCGTGATTAGTTTAGGGTTAATCGGGGTTGGGCTCAATTACCTCCGTGCTGTATCGCTAAGTGAAAAGAAATGAAATAAACATTTAATCTCATTTGAGTAAACCAGGGAAGATGGACAAAATGGGAGCAGCTGAGATATCCACCTTAGTTGGCATGGATGAGATAGACTAAAGGGTCTAATGTTAGAACTACCTCATTAATTCTGTTGGCATTTGGGGTGAGCTATGGCTGTAACTGATGCCATCTTAATAGAAGACTTTACACAGTTAAGGCCCGGTTCTTGGCACTCTAACTTGTGTGCCCATTTTATCATCCTTGCTCCCTGGAATCCTAGTCCTCTAAACCCAACCCAAAATCGAGACAAACCTTGCTTGAGAGAGAGAGAGATCGTGATTAATGTCCAAATCAGCAGCTTGTAGTGAGAGAGCAAACACGAGGAATTCTGCAGATGCTGGAAATTCAAGCCACACACATCAAAGTTGCTGGTGAGCACAGCAGGCCAGGCGA
Organism: Mobula hypostoma; assembly: GCF_963921235.1. Taxonomy (NCBI): domain Eukaryota; kingdom Metazoa; phylum Chordata; class Chondrichthyes; order Myliobatiformes; family Myliobatidae; genus Mobula; species Mobula hypostoma. Next base: position 23,955,633 of record NC_086102.1, read on the forward strand.
CGTTTCGGGCGGAGACCCTTCCTGACAAAGCGTCTCAGCCTGAAACGTCGACTGTATCTCTTCCTGGAGATACTGCCTGGCCTGCTGTGTTCACCAGCAACTTTGATGTGTGTTGCTTGTAGTGAGAGAGAGTGGCTTTACAAATTACCTTCAGATGGTTTATTTTCACTGTTCTGCTGTCGGCCTCACTGGTATGTGTGTGACCTGTAGCTAGAACTATAAATTTGCTGTAGTGACTGTAACTCCCTATTAATTTTGTCATGAAATTACTAACATCAGGAAGACCCTTTTAGTATGATAATTGTTTACTAATCAACTCTTCTTGTCCAGAAGCAAATAATTATGTATGAATTTTCTCCTTCAATTTGCAAACTATTTCAACTGATTTTTTTCCCCTTCTCACTTTTATTTATTGACACACTTTTCCCCATCTCTCCCACCATTCAAATTTATACCCCTCTTCCATCCTGTGCCTGATTTTCCATTGAATAGTATCCGGATATAAGGACATCAGAATTTGAGATTGTAGACGGTAATCAAATAAATTTAAATCCAATCAGTAATAGACGTCCATGATTGTGCTAAAATTCCAATATGACTGCCCTTAAATGAATTCAGCCTTCCTCACCTGGTACAGGCTTGATATGGTATCAACCAGTATGGTGGACTTTGAAATGAACTGTGTCTTGCTAGGTCACCAAGCAGAAATTAAGAATGGGCAATAAGTGTTTCATTAGTAATCAATGTTCACATTCTGTTTCATAAAACCCATTCAAATCCTGCTTCCTATTCAATGCTTCCTCAGCTCACCTCCATAATTCTCCGTGTGGACAGACCGTTGCTGCTCCCGTACTGCTGAAAAACGCTGCCTGATCCACCAGAGATGTGTTGGTTTTCCAGCATGTGAGACGTCTGCAGGGGAATGCTGTGGACTGGCGCATCCCAGTCCGCGGGAGTACGTGCTGAGAGATGCACTGAAACTCAGTACAGCCAGGTCAAATATTAAAGATAAAGGTTGATTTTGAATTAAAAGGGATTTACTAAGGTCACAGATTTACTGTGATCCTTGCTGTGCCAACATCTACTTCAAAAAACACATGAGAAGGCACAGCCCAACAGAATGTGACACATTTTTGTGTCTTGACTTATTCTGTTTGGTTTTGTATGGTCTAGGACATTTGGAAAGATGTCTTTTTTGGGCTAACAGTTTACTTGGAAATGAGGATTTGCAAAACCAAGGATGGAAGTCACCTGTTGAAAACATTGAGCGTGTCCATTAAATACCATTGTCTTAATCAGTGCGGTCCACTGAGATTAAAAGGTTCCCATTGCTCTTCCACCCAGAAACATGCAGCAAATTTTATTGATGGAATTCTAGCTGATCCAATTTAGCAAGCAGTTCCAAAAGTACAACTCTACAAATATCCCTGACCACGCAAATTCAAGCAGAAGTAACCGAGCCATAAACAACGATGACCATATAGTTGGACTTTGGCTTTTCAAACCTGATGTGTTTCAGTCTTTTTAAAAAAAAATGTTCAGTTTGACACTAGTCTCAGAAATCTAAGTCTTACCCTATTCTCTACCTGCCCCACCCACACTATCAAATCATCTCTGCCCACATCTTCTCTTGTTACATATTAAGTTATGTTTACTTATGGAGACCAGGTAAATAAATATAACACACCCAAAAAAAGATGTGTCACCAAGAAACTGATCAAGCCTGACCGAATGATAAGGAATAGTCCAGGAAGAATGCAGACTTGCTAAGGTTTCTAATCAGAGTCGAGATTGCCACTTTAAAACATTCTAAGCTGCAAGCTACTGTTAAGAACTTTGTGTTTAATGATGTTTTTCTCATGGGTGCTGCAGCACGGGAATAATTAACCATATTCTTAGCTGATTCTCGAAACAATTCTACTTTTACATAGGAGCAATGTTACAAAGGCACCTGAAGAAGAAGATGCCTTTTTAACCTCTTCTCACCTCACCTCTTTCTGGTGCTCCTCCTCTCCTTTCTCCCATAGTCCACTCTCCTCTCCATCTTCAGACCTTTACCTTCCCCACCTATCACCCCCCAACTCTGATGACCACCAAACTCCCATTTACACTAATCCCATTTTGTTTTTCATTCTCTTTGCTGTCCCATCATTTCCCACCAGTTTCTGCCAGTCATCCACACATTGGGGTTAATTTACTATTTATTTACTTTTTTGTTTTATTTAACGATACAGCGTGGTGACAGGCCCTTCTGGCCCAGTGAGCCCATGCTGCCCATTTATACCCTGTGAGCAATTATCCTACTGCTCCGTAGGCCTTTGGAAGGTGCAAGTAAACTGGAGCACCTGGAGGAGTCCCACGTGGCCACAGGGAGAATGTACAGGCAGCCGCAGGAATTGAACCTGGGTCGCTGGCACTGTAATAGTGTTAACGTTAGCTGTTACACTACGGTGCTGAGCCTGAGCCAACTAACCTATCAGCTTAGACGTCTTTGGGTTGTGGGAGGAAGCCAAAGCACTTGGAGAAGCCACATGCATTCACAGGGAGAAAGTGAAAACTCCACACCGAGTGCATGGAAAGGCAAGGTTGCTAGAGCTGTGAAACGACAACTCTACCAGCTGTACAAGTGTCCCAAGCTGTTGAGGGTCATGTAGCTTAGAAATTGGGCTGTTCGATCAAACTTGCCCTTGCCAACCAAGTTACTCACCCTGAGCTAGTCCCATTTGCCTATGTTTGGTCCAGATTGCTCTAAACCTTTCCTACTCATGTACCCGACCAAATATATTTTTAATTATACTTGCCCCAACAACTTCCGTATACACCCCCCGCTTCTACGATGGAAAAAATTACACCACTGGTTTCTTTAAATCTTGCCTCTGTCACTTTAAACCTATGCTGTTCAGTTTTGAACTCGCCAAATCTGGGAAACAAGACTGTGGCTATTCACCTCATCCATACTGCTCACAAGTTTAATAAAACTCCATAAGGTCACCACTCAGCCTCTTATGCGGTAGGAGAGAAAAGCCCTACCTTTTCAGTCTCTCCTTTTAACTCAAGCTCAAGCTAGTAATTTATTCGTCAATCATTTCTTTTTGCACCAGTTCCTTTCTGTTCTCTTTTTAATGCTTTTTTTTGTATACGTGGACTGCGTCTCACATTTGTGCTCGCAGTAATGTTAATCAGATTTCATCTTTGATAATACTGTGATCCAGTGGTATTTAGCATGCTGGCATTTTCCTGTGTGACTGTCTGATTGCTCTCCTGTGAAGTATCTCAGTATGTTTTAATACATTAGACACACAATAGGAGTGCAAGCTGACTGAAATGTATATTTTAACTAAAGCTGAATGATTCTTATGTTTAATTATGGACACATTGATACAAGAAACAAGTCTGCAGCAGCATGTTCTCAAATTTATGGCGAATGACACAACAGGAAGTCAATTATACTGTAGTAGTACAATCTGTGTAATTCAACCAAGCCTTTCAGACACATCTCTGAATTGTCTGTTTAAAATTTCCCATCTTCAGCTCTGTCCTCTGAATCTCTGTTTTCTTTATATTGTACAGAGCTTCTGTCCGATTTACAGATGTTATAAATTCAAGCCTTCAGGGCCTGAGTTTAAGATGAGCGCTTTACCAAATAAAAAACACATTTTCAATAAGTTTGCCTCACATGGTTCCTCATGAGTCAAGTGGGTGTTTTTCATGTGACTGGGATTTTCACAATGCACTTCTCAGATCCTGTTCCCAACTTTGCCTCCTACGAATAGAATCATTCTGTATAAAATATTTAGCTGGAGGTTCTGTCAAAGTAAAACCATATTTAAAGGAAACCGGAGCGTGTTTGCACAAGGATTGATCTCCAGGTCTTTTGTACATTAGATAAGCTGCAAATTTCCTCAATCATTCCTCGACGAAAAGTAGGTGCTGAGTATTCTTGGTACCAGAAGTCCAACTGATGAAATCAGAATTTTGTGTGCCGACACAGAAGCCAATGGTAAATGGCAATGCTGTTCAATTGCGTTCAAGAACGCTCTGGCCCTATACCTTGTCCCATTTTTCTAACATCCTCTGAAGAAGAACAAGACCTTGTATTTTTTTTTACCTCAAGTTGTTTTGAAGCACGTTACAACGAAAGACTACTGAGGAGGACCTGAGTTATGAGGAAAGATTACATAGGTTACACAAAATAATCTGCAGATGCTGGGGTCAAAGCAACACTCACAACACGCTGGAAGAACTCAGCAGGTCGGGCAGCATCCGTGGAAATGATCAGTCAACGTTTCGGGCCAGAACCCTTCGTCAGGACTGAAGAGGGAAGTGGCAGAGACCCTATCAGGACTTTATTCCTTGGAACAGTGAAGATTGAGGGAGATTTGATAGAGGTATACAAAATTATGAGGGGTATAGATAGGGTAAATGCAAGCAGGCTTTTCCATGGAGGTTGGGTAGGATAACAAGTAGAGGTCATGGGTTAAGGGTGAAAGGTGAAAAGTTTAAGGGGAAAATGAGGGGAAACTTCTTTACTCAGAGGGTCGTGAGAGTGTGGAGCAAGCTACCAGAGCAGGTGGTACATGTGAGCTCAATTTCAACATTTATGAGAAGTTTGGATAGGTACATGGATGGTAGGGGTATGGAGGGCTATGGTCCTAGTGCAGGTTGAGGGAAGTAGGCTGTTTAAGTGGTTTGGCACAGACTAGATAGGTCAAAGGGCCTGTTTCTGTGCTGTGATTTTCTATGAGTATGACTATGAAATGGGACTAGTATAGATCAATATCTTGGTCACCATTGACAAAGGGCCTGGTTCTATGTTTGATGACTCTGGGGGATAAACTGTTCATAAATTTATTTATTTAGAGATGCAGTGCGGAACAGGCCCTACTGGCCCGACAAGCTGCGCCGCCCAGCAAGCCTCTGGCCTAATCGCAGAACAACTTACAAATAACCAATTAACTTACTAACCAGTATGTCTTTGGACTGTGGGAGAAAACTGGAGCACGCAAAGGAAACACATACAGTCATGGGGAGAACATGCACACGCCCTACAGACAGTGCCCAAATTGAACTCCGAAGCTGTAATAGTGTCACACTAACCACCACACTACCATAGCAAGTGATCCTTCGTGTCCACTCTAGAGGGTTTCCTTCAGAATCATGACTCAGAGTTTAGTTACAGTGCAGAACTCCTTGCTGGTACCTCGAGGTGTTAGCCCAGATTATGCACTCAAGTCTACCACCTTTCATCAGATCTGAAATGTTGACTATTCCCCTTTCCACGGATCCTCATTGCCCTGCTGAGATTTTCCAGCACCTGCTGTTTCTTTTGTCAGCATTAGATAAACCTGTTCGGGATTATAAAGCAAAAAAGAAACTGCAGATGCTGAATCAGGAAGAGAAAATGCAGGAAACAATCAGCTAAATGCTAAAGCATAAGTAACCAGGAACAGGAATTAGCCAGTCAATCCCTTGGCTGATTCTATTGTGCTGTAAGATCATGGCTGATTTGGTGTCAGCACCATATCCTGGACTCTCATTGTTCAATTGTCTACCAATCTGTATTTTAAATAGATTAAATGACTTAGTCTCTGATCTCCCTGAATCAATAAAGTTCAAAGATTCACAACCCTCTGGGAGATGAGATTTCTTCAAACCCCTTCATCATCTCATATGTTTGAATATTTCTTCTAAACTTCAATGAGTAAAAACTCAGGCTACACAACTCTTCTTCATTTGCCAACCCATTCATTACCAAGAATCAGCCTGAATGCCTGCGGGTAAGTGTGTGTTTCCTTAGAGGTGAAGACCAAAACTCCGAAGTATTTAAATATGGGGATGACAAAATGTGCCGTCTTTTGTATTCGGTACTCCATGCTATGAAGACCAACATTATATTAGGCCTAGTTCCTTATTGTATCTTTGTACAAAGCTTTTGTTTCATGTGCTAGAACCCCCTTTTCTATTGCAATGTTTCGTAATCTTATGCCAGCGGTCCCCAACCACTGGGCCGTGGTCCGATACCAGGCCACAAAGCATACGCTACCGGGCTGTGAGGAAACGATATGATTTGGCGATATGAGTCAGCTGCACCTTTCCTCATTCCCTGTCACGCCCACTGTTGAGCCGTTACACACACGAGGTCATTACCCGCGCGTCACCCCTGTCAGCGCGGGAAGGAGATCAACTGCTCGAGCTTGCAAATGACGACGGGCTGAAAAGTATATTTGACATAACATCTCTGCCGGCATTCCTGATCAAAGTCAAGTCTAAATATCCTGAGATGGCCACGAAAGCACTGAAAACGTTGCTTCCAACATATTTCTGCGAAGCGGAGTTTTTTTGCAATGAATGCAACGAAAACTAAATGGCGGAATAGACTGGACATAAGGAACCCCCTTCGAGTATCGCTGTCTCCCATCACCCCTCGATGGCACCGTCTTGTTGCAGGGAAACAAGCCCAGAGCTCCCACTGATTCAGCGATATTGGTGCGTTGCAATGATTTTATATGTTCATACGGGGAAAATATGTGCTGTGTGTTAATGTCCAAACGTTACTTAAAATGTTATGATGCTATTGACTTACTTATATAACCATATAACAATTACAGCATGGAAACAGGCAATCTCAGCCCTTCTAGTCCTTGCCGAACACTACTCTCACCTAGTCCCACCAACCTGCACTCAGCCCATAACACTCCATTCCTTTCCTGTCCATATATCTATCCAATTTTTCTTCAAATGATAATATCGAACCTGCCTCTACCACTTCTACTGGAAGTTCGTTCAACACTTACTTCAAGCTCCACTGATAATTGACTTATCACTGTATTCTTGCGAGGAAAATATGTGTTGTGTGTTTAATGTTAAATTCGTTAGATAAACCCTTTTAGAAACGAAACAGAGTGTATTAGCCACTTATCACCTATATTCCGGTCGTGATTAACACCCCCCCCCCCCACCGAACAGATTCGCCAAAACGATTTGCAGGGAAAATAATCGGGAGGCGCACGTATGCGCACTGGTGCCCACGCAAGGCTTCATGGTCATTGTAGTCTTTCTCCGGGTAAACACCATGCATTTGACCTCTTCCTATAGATGCTGCTTGGCCTGCTGCGTTCACCAGCAACTTTGATGTATGTTGCTTGAATTTCCAGCATCTGCAGAATTCCTGTTGTTTGCATTTGACTGCTACTCTTGTCCGTTGGCAACCCTACCCCACCACCGGGTCAGCTGGTCCACAAGAATATTGTCAATATTAAACCGGTCCACAGTGCAAAAAAAGGTTGGGGATCCCTGTCTTATGCCATTTAAAATGTACTCATTTTTATATTCTTCCTTCCAAAGTGGAAATCTCCCATATTTCCACATACTCTACCTACCAACATTTTGCAAAGGGTCTTTAGGCCATGAGTCAGAATTGTAGTGGGGCAGGAGATCCAAGGTAATAATGAATCATTTTGAAATAGACTGCGCTTGGTTGATGCCATAAACCTGGACGATCTTCCAAGGAAATCCAATCTTGGACTGAGAGATGATAATCTGATGTTCAAAGGTAGCATAAAGGCCCAGGAGTGATGCCAGAGAACTAGTGCTCAATCTGTGTGGAGTAGCTCAAGTTCAAGTTTAATTGTCGTTCAACCATACACAGCCAAATGAAACATCTCACTGCCTCATCAGCAGGTACAAATCTGGGACTGGTCTTCAGTGAGAGTGTTTTGCAAATTCATAGGGGCATAGGTTAGGCTAAGTGAGTAGTAGCGTTGAGATGGTCAACAGTACATTAGCAGTTGGCGATCATCGGATCTATAGAAAGTAAGAGGCCAGAGGAAGGTCAGCGGTGGCCAACCTTTCACATTCCATGTGTTAATTTTTTCACTCATGAGTTCAGATGTGTCATACAACTCTTGTACCCCCATTCAATTCTTGTAAAAATATGTTAGTATAGAACTCGTGCATGAAAAAATCGCATCTGAACTTGTGCATGAAAAAATTGATGCATGGAATGTAAAAGGTTGGCCACCTCTGATGTAGATGAACTGGGAATTCTCAGCACAAGAAATAACCTTTTCTGTAACCAGTTTGAAAGCAGCAGTGAAGAAGGAATTTTGGTCTACTGCTTCTAGCCTTTGTCTTCAGAAGGTTGCAGACTGCATTAATGTGTTAACCTCACCCGATGACTTTGCTTCCTCTTTTCCCTTCCAGTAATGTTTGCTGTGTCTCCTTCACTTACAGATGAACATACTGATTGATACAGGGAGCAGTAACTTTGCTGTGGCTGGGGCACCATCTCGCAATGTGGCAACCTACTTCAATCCACAACGGTGAGTGCACGTAGGGGGAGGGTGGGAGCGGCACGGTAGGGAATTGAGGATGGCATGTAATGTGGCGGTTAATGTAACACTTTACTGTGCCGGTGATCAGATGTTAATTCCCGCCACTGTCTGTAAGGCATTGATTTGTGTGGTTTTCCTATGACCTCCTGGGATTCTTCCAGGTGCTCCAGTTCCCTCCCACGTTCCAAAGACCTACGGATTAGTAAGTTTTGGATGTGCTATATTGGTGCTGGAAGTGTGGCCGCCCCCAAAACATCCTCGGACTGTGGTGGCCATTGACACAAATGACACATTTCATGGTGCGTTTCGATGTACAATGTGACAAATAAAGCTAATCTTTATGTTCAGAGTGAGGGTCCGTGCGAATTCTGTTTTGGAAATTGGTGGTATGCTATGAAGCCAGTAGTCTTGTGGAAGGAGATTGGTTGACTTGGGGTAATGGCCTCATTGTGACTTTGTAGAGCTCTGGTTCATGCAGAGCTACGTAGTTGGGCTTGATGTAGTACGGCTGACAAATGGGTATGTATGGTGAGAGAGAGGAGACCAATAAGCCTGCAGTTATGTGGAGCTTTCAAGTCAGCAGAATGTCCCAGCCACTCTGAAACGGCACTAGCCATTGGATAGATTTACACAGCTACCAATGAGCACCCTTACAACACACAATCATTTAATTGGTGCTGCTGGTTTTTGTTTGAGTATAAACCCGTGTGTTGAACACTGGGAGGATCCACATTGCTTCATCACCTTTGCCTGCTCTCCTGAGGCTGTTAAACTATCCCAGTGCCTCCGCTTCCTGCTCCGTACGCAGAGCGGTGGCATTGCTTGCTTTCACCTGTTTGATCCTTCATTGTGAAGAGGATGCCTTTCAAGGACGGCCAGATAATGAGTTCATGTCACCGGTGCAGGCTTTAGACAAAGAATCTGCTGGTTCAGAAAAGGCTGTTGTCACTGAAGTGTAAAAGGGCCGATATAACCGAGGGGTACACTCAGAATTAGGTGTCCCTGCTTGTTAATGCAAATCCCTCATCAGCCAATCATGTGGCTACAACTCAATGCATGCAGACATGGTCAAAGGTTTCAGCTGTTGCTCAGACCAAACATCAGAATGGGGAAGAAATGTGATCTCAGTGACCTTGACTGTGGAATAATTGTTGGTGTCAGATGGGGTGGTTTGAGTATCTCAGAAACTGTAGACCTGCTGGAAAATCATGCATGACAGTCTCTGGGGTTTACAGGGAATGGTGTGAAAAACAAAAGAAAAAAAATACACTGAGCAGCAGTTTTGTGGGCAAAAAAAAGAGCCTTGTTAATGAGAGAGGTCAGAGGAGAATGGCCAGATTGGTTCAAGCTGACAGGAAGGTGACAGAAACTCAAACAACTATGTGTTATAACATTGGTGGGCAGAAGAGGATCTCTGAATGCACAGCACATTGAGCCTTGAAGTGGATGGGTTACAGCAGCAGAGGTCGACACTGGGTTCCACTCCTGTACCTAATAAAGTGACCACTGAGTGTATGTATCTGAGAAGATTGTATCGAAAAATCAACTTTTTGTTAGATCCTTGATTCCTTTGGGGTCTAACTGAATTGTCATCACTCTTGTGTCATTTGGGGGTTATAACTCCAGGATAGTTTCAGTCTCATAGCTGCATGTTTTAATCCATGCTTGATGGTCACAGAAGTGTAATAATTTGGCGAGTCCTGGTCATTTATTTATTGAGATATAGAATAGGCGCCTCTGGCCCTCATGAGCCATGCCGCCCAGTAACCCCTGATTTAACCCTAGCTAAATCACAGGACAGTTTACAATGACCAGCTAATCTACCAGCTGGTAGGTATTTGTATTGTGGAAGGAAACACACACAATTTACAAAGAGAATGTAGAAATTCCTTACAGTGGTGGGAATTGAACCTGGGTCACTAGTACTGTAAAGCGTTAACCACTATGATACCATGTCATCCCTATTGCTGGTTCTCATGAATTATCGAATTTCCTCTAAATATGGGCAAGTAGCCTTCAGAAATCAAAGTATCGAAAAAAGAAGTTGGGGTGTTATGCTGAAGATGTATCGGATGTTGATGAGGCCGAACTAGGAGCATTGTGTACAGTTCAAGTCACCACCTACAGGGAAGTGATCAATAAGATTTGAAAGGGTGCAGAGAAAATTTACAAGGATGTAACTGAGACTTGAGGGACTGAGTTCTCTGGAAAGGTTGAGTAGGTTTGGACTTTACTCCCTTAGGAGAATGAGGGGAGATTTGATAGAGGTGTTCAGAATTGAGGGATATAGGTAGGGTGAATGCAAGCAAGCTTTTTCCTCTGAGGTTGTGTGAGACTAGAACTGGAGGGCATGAGTTAAGGGTGAAAGGTGAAATGTTTAAGGGAAACATGGGCAGAACTTCTTCATTCAGAGGGTGATGAGTGTGTGCAATGACCTGCCAGTGGATATGGTGCATGCAGGTTTGATTTCAGCATTTAAGAGAAACTTAGATGAGTACATGGATGGGAAGGGTATGGAGGGCTATAGTTCGGGTGCAGGTCAATGGGACAAGGAGGAATAGTTTAGCACAGACTAGATGGACCGAAGGTCCTGTTTCTGTGGTGTATTGTTCTGTGACTCTATGGTAATATGAGATAGGAACTACAAGAACACGTGCACGATTTACCAGTTTTTGTGACGCTGTGTGTTTGTGTCACTTCATTATCTGTGTCCCAGTGGGTGATAAATGATTCTGTTTTAAGTTGTATGACTTGAAGTACTGCTGTACATTGGTTGGATTTAAAGGATTTCAGTGACGGGTGTCCATTTAATATGTTCTGGCCCATTGGAAGGGAGCTATGACAATTTGATTCAGTATTTTTTTTTCCCTGGATGGTTAGATAATTCCTCCAGCCAGCCATGTGTTTTTGATTAACTAAAATATTTAAGGGAATTTTGGAAGCAGACAGCGCTGAAATGGAAGCAATGAAGTTCAAATGGCAGTGGAGTGAAACCTTTAATCCCAAACAACTATTCTACAATTCATTAGTTTATTTAAAGTGCTTAGTACCTGAACTCTCAATCTCTAGCAGATTATTTTGTCAAAAACATTGAACCATTACACAGGGAAAGAGTGAGAATTCCTCCAGATAATTGTATTCGGGATCTACAGAGGTCTGCATTTTAATCAAAGGAAGTGATGTTGATAACTCAGTAACCGTCCCAGGTCTTCATTACCACCTCACTGCGTCTCCTATGTGAGAGGAACTGTTAAATTAATTAGTACTCTGGAGAATTCCTCTCACCGAACAGAAATAAAAGAATCCTAGACTTATTTTTTCAAAATGGCTTTTGTATTCTTTAAGAATATTTTGCTGAATCTCTCCCTTTATATTCTATTTCAACTTTTGAGTTATGTATTTATATTGTTTTTGCACTAAAACAAGAACTTTTTTTGGTTTGGATTACTAATAGGATAGGCAAGGAGAAAAACTTTTTTTTTCTCCATCCCTAGTTTCTGTTAGGCAGTATTTTGAAATTGAGTATTTATTAAATATAGGCCAAACATTATATATAGCATGCATGTATAAGGACTTGGGCCTCTGGTTATTAAATTTGTCATCTAATGTGAACATAAAACTAAACTTGAAGTCTGGAGACACAACAGCTCTCAAAGCAGCCGGGAGAAATTTCACCTTGGGCATCAAAAGGGCAAAGACTGCCTACGCACAAAAAACAATCTGGAACACCTGTCCAATAATGATCCCCGGCGTATGTGCCTGGGCATCAGGAGCATTACTGACTACATAACGAATGTTGCCGTAGACTGTACTAGTGACACTCACTCGTGCTCGAAGCAACTTTTATGCCTCCTTCGAGGCACGCTACACGATGCCGGTCATGGAGCTGCCCGTTGCAGGTGAGCAGCCACCCTCTATAACAGCAACAGGTGGGAGAAGGACTCTGCATGCCAGCTTCTTGATGTCTTCATGAACATCTTCAACACTTCACTCATTCAGGCTGCTGTCCGCACGTGCTTCAGATCAGCCACCATCACCCTCGGAAGTGAATGACTACTGCCCAGTGGCACTGGCACCAATTATAATGAAGTGATTTGAATGGCATACTTCTTTCTGCACCTGCTGCTGTAAATGTCCTCAATAAAGGGAAGTTTACGTCCACAAGTGTGCTGGGCTTTCTGTACCATGCTTTGTGGGCCCAGCGATCAGGGTTGGTGCAGTTCCCCTTCCAGGCAGTGATACAGCCAGTCTGGACCTGTAGAAGGTCTTGAGGATTAGCGGGCTGATGCTGAACTTCTTCAGTCACCTGCACCTTCAAAACACCATCCCTGCCACACTGTACACCTACAGATCCGCTCCATAGCAGATACCGTAATAGCCTTCATGCACCTGGCCCAGGCACACCGAGAAAACAAGGCCACTTGTGTCAGAATGCTGTTCCTGGACTTCACTTCAGCATTCAACACTACTGTCCCACAGACTCTGACGAGCAAACTTCTACCCTTTGGTCTAAATACACTAATAAACATCTGGTTGTAGGACTTGCTATCCAACAGACCTCAGGTAGTCAGGATGCACAATCACTTCATCATCCTCAACACAGGCTCCCCTCAGGGCACGTGCTGAGCCTGCTGCTGTATACTCCGCTCACACACGAGTGCAGGGCCACGCACGTGAGTAATCACATTGTCAAGTTTAGCGATGTGGTGGGGCTCAACACCAACGATGATGAGACGGCCTACAGAGAGGAGGTGGAAGAACTCGAGGCCTAGTGACCGGCAAATTACCTCTTGCTCAATGTCAACAAGACAAAGGAGGTTGTTATTGACTTGAGAACTCACATCAGTCACAATACTCTTTACATCAGTGGCACAGTGTCTCTTCCACTTCAGGTGACTGAAGAAGTTCAGCATGAGCCCGCTAATCCTCAAGACCTTCTACAGGTCCAGACTGGCTGTATCACTGCCTGGAAGGGGAACTGCACCAACCCTGATCGCTGGGCCCACAAAGCATGGTACAGAAAGCCCAGCACACTTGTGGACGTAAACTTCCCTTTATTGAGGACATTTACAGCAGCAGGTGCAGAAAGAAGACATCAATCACCCCAACCAAAAACTGCTTCCGTCTGGCAAGCAGTACCCCAGCATTCAAGCCAAGGCCAACAGGCTGTGGGACAGTTTCTTTCTACAAGCCATTAGACTTACAAACTCACTTGTTTGTACACTGTGACGGAGTCATAACATATAAAGATTTTTACTCCCTCTCGTTGTGGGATGGATGTAGGATTTAAATAAATTCAGTTCAAAATTCAGCAGTGGAAACTGTGAGCAGTTTCAAACTCCTGGGACTGCACATCTCACACAAGCTCTCAGGGTCCCAGAGCACATCCTGCATAATCAAGGAGCTCACCAATGCTTCTGCTTTGTGAGGAGGCTGCACGCCAACACTCACTACATTCTATCGATGTACAGCAGAGAGCACCCTAACAAGCTGCATTATTGCATTGTACAGAAACTGCACTGTGGTGGGCACAAAGGCTCTGCAACAGCTAGATGAAACTGCCCAGCTTGTCGCTGACACCAGCCTACCTACGTATATACAAAAAGGGGCTGGAAATAGGCGAGCAACATCATGAAGGATCCCACACACCCTGCTCATGGACTCTTTGTCCCATTCCTATCAAGGAGGAGGCTATGTAGCATTCACGCCAGGGCAAACAAACTCAGAAACAGTAAACTTTACCCAAGAAATGAGGCTGATCAACACCTCCACTCACTAACCTACCAGCTCTGCACCTCCATCACCACTAATTTATCAATACCAGTTCGAGTCGACTTGTATACAGGCACTTCCATACCTAGCAACACTTTATGGGCATACATTCAGTCTGTGTACGTACCTATCTTATGTATTTATATTGTTACGAGAATACACCTAAAATTAAGATGTTTGCTGGCCTGGGCTAGCATCAGTGGCATCAGCAGTTGGTCTGCCACCTGCCCTCAGGGGAAGGAGAGATAAGGAACAATGGAGCAGCGTCTGGAGATGTGTAATGAAGGGATGTGGGAGGAAGAGCTGTCTGGAGCGGCTCCCCCCTTTGAACCCTGAACTGTTTGAAGTGATGGACGGGCGATACCCCAGCAGGGGGATAAAAAGGGGACAGGTTCGCTAAGACAGACACACACGCCACCCGAGGTAACGAGACCCTGGAAGCGGTGCGCCTCTCACGAGTGGTGAGAAGTATCGGACAATGCACAGGGTGGAAAGGTACGATCAGCGGGAACCCGGTGTGTGTCCGCCCTTGCCTGGGTGCCGGGTTCACTGCAGAGGATCGACCGCATCTGGAGGAGGGGTCACAGTCGGTGACCTCAGGTGACATCACCAAGGACCCGCCCAAAAGCTGTTTGTGAGCCATCTCGCTGGTCTGTGAGCCATCCCGCTGGTCTGTGAGTGAAGCCGTTCTGAATGATGAGTTGTTCCTATTCTATCTCTCTCTTCCCCCACGTTGTCCACCGCCATGGCAACGATTACTGCGAACTGAACTACTAAACTGGACTGAACTTTGAGTCATTTTGAAATTGGTCATTTACCCCTAGACAACGATAGAGCTTGATTGATGCTGTTATCTTAATTCTGTGCACATGTGTGTTTATCATCACTGAACTGTTGCATTTATTATCCTTTCGATTACTGTGTTGCTTGTTTCTTTAATAAAACTTTCTTAGTTCTAGTACTCCAGACTCCAACTGAGTGATCCATTTCTGCTGGTTTGGCAACCCAGTTATGGGGTACGTAACAATATTAATTGTTTTTATTTTATTGCACTGCATTTTGCATTCAGAGTAACAATTAACTTTGTTCTCCTTTACACTTGTGTTCTGGAAATAATATTAAACCAATCTTGAATCTTCAATTTCAGGAAAAATAAATTTTACACCGTTTTCTGACACTGCAGTGTCCTGCAAGTCATTTTAATTAAGGTAGTGGGCTGTTGAATGAAGAATATGAAAATGTATTTGTTAAATGTCAGTTGTGGATCAGTAGGTGGCATTCCCACACACGAGGTCAGGAAGTTGGTTCGAACCCTTTGCCATTGATTTGTAGGCTGACAACACAAACTGGGCCTGATTGGCTCAGAGACTTCCTTTAGCTGCCGTAGCAGCTTGCTGTCTCTGTAAGCCTTCACACCCTAATGTACATCACGGTTTAAAATATATTTTGCGCCCAACATGCTTTGGAAATGACCTTTCTGCACTGATTATGTTCTTCAGTTGTTGGACTACGGTCAGCAGTATTACCTGCTACTTTTCTTCCCCCAAGGGATGACATAGCATTTCTATGTTCACCTGCGATGCAAACAGGCTTTAACGACTTCAGTAAACAGCACCTTGGTGTTAAAGATATCCCAAGACCCTGCTTTTACCATTTTGACAAACAGACTCCTTTGGATTTCAGTCTTGACTTGTCCCAGTGTTCATTGGCTTTGTAGGAAAATAACACTGGATATCTACAGCTTTTTGATTAAAAAAAATTATTTTAGATTTTTATGACCTCCATTCTTGATAACCATCTCACAGATTAGACTGTATTTCAGCAATGAAATGGAAAGCTTAAGAATGATAAAAGTCAATTATATGACGCAGTTCTTCTTTGAGAAGGATTGGAGGAGGTGGACTGGATAGCCTTAGATAATTATCTTGCTGGCCGTAAAACCTGCAAGCTTCATTGAGAGAGGATGAAAATGATGTCCAGTGTTATATAAAATCTAGTTAAAATAGATATTTGTGCTTCTTCCTCCTTTCTTGATTTATCAATGCATTGAGCCTTTCCCTAATCCCTTCTGGTGCTTATCTACATTTTCTTCATGGTCCTCGGTTCGATTCCACTTTGTGTCAAACTCCACTTTAGCGTCTAACCTCCGCGTACCTAATGCAACCGTGACAACCAATACTTCCCCACAACAATCCTCTATTTGACTACAACATCACAGGGACTTTCACTGTTAGGATGGTTATTAGACAACCCTCACAGTTGTGGATGAGAGTTGCAGCAGTGGATTCCCCATCTCCACTCAGCCATGGATGACTTGAAAGTTAGTGAAGAATGAACAAGCCACTGGCAGGAAATAAATGACCACGTTAAGTTAATCCTATTTTTTAAAGTTAGTCCTCTCATCCTGCTGACCGGCCAGTTGTTCCTAGGATGGGTTTTAAACATTGCCTTCAGACAGGCTGCTGCCATTCTGAAGAAACATCTTTTGCAGGACTAACCAGGAAAATGTCTGGTGGTGTGCCAAGCACATCAATCCTATCTGCCTCGAGGTAAGAGCTATCATCGCAGACAAAAAGCAGGTTTCTTTGCACCACCAATCATGATTCATGATTGCATTTCTCTGACTGTATTAGTAGGAAGTTCAAAGATTACTTGGGTATGGTAGAATGTGTTTTGTTTGTTATCCGAGAGAGGTTGATGTGGAAGAGCAATTGCTATAAATTGGGTGAGGGAATATTACTTTAACATCAGTAGCAAATGGTGTGTAGATCTTGGCTTCAATGTGCTAATAAAATGTTATACTCCAAGTTTAGATGTAGGCCATTGATTCGGTAACAATATAGGCAGTGGTTTACAATCTGAGGTCAGAGCAACCTGCCACTTGGCAAGGCAGAGGCTTGTTTTATGCTTGAGTTATCCTTCGACCAGGAGTTCAGGGGTGTGTATAAACACAATCCTGTCGTATAAGGAAATATTTCTTGCTGCTCATTTGAATAGCTTAGCATTGTACAACACCAAAGCTGACTTGGCTAACCAGTGATACGAGTCTCTAAGCTCCTTCCTCTAAATGGTGGGTCATTGAGGGAATGTCAGACAGCATTAGAAAGACTGGAAAGGACCAGGTCTGAGAGCTCGGTGTAGGGAGGGAGGAGAAAAGGGAATGTTCAAAGTTAAAGTAAATTTCTTACCAAAATGCCTACAGTATACTGTATATCACCATATACTACCCTGACATTCATTTTCTTGCGGGCATTCATAGTAGATGCAAGGAACGACAATAGAATCAATGAAAAACTACACACAAAGATGGACGAATAACGAAAGTACAAAAGACAAAAAATATGCAAGTACAAAAAAAGTGTAATAAATAATATTGAGAAGGTGATTTGTGGAGGCATTGAAAGTGAGTCCACAGGTTGCAGAGCTGAGGTGACTGAAGTTATCCACACTGGATCAGGAGGCTGACGGTTGAATGTGGAGGGGTGAGAAGTGGAATACTGTAGGTTTCAAGTAAATGTAAGTGAGGAATAATTGGTGCTGCTGGACTGGCAATATTAAGGGAATAAGAGTTAGGAGACTACCAGGAGAAAATTATTCCTGTACTAAGGGAAATGTTTGTAAAGGAGGGCTGATTAATAAGGACATAAAAGAAATTGAACCTGACTGACAGAGGCTATGCAGTGCATGAATGCTCACAATGACCATTTGATTCTAATGAGTTTGGTACCTGAAATTCTATGTAAATCAAAAGCAGGAAGCTTTGATTTTAATGTCTGGTTGAGGCCTAGACTCGTTCCCATTTGGCAGATGATCTGTATTCAAATCCAATGAAAGCAAATAGGAGCTGGATGTAAACACAAAATTCTCTGCAGATGCTGGGGTCAAAGCAACACGCACAACACGCTGGAGGAACTCAGCAGGTCGGGCAGCATCCGTGGAAACGAACAGTCCATGTTTCGGGCTGAGACCCTTCGTCAGGACTGAAGGGGGGTGGCAGGGGCACTATATGCCGAGACCCTTCGTCAGGACTGAAGGGGGAGGGGGCAGGAGCCCAATGGGTCACCCTTCCCCCCATCTTCTTTATAGGGCCCCTGCCCCCTCCCTCTTCAGTCCTGACGAAGGGTCTCGGCCCAAAACGTTGACTATTTATTTCCATAGATGCTGCCCGACCTGCTGAGTTCCTCCAGCATGTTGTGCAAGGAGCTGGATGTAGCAGACGTATGTTTTAAACAGTGCACCATGTCCCCTACATACAGGATACCTACTGACAATCCAGCTTGGTTTCTCTTCTCGTCTCCACCGCCTCGCAGTAAGCATGGGGGAACACCATCATGAAACATCCAAGCTTGGAAGCCCTTTTAAAATTTTATCATGGGTTGCAAACAATACTGGCAGGGCAACAATTTGTTGTCTTTTCCTTAATTGCCCCTTGACCTGAGTACTCTGTCAGACCAGGAGTTCCCAAAATCTTCCCAAGCCAGGGCCCCTTACCATTAACTGAAGGGTCTATGGACCCCAGGTTGGGAAATGATGGGAAATGAAGAATCAGCAATATAGTTGTGGGGGTTACCTTCATCATTGTTGGGGAAACTTCCTGGAACGTGCATCTATCACCCTCAAAGAACAGGTGAGGTTTATCACACCCCGAGCACCTTATCTATTTATTTAGAGATACAGTGAGGAACAGGCCCGTCTGGCCCAAAGAGCCGTGTCATCCAGCAACCCACCTATTTAACCCTAGCCTAATCACAGGGTAATTTACAATGACCAATTAACCTACCAACCAGGATATCTTTGGACTGTGGGAGGAAACTGAAGCACCCAGAGGAAACCCACGCATCCTGAGGAATGCCAGAAATGAACTCTGAACTCCAGTGCTCTGAGCCATAATAGTGTCTCACTAACCCCAACGCTACCGTGGTGCCTCTGCGGAGGTTCAAACTGGAGCCGCTCACTCGTGCCGCCAGCCACATGCGGATAGTCTTGTCCACCACATAGCGCCGTCAGCAGTAGCAACACATGGCAACTAGCCAGGAATGCAATGGAAATTTTAAAAAAAACTACCCACTCTTTAATCATTTCCATGCCCTCTTTTCTACTTTTCTACTGCCTCCACCCTGCAACCCTCTAAGGTGTGCAGGGTTAAAATCTGACTAAAATCTTTAAATGTTTTTTTTTGTATTATGCTTTAATTGTACATTTCAGTCCTGCAGTGTTTCAAAATTAAAACTGTACATGAGCCAAAAATAAATTAAACTAGTAGGTCCAAAGAGATAGGAATTTCCACAGAGCTGTCAGCGCTCCAAAGATTGATGAGAATTCATTAACCCAGTACAATGGCGCATGACGTTCACGGTATGGTGCAAGCTTGTAATGAGGACACCGTACCGTGAACTCCATACTGTATTCCACAGACAATATCTATTCTGGAAATGTAAAGTGGTGTCTGACTGTAAGACTGTCTCAGTTTGCAGAAAGTTTGACCCAAAGACGCACAGAGTTTAAGGCCGTCTCAGTTTTCAGTAAGGTTGACTTAAAGGTGCACTATAAATATTCATTCAGTGGTCACTTTATTACCGTGCCTACAAAAAATATTCAGCCCCCTTGGAAATTTTCATGTTTTATTGTTATACAGCATTAATTCAGTGGATTTAATTTGTTTTTTTTGACACTGATCAACAGAGAAAGATTCTTTTGTGAAAAAAGTGAAAACCGACCTCTGCAAAGTGATCTAAATTAATTACAAATATAAAACACAAAATAATTGATAATAATAAGTATTCACCCCCTTCAAGTCAGTATTTAGTAGATGCACCTTTGGCAGCAATTACAACCTTGAGTCTGTGTGGACAGGTCTCTATCAGCTTTGGACACTGCAATTTACCCCCATTCTTCTGTACAAAACTGCTCAAGCTCTGTTAGATTGCATGGGGATCATGAGTGAACAGCCCTTTTCAAGTCCAGCCACAAATTTTCAATTGGATTGAGGTCAGAACTCTGACTTGGCCACTCCAGGATGTTAACTTCATTGTTTTTAAGCCATTCCTGTGTAGATTTGGCTTTATGCTTGGGGTCATTGTCTTGCCGGAAAACAAATCTTCTCCTAAGTTGCAGTTCTCTTGCCGACTGCATCAGACTTTCCTCCAGGATTTCCATGTATTTTACTACATTCAATTTACTTTCCACCTTCACAAGCCTTCCAGGGCCTGCTGCAGTGAAGTGTCTCCAGAGCATGATGCAGCACCACCATGCTTCACGATAGGGATGGTGTGTTTTTGATGTGCGTTGTTTGGCTTACACAAAACATAGTGTTTAGTCTGATGGCCAAGAAGCTCAATTTTGGTTTCATCAGACCATAGAACCTTCTTCCAGCTGACTCCAGAGATTCTCACATGCTTTCTGGCAAACTCTAGCCGAGATTTTTTTCCAGCAGCGTCTTTCTCTTTGCCAATCTCCCATAAAGCTGCGACTGGTGAAGCACCCAGGCAACAGTTGTTGTATGCACAGTCTCTCCCATCTCAGCCACTGAAGCTTGTAACTCCTCCAGAGTTGTCACAAGTCTTTTGGTGGCCGCTCTCACAAGTCCCCTTTTACACAGTCAGTCAGTTTTTGAGTACAGCCTGCTCTAGGCAGATTTACAACTATGCAATATTCTTTCCATTTCTTGGTTATTGACTTAACTGTACTCCAAGGGATATTCAGTGACTTGGAAATTTTTATGTATCCATCTCCTGACTTGTGCTTTTCAATAATCTTTTTGCGGAGTTGCTTGTAGTGTTCTTTTGTCTTCATGGTGTTGTTTTTGCCAGGACACTGACTTGCCAGCCATTGGACCTTCCAGATACAAGGTGTATTTTTTTACTTTAATCAATTGAAACACACCATTTAACTAATTATGTGACTTCTAATACCAATTGGCTCGACCAGTGATGATTTGGTGTGGGATAGTAAAGGGGATGAATACTTGTGCAATCAATTATTTTGAGTTTTATATTTGTAATTAATTTGGGTTACTTTGAAGAGATCTGGTCCCCCTTTGACACGATAATCTTTTTTCTGTTGATCAGTGTCAAAAAAAGCCAAGTGAAATCCACTGTGATTGAACGTTGTAAAACAATAAAACATGAAAACTTCCAAGGGGGGTGAGTGGTGTGAATACTTTTGATGGGCACTGTAGGTACAGGAGTGAACCCGGTGTGGTCTTCTGCTGCTGTCGCCCATCCACTTCAAGGTTTGACGTGTTGTACTCAACACGTTCCGAGATGCTCTTCTAGACAGCACTGTTGTAATGTGTAGTTATCTGAGTTACTGTGGCCCTCCTGTCATCTTGAACCAATCTTGCCATTCTCCTTTAGCCTCTTTCATTAACAAGGTAGAACTGCCACTCACTGGATGGTTTTTGTTTTTGGCATCGTTCTCTGTAAACTGCAGAGACTGTTGTGCATGGAAGTCTAGGGGATCAGCAGTTTCTGAGGTGCTCAAACCACCCCATGGCACCAGCAATCAGTCCACTGTCAAAGTTCCTGAGGGCACATTTCTTCTCCATTCTGATGTTTGGTCTGAATAACAACTGTACCTCTTGATCACATCTCCATGCTTTTATGCATTGAGTTGCTACCACATGATTGGCTGATTAGATATTTACATTAATGAGGGGGTGTACAAGTGTACCTAATAAAGTGGCCTCTGAACCATCGGCTCCCTACACACCCATTTCCAAGTATCACAAGGTTCTGAAATCCAATCATCAAAACCATAATCACTACAGTTTAGCCATACTATGACCACTTTGACTACCTTACACTAGAATGGAGTTTGCTCTTTTGTTCTAGTTTCATCTCTTTCCCCCTTTTAGTGCTTTCCTTTCTTATCGGTGTTATAGAGTCCAAGAACACGACAAAATGGAAACAGGCCCTTTGGCCCATCTAATCTGTGCTGAGATGTTTTCCTGCATAGCCCCATCTACTGGCACATAAACCATAGCCCTCTCATCCATGTACATACCTATCCAATCTTCTCTGAGTGTCGCAATTGAGCTGCGCCTACTAATTCTGCCAGCAGTTTGCACCACCCACTCAGGCATTTTTCACCTTAAACCTACAAATTTTTTGATGCCATTCATTAAAATTAAGGAAGGCTTTGCATTTATCTACTTTATTCTTTATACTAGAACAGATACACTTTGGCTTTAAGTGTGCTTGTTTACTAGTTTTGCTTGTTCTGCCTACTGAACATTATAACCAATTTCCAAGTTGCGAGTTCAAAGTGAATTTATTATCGAAGTACCTATATGTCACCATATGCTACACTGAGATTCATTTTCTTGTGGGCATTCATAGTAAATACAAAGAGCCACAGTAGAATAAATGGAAAATCTACACACAAGCAAAGATGTACAATGTACAAAAGGCAACAGATTGTGTAAATACAAAAATAAAAATAAAATAATGATAAATAATACTGAGAACGTCTTGTAGAGTTCTCAAAAGTGAGTCCATAGGTTGTGGAATCAGTTCAGAGTTAGGCTGAGTGAAGTTATCCACTCTTATCTAGAGAATGACTGTATCTCTCCAACTAAATAACTACTCTGAAGCCTGTTCCCCACCAACTCAGTATAAACCTTCCCCCAAAGGAACTTGCAAATCTCCCAGCAAGGATGTTAGTCCCACTCAGAACAAAGTGCAACAATTTATAGGGCCCACCTTCTCCAAGGATGGTCCCAGTGATCCAGGAACTTAAGATCTTTCTTCTGCACCATCTTTTCCACCTTATTTTCAGGTAACCAGTTCTTCTTTACCTTGTGACAAGAATACACATAGATTAAGATGTAGCTGTCCTGTGCTGGCACCAGTGGGATCAGCAGTTGGTCTGCCACCTGTCTTCAGGGGAGAGAGAGAGATAAGGAAAACAATGGAGCAGCATTTGGAGATGTGTAATGAAGGGACGGGAGAGAGAGTAACAGAAGGAGGGAGCTGTCAAGAGCGGCTCCCCCTTTGAACCCTGAACTGTTTGAAGTGATGGACAGGCAATACCCCAGCAGGGGGATAAAAAAGGGACAGGTTCGCTAAGGCAGGACACACACGACACCCAAGGTAACAAGACCCTGGAAGCGGTGCGTCTCTCACAAGTCAGTGGGAAGTACCGGGCCATAGACGCACAGGGTGGAAAGGCACGATCGGCGGGAACCTGGTGTGTGTCCACCCTTGCCTGGGTACTGGGTTCACCGCAGAGAAACGATCGTATCTGGAAACGGAGGGGTCACGGTCGGTGACCTCAGATGACATCACAAAGGACTCACCCGAAAGCTGACTGCGAAGGTTTGTGTGGAAGCCGTTTGAATATTCATTCGTTTTGCTCTCTCTCTCCTTCCCCCCACTGTCCATCGCCACGGCAGCGATTACTGCGAACTGAACTGAACTAAATTGAACTGAACTTTGCGTCACTTTGAAACTGATCATTTACCCCTAGACAACGATAGAGCTTGATTGATCCTGTTATCTTAATTCTGTGTACATGTGTGTTTATCATTGCTGAACTGTTGCATTTATTATCCTTTTGATTAGAGTACTGTGTTGATTGTTTCTTTAATAAAACTTTCTTAGTTCTAGTAATCCAGACTCCAACTGAGTGATCCATTTCTGCTGGTTTGGCAACCCAGTTACGGGGTACGTAACAACCTATACTCACTAGCTCAGCGAACCAGAGCAATTCAGAGAAGACAGCTTTTGGGATCTTGTTTAAACAGCAACTTAGTTCCCTAAACTCCTGTTGCAGGACCTCACCCCATTTACTCCTTGCATGTACCATGGCCTCTGGCTATTCACCCTCTTTCTCCAGAATGTCCTGTAGCCAAACATCCTTAATCCGAGCACCCTGCAGACAATGTACAAACCCGGAGATAGGCAATGACTGAGATGAATTATGGAGAAAACTTAATCTCAGTCTTTCGTGTTCACGAAACACTCCAATGGGTGATTATGACAGCTCAGCACATCACTGGGACTCAACTACCAGACCTGGAGACAATCTAAAACTTCTCAATGCCTACGGCGCTGTCGTAATATCTTGAAAGACCCATCCCATCCCGGACACTATCTGTTCAATATCCTGCCATCTGGTAGGAGATACAGAAACATCTTCGCCAAGACAGTAAGACTGTAAAACAGCTTCTTCCCAAGGGCTTTTGTGCAGCTCAATAATGCTGCTCCCTAGCTTCCCAATGGCCTTTAAGTGATTATGGACTATCAAAGTCACTTGTGTGTAAATACAGGATTTTTCTTCTTTAAATTAAGCTGTAATGCGTGTATTGTAAATACTTGCTTTGCATGGACTGGAGTAGCACTGTAATCTCATTGTCTTGATCAATGACAGTAAAGTTCCATTTGATTCAAATGGGGAAGAAATGTGATCTGTCACTTTGACCACGGAGTGATTGTTGGTGATAGATGAGGTGGTTTGAGTATCTCTCAATCTGCTGATCTCCTGGGATTTTCACGTGCAACAGTCTCTAGAGTTGACCGAGAATGGTGCTGGAAACAAAAAACATCCAGAGAGTGGCAGCTCTGTGGGCGAAAACGCCTTGTTAGTAAGAGAGGTCAGAGGAGAATCACCAGATTGGTTCAAGCGAACGGGAAGGTGACTGTAACACAACTAACCACGCATTACAAAAATAATGCAGAGCAGCAACTCTTAAATGCACAACCCATCAACCGTTGAAGTGGATACCCTACAGCAGCAGAAGATCACACGGGGTTCCACTCCTGTACCTAATAAAGTGGCCACTAAGTGTCATTCTGTGCTTAGCTTTACTTTATAATGCACAGGATTGAGAAGAACATTGTGTTCCCTCAGTTCACCGTGACCTTGATGCTTTTTCCAGTAATACGCTCACATTACTTAAATAGCTTTTACTTTGCTGCTGATTTCCACCTGTGATTCCCGCTTGGGATAATCGTAATCACAATTCAAGATTATTTCATGTCATTTCCAGTACACAAGTGTAAAGCAGAGCGAAATAACTTGCTCCGAATCCAATGCAGCACCAAAAAAAAACACTATGAGCTAAAAAATACAATAATTATTAAAGAAACACAATTAATATAAATACAAAAAATTACTTGTATACACAGGTTGTTTGTATACCCATAAGGTGCCTGACATGAACTGTTAAGGTAATGGTGATTGGGGGTATGGAGGGGTGGGTTTGCAGCTGGAGCTGTTGATCGGCCCTTACTACTTGGAGGAAGTAACTGATTTTGAACCTCTGCCCGAAAGGTTGGCTATACTCTTTTCCATAGATGCTGCCTGGCCTGCTGAGTTCCTCCAGCATTTTGTGTGTGTTGTCTGGATTTCCAGCGTCTGCGGATCTTCTCTTGTTTGTTCTTGAGTCTGGTGGTCCTGACGTGGATGCTCCGCAGCCTCCTCCATGTTGGGAGTGGGACAAACAGTCCATGAGCAGGGTGGATGGATGTTATGATATTGAATGATTATGATGAATGTATAACATTGCATTCACAAAATTGCATTTATGTCTCTGTTAGGGCCGCTCTGTCTCTAGTCAATTCTTTTTTTCCTTGCATTTATTTATTTATTGAGATACAGTATAGGACAGGCCTTTCTGACACTTTGAGCCGTGCTGCCCTGCAGCCCCTGATTTAACCCTAGCCTTATCACTGGACAGCTTACAATGACCAATTAACTTATTTTAAGAGAAGTTTGACAGTAGGTGTATGGAGGACTATGGTCCTGGTGTAGGTCAATGTGAGTAGGCAGTTTAAATGGATTCAGCATGGACTAGATGGGCCGAAGAGCTTGTTTCCGTCCTGTACTTCTCTTTGACTGTATCAACCAATACGTCTTTAGATGTGGGAGGAAACCATAGCACCTGGAAGAAACCCACTTGGTCATGGAGTGAATGTACAACCTCCTTGCAGACAGTGGTGGGAATGATCTCCATGCTGTTGTCCTCTCGTTTCTTCCCATCTCCATAACCTCTTCCAGGTCTGCGTCTATTCTAGCAGCACTAAAGATCTGTCCTTTGCATGTCTCAATGTCATTGTTCAGTCATTGGGAATTGCCTAGGTACCTTGGCTTCCCCTTTAAGTTCTGGAATTTGTTCTCTATAAAAACAGCTCTGCTTTAAGTCTCTCGTGTGCCATTCTACCTCTACTAAGTTCATTGATTTTCCTAATGAACCTACGTGTGACTCTCCCAGATATTGCTGAAAACCCGTGAAGTGCCTGAGGCTGTCTCTGCCACATTGAAGGGTTATATAAAGCATACTGTTGTCAGTCATCAGCTATTTGGATAAACTTATTTTTACTTTCCTTTGTAGTGTTTCAAAATAATCTGAGTTTGCGTCTCCCTGATCATTCTGGTGATTGTCACATTTTGGAAATTTAATCTAGTTATTTTTGTTTTAACACAAAAAAACATTAATCAGCTTAAAATATCCATACCTGTAGTGGTTGTTTTTACTTTGTCTTTAGCCTACAATCTAGAAACCAGAATTCTCATTTCACTAACCTTGGTTGCCTGCTTTACCTCTCTGGAGTTCGAGAGGCTCTTATGTCTCCGACACCTGCCGCCACCTCAGGATACTGCAAAGTTCTGCACAGTCATA
Organism: Mobula hypostoma; assembly: GCF_963921235.1. Classification (NCBI taxonomy): domain Eukaryota; kingdom Metazoa; phylum Chordata; class Chondrichthyes; order Myliobatiformes; family Myliobatidae; genus Mobula; species Mobula hypostoma. The sequence goes on from NC_086102.1 coordinate 23,982,360, forward strand.
AAACCATGAGAAAGAGCAGCAGGAGTCGCCAGTCTTCCCTCTCGAGCCTGTTCCACCATTCAGTAAGATCATGGTTCCTCCAGCCATGGACTCAGCTAATTATTTTGATGTGTCATCAAGTACTTAATGCTTCAGTGCAACTTTTCCTGGCAAACTCTTTGTACTGCAATGACCAGAATAGCCATAATGTGTGTGTGCTTTTTTAAGTTTTATATTACTGGTGTGGATCTCCCAGCTGACAGCAGTTCCAGTTACATTTATTGTCAGGTCAGGGCGTTTTCTGTAGTACATTTCATTTTTCACTAGTATTTGAGTAATAGTGTAAATGTGTTGTTTGATTAAGCATTTGTTGTTTATTGACATAATTTTTACGGGGTATATGTAAGAAGTATGTGGAAGAGATTCTGTATATCATTACGCCTCCATGTCATATATTGTTACCTCACTAAAGAAAAACTAATCAGGCAAGTTTCCCAGCTCCTGTTTTTTTTTCTAAGTAGTTTCTGGAGTTACCAAACATAACCATTCTTAAGTATTTTTTTGCTGATGTGAAGGACTAGCGATAGATTTAATTAGACTGGTGGCAATATTGACCAAGATCAAGGGGGTGAAATTGGGTGACTGTTGAGTTGAATGCTTTTTCTGTCTCTGCGGCATTTAGATTATTGTTTCAACACCTCTGTTTATGGAGCAGAGAGAAAAAGCCTAAGATGAGAGGGGAAAATGTACTGGGAAAATGTGCGGAACCAAAGGAAATGGGGGAGATCTTAGATAGGTTTTTTGCATCTGTATTTACTAAGGAAACTGGCATGAAGTCTATGGAGTTAAGGGAAACAAGTAGTGAGATCATGGAAACTGTACAGATCGAAAAGGAGGAGGTCCTTGCTGTCTTGAGGAAAATTAAAGTGGATAAATCCCCAGGACCTGACGGGGTGTTCCCTGGGACCTTGAAGGAGACTAGTGTTGAAATTGCAGGGGCCCTGGCAGAAATATTTAAAATGTCGCTGTCTACAGGTGAGGTGCCGGAGGATTGGAGAGTGGCTCATGTTGTTCCGTTGTTTAAAAAAGGATCGAAAAGTAATCCGGGAAATTATAGGCTGGTAAGTTTAACGTCGGTACTAGGTAAGTTATTGGAGGGAGTACTAAGAGACAGAATCTACAAGCATTTGGATAGACAGGGGCTTATTAGGGAGAGTCAACATGGCTTTGTGTGTGGTAGGTCATGTTTGACCAATCTGTTGGAGTTTTTCGAGGAGGTTACCAGGAAAGTGGATGAAGGGAAGGCAGTGGATATTGTCTACATGGACTTCAGTAAGGCCTTTGACAAGGTCCCGCATGGGAGGTTAGTTAGGAAAATTCAGTCGCTAGGTATACATAGAGAGGTGGTAAATTGGATTAGACATTGGCTCAATGGTAGAAGCCAAAGAGTGGTAGTAGAGAATTGCTTCTCTGAGTGGAGGCCTGTGACTAGTGGTGTGCCACAGGGATCAGTGCTGGGTCCATTGTTATTTGTCATCTATATCAGTGATCTGGATGATAATGTGGTAAATTGGATCAGCAAATTTGCTGATGGTACAAAGATTGGAGGTGTAGTAGACAGTGAGGAAGGTTTTCAGAGCCTGCAGAAGGACTTGGACCAGCTGGAAAAATGGGCTGAAAAATGGCAGATGGAGTTTAATACAGACAAGTGTGAGGTATTGCACGTTGGAAGGACAAACCAAGGTAGAACATACAGGGTTAATGGTAAGACACTGGGGAGTGCAGTAGAACAGAAGGATCTGGGAATACAGATACAAAATTCCCTAAAAGTGTCGTCACAGGTAGATAGGGTCGTAAAGAGAGCTTTTGGTACATTGGCCTTTATTAATCGAAGTATTGAGTATAAGAGCTGGAATGTTATGATGAGGTTGTATAAGGCACTGGTGAGGCCGAATCTGGAGTATTGTGTTCAGTTTTGGTCACCAAATTACAGGAAGGATATAAATAAGGTTGAAAGAGTGCAGAGAAGGTTTACAAGGATGTTGCCGGGACTTGGGAAACTCAGTTACAGAGAAAGGTTGAATAGGTTAGGACTTTATTCCCTGGAGCGTAGAAGAATGAGGGGAGATTTGATAGAGGTATATAAAATTATGATGGGTATAGATAGAGTGAATGCAAGCAGGCTTTTTCCACTGAGGCAAGGGGAGAAAAAAAACCAGAGGACATGGGTTAAGGGTGGGGGGGGAAAGGTTAAAGGGAACATTGGGGGGGCTTCTTCACACAGAGAGTGGTGGGAGTATGGAATGAGCTGCCAGACGAGGTGGTAAATGCGGGTTCTTTCTTAACATTTAAGAATAAATTAGACAGATACATGGATGGGAGGGGTATGGAGGGATATGGTCTGTGTGCAGGTCAGTGGGACTAGGCAGAAAATGGTTCGGCATGGCCAAGAAGGGCCAAAAGGCCTGTTTCTGTGCTGTAGTTTTTCTATGGTTTCTATGGGACCAGGACATGTCCTGGGACAGTTTTCCATATGAAGGGCAGTATCTCTGTGGGATGAACTGTCAGAGGAAGTGATTGAGGCTGGTATAATAAGAACCTGGACAGGTACATGGTTTGGAAAAGTTGAGAATGTTATGGGCCAAACGCTGGGAAATGGGACTAACTTGGATGGTGCATCCTGGTCAGTAAGGGCCAGTTAGGTCAAAGCACCTGCTTCCATGCCATGACCCCATTTTATGTTGGGGAAACTTGGGAAAACCTTAACTTAATGAATTGTTGCAGTAATGGAGAGGTGAAAGTCACTTTATAATGGTAAATGGCAAAAAAGGCCGGTGTGAAATTACCCCGCCCCTCTATTTTAGCGATGTTGTTTGAGAAATAATTTTAGCATGGTAGAACATCAAGAACCTCCTGGCTCCTCACAATAGCCCGTGGGATTCTTTACATTGGCGGTGTTGGATTAGTATGTAGAATTGTTATTTATCTTGTAGTTTAACTTAGCTATGCTTACTTGTATTTCACCAATATACGTACATGTAATTGTTCAGTGAATTTTACAGTAAGTATGGTACAGTCACTTCCGTATTTTTCAAAAGCTTCTTAGTTTTCAGTAGCAGATGTCATGCCTCATGAAACTAGCTATTTAATAGGTTAACTGTTATCACAGGAATGTTGTTGTCTCTAGTCTGAGTATGAGATGACCGTGACTTTTTCCATTGACTTTTTGTTCTCTCAGCTTGTCTGTTCATTTTCTGCTCTTATAATACTTAATGAAATGATCATAAGCAATGAGTTTCATGTATCATTTTTGACTTCTGGAGAGCCTTTGGATCGTAAACCCATTAGGATCCAACAGAAGGCAGGCAAGTTTTCAGTTTAATGTCCTCTCAAATGGACTGTGGAGCATCAGCCTAGACTATGTGTTCTTCGTAGGAGACCGAGTGTAGTGTATCATTGCTGATGATACTAAATTGAGTAGAAAAGCAAATTGTGCAGAGAGATACAGATAGGTTAAGTGAGTGGGCAAGGGTCTGGCACATGGAGTACAATGTTGGTAAATGCGAGGTCATCCACTTTGGAAGGAAAATTGAAAGAGCAGATTATTATGTAAATGGTAAAAAATTGCAGCACGCTGCTGTGCAGAGGGACTTGGGAGTGCTTGTGCATGAAACACAAAAGGTCGGTTTGCAGGTACAGCAGGCTATCAAGAAGGCAAATGAAATGTTGCTTTTCTGTGCTAGAGGGATTGAATTTAAGAGCAGGGTGGTTATGCTGCAATTGTACGGGGTACTGGTGAGGCTGCACCTGGAGTACTGTGTGCAGTTCTGGTCTCCTTACTTGAGGAGGGATATACTGACTGTGGAGGCAGTGCAGAGGAGGTTCACCAGGTTGATTCCAGAGATGAGGGGGCTGGACTGAGAGGAGAGATCGAGTCACGTAGGACTGTACTCACTGCAATTCAGAAGGTTGAGAGGAGATCTTATAGAATCATACAAAATTATGGAAGGGATAGATAAGATAGAGGCAGGAAAGTTGTTTCCACTGGTAGGTGAGACTAGAACTTGGGGATATAGACTTAAGATTCAGGGGAGTAGATTTAGGACAGAGATGAGGAGGAACTGCTTTTCCCAGAGAGTGGTGATTCTGTGGAATTCTCTGCCCAATGAAGCAGCAGAGGCTACCTCAGTAAATATATTTAGGACAAGGTTGGATTGATTTTTGCATAGTAGGGGAATTAAGGGTTATGGGGAAAAGGCAGGTAGGTGGAGATGAGTCCATGGCCAGATCAGCCACGATCTTATTGAATGGCGGAGCAGGCTCAATGGGCCAGATGGTCTACTCCTGTTCTTATTTCATATGATGTTATGAGTGGGACTTGAAGCCTGAGTCTTAGAAAAGTACAGCACAGAAACGGGCCCTTTGGCCCATCTAGTCTGTGCTGAGCCATTTGATCTGCCTACTTCCATCGAACCATAGCCCTCCATACCCCTACCATCCTTGTATCTGTCTAAACTTCTCTGAAATGTTGAAATGGAGCTCGCATGCAGCACTTGCTCTGGCAACTCATTCCACTATCTACTTTCCCCTCATGGTCCCCTTAAACTTTTCATCTTTCTCCCATAACCAACTCTCTAAGCTACAAACTAGATCTAGGTCTTGAACGAAGGCCACACAATATGATCGATCTCCTTCCTAATTTTTTTTTCAGGATATCAGGTTCATTGTTCCCACTGCCTACTAAAAACTTGGCCTTTACTTTTTTTTAATTCTGAAGGCATTTCCTGGAAAGGTGTCTGGCAGAGTTGGTAAGATCTGTGGCAAGTTTCAGTTCTGGCCCAATTAACCAGAAAAACAACTTGTTACAGTGGTTTTTTAAAACGCAAACGACAGGAATTCTGCAGATGCTGGAAATTCGAGCAACACACATCAAAGTTGCTGGTGAATGCAGCAGGCCAGGCAGCATCTCTAGGAAGAGGTACAGTCGACATTTCAAGCTGAGACCCTTCGTCAGGACTAACTGGCGAAGTTAGTCCTGACGAAGGGTCTCGGCCTGAAACGTCGACTGTACCTGTTCTTAGAGATGCTGCCTGGCCTGCTGCGTTCACCAGCAACTTTGATGTGTGTTACAGTGCTTTATTTTGTTGTGACTTTTTAATCCATCTAGCTTCCTGCTGGATCATTTGTCTGTGTCCCATGACACTCACTAGATGAATGGTGAAGGCTAATAACAGTGGATGCATCACAGTGCCTGGTGAATTATTTATTATGAAAATAGCCTGTTTGGTCTTTAAGGTGTTTATTACTCTTGCATGCTTCTAATCATTTCCACTCTGCAATCCTGTTAATGCTTTACACTTCAGCTTTGTCTTTCCCTGGCTTTTGGCTGCCTGCCAGACTCCTTGGGCAGTCTAATATCTGGTAATTATTGAGCAAGTCTTTTTAAAAAAAAAGTATTGCTTGCTGGGGCGTAAAATACTGAGAATCTGTCCTCGCCGAGAGAATCTGCAGAGCAAAGTGCTGATTGTGCAGTAACCCAACGGAAAGGTCACTTTGTAAAGTTGACCCTTGCTGCCCAAGGTTAATGGGCACCTGGGAACCTTTGCTGATTTTTTTTTTTGGGGGACTGCAGTTCACGTGAAATTGCTGCAGTGACTTTGAGTGCACACGTCTCTCTCGTGGTCTGTGGTACAGTGGCCCAGATCTCACTCTGTAGTTCCCTGAGCCTGGGACTTGCTAGTATCTCAGTGTCGAATCTAGACACTTCCAGATTGAGAAATAAAATACGCACAGCTAAACAGAATTATCCTGACTGGGCTATTGTCTCTCCAGGTGCAAAGCGTGGAAGATCCAGAGATATCTTGGTTCAGTATTAGCCAGGAGTTGTACTCAAATGCCTCTCTTAATTTCCGGCAGCCAGCCTGTCTCAGAAAGCGATCCTTCCCTTTCTAACATGATGTTGGTGTTAGTTGAACTTCAGTGGCAGGTCCTTTTGAAGGAACTTGAGTACAAGGTATTGCATTTTGGGAAAGAGAAATGAGAGTAGGACTTTTACAACGAATGGTGTCCCTGTGGAGAGATGAAGAATGGGGGACCTTGGAGTACAAGTACAGGGTTTCCTGACGGTGGCGTCACAAGTAGACGGGATGGTGAAGAAGGCTTTCGGTGCGCTGGCCTTGGTCAGTGACGGCATTGAGTTTAGAGGTTGGGATGTGATGTTGCAGTTGCACAAGATGGTGTTCAGGCAGCATTTCAAATACTGTCTTCATCTGGTATAGGAAATATGTCCTTGCACTGTATCGTGTGCTGAAGAAATGTACAAGAATGTTCCTGGGACTCGAGGAATAGAGTTATGGAGAGAGGCTGAGCAGGCTCGGACTATATGTCAACGGCCATCGTCAGAGTGGTGATCTTGAGGCTTCAGCTCCTCGAGGCTTCCACGAAGGGAGGCTTCACTCAGAGGAAGCAAAGGAAAGGAAAGCTCAAGTTCTTTGTTCTCTTTATATCTGCCCAGCTGGGGACAGTAGGGATGACAGCCAAGAAAGTGAAATTCTCTTCTTGCGGGATGTGGGAAGGCAAGGAGACCCCCAGTGTCCCTGACGACTACAGCTGTGAGAAGTGCATCCAGCTGCAGTTTCAAACAAACCTCATTAAGGAGTTGGAGTTGGAACTGGGTGAACCCCGGATCATTCGGGAAGCTGAGGGGGTGATGGATAGGACATGTGGAGAGGTAGTTACACCCAAGGTGCAGGACACAGTCAGGAAGGGGAAAGGGGTTAAGGAGCCCTGTGGCCATATCCCTCAACAACAGGTATATCACTTTGGATACTGTCAGGGGGAAAGCCTAACAAGGAAAGTCACAATGGCTGGGTCTCTGGAACTCAGGAGGCTCAGAAGGGAAGGGGGGAGAAGACACAGGCTGTGGTAATGGAGGATTCATTAGATCGGGAATGTAGAGAAGGTTCTGTGGGCGAGAACGAGATTCCCTGATGATACGTTGCCTCCTGGGTGCTGGGGTCTGGGATATCTCGGATCGAGTCCTCAGCATTCTTAAGCGAGAGGGTGAACAGCCAGAAGTCGTGGTCCATATAAGTACCAATCACATGGGTAGGACGAGTGGCGAGGTTCTAATAGGGAGTTAGGTGCAGGATTGTGATCTCAGAATTGCTACTCATGCCACGTGCTAGTGAGGCCAGAACTAGGAAGATTAAACAGTTTAATAAATGGCTAAGGAGTTAGACCATAAGACATAGGAGCAGAATTAGGCCATCTGGCCCATCGACTCTGCTCCGCCATTCAGTCGTGGCTGATCCTTTTTTCTCCCTCTCAACCCCAGTTCCTGGCCTCCCCCACCCCCCACCCCCGTAAGCTTTGATGCCATGTCCAATCAAAAACCTATAAATTTCTGCCTTAAATACACCCAGTCACCTGGCCTCCACAGCTACATGTGGCAACAAATTCCACAAAGTCACCACTCTTTGGCAAGAGAATTTCTCCGCATCTCTGTTTTGAAAGGGCACCGCTCTATCCTGAGGTCCCAGACTCTCCCACCATGGGAAACATGAGTTGGTGTAGGAGGGAGGGCATAAGAGTTTTGGATCATTGGGCTCACTTCCAGGAAAGGCGGGACCTGTACAGAAGGGACGGTTTGTACCTGAACTGGAGGGAGACTAATATCCTGTTGGGAAGGTTTGTTAAATGCTGCACGGTAGGGTTTAAACTAGATTTGCAGGGGGATGGGAACCAGGGTGCCAGAATGGTTAGCGGAGAGGTTATGAAAACAGATGGTGGCAAGATGTCAGACAAATTGAGGAATCAAAAAGTTGAGAATGGTGCAACTATTGTCCTGAGCTGCCTATATTTCAAAGCAAGGAGTATTGTAGGAAAGGCGGATAACAGTGCTGAGAATGAGGTAGCAATGTGTAGTGAGGAGAGGCTGTTGGTAGGGCAAAATTTCAGTCAGCAGGGTGAGTTGCAATGTAAAAGGCAGACAAAATCAAAAAGGATGACTATAGGACAAAAGGTGTATCTGAATGCGGAACAAGGTAGATGAACTCGCAGCAAAGTTGCAGACTGGCAGGTATGATATTGTAGGCTTCACTGAATCATGGTTGAAGATTATAGCTGGGAGCTTAATGTCCAAGGATACACATTGTATCGAAAGGATAGGCAGGAAGGCAAAGGGGTTGACGTGGCTCTGTTCGTAAAAAATGAAATCAAATCACAAAAAAGAGGTGACATAGGGTCGGAAAGTGTTGAATCATTGTGGATAGAGCTAAGGAATTGCAAGGGTAAAAAAAACCTGTAGGGAGTTGTATACAGATCCCCAAACAGTATTAAGGATGTGGCCTACACATTACAATGGGAGATAGAAAATATATGCCAAAAGGGCAATGGTACGATAGTCATGGTGGACATCCATATGCAGGTAGATTGGGAAAATCAGGTTGGTGCTAGATTATAGAAGGGGGAATTTCTAGCGTTGCCTACGAGATGACTTTTATAGCAGCTCGTGGATGAGCCCACAAGAGGATCAGCTACTCTGGATTGGGTGTTGTGCAATGAACCAAATTGATTCGCGAGCTTAAGGTAAAAGGACACTTTGGGGCAAGTGATCATAATATGATGAATTTACCTGATATATGAGCAGTAGAAGCTGAAGTCAGATGTATCAGTGTTACAGTGGAGTAAAGGGAATACAGAGGCATGAGGGAGGAGTTGGCCTGAATTGATTGGAAAAGAACACTGGCAGGCACAGAATATATACATCCCAAAGAGGAAGAAATATTTTAAAGGAAAGATGACGCAACCATGACTAACAAGAGAAGTCAAAGCCAATGGAAAAGCCAAAGATGGGGTATATAATAGGGCAAAAATTAGTGTGAAGTTAGAGGATTGGGAAGCTTTCAAATACCAACAGAAGGGTAACCAAATAAAAGTCATTAAGAAGGTAAAAATGGAATATTAAAGTAAGCTAGCCAATAATATTAAAAAGGATACCAAAAGTTTCTTCAGATACAGTGGGTATCGGACTGCTGGAAAATGATGCTGGAGAGGTAGTAATGGAGGGACAATGAAATGGCAGATGTACTGAATAAGTGTTTTAAGTCATATGTTTTGGTCTTGTATAAAGCTAGATAACTTTTGGAGAGATGTTTTTAAGACGCTATCAAAAGTCTTGGATCTGGACCTACAGCCTAATTTACTCACGGCAATCTTTGGGGTTATTCCATCGGAAGCAGGAAATATTCCCGTTTCCGCTCAACGTATGATAGCTTTTTCAACTTCATTGGCTAGGAGAGAGATTTTATTGAAGTGGAAGGATTCTAATCCACCTATTGTCTTTTATTGGCTCTCCTCCATTATGTCCTGTTTAAGTTTAGAGGAAGTAAGAAGTCAGACATTTGATACATCCTTTAAATTTGAGCAAATCTGGTGACCTTTTATTCAATATTTTCATTTGATTTGATTTTTTTACTCTTCCAATTTTTTTTTTGAAGTTTTAGATTTGATCAGAAAGTCCTTTCTTTTTTCTGGTCATATCCTCAGAATGGACTGCCCAGTCCCTTTTCTTCCCCCTTTTTTTCTTATAGTGTAGTGGGTTTTTTTCCTTCTCATTTTGAAAATTTAGTTTTTTTTCTCTCTGTGAATTGATAAGAGGAGAATTAGTTGTCTTTTTTTAATTACATATTACATATTTGCTTAATACTGTGTATGATTTTTATAATGTCTATTTCACTTTCTGTTTGTATTGTTATTGATATATATATTTGAGATAATTCTCCTCTCGTTTGTATATGGGCTCTTTTTAAATCAATAAAAAGATTAATAAATAAAGAAAGAATATCTCACCTTCGCTGACGATCGGCACTGGTGCTGTTCAGCGGTGTGTGCTTTGCCCACTGCTGTACCTTCTCGATACCCATGACTGTGTGGCTAAGCATAGCTAAAATAGCATCTATAGATTTGCCAATGATACAACCTTTGTTGGTAGAATATCAGATGGAGGCAAGAGAGCACCAGTCTTCACTGTGGAAGACATTAGCAGTATGGTGGAAGGTCCAGGTGTCAGGGGGCATGAAGTGTGTGAAGTTACCATGACTAGAGAGAAGGTTCTTGGGGAAACTGAAAGGTAGATAAGTTACCTGAGCCAGCTGCTGTGCACCCCAGAGTTCTGAAAGAGGTGGTTGAACAGAGCGTGGAGGCATTAGTAATGATTTTTCAAGAATAACTAGATTCTGAAATGGTTCAGGAAGACAGGAAAATTGCAAATGTCACCCCGCTCTTCAAGAAGGGAGAGAGGCAGAAGAAAGGAAACTATAGGTCAGTTAGTCTGACTTCAGTGGTTGTGAAGATGTTGGAGTTGATTATTAAGGATGAGGTCTCGGGGTACTTGGAGACACATGATAAAATAGGCCGTAGTCAGCATGGTTTCCTCAAGGGAAAATCTTGCCTGATAAACCTGTTGGAATTCTTTGAAGAAATAACAAGTAGGATAGACAAAGGAGAATCAGTTGATGTTGTGTACTTGGATTTTCAGAAGGCCCTTGACAAGATTCCACATATGAAGCTACTTAACAAGCTATGAGCCCATGGTATTGCAGGAAAGATTCTAGCATGGATAAAGCAGTGACTGATTGGCAGGAGGCAAAGAGTGGGAATAAAGGGAGCTTTTTCAGGCTAGCTGCCAGTGACTAGTGGTGTTCCACAGGGGTCTGTGTTGGGATTGATTCTTTTTGCATTACTTGGCAATGATTTGGATGATGTAATTGATGGCTTTGTTGCAAAAGTTTGCAGATGATATGAAGATAGGCAGATAGTTTTGAGAAAGTAGAGAGGCTACAGAAGGACTTCGACAGGTTAGGAGAATGGGCAAAGAAATGGCAGATAGAATACTGTGTGGGGAACTGTATGGTCATGCACTTTAGTAGAAGAAATAAAAGAAAATACAAAAACCTGAGGTGTAAAAGGACTTGGGAGTCCTTGTGCAGGATTCCTTGAAGGTTAATTTGCAGGTTAAGTCTGTGGTGAGGATGGCAAATATTATGCAATTCATTTCAAGAGGATGAGAATATAAAAGCGATGATGTAATGCTGAAACTTTATAAAGCACTGGTAAAGCCTCACTTGGAGTATTGTGAGTAGGTTAGGGCCCCTTATCTTAGAAAGGATGTGCCCAAACTGGAGAGGGTTCAAAAGAGTATCACGAAAGTTATTGCAGGATTGAATGGCTTGTCATATTAAGAGTGATGGTTCTGGGTCTGTATTCACTGGAGTTCAGAAGAATGAGGGTGACCTCACTGAAACCTATCAAATGTGGAAAGGCCTCGATAGAGTGGATGCGGAGAGGATGTTTCCTATGGTGGGAGAGTCTAAGACCACGAGACACAGCCTCAGAATAGGGGGCATGCTTTTTGAATGGAATTGAGGAGGAATTAAGAGTGGTGAATCTGTGGAATTCTTTGCCACAGGCATCTGTGGAGGCTGTTTTCTATGTATATTTATGGCAGAAGTTGATAGATTCTTGATTGGTCACGGCATGAAGGGATACAGGAGAAGGTAGGAGATTGGGGCTGAGAGGAAATTAGAGCAGCCATGATGAAATGGAGGAGCACATTTGATGGGCCAAATGGCCTAATTCTGTTCCTACTGTATAGCTATGGTCTTATAGTCTTCATTCACTGCACTGTAGGAGAATGGAGGGTGATATTGTAGAGATAAACATGAGAAAGTCTGCAGATGCTGGAAATCCAAAGCGCCACACACACACACACACACACACACACACACACACACACGTGCACAATGCTGGAGGAACTCAACAGGTCAGGCAGCATCTTTGGAGATGTATAAAATCATGAGAGGCATTGGTAGGGTAAATGTGTATAATTTTTTTTCCCCCAGGGTTGGGGAATCACAGGTTCAGGGTGAAAGATTTAATCGGGACCTGAGGGGCCATGTTTTCACCAAGAGGGTGGTCAGTGTACAGAATGAGAAGTGGTTGAAGCAGGTACATTAACAGAATTTAAAATGTTCCTGGACAGGAAAGGTTTAGAAGGATATGGGTTAACCATGAGCACGTAGGACCAGCTTAGATGGGAATTTTGATCGGCTTGGATGAGTTGGGCCTGTTTTGGTTCTGTATGACTATCACAGGAGTAAGCAGAAGACTGAAGAATCACCACCATTTTTCAAATATAGAAACATAGAAAATAGGTGCAGGAGTAGGCCATTTGGCCCCTTGAGCCTGCACCGCCATTCAGTACGATCATGGCTGATCATCCAACTCAGAACCCTGTACCTGCCTTCTCTTCATACCCCCGATCCCTTTAGCCATAAGGGCCATATCTAACTCCCTCTTAAACATAGCCAATGAACTGGCCTCAACTGTTTCCTGTGGCAGAGAATTCCACAGATTCACCACTCTCTGTGTGAAGAAGTTTTTCCTAATCTCGGTCCTAAATGGCTTCCCCTTTATCCTCAAACTGTGACACCTCGTTCTGGACTTCCCCAACATCGGGAACAATCTTCCTGCATCTAACCTGTCCAATCCCTTTAGAATTTTATACGTTTCAATAAGATCCCCCCTCAATCTTCTAAATTCCAGAGAGTATAAGCCTAGTCGATCCAGTCTTTCATCATATGAAAGTCCTGCCATCCCAGGAATCAATCTTGTGAACCCTCTTTGTACTCCCTCCATGGCAAGAATGTCTTTCCTCAGATTAGGGGACCAAAACTGCACACAATACTCCAGGTGTGGTCTCACCAAGGCCTTGTACAACTGCAGTAGTATCTCCCTGCTCCTGTACTTGAATCCTCTTGCTATGAATGCCAGCATACCATTCGCCTTTTTCACCGCCTGCTGTACCTGCATGCCCACTTTCAATGACTGGGTATTTCTCTTTGCTGTGCTTTACAGCTCTTTTACCATATTCTGTTTTGTCACAGCTAATAGTTATTGTTGTAGTTGTAGGTTTGTGTTGGATGGGTATTTCACTTCCTATTCAAGGTGATTTTCACTCCAGATTTCTCATTCTTAAATTCCTTTACAGAACTCCACTATTCATAGCCATGTTCTTGGGCTTCGGGGCATTTTCTCCCTCAATCAATGGCTGCAGAATTCTGCGAATGAATGATTGTCAGTCTGGATTCTGGATATCGGGATGTTGTGCTGACGTTGTTTAAGATGTTTGTGAGGCTGAATTTGACGTACTGTACCCAGTTCTGGTCACCTACCTACAGGAATATTATCAGTACATTTGAAATAATGCAAAGAACATTTACATGGATGTTACCAGGTCCTGTGTCATTGGGAAATGTTGAACAATGTAGAACTTCATTCCCTGGCGCACAAGAGAATAGGGTTGATCTCATAGAGGTATACAAAATTATGACGGGTATAGATGAGGTGGATTGCAGGCTTTTTCCCCCTCAGCTTAGGTGAGACTAGAACTAGAGGTCATAGGTTTAGGATGAAAGGTGAAATATTTGAAGGGAATCTGAGAGGGAACTTCTTCACGTAGAAGGTAGTACAAGTATGGAACAGGCAGCCAGCAGATGTGGTAGATGCAGATTTAACTGTAACATTTAAGAGAATTTTGGAGAGAGGGTCATGGAGGGCAATGGTCCAGTGCAGGTAGATGGGACAAAGCAGAAGGCCAAGTCAACGTGGACAAGATGAGTTGAAGGGCCTGTTTTTGTGTTGTAGTGATCAATGCCTTTATAAGCTGTGTACATACATCTATTGATGCTTCTGGACACATCTTCAGTGATGTTCCTGGAATCATCGGGTGTTTCGGGTCTTTCAGCATCATACAACCTCCTCCAGGTGACCCAGCCGGGGCTGATCAGACCCCAGCTTGTGTCCAGATGGTTAGCTACTTATGACTCCATGGCTCCCCTCTTTTGAGCCACAGCCATCTTGAGGCCCTCTCTGCCGCATCGGTGGTACTGCAGATGGCTCTCCTCTTCCTCGATGCCCAAAATACTGAAGGCTCTAACTAAAGAACGGGCTACGAATCCCCTACAACCAACCTCCACTGGGAGACACCTCGCTCTCCATCCAGCCTGCTGACAGTTGCTGACCAGTCCTGCGTACTTGGAGAGCTTCCTTTCAAAGGCCTCTTCCAAGCTATCTTCCCATGGGACTGTCAGCTCCAGCAGCACATAGTGGATAAAGCAACAACAACCACCCCTTCTCCATCCTGTTGACATTCAAGTCCATTTTGCCTACTGCAAAATCCTATAAAAACCAGCAAATATTCTCTGTTCAGGTGTGACCCCAGGCGCCTGTGGGGTAGTACCAAGGGCTATTTCTTGCTCACTACAGGGCAACTCTGAAATTACTGAGGTTTCCAAGTATTGCACCAAAACAGATAATTTAATTGAGTTGTGAAGGGGCCATGAGAACAAAACTGAGACACACTGAATTAAAATGTTCAAAGTAAGTTTATTATCCAAGTGCATATATGTCAGCATATACAACCCTGAGCTTCATTTTCAATGAAAGACTGCACCAACCCGAGCATTCAACCAATGTGGAAAAGACAACGAACTGTGCAAGTGCAAAAAGAAATAAATATTTATAATAATAAATAAATAAGCAATAAATTTTGAGAATGTGAGGTGAAGAGTCCTTGAAATGCAGTCCATGTGTTGTGGGAACATTTCAATGGTGGGGCAAGTGAAGATGAATGAAGTTATTCCCTTTGATTCAAGAGCCAGATGGTTGACTCAGGTTGGAGGAACAACACCTTATATTCCGTCTGGGTAGCCTCCAACCTGATGGCATGAACATCAACTTCTCTAACTTCCGCTAATGCCCCACCTCCCCCTCGTACCCCATATGTTACTTATTTTTATACACACATTCTTTCTCTCACTTTCCTTTTTCTCCCTCTGTCCCTCCTGACTACACCCCTTGCCCATCCTCTGGGTCCCCCCCCCTTGCCTTTCTCCCCGGACCTCCTGCCCCATGATCCTCTCATATCCCCTTTGCCAATCACCTGTCCAGCTCTTGGCTCCATCCCTCCCCCTCCTGTCTTCTCCTATCATTTTGGATCTACCCCTCCCCCTCCAACTTTCAAATCTCTTACTCACTCTTCCTTCAGTTAGTCCTGACGAAGGGTCTCGGCCTGAAACGTCAACTGTACCTCTTCCTAGAGATGCCGCCTGGCCTGCTGCATTCACCAGCAACTTTGATGTGTGTTGCTTGGATAATAAGCTGGTGGTGTGAGTCCTGAGGCTCCTGCACCTTCTCCTTGATGGCAGCAGTGAGAAGAGAGCATGTCCTGGGCGGTGTGGTTCTATGATGATGGATGCTGTTTCCTGCAATAACACTTTGTGTAGGTGTGTTCAGTGGTAGGGGAGGGCTTTACCCATGATGGACTGGGCTGTATCCACTATTTTTTGTAGGATTTTCTGTTCAAGGGCATTGGTGTTTCCATACCAGGATGTGATGCAGCCAGCCTCCACTGCACATCCACAGTATAGAAGTTTGTCAAAGTTTTAGATGTCATGCCGAATCTTTGCAAAGAAGTAGAGGTGCTGCCGTGCTTTCCTTATAATTGCACTTGCGTGCTGAACCCAGGACCTTTCCTGAAAAATAGTAGCAGCTCGGAATTTACAGTTGCTGACCCTCTCCACCTCTGATCCTCTGATGAGTACTGTCTCATGGACCTCCGGTTTCCTCAAATCTTGAAGTCAAAATTCAGCGCCTTGGCCCCGCTGACATTGAGGAGAAGGCTGTGGTTAAGGTACCACTCACCGTGCTTTTTCTTTGTACAGTCTGAAATTTCAGCTGCAATGTTGTTACATTTATGTGTTGAATGTGTTCTGTTTAGGAGTTTCACTAATGTATTAATGGGGTTATGAACACTTTTTTTTCTTCTTGCTTAGATCTACCACCTACAAATCTCTTAACTTGGATGTGTCTGTCCGATACACCCAGGGAAGTTGGCTGGGTAAACTTGGAACAGATGTCATTGCCATTCCAAAAGGTCTCAATGGCACCGTTACTGTCAATGTTGCCACCATCCTTGAATCGGAGGACTTCTTCTTGCCTGGAGTTAAGTGGCAAGGGATCCTGGGTCTGGCTTACAAAAGGTTGGCTAAAGTAAGTTCCAGTTATTTTGTATTCATTTTAAAAAGTAAGATTCCTTTTGTCTTCATTTGTCTTTCCTGAAGATTTCTGATTTCAGTATTATTAGAGTGGAAAGCAATTATGGGCAAATAAAAAGCAAGAAAATTGCTAAGCAGTTTCTGGTTGGGTTCCATTCATTACCCACCTCGTTCCTTCTTTTGCAGCCGTCCAGTTCTATAGAACCTTTCTTCGACGCCTTAGTGAAGCAGCTGGGGATTCCTGATGTGTTCTCACTCCAGATGTGCGGTGCAGGCTTATCACTAATAACTGAGCAGCAATCCAGCCCAGTGGGAGGAAGTTTAGTAAGTATGGATCAACACATTGCTCTGGTTGCTTTCTGAGAATGCAAATGTGCTCCAAACCTTGGATGTTCCTAAAATGTTGCATTGTTGCCCCTCTTGTGTTGATCAGAGTGCCCAGAACACTAGACTTTGGTGTTTTGTCTGAATGCGTATCAGCCAGTGAGGCAAGAGGTTGAGGAGCAGCTTGTAAGCCAATATCATGTATGACACCCCCTGGTTTCCTTGGCTGCGTAAGTCCAGGGAAGACAACCTCCAGCCCCGCCAAACTCATGAGATTGAGGTGCTCTCCCACCCCAAGCCCCTGTTTGTGTGAATGCTGTGTGATTTGCTACGCTGTTGCCAATTAGTGCCACAAAATAACAGACACTACACTGCATACGATTAAAGATTATATTCATGAATGTTAATGTGACTAAAGGATTAGTAAAGAAAAGGGCCCATTTTAATGAAACAGTCAAACGTGCACGAGTTGGAGCTCAAAGTTTTTCCATAGTCACCGATCCTGGCTTCATCGAATCACAGTCGCACTCCGGGTTGAATCCTACGCCGCCTTCTCTCCTGCGCCCTCCCTCTTCATCTCTTCTTGAACTTTGGGGAAAAAAACCTGGGCAAACTGAATGGGTGTGCACATGTTTCCACTGCTGGTCTATAGGCAGGAGTTAAAATCCCACTGCCATGTCTGCAGAATTTAAACTTGTACAAGTAAACAGACTTGGAAGAAAAAAAAGCCCACAAAACTACCTGTTTCAGTGGCCTTCAGAAGAGGAGATCTGCTGTCCTCGTCAAGCCTATTGTGACCAACTACAGTACATGTTGTGACACAGAAGGATGCCATTCAGCCCATTGACTCCCTGTAAGTCCCATTCTTCCTCTTCTTTAGAGCCATTTAACACACCACCACAGAAACAGACCCTTCAGCCCATCTAGTCCATGCTAACCTGCTTTTCCACCTAGTCCCACGTACCTACACCCGGACGCCTCTTATCCTTGTACCGGTATTCAACTTCATGTAAGTGTTGCTATTGAACCTGTATCCACCTCTTCTGATGGCAGCTTGTTCCATGATCGCTCCTCCCTCTGAGTAAGGATGTTTGAGCTTTCACCCTAAGCCTGTGACCTCCAGTCAGATCTCACCCAACTTTACAGGAAAAGTCTGCATGTACTGTATTGTACTTACCCTGTCTATACTCCTCATAATTTTGTATACCTGTATAAGATACCCCCTCCAGTGAATAAAGTCATAACCTAGTCAACCTTTCCCTGTACTCTGGTTATTATGGTGTTTTCTCGGTAGCTGGGTCATTTCTCTCTCTAATGCGATCAATTTTCCTTTAATACTTTTGTTAATTATCAACATCAAGGAATACTTTGAAGTGATGAATTAACTGACCACATCCTTATGATGTGTGAAGGAAGCAGGGCACCCTGGTATAACTGCCTGTGGACTCAGACAGCAGTGGAGGTCAGAATCGAACCCTGAAACCTGCTGTTCTGAGATGGCAGCAGTAACTGTGACTCCAGGCCACTAATGTGGCTGATGTTTAAAAACCCCATGAAAGGGTAATGATGGGTGGATGGTAAATTTTGACCCTGACGGCTAATACGTAAAGCACGAAATTCGGATTGAAAATCGAGTAATTTGGAGCTTGTTTGGGTTTCCAGGGCTTGTAATAGAAATTGTAGGTGCTGATTGGAATGCCAATGTGTTGGATAATCTGATGCTGTTTGCAGCGAGCATTTGCACATCGGTGAGAGGTATCTCTACTGTGGACTGGAGCTATTCCTTTTACCTTAAGCCTATGGCCTCTGATTCTAGATGCCCCTACCATGGGGAAGATCTTGTCTATCCACCTAATCTGTGCTTCTTGTGAGTGTATCTATCTGTCAGTTCACCACTGCCTTCGGGTTCCTTTGCAAGCACACCGTATCTAATCTCATCCCTTAGCTGAAGTCTTCCAATCCAGCAACGTTGTGGTGAACTTCCTTTCCACTGTCACCAATGTAACCACATCCTTCCTATAGTGTGGTCGCCAGAACTGAGCATAGCACTCAAAGTGATTTGTACGTTTGCAAATAACATCCTAATTTTTATATCTTGATCTATGAAGGATGCAGGCAAGCATGCTATATAGCTGCTTCACCACGCTAGCTATCTACATTGCTACTTTCAGAGATTTTTTTTTTGAGAGATGTATGGACCTGCACCTCTAGGTTTCCATGTTTGTTAACCTTTTTTGTTGCCCTTTGATTTACCTACCAAAGTGCATCACCTCATATTTTTCGGGATGGTTGTTGTCATCCACCTTCTATAATCGCAATAGAGGCAGTGAGGCTGCCACAATTAAAAAATTAGATGCATTCTTTGTGAACTTTTTAAAACAAATGCAGAAAATCTGTTTTCTTTTGTCCTTTCAGATTATGGGTGGAATTGAACCAAGTCTTTCTCAGGGGAAAACTTGGTACACCCCTGTCAAAGAAGAATGGTACTACCAAGTTGAGATTCTTAAACTGGAAGTGGGAGGACAAAATCTGAACTTGGACTGCACAGAGGTAAGCACGGCGTTTATGCAGAGATGTAGAATTTCTCTTGCAGGGGCATCTGGTATGGCAGAATATCATTCTGTACCACCTGAGAAAATGTTAAGGATGGTAGCTTCCACCAGCAACAGGAACTTGAATCCAGCTAGTAATTGTTCAACCACCTCGTTATTAGGGCTTAATTATTTTGCAGGGTTTTAACTGATAATGCTCTCCCAAAAAAAAACTGCATATTTATTTTTCACTGATTAAATATTCATGAGACATTTAAATGATGCAAAAGATCCTTCAAATTTGGGTTTTGCTTTCATTATTCACTGTTATGCACATTTTCAGCCCACTGGCCAATCCTGTTTTTTGTTCTCATTGAACTGTGGGTGAAACCAGTTCACGGGGAACTGCCGGGTAGAAAGGTAATGATGTGGATAACTGTCCTCACCTCAACACTGAACTAATCATTGACCACAACCTATGGACTCCCAAGGAATCTACAACAGTGTTCTCAGTGTTATTTATTTACTTATTTATTATTATTATTTTTTTTGGTAATTTTCCAGTTTGTCATCTTTTGCATATTGGTTGCTTGTCAGTCTTTGTGTAGTTTTTCATTGATTCTATTGTATTCTTTGTTCTACTGTGAATGCCTGCAAGAAAATTAATCTCAAATCAGTATGTGGTGACATCTATGTACTTTGATGATAAACTTATTTTGAACTTTGAACACCCTCTTTTTTTTTTCCCGACTAAAGGTGGTGTATCTGAGTCCATAGAAATAGTCTAAAACTTTGGGAAAGGTTGAGCAGAGTATGTGCCTTTGAGAGATTGAGAACAAAAGGAACTTCCTTACAATAGTCTTGATGCAGCATTTTTCAACCCAAAACTTTACAATTTCTTTTACCTGACAGATACCGCTCTATCCATTGAGTTCCTCCAGCAGATAATTCCAACATATGCAGTTGCTTGTGCTTCTCTTCTTTACAGTAGATTTTGTAGAATCTGTTTTTATTTTGTAGCCTGGGGGAAAAATGCACATGCAGGACAACAAACACCTTTTCAGGTCTTTAATTCCTTTATCTGTTTTAGATGTTTTAATGCAGACAGAGGTTATCAAAATTAAAACAACAAAATTAATTGTAAAAAAAACAGTTCCTGCTGTTACAATCTCAGATTAATTTTGGTCCACCAAAATTAATACCCATGTTACGTATGCAGTATGAAAATAAATAAAACAAAATATACAAAACCAATATGGTAGAGGCAATTCTAAAAAAAAATCACAATACAAACAACGTTAGGATCCCACCAACCCTGTACCTTATACACAACATCGAAAATATGAATAAATACATCTCATTTTAACTAAGAGATATACTGACTTTGGCACACACATGCTAAACTTCCAAACACATATAGGCTAGGCACTGAAACGAGTTCTCCTCGTTCACACTACATAAACAGAGATTAACACATTCACGTTACTCCATTACATTCACATTTGGTCATGAAACAATAAAGAAAGACAAAAATAAACTTTTACAATTATATTGCCTTGGAGTTTAGATTACAAAAGAAGACTAGCCTACTAGGCCGATAAGGAATTTCACACAACCATGCTATCCAGCACTGATACCTTATTCGCGAAAATCTAAAGCATCCAAATATAAAACATGCCAAATTACTGATATTCTAGATTTACAAACAAGTACAAACAAATTTACATGGATATTATCAAATATTATTCACCTTTTCTCACCATACGACTAGCATTCGACATTCTTTCTAGAACCTTGCAATTCTTCTTTCTACTCCACATGTGCATAATAACGTCACAATTTTCCCTTAAAGGCACAGGCAGCTATTTTAGCATTATCAGAGTGAATACGTATGTGCACTTTAACAATAAATGATATTCAACGGTCACCTGGTTACATTTATTTATTTTTTTCTTAAGTTTTCTTTAGGTTTTGAAGATACAACTCCTTGTCGATGTTCATGCTGTTTACATTTATATAGTTCTTCCCCGAGATGACCGGAAGGTGCTCTTTCCTGTATACATTATGGGTTACTGCTTAGTGTGGGCAGTCACATGTTTATTAAACCATTCTTGCATGTCTCTCAAATGCTACCTTTTAACCCACGGACCATTGTGAAGGGAATGCCGATGTATGTCTGAGTTAATGTACTTGCTTATGCAACTCCAGGTGTGGTCTGGAAACATAAGTGACTGCAGATGCTGAAATCTGGACCAAATCTGGATATTTACCAGGATGCTGCCTGGATTAGAGAGCATATTTTATGAAGATGGGATTGATGAGCTAGGGCTTTTCTCTTTGGAGTGGAGGAGGATGAGAGGTGACTTGACAGAGGTGTATTAGATAATAAAAGGCATAGATCAAATGGACAGCCAGAGACTTTTTCCCAGAGCAGAAATGGCTAATACCAGGTGGCATAATTTTAAGGTGATTGGAAGAAAGTATAGGGTGATGTCAGAGGTCGTTTTTACACAGAAAGTAGTGAGTGGGGGGAGTGCACTGCCAGGGGTGGTGCTAGAGGCAGTTGTATTGGGGGCATTTAAGAAACTCTTAGGCATGTACATAGGTGATAGAAAACTGGGGGGACTTTTTTTGGAAGCAAGGATTAGATTGATTTTAGAGTAGTTTAAGAGGTTATACTAGGATGTAGTGTTCTGTGGTTTTTTTATATAATACAATTACTGGACATACTGAGCAGGTCAAGCAGTATTTGAGAAAGCAGAAAGTCAGCATTTCAGGTCGTCCCTGCACCAGTCTTGTTACAGGGTCTCAACCCAAAATGTCAACCATCACTTTGGCTTCACAAATGCTGTTTGAGCTATTCAGTTCCTCAAAGAGCTTATTTTTCATTCCAGAGGCAGTCTTGTGTGGAGAAGGGGATTAGAAGAGTAGACAGCAATAGGTCATACTCTATGCTCTCCTTTTACTCCCACTGACAAATAATCTGTGTAGCTGTTGATGGTGAATAAGGATCAGCTTTATTCACCGTAGATATCTACACGCACAGGTTGAACACCCCTTATCCCAAAATCCAAAAACCTCTGAAATCTGGCATTTTTTTGAGCGCTGACATGATGTCACAAATGGAAAATTCCACAAGGCACTAGGAAAGTTCCCAGGCATTGCACAGGTCTCTGCACACCACAGACAGTTCTGAGTGACCTCACATATGTAATGAACAAAAGTTAGTGAGAAATAGAAAAACACTGCATGAAGCAAGAAATGAAGATCTCGATCGTGTCTTGAAAGAGTGGATTAGTCAGCGTCTCAGTGAACGTATGCTGCTTAACAGTACGCTGATCATAAAGCAAGCAAAGATCTATCATGACAAAGTAACAATTGAAAGTAATTGTGAACATTCTGCAGGCTGGTTGTAGAAATATAAGGAAAAGCATGACATTAAACTTTTAAAGATTTAAAACATTTTATAGGTAAGGCGTCCTACTGATCATGAAGCAGCAGAGAAATTCATTGATGACTTTGCCAAGATCGACACTGATGAAAATCTAACAGCAGAACCTGTCTACAGTGCTAATTGTTTTTATACCTTACATAAAACCTAAAAAAAGTAAAATACAAATACAGTGTCTGTAACTTTTTAATCAAACCACAGCATCGTGGGTGGAGACCAAAAGCCTGCAGTTGTTGTTGTTCAGCAGCTGATTCAGTTATTTTCCTGAAGCTTTTGTTACCCTGCACACATTATATTTTCATTATATTATTGGTATGTAATGATTTTTACTGTTAAGTACATAGGTGTGATGAACAAGTGTAAAACAAAGACTGCTTACCAGTAGAACATAAATTTGGAGCTGGAAATGATAGCAATCCCAAGCTATCTCATTATATATTCTAAAATCCCAAACTTTGCCGGTCCCAAGCACTTAGGATAAGGAGTGCTCACTCTGTGTTAGGAATTTGCTGTGGTGTGTTGATCAGGGCACAACAAGCAACAAAAAACACAACACTCAACAGTTATAAAGAATTACATAAAAATAAAGTCAAAGAGTTTAAAATATGGACTTGGAACAAAGTGTGCATAAATACCGGCATGTACTTGCAGTGTATCGGCATAAGATGACATTTCACTGTGAAACCCCCATGGCTGAGTAGCTGGAGACTTGCTGAAGACTTAATTATGAAGAACAGGCATCCCAGTGGGCAATCCTACACCCCAGATTGAGTTTGATACATTAGAAAATGGGGTGGGGGAATAAGAGCACCATTAACTTTACAACAATTTCCCCTCCACATCTCTTCAACCTCTAGGTAAGGTGACCAACCAACTGCGGGAATTTTGCTAGAATGTTCTGTGGCAAGTAGTCCAATCAGCCAATCCAATTTTAAACTCAGCAGTTCCGGGTGACTAATGTATTGCAAATTTACTGTCAGGCCACAGGAATGCAGATTGAAGATAGTGAATTATATGGCATTCTACCTGCTTAAATCCAGCAGGTTTTCTTTCTGTAATATCTGTGAGGGGTCGGTCACATTTTAGATGGGAGCTATTTCTCCTGGTGTGAGGAACCTTTAGATGGGGGTTGGAATGTATGTGGGGTATTGCTGGAATGAACCAGAGAGTGTACAGTGCTGTGGAGATTTAAAAATCAGACAGAGGAGTTCAGTATTGATTCATTTGAGATGCACACCCACTTGTTACTTGAAAGAATTTGCATGTACTGTATAGTTTCCTTTTACAATGTCAACATTGGGGCTTTCTTTAACTATTCAATCACCTTAAATCGTTAAATTGGTATTGATATCGAGCTTGGAATGTGATGGAAAGATTCTTAACTACACTGAAATATTTTTTTGAAAAGCAGTTTTTTTTTCTACAAATGATTTATCAAAGCATTAGATAAAAATGCCTGAAAATGAATTTTGTGTGTAACGCAGCTCTTAATGGCACTTGGATGAGCTGAGTGCCAGAATACAAGGAACTCTCACCCCAGAATTACTCTGCAGTAACAAATGGCGGTATTTTTGACAAAAATAAATGTGCACAAAATTGCTTAATCCCACACTAGCATGATTTCCGTCTGCACAGATACAATACTCGGCCAGCATCTCAAACAGTGCAGTGTTCCTTCAGTGTTATTTACTGTGCAGTTACGTTGCTGCATTGGGGATCCAGAGAATTGGTTTGCTAATCTGGCAATCTGGGTTCAAATTTCAGACTGGCAATTGCATAATTTAAATTCAAACTGTTAAATAAGACTGGAATTAAAAAGATGGTATTACAATGGGGGCTGTGAAAATAGTAAATTACCTTGTAAGCCCTGCCCGCTCCCGGTTCACTGAAAATCAAAGCAATAACTGCAGATTCTGGAAATCTGAAATAAAAATAGAAAGAACTGGAATCACTCAGCCAGTCAGCAGTATCTGTGGAAGGAGAAACAGAGTTAACTTGTCAGGTTGAAGGCACTTTGCCAAAGCTCAAAAGTTGGGTTGGCATAGTGGTGTGGCTGATGTAGTCAGTTCCTCAAAGTGCCAGTAACCCAGGTTCAGTCCCGACCTCTGGAGCTGTTTGTGTGAAGTGCACATGTTCCCCCTGTGACAATGTGGGTTTCCACCTAGTACATCAATGCCTCTAGAGGGAGCAGTATTTAAAAGATCACCCCTCCACAAAGTGGTCCTCATTCACATAACACGTACAGAATGCTGGAGGAACTCAGCAGGCCAGGCAGCATCTACAGAAACAAGTACAGTCAACGCTTCAGCCCAAAACCCTTCAACAGGACTGCTCCCTCACGCAAGTTATCTGTGAAAACATTGCACTCTTCCAAGTGCCTGCCCTGCTCTAAAAGCCTGAAAAGTTCAGGTTGGTAGGATTTAAAGATATTTGTCACATGTACATTAAAACATGCGTCCAAACGTGTCATTTGCGAGGAATGTGCTGGGCCGTTCCCATTGCCAACATTAGCATGCCCCCAGCTCAGCAACCTGGACCCACCCATCTTTGGAATGTGAGGGAGACCGGGGCACCCGGAGGAAACACAAGTGGTCACAGGGAGAACTTACAAACTCCTTACAGACGGTGGCATGAATTGAATCACTGTCTTGCAGCTGGCACTGTAAAGCATTGTGTTAGCCGCTATACTGCTGTGCCATCCTAAATCACAGAATATTAACAGTTGAAATTCCATAGCTGCTGAAGTGGGATTTGAACACGGATGTCTTGATTGTTACCCTAGGTCTTGGGGATAGGGTGGGTGTGGGGAGTGGGTTACCAGTCCAATAGTTTAACTACTGTGGTGCTCTACATAGACAATTGCTGAAGTCTGGGGAAATTACTGTGAATGTAATTTTTAAGTTATTATTTATTTATCCATCTATCTATTGTATTTTCACAGACTGTCTTTTGCACACTGGTTGTAGGTCAGTCTTTCTGTATAGTTTTCCATTGATTCTGTTGTGTTTCTTTGTTCTATTGTGAATGCCAGAAAGAAAATTATTCTCAGGGTTGTATATGGTGACATATACGAACTTTAAAAATAAATTTACTTTGAACTTTGAATGTGGAGAGATTTTTTTTTAAATGATTACTTGATAGTTGACCAGAAAACCTGCTTCCTGGCTGATTTTGTTAAGGCCCTCGTGTTCCTGTACAGTATGAATCCATAAATGGCTCACCACCACCAGTTTGGTTAACTGCTGAGTGCCTTCTGACCTGGAGATTCGATCAGCCAACATGGGATTCCTGTATGAACCCACAACCCACTGAAGCAACCCAAAAGATTGAGTGTGTTACTCTGGAACCCAGGCTGACAGCTTAATTACACCAGCTGTTCATTTCCTATTTGCAATTCTATAGGTGGGATGACCTATTTTAGCATCGGTATATTTGGTGGGCAAAATCTTCGTAAGTATTTGGTTGCCAGATTAGTCCAGTTTTTGCACTTGGATTTGAGGTTTGGCTTCACTGGAATGAATGAAAAGCGAAGAATGTGTGGATTTCCAATGTAGGAGTTGTATTGGCATCTTGCCAATACGTCAGCTTATGTGTGACTGCCATTTTACTTCTCATCTTTAACCCGTCTATATGCCAATATTGTATCTTGGAGAACCTGTCATTGCCGTAGGGATAGAGTGTGAACTAACACTGGTTTCCCTGTTTTATCCCTTGCCCAGTACAACACTGATAAGGCCATTGTGGACAGTGGAACCACCCTGTTGCGCCTGCCAGATAACGTCTTTCTTGCAGTCATAATGGCCATCAAAGAAAGCTCAAAGGTAAGAACCTTGCCCAAGTCCTGGTGGTTGAAAAAATCTCGCCCTCCAACATTGCGTGTGTGCCCACCCAGCTGGTAGGGTTCTGCTTCAAATACAACATTTAATGAGCAGGTATTTTGATAATATTTTTAAAATATTTTATTTTATTGAAATACAGTGAGGAACAGGCCCTTCGAAACACATCACCTGGCAACCCCCAATTTAAACCTGGCCTAATCATGGTACAATTTACAATGACCAATTAACCCAGTAACTGGTATATCTTTGGGCTGTGGGAGAAAACCAGAGCACCTGGAGGAAAGCCCTGCATTCCATGGGGAACATGTGCGGACATCTTACTGATGACGTCAGAATTGAACTCCGAACTCCGATGCCCCAAGCTGTAATAGCATTGCACTAACCGTGATGCCCATTTACTTTGATGTTTGAAAGTTCATAGGGGTGCTTAATGAGATCAGTACCATTATTGCTGATTGAGTTTGCAAATGCCAGGGAAGTGCACCCGAAGCTGTAATTTTTGCCCTTTTCCACTGATTACATTTTTAATTATGCTTAAATAGACAATTGTCAGGATAACAATTACACTTAACTAGAAAATTGTCATTATAATAATTATTATAGATTACTTATTAAAGTCTGAATATTGAGCTATGTCCAGGACCAAGTCCGAGTCTAGATGTAGGGAGGATTGTAAGATAGAAGTCGCTAATTTATGGTGGGGATGGTGGGTGGGTGAAGATGGATCCAAAAATCAGCTGATTTGGTCCATACAGCCTGTTGCAGAGAGAAGTGAGATGAGGTGGACTCCAAACTTGTTCACAGAAATAAAAGTTCTCTACCCAAGAGGGCTGTGGAGGCTCAGTTCATCGGTATATTCAAGATTATGATTATGAGGACATGCAGTCCTCTCTTATTGTCATTTAGTAATGCATGCATTAAGAAATGATACAATGTTTTTCCAGAATGATATCACAGAAACACAAGACAAACCGACTTAAAAACTAACAAAAACCACATAATTATAACATACAGTTACAACAGTGCAAAGCAATACTGTAATTTGATAAGAACAGACCATGGTACGATAGAAGTCTCAAAGTCTCTCGAGAGTCCCATCATCTCACGCAGACGGTGAACCTCCAGCGCCACAAACTTGCCGGTGCAGCATACTGGAAGCATCCGACCACAGTCCGAAAACTCCGAGCCTCCGACCAGCTCTCCGACACCGAGCACCGAGTACCATCTCTGCCGAGCGCTTTGACCCCGGCCCCGGCAACAGGCAATAGGCAAAGCTGAGGATTTGGGGCCTTCCCTTCCGGAGATTCTCGATCGCACAGTAGCAGCGGTAGCAAACCAGGCATTTCAGAAGTTTCTCCAGGTGTTCCTCCGTGCTTCTCACGGCTGTCTCCATCAAATTCGGATTGTGGGAGTGGGAGAGTGGTAAAGGGGGTTGTTTTGTTGTTTTTGTCTTGTTTTATTCTGTTGATACCTTGCTTCCTTCTGTTGTTGTTGCGGCCGCTTGTACTCTGTGATCCATGTTATGTTGAGCATTGTGAGCATGCTATGTTGGTGCCTGAAAGTGTGGTGACACGTGGGCTCCCCCACAGGATATCTTTGGATAGGTTGGCTGTTGATGCAAATGATGCATTTCACAATATGTTTCAATTTATGGTACATGTTGCCACAGCAAAACTAATCCAAAATCAAAACAAAACAATTGCTGCTAACCTGCGACCGCCTCGGGGTTGTCATGCTTGCATGACGCACCCTTGGCGCCAATGAAACGATTGTCCTGAAGAGTTGAATCCTTTATTAGCAATTAGCAAGCATACAATCTTGAAGCAATATTAAGTGGTCAGCAAAGATATGACCTCCACTTGTCTCAAGCCACAAACTGCCACGAAATAAGCAAGAATACATAACTTATTCCCTTCACTTTTACTCTGCCCGCCACTCATGTGTAGTTACCATAATAAACATGACAAACGAGCAACACAGAATACATAAGTATATTTAGTTACATAAATCTGAGTCTGAATTTTACTATGACCTCATAAAGTTATGTGGATTTATTGTCTTGGAAACAATTTTCTTTTGCCATCCAGCACTTGCATTAACACCTGTGCTGCCTGTTCTACATTTATCTTGTAAACGGATTTTTGCAATCAGGCTAAATATTCCATTCCCTCTCAGTTTCTTCCATTTTTTTCCCAACCATATAGCAAGGGGGGGGTGAGATTTAAAACCTGTTCTGAAGAAGCTTACTTCCTCTTGCCCCTGGTGCCTCGTGTTTTCCCTCTAATTGAGTTGGCATACTTCAGTGGCAGCGTGCCTGACAGCCCACGGAGACCAAATGTTCCTCTGGCCACAGCAAAGGAGCAAAAAGTTATCGTTCTGCTCTGCCGCAAGCTGTGGTACGCACCACGTGTTGTTCCTGATTGACTTAGTGAGCAGGCAGACCAGAACTAACAGTTAGTCATTGAAATTGAATTTAGAGTGGACTCCTTGGACCGGCTGTTGTGTCATCAAGAGCGATATCTCCTGTACAAATGGAACCCCTGTCGTTTTCCAGCTATTCACCCCAGTGACCTTGGCCTACGACCTTTCAAGCAAGACTTTGAAATTTAAAATTGTCGTTAATTTTTAGATTTCTCGCCACCACCACCACAGCACCCCCTCTCCCGTCTCTAATGTTTCTGTTGAAAGATCTTCTATTGGCTTTGAGAATAGTAGAGAACAAATCGGGCCAGCAATTATGTTTAGGATCGATTTATTGACTGGGAAAATAAAAACTGCAAATGCTGGGAATCAGAAATGCAAACATGGGAAAGTCAGTGGTTCAGTCAGCATCTGTGGAACGAGAAATCGGGTGGTGTTTCAGTTCAGTATTTCTTCCTCAGGACTTGGGGAGCGAGGTTAATGAGAAGGGGAAGTAGTAGGTAGAACAAAGCAATTATCTTTGATTGCATGGAGACCAGGAGAGACTGATTGACATAAGTGTGGGTGACGGTGTTGGGTAAAGGTTTTTATAATTCCAGTTAATCTAACTGAAGGAAATGTTAAATAGGAGATGAATAAGAACAGAAGAGAGAGTGGACAAAAGTACTGTTGGAGTCTAAAGAAGCAACACATCGCAGTAGCTGGAAATCTGAAATTCAAAAGAATGCAAGAGATACTCAGTGGATCGGGGGGAGAGAGCAGTAAAGTGAACATTATAGGTTGGAGACTCTTTCATCAAAATTAACCAATTCTGATGCAAAATAGTAGATGGCAGGTCACTCCTGGGCAAGGTGTAGCACCTGCTTAGCCCCTCAATCAGGGTCACATGAAGCCATCAGAGCCGGTGGTGGATGGTCGTATGAGCGGCTGGTGCATATCACAAGTCCTGGTTGTGCAACTGCTGTGGCCAAGCAGACAGTCTCTGAAGCGTATTGCTAATGGCTGGGTTCACCCGTCTTGTAAAGACACTGCCCAGAAGAAGGCAATGTAAACCTCTTCTGTAGAAAAAATTGCCAAGAACAATCATGGCCATGGAAAGACCATGATCGCTTTTGTCTTACGACACGGAACATAATGAACAAACGATGCAAAATAGGAAAGCTAACCTCTTGAATGGCTTTCCTTTGCTCAGAATTGGGAGAAGTCAAGACTTCAGGATTTGGAAAGAACCAATTCAGTGTCTGTGAGATGGCTGAACTGAAATGGGGCCGGGCAGAGATGACCCATTCCTTCACTACAGTTCCATCATCAGTAGCTTGTTTTATTTCCAATGTGTTTTGTGTCGCCCAGGAGTGTTCGCACATGGGGAGGATGTGGAGAAGGATCAGGGGTATAACCAATCAACCCATCCATCCCCACCCTCATCCCCCACTAAATAATGCTTTGTTGAAGTCATGTGTTTGCATGTTCAACATGTCTCAATTAAAATTTCCTGCTGACACTCCTCCCAAATTATTGCTTAACTGGTTCATGATCAACACATTGGCACACGACTGACTCGGGTATATGGTTAACTGTTGAAGATCTTGTCACTGAGGTTCTCGGTGACTATGTTGTTAGTGTTATTACACTTACGAGAAGAATTCATCATCTTGATCAGAACAGAAGCTGGTTGATCGTGCTTGTATCTTGGAAGGTACAGTTTACAGAGTAACTGTATCGGTTATCTAATCACTTCAGAGGCATCATGATAGAAATGCTTCTGTCATTCCCAAAGCACTGAATTTCTGAAAGCCTCCTATTTACAAGACATTTCTCTCATTAGCATAACTGCTCCTTTGTCTGAGTGCTAGGCCAACTGTAATGTATATAATTAGCATATTATGCAAATGTGACCTTTCAACTTTCTGGGAATAGTTTTCTTATTAACATAAAGCGTGTTTACTTTTTCCTGCAATAGTGCCTGCAAGAACTTTTAATATTCAGAAATATTCCTTAGAACTGTAAATGGCAGTCAGAATGGCTTTGTTACTTGGTTTCATAAAGGTTTTTGAAAGAAGGCGGGTTGAGAAATGGGGAAGAAAATTGAAGGCTATTAGAAACTGGAATATTGAAGATTAGAAGACATCAAGTTCTGCTAACCTATCACCATAACTTTGCCAACACTTCAAAATTATAATTGCAAACCCCAGACGTAATCCTCTCCATCCCAGCTCTGGACCTTTCTGTATATTTCTTCCTTCTCACCGCAATGATTTCAACATCGAGGTTTTCTGCTGTCATCCACCACACCGCACCTTCTTTGAAGAACTAATGCCTCCCACATCCATTTGGCCTCCAATTTTTGCTTATTTAATCTCTGAAGCTGTGAAGTTATTGACGCTGTAATTTGGGGAAGTCAATGGTGACTCAAAATTATAGATTATAAAAGGTTCTACCATTGAGGTGTTCTGGCTGAAACAAAAGATTCACCGTGAAGCCTTTATTTCTCTCGTAATTAATTCATCCAACTTGTTTCTATTGGCAGATTGAGGAGTTTTCTGATGGGTTTTGGTCAGGAAGTCAGCTGGCCTGTTGGCCGCAAGGAACCAAACCTTGGTCTTTCTTCCCCAAAATCTCCATCTACTTTCGAGGGGAGAATGCTACGCAGTCCTTCAGCATCACCATCTTGCCACAGGTAAGACTGGGGATGAGTTAAGTGTCCATGACAGCCATATGTTTTCAAAGTCAAAATAAATGTTATTATCAAAGTACAAACGTGTACATACACGCCACCATCCATATGCAACCCTGAGATTCATTTTCCTGTGGGCATGCCCAATAAATCTAGGATAAACAAGAGAAAATCTGCAGATGCTGGAAATCCGAGCAACACACACAAAATGCTGGAGGAACTCAGCAGGCCAGGCAGCATCTATGGAAAATAGTACAGTCAACATTTCAGGCTGAAACCTTTCAGCAGGACCCAGACGAATGAGCATAACAGAGTCAATGAAAGACCACCCAACTAGGACATTCAACCGGAGTGCAGAAGACAGCAAACTATACAAATACAAAAAGACGTAATAATAATAAATAAATAAGCAATAAATATCAAGAACATGAGATGAAAAGTCCTTGAAAGCGAATCCATCAGTTGTGAGAACATTTCAGTGATGAGGCGAGTGAAGATGAGTGAAGATATCGCCTTTGGTTCAATAACGGTGGATTCTCTACCATTATATTGAGGGAATTCATAGACAAAAAAAAACTTTTAAATGGGGCAACTCTTAACTTGTGAGACTTACACAGAATAATTTAAATTGTTTACCTACACTAGACGTCCAAGTGAATGGATATCAATTTATTAGGTTCATTGCTGCTTCCCTATGGATAGCCAAAGATTATTTCCCCAGGGTGAAGATGGCTAATACAAGGGGCATAACATTAAGGTGTTGGGAAGAATGTAGAGTGGGGATGTCAGAGGCAGGTTTGTTTTTTTTTAACAGAGTGTAATTGCATGGAACTCCATGATGGGTGGTGGTACAGGTACATTAAAGACAATTAAGAGACTTTAAGATGCCTTTGATCAAAAAATCCTACAAAAGGTAGTGAATTTGGCCCAGTACATGACGGATTAACCCCTCCCAACCATTGAGCACTTCTACACAAAGCGATGACGTAAGAATGCAGCATCCATCATCAAAGATCCTCACCACCCAGGTCAAGCTCTTTTCTCATTGTTGCCATCAGGTGGAAGTTACAAGAGCCTTAGGACTCACACCAACAGGTTCAAGAACAGTTACTACCCCTCAGCCATCAGGCTCTTGAACCTTCTCACTTGCCCATCCATTGAGATGTTCTCACAACCTGTGATCTCACTTCAAGGACTTTTTATCTTCTTATTTCGTGTTCTTCCTATTATTGCTATTTATTTTTATGTACTCTACTTGACCGTTCATTGATCCTGTTATAGTGACTATTCCATGGATCTGCTTCGTATGCCCATAGGAAAATGAATCTCAGGGTTGTATATGGTGACATATGTACAATGCCTATAAAAAGTATACCAACCCACCCCCCCCCCGCCCCAGAAGTTTTCATGTTTATTTGTTTTACACCATGAATAACAGAGGATTTAATTTGGCTTTTTTTTTTGGACACTGATTAACAGAAAAAGACTCTTTTGTGTCAAAGTGAAAACAAATCCCTACAAAATGATCTAAATTAATTTCAAATATAAAACACAAAATAATTGATTGCGTAAGTATTCACCCCCTTCAAGTCAGTATTTTGTAGATGCACCTTTGTCAGCTGTGAATCTGTTTGGATCAATCTCTATCAGCTTTGTACATCTGGACACTGCAATTTTTCCCCATTTACAAAACTGCTCAAGCTCTGTAAGATTGCATGGGGATTGTGAGTGAACAGCCCTTTTCAAGACCAGTCACAAATTCTTAATTGGATTTGGGTCGGGACTCTGACTTAGCCACTCCAGGACATTAACTTTGTTGTTTTTAAGCCATTCCTTTGTAGCTTTGGCTTTATGCCTGGGGTCATGGTCTTGCTGGAAAATAAATCTTATTCCAAGACACATTTCTCTCCCAGACTGCATCAGATTTTCCTCCAGGATTTCCCTGTATCTTGCTGCATTCATTTTACCCTCTACTTTCACAAGCCTTCTAGGGCCTGCTGCAGTGAAGCATGCCCACAGCATGATGCAGCACCGTAGGGATGGTGTTTTTGATGATGTGCGGTATTTGGCTTATGCTAAGCACAGCATTTAGTCTCACAGCCAAAAAACTCAGTTTTTGTTTCATCAGACCATTGAACCTTCTTCCCACTGACTTCAGAGTCTCCCGCGTGACTTCTGGCAAACTTTAGCTGAGATTTCATGCGAGTTTTTTCCAACAGTGGCTTTCTCTTTGCCACCCTCCTATAAGGTTGTGACAGATGAAGTACCTGGGCCACAGTTGCTGTATGCGCAGTCTCTCCCATTTCAGCCTCTGAAGCTTCAAACTCCTCCAGAGTTGTCACAGGTCTCTTGGTGGCCTCCCTCACTAGTCCCCTTCTTGCACGGTCACACAGTTTTTGAGGATGGCCTGCTGTAGGCAGATTTACAGCTGTGCTATATTTTTTCCATTTCTTGATTGACTTAACTGTACTCCAAGGGATATTCAGTGACTTGGAAATTTTCTGGTATCCATCTCCTGACTTGTGCTTTTCAACAACCTTTTTTGGTTGCTTGGAGTGTTCTTTTGTCTTCATGATGTAGTTTTTGCCAGGATACTGCCTCACCAGCAGCTGGACCTTCCAGATACAGGTGTAGTTTTACTACACCCAATGTATATGCCTTGACTGTACACTGTGATCTCCATTTAACTAATAATGTGACTTCTAAAACCAACTGGCGACACCAGTGATGATTTGGTGTGTCATACTAGAGGAGGTGAATACTTGTGCAATCAATTATTTTTATTTTGTGGTTTATATTTTGAATTAATTTAGATCACTGTAGAGATCTGTTTTCACTTTGACACGGAAGAGTCTTTTTTGGTTGATCAGTTTCAAAAAAGCCAAATTAAATCCACTGCTATTCAATGTCGTAAAACAATAAAACATGAAAACTTGCAAGAGGGGAGGTGAATGTATATATATGTTCAAAGTTTACTTTGAACTTTGGATGAAAGAAAACTGAAGATATGTGGGAGGGAAGGATCGGACTGATCTTTCATTAATGGGTTGACACAACATCATTAGCCAAAGGGCCTGTACTGTTCTATGTTGTACATTAATATTTAATATTCCTCCTGGGTCTATTCTATGCTGTTCATGCTGAGTTTACCCAAGTAACTTTCCTTGCAGTTGTACATGCAGCCAATGGCAGACGTCGGAACCGTAGTGGAATGCTATAGATTTGGCATCTCTTCATCGTCTAATGGCTTGGTTTTGGGTGCCACGGTGATGGAAGGTTTCTATGTCATCTTTGATCGAGCACAGAAGCGTGTCGGATTTGCAGCCAGCTCATGTGCAGGTAAGTCCTTGTGCTTGGTCGGCGTCCTGAGCCTTGGTTCGCTAAAGAGCGTGCACTGTAACGTGCCTTGCATCAAACCGCAGTGGCTGTGGTGTTTAAATAACAATGGTGTGCAGTCCTCAAAGCAGAGGCTGGAAGGGCCTCGACCTGAGACTTTATCTAATGAATCTGATGCTTGTTTTAATTTTGCAAAGGAAGCATTTATTTGAAGAACTGGCTTAAATTTCCAACCCTTGCTCCGTTACGACAAAGTCCTTCTGTTGTGCTGTTTAATTGGGCCCTGTCTCTGTAAAACTGTGGCTATTGGCTGTGTGTAAAGGATGTTGAAACAAAGGAGCAATTAACATTGTGAGACATAACTGAGCCTATTTCTCAAGGAACTGATGTGTTTGCATTCTGTGGTACACCACGCTACTTGTACAGAATTATTTTCAGGGACCAAATATCCAATGAAACTTGTTTGTCATTATTTTGTGTCACGGATTACGAATGATGAAAAGATTACCAAGTTATTTCATTGATCGCTCCTGGTGTTCTTGCATCGCAGGATTTGGAGCAAGGAGCCCTCTCAGAACTTAGTTCAGCTCTGTCGGATTCCTCCTGCTCCTTACCGGATGCTAAGGATTATCTCTCAGCCTTGGGCCTTTGCATAAGAACAGGCTTTTGATTCCTTCAGCCCAGCCTAGACTGCCCTTGTTTCTGGGGCATTACAGCTGGTTGGCAAAGCTCCAAATAAATCTTCCTGGCTTCAAAGCCGGGTGTGGGACTTCGAGCTTCGTAGGTGGGTATAAGCGAGTGGGAGTTGATAGAGGTTCGGATCAAAGGAAAGACAAGAGGCTGCAGGAGCTGGAATCTGGAGCAACACAAACTGCTGGAGGAACTCAGCAGGTCGAGCAGCTTCTGTTGGAGGAGGAGGAATCGCCAGTGTCTCAGATTGAAATCCTACATCAGAACTGGGATTGGAGAGGATAAAGGGGAGACTGAGGACAGAGGCGATTGGTGGACTACCGGAGTGGGGGTGGAGGTTGAGTGCTGTGGAAGGATGATAGACAGATGGAGTCAAATGGGGTGGGGGGGGGCTGGGAGTAATATTGGATGGAGGCAGCGTAAGAAATGTTGAAGGCTGGAACCAGGAAAGTGGAGTGGGTCATGCAGGAACACAAAAGGTCACCACTGCTGGAATCTGACAAGTATTACCATTCAAGGTGGCTCCAAGCTGCAGTCTCCATTGAGCTGGTGACTCAGGTGTGGTTGTTTAGATGCGTAGGGATGTTTTGTAGGGAGGGCTGCCTGTATGTATGTAGGAGAGAGAAAAAGGGCTTGTTTCGCTGTTGTGTTGTTGCCTTCTGTGAGCATTGTGGGTACGTTATGTTGGTGACGGAACGCGTGGTGACACTTGTGGGCTGCTGCCCACCCCCCCCGCACACCCGCGGGTTGTGTTAGTTGTTAACGCAAATGATGCATTTCACTGTACGTTTCAGTGTAAATAACTGAAGGGGAATCCGAACCAGCAGGAAGGAAGGTGGTAATGGGAATTATTAGGGGAGAAGTGAAGGGCGGAAGGAGGTGGAGGGAGCCACAGAGTCATACCGTGCATAAGCAAGCCATTCGGCCCGACTGATCCACACAAAATACAGCATCCTACCTGCTAGTCCCAGCTTGCCCCTGTTCAGCCTATAACTCTCAGAGGCCCTTCCCTCCACACACCTGTCCAAACTTCTCTTTAATGTCTCAATTGTACCTGCCTCAACCAATTCCTCTGGCAGTTCCCTCAGCTCCTCGCTAACCTCTGTATAAGGAAGATACCTCAAGTCTGTTTTAAATCTCTCTCCTCCGTCTTGTTCCTGAGCCCTCCAGGTTTGGGCTCCCCGATTCGGGGGGGGGGGGGGGAGAGAAAACTCTGACCATCCACCTTACCTATGGCCCTCATGGTTTTATAGACTTCTGTACGATTACCCCTCATTCTTCTGCATTCCAAGGAATAAAGACCCAGACATCCAACATCTCCCTATAACTCAGTCCCCCTAGCACCCGGATAGCATCCCTGTCAATCTCTTCTGTAGCTTCTCCAGCATGACAATGTCGTTCCTGTGACTAGAACTCTGAACAGTACTCAAGGTGCAATCTCACTAATGCCTTATAAAACTGCAACATAATGTCCCACCTCTTTGATTTAATGCCCTGACTGGTGACCTGCACACTGAATACCTTCTTCACCACCCCCCTGCCCCCCCGTCTACTTGTGTGGCCACTTTCAGCTAGTTGCACACTTGCACTCCCGGGCCCCTCCGTTCCACAACACTTGTCCTGCCCTAAACACAAGAGATGGTGCAGGTGCCGGAAACTCAGAGTAACGCACACAAAATGCTGGAGGAACTCAGCAGGTCCGATTCAAGATAGTTTAATGTCCTTTCCTGTACTCAAGTGCAAAGGAGATTGTTACTCGGGGTCTGATGCAGCACAGAGCAATCACAAAAGGTAACGAACACAATAATTAAAAAAATGCAATAAATATAAATATATAAGATAGCTTATATGCTTAGATTAATTCTAAGTCCAGCAAGTGACACTGTGCTGTACGTAAGGTGATTGATGGGAGATGATAAAATGGCAGAGGGGTTAGTGGGTGGAGGTTTTGGTCAGCCTTACTGTTCAGGGTATGTAACTGCTTTGGAGTCTGGTGGTCCTGTTGTTGCTGCAGAACCTCCTTCCTGATGAACAGTCAGTTAGCAGGGTGGGTGAGATCCTTCGTGCTGTGACTGGCCCTGCTGTACATAGGTCCCTGATGGTGGGTAGGCGGGTGCCGTGCCGGTGCTGAGCTGGGCAGTTTTGGATCCCCGTTTTAGAGCTTTCCG
The DNA here is from genome assembly GCF_963921235.1 of Mobula hypostoma. Taxonomy (NCBI): domain Eukaryota; kingdom Metazoa; phylum Chordata; class Chondrichthyes; order Myliobatiformes; family Myliobatidae; genus Mobula; species Mobula hypostoma. The sequence goes on from NC_086102.1 coordinate 24,019,891, forward strand.
GTCCACTGCAGTGCGGTTTCCATAGCGAGCCGCGATGCAGTGCACCTGTAGGATGATGCGAGTAAGTGTGAGCCAAGTCCCGCTCTCTTCGGCATCCTCAGGAAAGTAAAGGTGTTGGTAAGCTTTCCTGACTGTGTAGGATGTGATCTGGGACCATGAGAGGTTGTGCGAGACGTGCACTCCAGGGAGTTTAAAGCTGCTGGCAGTTTCCGCTGCTGTGCCACTGATGTAAAGAGGGGTGTGAGTAATGCGCATTCTGAAGTCGATAGCCATCTTCTTTGTCTTGTTGACATTAAGGAAGAGGTTACTTCCCTCAAGTTCTTCCACCTCTTCTCAGTTGGCTGTCACACTGCTGTCAGTGATGAGGCCCACCACTATCAGGCAGCATCTATCGAGTGGAATAAAAGTCACCCTATCAGGCCAAGACACTTCCTGCAGAAAATGTGTGCGGAAAAATGAGTGTCAGTTCTAATATAACTGGCAACAAACCTGAAGTTTGGAAGCTGCCTTAAAAAAAATCACTTCAAACTTTTTAATAAATCCTTTCAGTAAAGTATGACTATGGTTTCATCTTTTTTCCTCGCACCTTTAAGACAAAACTTAAACATGTATTGCAATTGATGTATGGATATTAGTTGAGGAAGTCATTGAGTCATAGAAAAGTATAGCACAGAAATAGGCCCTTTGGCCCATCTAGTCCGTGCAGAACCATTTCTTCTTCTCATCCAATATTTTTTATTGATTTCTATATAGAAGAATAGAGTCCAAGAGAATACATATTATAAAACAAAAGAAAAAACATAATACCAGATACAGGATATTGAATCACATTAATGAACTCCTTACTCTATATTCATATAGATTAGATTAATTCATATATTAGAATATAAACAATTTTATTTTAAAAAAGATATCTACACCCAGTACCAAAGTTGAAACTGGGGTAAAAAAAGAAAAAAAACTTATCAGATAATAAAATATGCTATTAACCAACTTCTGTACTTTAACAAGGTCAAAGATTATGAAAATAATTTAAAAACGGCCCCCACAAATTTTGAAAATCTTGGTTAGATTCAGAAATTGAACAATGAATCTTTTCTAAATTTAGGTATGCCTGAACCATTTAAACTGCCCACTCCCATCAACCTGCACCAGAAGCATAGCCCGCCATATCCCTACTATCCATGTACCTATCCAAACTAACCTTAAGCGTTGAAATCGAGCTCACATACACCTCCTGTGCTGGCAGCTCGTTCCACACTCTCACAACCCTCGGGTGAAGAAGTTTCCCCTCATGTTCCCCTTAAGCTTTTCACCTTTCATCCTTAACCTACGACTTTTGGTTGTAGTCCCACCCAACCTCAGTGAGAAAAGCTTGCTTGCATTTACCCCATCTATACCCCTCATAATTTTGTATACCTCTATTAAATCTCTTCTCAATCTTCTACATTCCTAGGAATAAAGTCCTAATCTATTCACTCTTTCCTTATAACTCAGGTCTTCAGACGGGCAACATCCTTGTAAATATTCTCTGTACTCTTTCAACCTTTTTTTACATCTTTACTGTATGAAGGTGACCAAAAGTGCACACAATACTTCAAATTAGGCCTCACCAATGTCTTATACAACTTCAACATAAAATCCTGTCTCCTGTACTCAATATATCGATTTATGAGGGCCAATGGGACAAAAGCTTTCTTTACGACCCTATCTACCTGTGATGCCACCTTCAATGAATTATGGACCTTTACGCACTATACAGATACAACTTCAGTTACGTGGATCATTTCATCGTTGTTGGTGATGAGCCCCACTGCTGTCTGGCAGCGATTATGGAGGTGGAATAAACAGTAGTTCCATTTAATATCAGAGAATATAGATACTATATGACCTGAAACACTTACTCTTCACAGACATCCACAAAACAGAAAAAAAATCTAAATTGACATATCAGGAACTTCTTCACTCAGTATGAGCTGCCAGTGGAAGTGAAGGATGCAGGTTCATTTGTAACATTTAGAGAAATTTGGATAAGTACGTAGATTGGGTGGGTACAGAGGGCCAGCTGCGGGTCAAGGGGACGAGGCAGAATAATAATTCAGCACAGACTAGATAGGCCGAAGGGCCTGTTTCTGTGTTGGAGTGCTCTATGACTTTCGGAGGGAATGGCTTGAGAACTAGTAAGCTCTTGGAGCAACTGAGTTAAGTCACTGAATGCTAAAGTAGATTTCTTTCTTGTCTACTTGCAGTTGTTGATGGTTCCCCGGTGTCTGAAATTGCTGGCCCGTTCTCAGCGACTGACATGTCAAGCAACTGCTTCAGGGAAAGGCATAGGACAGAGCAGACTCTCTGGATCATCTCGTCCTCTCTCATCACACTGTGTGGCCTTACTCTGCTCGTTTCCATCATCCTGCTGCTTTTCCCCTGTAACCAGCGCCACACCAACGGCCTCACTGACGACTCCTCGCTGGTCCAGCACCGTTGGAAGTAGCGCCACACACTTCATAGGCAGAGCACTTTCAAGCAGGTGCTATGTGGGATTTGCACTAATGTGTGGCCTGGTGTCCAACAAACAATGCTGGTGGTTTAAAAATGTTCATAGATGACTAATGTGTGTGGTGGTAGAAATTGAAGCTTATGTGCTGATGTTGACATGTATTGCCCCATAAAGCAGATCACAATAGACTAAGCTTTACTCTACACCAGTCAGTTGTCCAAACTGCCTTTTGACTGGATCCACTGAATGAGATGCATGCTGGAAGCAGGCATTTTGTGTAGATTTTGGTGTTTCCTCTCTCATTATAAAGGATATGGGTAGGGTTTTTTTTAAGGGGAGAATTGAAGGAGGAGTTACATAACATGAGATTATGGGTGGATCCTCAATGTGCAATATCATTGTCCCCTGCCTTATGACATCGCAAGGGACCGAGCTACACAAAGTGCCAATGCCACCAGAATTCCTGTCCACAACACGGAATAAGAATGGATGAAAGATATTGTTAGGCATGCATCTATTTTCAGTTTTGGAATAAATGTGTTTTTTTACTTGAAGGTGATTCTTACCATCAACCACCAAGGTTAGCCAATATTTTAATGCTGATCTCTTGACACTTTAAAGCAACCCATTGAGTGGGCTGTTTTACTAGGCACCTCCACCTCGTGCATTTTTCAGCCTGACCATAATTGTCTGTGATTTTCCCAGGACTGCCTCGTAGTTTCTGTTTTACCACTGTTTGTTAATCCATATACTTGTACACCCATTCGGTTCCTAAGCAGATCAAGGCTGCAATTCAGTCACGTAGTCCAGCAGAAACATTTTACAACACTCCTTAGGTTCTGGTGCCATCTGGTGTCCACACGCAGAATTGCAGCCTTAAACTGCCCGAGTTATTTCTGTTCCAAATACTGTACAGTTTCTCTTGTGTGTACAAATGGTTTCCTGATCATACTTTTATGGTCAAGATCAACATTGTCAATTGTCAATTTCGTGGTCTTATTTTTAAAGTAGCTTTTCAGGGTTTAACATTATCAAACACTTTACATAATTGCAGCAATTAAGAGGGTACCCCATTCAACCCCCAGACTATGACTACAGATAGCTTCTGTCAGAGCAATGCTAATGTTGATAGCAGTTTGCAAGATGCCACAGATTCTAAACATCTATGTAGCTGATAGAGAGGGATAGTTGTGGGTGGCGGTGAATGGAATGGGGGAATTTCTTCATGTCCTGCCCAAGATGACAGACCAATCCTATGGTTATGTGAGAGACGGATTTGTGATGTGAAATAGCTTTGAACTGTTTTTCAGTCCTCGGGTAAAAACTGTTCCCTGAATGCCTCTTTAGCATCTAGTCAACCCTTGCCACTTTGAATGGGAGATCGGGATGACTGAGTGTAGCCTAGCCATGTCTGCCTTTGAATGACTTAATCATCAGTCGAACTTTTGTCCAACTTCGGGATTTTCAGCAAGGTTGATATGAGTTCTTATTCAAGTCTAGCATTAACTAAGTGTGAAATTAACAACTTTAAAAACACATTTCTTCTTGTTCTCCTTACGAACACAATTTTGAAGTGTTTTTGGGAAGAGAAATACTATTGTGGAAATGAGACACCTTAAAATGCTTTCGATCTTTGAAGGATATATCTACACAGTATTACGCAGCACACTGTGGTAACTTTATTTTTAAATATGAAACCTCTTACTCTGATGTCCAGCTCTGCAATTTTTCAAAGATTATTAAAAGGTTTATAAAATACTATAATGTTCATTCTACTACAGCAGAGCCACCTTGGGATTACGTAAGGGGCAAACCAGTCACTTTAACATAATAGAAATTAAATCGAGTAAAACTCCAGGGTTTTCTAAATCTTAAATAAAAATGCTGTCAGTGATTTTTATTTTGTTCATATTAAATTTAGGGTAGATTTCATAAGTGGGAGAATTTGAATTACTTTGCATTTATAAAACATATAAAGATTAAAGAGGCAAACTTTAGAAATTACATTCTTGCAAAATTATTTTTTTATCTATTCGTTGGTAGTTTCAGTAATTCATGAGTGGGAATTTACTGAAGGCGGAGTTTTTTTAAGACATGCAACTTCTGCCTCTGGATATTGTTACGTAACTGGCAACAATGAATATTAATCGAGACAGGTTTTATAAAAACAACCAAACATTTATTAAACACATATAAACGATGAGGGAAAAAAAAACAAAGGATAACTTTAACCGGAGGTTAAACAGGTACGCAGCCGTTCATCAACTCCACTCGGCTCTGGTTCTTCAAGCATTAAATACGGAAACGGTTCTTAAAGAGATACAGTCAGATACAGTTCTTAAAGTGATAACTTCAAAAGTCCAACAGATTTACACGTTCAATTTGGAGAGACTTCTCTGGAGAACGATTTATTCACCAACGCACCTTTACTGCCGGTTCTGTCCACAGGATTCCCGATGCCGAAAATAAACAGTTTAAATCGACTGACCTTAAATTCCTTTTAGAGAAAGAGAGCCTTTGCATGAACTCATTGCGCTTTTACAAGAGCTATCTCAATGCAGCTTCTCTTCAACGAAGACTCAATAAGGTTGATCCTTTATTAAACTGCCCAAACAATGCCGACTTCTCTCGATCCTTCACTTCGACGAATTCTTCACTCTCCCTTCAAAACTGTCAGAATTGACTAAATTGGCACTTCCAGCCACAAATTTCCAGTTCAATGATACAAATCTTGTAAGAGAACGCACCTTCCGTTTTAAAAATGAAACTGCGTCACAAAAACAAACACACAACAGAAACAGAGGCACAACACCTTCTACCTGGAAATCTACAAACGCAAAATGCTACCGCGTCACCTGAGTCGACCCCTATATAGTCACAGGGCACATGTCATCACGTGACCTCACGCCGGCGGGAAAATCACATCAGGTGACCTCCAAACTCACACAAAAACAGATCTCCTTGAGCATGCAACAGTATGCATTCATCTTGGCAGAAGACGAAGACTATTAATAAAGCGAACTATTTCTGATTGGCTGCCGGTAACTAGTGATGTTCTGCAGGGGTTGTGGTTGGGTCCACTACCTTTCGCATTATATGTTAATAATCGTACAGAATGATGGAAGAGCAGAAGGGCTAATATAGAGGGTATAACTTCAAGGTGACTGGAGGGAAGTATAAGGACGGGATGTCAAATATTTACACAGATTTGGAAATGTGTAGAGGTGGTGGCAGAAACATACATAAGGGAAACTTAAGATAGGCACATGGATGAAAGGAAAATGGAGAAGTATGTGGGAGTGTAGGTTTAAATGGATCTTGGAGTGGATTAAAAGGTTGGCATTGTGGGCTGAAGGGCCTGTACTTGGCTCTATTGATTTATGTTCTCTGACAGTCATGTGTTCAGGCTTGTTTTAGCATCAAATACTATCTGGTCTCCTGTCCTCAAGGGTGCTGTCACAGGTATGGTCTTTTACTGAGGCATTAACTTAAGAGTCTGTGTTCCCTTTCAAGGTGGACATACCTGGTTCCAGCAAGTTTAAACTTGAAGATGAGCAAATGAATTATCCACAGTGTTTCTCTGAACCGACATCACTAAAGCACATTATGTAGTCATTATTACGCCACTATTGTGGGGGCTGGCTGCAGATTTCCTACATTACAACAGAGACTGTGCTTATACTTGTTAAATTAAAGCACACAGCTACTGCTGCTGGCTCTATTGCTAAGGATCTTGCAGTGATAACTGAGGCAGGTGGTCTGTTAAACACACATGAAGTCCTGAGATCATGAAAGGTGCCACTTTTGAGATACAGTGTGGAATCAGCCCTTCTGGGTCTTCAAGCCGCACAACCCAACAATCCCCAATTTAACCCTAGCATAATCATGGGACAATTTACAATGGCCAACTAATTTTATAACCAATACAAACTGGACCATGGGAGGAAACCGGAGCACCTGGAGGAAACCCTTGCAGTCACAGGCAGAATGTACAAACACCTTACAGAGACCAGCAGGAATTGAACCCAAGTCGCTGGTACTGTAAGCCCTGGGTGCCAACCACTATGCTAAGTTTGTTGCTGTTCCTTTACAAGTCTCTCTCACTTGAAGATGGAAGTGAGGATTAGCCTTCAGTCTTCCAGATGAAGAGGACAATGGATAAAGTCCATGTCTGAAGAGGCAAGAAAGGACCAATCAGCCCCTTGCAGCTACTGCACCATTGAGTAGATTTATTTTCTACCTCATTTTTCAGTGCTAAACCCTTGCCCCTTCATTTTATTAGAAATGAAAAGATTTTTGAATATTGACTTAAATATTTTCAGTTTCCAAGCCTCCACTTCATACTCACTACCATCTGGGTGAAGATATTGTTTTCTCCATTCGGTTCTGAATAGCTAAACCTTTATTTTGAGTCTATGATCTCCCCAGAAGGGGAAATTAGCAGTTCCAAATTCACTTTTTCAAACCATATAACAGCAATGTGTGTACGTGTGATCAGCTGTCTTTGGTCGAAAGGGCGTAGAGCGCCAGCCTGCTCAGTCTCATCCCATATGACAAACCCACCATCCCAGCAATCAATGTGGCAACCCTCTGCTTCATTCCTTATATCTCATAATAGATAGCAAGGCCAGACTTCCAAATACACTGTTACCAGAGTCCTATATTGTATAGGAGCCCTTGATCCGTAAGGGTGTCAAAGGTTACAGGGAGAAGGCGGGATAATGGGGTTGAGAGGAATAATAATTTAGCCATGATAGAATGGCAGAGAATTGATGGGCTGAATGGCCTAATTCTGCTCATCTGCCTTGTGGTCTATGCCATGAAATGCACATGCAATAGAGGGCATGCTATTATTTGCTTTCCAAATTCCTTGCCAGAGTTACATCCTAAGTTTCAGTGATCCATATGGAAGGACACTTAAGAGTCTTCGAATACTAACTCCTTTCAAACTGTTGATCAGTGCACAGTTTCCGTGTGCTGGAGCCCGTCTCCGATAGCAGGCAGGATAACCACAGCCGAGCAATCTGTGCCCATTTGACATCCAGTTTTGTATCTGAGCAGTGCCTGATAAGTCTAATCGCCATCATCTGCAGACCAGGGTCAGGAAACCATTCCTCCTGGGGAAACCTGAACAGAGTTGGTAGATCACTTGCATGATTTAATGAGGCATGGTCAGTGGAAAAATGTTGGACAACAATTGTTTCTATTAATGAAAAACAATGGATGACCTACAGCTTTGTGTATTTATGTGTTGTCATCAGCATGACATCACAAAGGGTTCCATCGATTTAGCCTTGAACACCCCCGACTCGGCCACACACGTGCATGCACAGGTTGTCTTGACCAGGTTTTCTGAATGTTGTCAGTGTCTCCCAAAGGATGGGAGATGAAATGTGTATGTTAATGATATCGGTGCAAAAGCGGGCCCTCCAGCCCTCCAAATCCATCCTGGCCATCAAGGTCCCAACTACCCGAATGCTACCTTATTCCCAGTAGGTTTGACTGTCCACCTCCACACAAGGAACGATCCAGTGTCCAGTTAGAGTACCAACCTGCACGCCTGTGGAGTGTGTAAGGAAACCAGAGCATCCTGAGGAAGAACACACAGGAACAGGCAAACTCCGCACAGACAGCCTGGAGGTTGGGATCAAACACGGGTCACGAAAACAGAGCTCTTCCAGTGGTGCCGTGGTACCACTCAAACCTGGATCACATCCAGCAGCTTTAATGCCCCTGAGTCTCCTCATCACTGCCTCCTCGCCTTCAACCAATCGTCTAACGTCCCCTCAGGCACCCTCACTCCAACCCACTTGTGTGCTTACCACTTTCTCCTTTTGATACCTTGCTCTGCTCCCCGTACTCTCCCTCACTCTCCAGCCCTGGGGGGTGGGGGGGTGGGGGACAAAAATTCCAGCATACAGTTCCGCTGGGAACCTCAGGTAAGTGTTCGGTCAGCTGCCCGAAGGTCTGGAGCCAATTGGCGCCTCCAGGCTGAGGATGAATACATCTTCGTCAACCTGTCTGCCTGTAGAGACCAAGAGTGACCGCAGGGAAGGGAGGCCAGGAGAGGTGAAGACAGGGGTAAGGACATCTGAATTGAGCCTGTTCCTCTGCCTGAGAGTACCACTGGGACGCGCCTGTGTCCGTCCACTTGTGTACGTTAGTGTCCATGCTGCACAGCCTGGTGTTCAGCTCTCTTAAGTTCAAGTTTATTTTCATAGGTTTCCAGAGCTTTCTTCTGCAGTAGCACAGTACATTACAAACAAGACAAGTGTAAATTGGCATAAAATTAACATAAATTATGCATAACTTGACAAAATAAAGTTAACATTTGTGCAAACAGAGGGAAAGGTAAAATTTAGTCCATCTGGACCCCTTGCCACTGGCAAATGTCCATTCTGCCAAACACAAGCAGTAACTCTTCTGTGTCAGAAGAACCCACGAGTAGGAATATCAGCTCCTCAGCTCCCAATCTAATTACAAGTTATTAGTAATTAAATGTTACATAAGCCTGCAATCTGCTAAAGTACCACACAATTCTACCCAGGGTTAAATGCATTGCTGAGATAATATCATAGCTGCCAATCACTGCATGTAACACAATAACATAACCATTTTCTCTTTTCGAAATTGAGGCCCACTAAACTCTGTTCACCAATGATCATAACGTGTGCATCTATGAAAGAAACCTGGATCGGAATGTACCTTCCCTCAGGTTGTTCTGCAGTTAGGGTGAACGCTCGGGCAGTACAACGCTTTACAGCACCAGTGAACCAGGTTCAATTCCTGACACTGCCCGCAAGGAGTTTAAATGTTCTCCCCATGATCATGTGGGTTTCCTTCCACAGTCCAAAGACGTACCAGTTGGTAGGTTAGTTAATCATTTGAAATTGCTCATGATAAGGTTAGTGTTAAAAATCAGGGGATTGCTCGTCGGCGCAGCTCAAAGGGCCTGAAGGGCCTGTTCTGTGCTGTATCTATCTCAGACAATCAACCATAGAACCATAGAAAATACTACAGCACAGAAACAGGCCTTTTCGCCCTTCTTGGCCGTGACGAACCATTTTCTGTCTAGTCCCACTGACCTGCACACGGACCATATCCCTCCATACACCTCCCATCCATGTATCTGTCCAATTTATTCTTAAATGTTAAAAAAGAACCCGCATTTACCACCTCATCTAGCAGCTCATTCCACACTCCCACCACTCTCTGTGTGAAGAAGCCCCCCCTAATGTTCCCTTTAAACTTTTCCCTCCTCACTCTTAACCCATATCCTCTGGTTTTTTTGTCTCCTTGCCTCAGTGGAAAAAGCCTGCTTGCATTCACTCTATCTATACCCATCATAATTTTATATACCTCTATCAAATCTCCCCTCATTCTTCTACACTCCAGGGAATAAAGTCCTAACCTATTCAACCTTTCTCTGTAACTGAGTTTCTCAAGTCCCGGCAACATCCTTGTAAACCTTCTCTGCACTCTTTCAACCTTATTAATATCCTTCCTGTAATTTGGTGTCCAAAACTGACACAATACTCCAGATTCGGCCTCACCAATGCCTTATACAACCTCATCATAACTTTCCAGCTCTTATACTCAATACTTTGATTAATAAAGGCCAATGTACCAAAAGCTCTCTTTACCACCCTATCTACCTGTGATGCCACTTTTAGGGAATTTTGTATCTGTATTCCCAGATCCCTCTGTTCTATTGCACTCCTCAGTGCCTTACCATTCACCCTGTATGTTCTACCTTGGATTGTCCTTCCAAAGTGCAATACCTCACACTTGTCAGTATTAAACTCCATCTGCCATTTTTCAGCCCATTTTTCCAGCTGGTCCAAATCCCTCTGCAAGCTTTGAAAACCTTCCTCATTGTCCACTACACCTCCAATCTTTGTATCATCAGCAAATTTGCTGATCTAATTTACCACATTATCATCCAGATCATTGATATAGATGACAAATAACAATGGACCCAGCACTGATCCCTGTGGCACACCACTAGTCACAGGCCTCCACTCTGAGAAGCAATCCTCTACTACCACTCTTTGGCTTCTTCCATTGAGCCAATGTCTAATCCAATTTACCAACTCTCCATGTATACCTAGCGACTGAATTTTCCTAACTAACCTCCCATGCGGGACCTTGTAAAAGGCCTTACTGAAGTCCATGTAGACAATATCCACTGCCTTCCCTTCATCCACTTTCCTGGTAACTTCCTCGGAAAACTCCAATAGATTGGTCAAACATGACCTACCACGCACAAAGCCATGTTGACTCTCTCTAATAAGTCCCTGTATATCCAAATGCTTGTAGATTCTATCTCTTAGTATTCCCTCCAATAACTTACCCACTACCGACGTCAAACTTACCGGCCTATAATTTCCCGGATTACTTTTCTATCCTTTTTTAAACAACGGAACAATATGAACCATTCTCCAATCCTCCAGCACCTCACCCGTAGACACCGACATTTTAAATATATCTGCCAGGGCCCCCGCAATTTCAACACTAGTCTCCTTCAAGGTCTGAGGGAACACCCTGTCAGGTCCCAGGGATTTATCCACTTTAATTTTCCTCAAGATAGCAAGCACCTAGACCTTTTCAATCTGTACAGTTTCCATGATCTCACTACTTGTTTCCCTTAATTCCATAGACTTCATGCCAGTTTCCTTAGTAAATACAGACGCAAAAAAACTATTTAAGATTCTCCCCATTTCTTTTGGTTCCGCACAAAGCCGACCACTTTGATCTTTATCCCTTACAATCCTTTTGCTCTTAATATACCTGTAAAAGCTCTTTGGATTATCCTTCACTTTGACTGCCAAGGCAACCTCATGTCTACTTTTAGACCTCCTGATTTCCTTCTTAAGTATTTTCTTGCACTTTTTATACTCCTCAAGCACCACATGTTTCCTATACATGTCATACAACTCTCTCTTCTTCTTTATCAGAGTTGCAATATCCCTTGAGAACCAAGGTTCCTTATTCCTATTCACTTTGCCTTTAATCCTGACAGGAACATACAGGCTCTGCACTCTCAAAATTTCTCCTTTGAAGGTTTCCCACTTACCGATCACATCTTTGCCAGAGAACAACCTGTCCCAATCCACACTTTTTATATCCTTTCTCATTTCTTCAAATTTGGCCTTCTTCCAGTTTAGAACCTCAACCCTAGGACCAGATCTATCTTAATCCATGATCAAGTTGAAACTAATGGTGTTATGATCACTGGAACCAAAGTGCTCCCCTACACAGACTTCTGTCACTTGCCCTAATTCGTTTCCTAACAGGAGATCCAATATTGCATCCCCTCTAGTTGGTACCTCTATGTATTGATTTAGAAAACTTTCCTGAACACATTTTACAAACTCGAACCCATCTAGACCCCTAACAGTATGGGAGTCCCAATCAATATGTGGAAAATTAAAATCCCCTACCACCACAACTTTATGTTTCCTGCAGTTGCTTGCTATCTCTCTGCAGATTTGCTCCTCCAATTCTCGCTGACTATTGGGTGGTCTATAATACAACCCCACTAATGTGGCCATACCTTTCCTGTTTCTCAGCTCCACCCACAAGGACTCAGTAGACAAGCCCTCTAATCTGTCCTGCCTGAGCACTGCTGTAATATTTTCCCTAACATGCAATGCTACCCTCCCCCCACTTTTCATTCATCTGCCTCTATCACATATGAAACATTGGAACCCTGGAATATTAAGCTGCCAGTCCTGCCCCTCCTGTAGCCAAGTTTCACTAATTGCTATAACGTCATATTTCCACGTGTCAATCCACACCCTCAACTCATCTGCCTTCCCCGCAATACTCCTAGCATTGAAATATATACATCTCAGAAGATTTTTACCACCACTCACAACCTTTCTACTTGTGGCTTTGCTTGAACTTTTAACATCACTTATTTTCACCCCAGCCTCACTGTCAGTTCTGGCGCTCTGGTTCCCATCCCCCTGCAAATCTAGTTTAAAGCCTCCCCAGTAGCACTAACAAACCTCCCTGAAAGGATATTGGTCCCCTTGTAGTTCAAGTGTAACCCATCTCTCTTGTACAGGTCCCACCTGCCCCAGAAGACGTCCCAATTATCCTGAAATCTGAAACCCTGCCCCCTACACCAGTTCCTCAGCCACTTGTTCCTCCTCCACAGCATCCTATTCCTACCCTCACTGGCACGTAGCACAGGTAGCAATCCTGAGATTACCACCCAATAAATAAATAAACTGAAATGGACAATAAACGTATTTCCCAGGACCTTAATCATGAACATTTCTTCTATCCACGCTATTTTTCAATTGCACTTTTTCCCGCTTATCCCATAATGTACAGCTAATGTTATACTGTCAAAATTAAATGTTCAAGTTTCTTTTCTTAAAATCACCTTTTAAAAAATTATTTTGTGGATCTGGGGTTTGATGGCAACAGCAGTATTTACTGCCCATCGCTAAGTGCTCTTGAGAAGGGGGCAGTGCCTTGAACCAGTGGGATCCTTGTGCTGGGTGGACAGTTTTCAGGGTTCAAACCCAGCAACCATGATGGACAAGAGAAAATCTGCAGATGCTGGAAATCCGAGCAACACACACAATATGCTGCAGGAGCTCCTCAGGCCAGGCTGTGTCTATGGAGAAGAGTACAGTCAACGTTTCAGACCAAGACCCCTCAGCAGAACTAAATGGTTTCGGCTCGAAATGTCGACTGTACTCTTTTCCAATCATGATGGAACTGTGATATATCCATGTCAGAATGGCGTGCATCCTGAAGGGGAACCCATCTACTTGCTGCCATTATTCTTATCAGTGGTTCTGAGTTTGGGAGCTCCTGTTGGGATTGGTGTTTGCTTATTATTGTCACATGTACCCCGATACATGTGAGAAGAAATTGGCTTGCTTATGGTTCATACAGATTAAATCATTACACAGCTACAAAATGGTAAAACAACCACATTGCAGAGTAAAAGGAGTACAGAGAAAAGTTACAAGGATGTTGCCATGACTTGAGGATCTGTGTGTTACAGAGTAAGGTTGAATAGGTTCGGACTTTATTTCTTGGAGCATAGGAGAGTGAAGGGATAAATTATGAGGGCTTGTAACACCTCGAGCGCCCAGCAGGTGGCGCTGACACCCCCAAGAGTAATGACATCTGTCTGGGCAGAGATCTTCAACCCTGGTCACTGGGAGGAGTCTCTATTGGAATTGAGACACACCTGAGATTGACTGAGAGGAGTTTGAGGCTGATGACTGTGTCTACCAATTGCTCAGTCTTGATACTCACTCTGCTTGTTAGAGTTAGTCATTCTCTGTGGATTTATTTACCTGTGTCGGTACTGTGAAAAGACAGTATCTAGCCCCCTTTGTTTTGTGGACTGACTTGCCCGATTTCCTCCTAAAGCCTTGGATCTTGTGAGAAGATCTTGGATCTTCCGAAGCCTTTTTGTTATATTCTCTGTGAATTCTTAAGTTGGCACTGTATTTTAGTTGGAATCTGAAGAATCAATTGGTTGTACTGAGTGCCTCTGACTGTTGAAGTAAAGTTTGAAGTCAATTGACCAACACTGTTGCTGTCTCTGTCTGCAATTGTGCTCAGACCCACCGGCATCGTTTACAGCAAGACTGAACCACAACCTTTTGAGCTTTCGAGTGGCAGCCAACAACCGGGGGACTCCCCTGGACGCACAACAAGAGCAAATACAGCAGCTCGCAGGATTCCTTGTACAGGTGGCAGAGGCTGTCCAAGAGCTGTGAGCCCAACCATCTCCAACACCCCAGCTCCAGCTACTGCAACACTTCCGGCCCCAACAGGCCCCATGAGTGACGTGCTGTGGCAACCAGCTCACCAGTCACCGGCTCCAAAGAGGCCTACCGTGGCTTTGTGACCCAGTGTTCGCTTGTTTTTGAGCTGCGCCAGGTTTTTGACGAGAAACTGCATGGAGGTTGACCAGTCTGAGACGGGGTCCCACTCAGTGGCAGCCGACGCCGTTGAATTTCACACTCTGGGAACCGAGAGCTGTTGGAATGGCAAGGCCCTTCTCACAGCTTTTTATAATGGACTGTCTGACCATCCATGACTGCGGGGGGGGGGGTTTGTCTGCACCAAGGTGTTCCTGAGAGGCAGAGAGAGCAGGCCGGGGAACCTACCACCTTGCCCCCAACTCAGCCCATTCAACTGTAGAGGAACCGATGCAGCTGGGCCAGGCCTGCCTTTCCCCAGAGGAATGGGAATCAAACATAATTGCGATGGCGCTGGGCACTTCTGCAAGCAGTGCCCAGAATTTCAGGGAACAGCCAGGGCTCACCGGAGGAGTGAGCGATTCTGGCGAGTGAATCAGTGAAAACATCTAGATCCCTAGCACGTCTACGGCTGGGTACAGTGCTGATCTGGGGTGAGGCGTGGAAAAATCCGGTCAGGCTCCAAGCACTGGTGGGTTGAGGTACAGAGGAGAACCTAATGGACCTCACTCGGGCAAGACAGCCGAACCTGCCCATTTAAGTAAGCCCTCTCCCTCACCCACTCTCTGTCCAAGCCTTGGATGGGCACCCTCCGGGGTCAGGAAAGCTCGAGCACCTGACCGGACCTGTGAAAATGTTGATAGGAAATCACTCTGAACTGATCTCATTCTTTTTAGTAGACACTCCGAAAGACTCCCTAGCTTTAGGTTAGCCGTGGCTTCGTGTTCATGGTCCCCAGTCTGCCTGGTCAGAGGGAAGGCTCCTTTCATGGGTTCAGACTGTATCCCTCCAGGTCCTACTGTTGGGAGCACCAGAAAAGGGGAAGATTCAGCGACTGGATTGGACACATAGAGGTCAGATCTTGGGGGAGTCTGAAGAGACCAAGGTACCAGAACCATATCTCGATTTGGCAGAAGTTTTGTCCAAAGCTAAGGCCTCATCACTGCCCCCCTACAATTGTGCCATTAACTTGCTGCCTGGAGCCAGGTCAGTTGTATGCACGCTCCATTCCTCAGACTAGGACAGTGGAGGAGTACATTACTGAATGGTCTCATTCACCCCTCAACCTCACCGGCCTCTGCAGGTTGTTTTTTTGTCTCTAAGAACACCAAGCTGAGGCCCCGTATTGATTACATGGAGTTAAACAGGGTCACTGTTAACAAGTATCCCCTCCCACACACATCAACTGCCTTTGACCTCTTCAGAGGCGCCATGGTCCTCACCACACTCAACACCTGTAATGTCTACCACTTAGTTTGCATAAGGGAAGGGGATGAATGGAAAACTGATTGTAGCACCCCGAGCGGGTGCTATGAATATCTGACAATGCCTTTTGGGTTGTCCAACTGTCCAGCTGTTTATCAGGCCTTTGTGAACGATGTTCTTTGTGACAAGGTGAACCGGTCAGACTTTGTATATCTTGATGACATCCGAATTTTCTCCAGGACCCTTCAGGAGCACATTCTACATGTCCGGCAGGCTTTACAGCGTCTCCTGGAGAACCAGCTGTGCGTCAAGTTGGAGAAATGTGATTTTCACGTGGCTCGTACTTCGTCTTTGGGGTCTTACATCTCACCTGCAAATGTGTCCATGGATCCTGGCAAGGTCCAAGTTGTCCTCAAGTGGCCCAAACCCTCAACTCCAAAACAGGGCCAGCATCTTCTGAAGTTCTCAAATGTTTATAGATGCTTCATCTGGGATTTCAGCTCTGTTGCAGCCCGGATAATGGCCCTCACCTGTGGCACCAGAACTCACATCCCGTGGGCTCCTGCAATCCCGGAAGATTTGCTATGTTGGAGGCCCGGTTCACTTCTGCTCCCATTCTGACACACCATGACCCCACTCAACCATTCACCGTGGAGGTGATTGCCTCTGATGTGGGAGTGGGAGCAGTATTGTCGCAAAAGTCTGCGGTGGACGGTAAGACCCACCGTTGTGCCTTCTTCCCCCGACAGCGTTCACCCACAGTACAGAGTTAGTGTTGCTGACAGGAAGCTATTGACCATCAAACTTGCCCTGGAGGAGTGGAGGCACTGGCTGGAGGGGCAGGCCATCCCTTCCAGGTCCTGACAAACCATCAGAAACCACAGTACCTGAAGGAGGCCAAGTGATTAAATCCACACCAGGCCAGGAGGGCTCTTTTATTTAACAGGTTTGATTTTTTTGTCCTTGCCTATCACCCAGGATCTAGGAATACGAAGGCAGGTGTGCTCTCATGCCAATTTTTGCCAAGGACCCCAAGGCTGAGAACATCATCTCTCCTACTTGGGTGGTGGGACAAGGACGGCTGTTGCTGGAGGACGTGATCTGGCAGGCCCAACTGGCAGATCCTAACTCAGGCGGAGGCCCGCCAGGGTGCCCCTATGTTCCAGCAACTGTTCCCCCTCGGGTACTGAAGTGGGGGCACAATTCACCCAGGGTGGGGCACGTCAGAGTTCAGAGGACGGTAGAGTTCATCGGACATCACTTCCGGTGGCCCCAGGTGAAGGAGGATGTTACCGGGTGCATTCGGGCTTGCAGTCTGTTCCACCCAGAAGACTTCCACACAAGCTGCACCTGGCTTCCTGCACCCATGCCCGTCCCCCAGCGTCCTTGGTCCCACGTGTTCCTGGAGTCCGTCACTGGTCTTTCTCCTCCCCTCATTAGGTAACACAGTCACCTTAGTCCTGGATGACCGTTTTTCCAAAGGCGTGCATTTTGTTCTGCGACTTAAGGAGACTGCAGGCTTGGTGATGACAGAGGTGGTGTGACATCATGGGATTCTGGAGGACATCATGTCACACTGTGGCCCGCAGTTTGCCTGCAAGTTCTGGAAGGCCTTTTGCTCACTGTCTAACACCTCTGTGAGTTGGCCTCCAGGGTTTTGGAAGGCCTTTTGCTCACTGTTTAACACCTCTGTGAGTTTGTCCTCAGATTCCAATCCTCAGTCCAGTGGGAAAACTGAGAGTGTCAGTCAGGAGCTGGAATAGTACCTGCACTGTTGTGCCGCAGATAACCTGGGGTCTTAGAGCTCGATGCTGGTATGGGCAGAAGTGGCCCACAATCAACTGGACAACGCACTGATGGGTACGTCATCCTTTGAAGCCCGGTATGCCTTTGTTCCTCTGTTTTTTCCGAGACAGCAGGCAGGGCAGCCATGGCAAGGTGCAGGAGGGCCTGGCGAAAAGCCCACGCAGCATTCACACGTGCCTCAGCGCCAGGCCATCTGGAGACTCAGACCTTCCCACCTGGTCAGTGGGTGTGGTTGTCTACACGGCATTTGTCCGTCCCCCCCCCCCACAGACTCCAGGAAGCTCTCGCCCCACTATGTTAGATCTATCAAGATAGTAAGATGAGCTAACCTAGTGGCCTGTCAGCTGGCCCTGCCGAGGTCACTCCGGGTGAGCTGTTTTTCACATCTCCCTGTTTAAACCAGTTTACACCTCTCCTCCTGTTTCCCTGCCTCCACCCTCCCGTTTGTTGCAGGCAGTCCAGTCAACACAGCTTGGAGGGTGCTTAACGCACGCCGGGTGGACCACGGTATCCAATACCTAGTGGATTGGGCGGGGTACTGGCCTGAGGAATGCTCCTGGGTAGCATCTCATCACATCTTGGATTCGAACCTCATTAGAGATTTCCACCAGAATCACTCAGACCATCCTGGGCTGCCTGACGTCAGCCGCAGAGGGGAATGCTGCAACACCTTGAGTGCCCAGCAGGTGGCGCTGACACCTCCAAGTGCAATGGTGTCACCTGTCTGGGCAGAGATCCCCACCTCAATCACCGGGAGGAGTCTCTATTGGACTTTAAACACACCTGAGACTGATTGAGAGTTGTTTAAGGGTGGTGGCTGCATCTACCAATTGCTCAGGCAGTAATGCACCATTAAGCTGGATGCCAACCGCCGTAAAACAAGATACAGACCAATTGCTCAGTCGTAATACTCACTCTGCTTGTTAGAGTCAACTGCTAGAGTTAGTCACTCTCTGTGTATTTATTTACCTGTGTCGGTACTGTGAAAAGACTTACCTGGGATCTTGGCCCCCTTTGTTTTGTGGACTGACTTGCCCGATTACCTTCTGAGGCGTTGGATTTTGTGAGAAGATTTTGGATCTTCTGAAGCCTTTTTGTTATATTCCCTGTGAACCCTTAAGTTACCTGTGTATTTTAGTTGGACTCTGAACAAGTGAATGTGGTAAGACAATTGTGCTGAGTGCTTCTGACTGTTGAAGTAAAGTTTGAAGTTATTTGGCCAACACTGTCACCGTCTCTGTCTACAATTGTGCTCAGACCCACCTGAATCTGCTACAGGGGTATATAGATGGGGTAAATACAAGCAGGCCTTTTCAACAGATCAACACACACAACATTTTGGAGGAACTCAGCAGGCCAGGCAAAAGCTATGGAAAAGAGTATAGTCAACCCTTCATCAGCACTTGCTGAAGGGTCTCGGCCTGAAATGCCAAATGACTAGGTTACTGCACCACTGGAAAATGGTTACGAGTCAGCCAAATGGGCATGGGGTCTGAACAATATGAAGTTCCAATGAGGGAAAGGAGATTTCTTCAAGTGTGGAGCTGCTGAGTAACCATATCAACCAGAAAGTGCAACAAATGTCGTCCTTGTTTTGAGGAATTTCAGGTTTTTGAACTCCAGGTAATATTAACACGGGGGCTCCCAATGTAGGGATTCTGCTGTATGTCACCTGTTGGAGAATGGGGGACTGTTTTGTTGAGTACCATCATTCCAGGATTTCCCAGTGACCACACATTTTAATTTTACTTTCCATTTCCATTCTGACATGTCTGTCCATGTCCTCCTCTACTGCCACAATAAGGTCACTCTCCAGTTGGAGAAGGAACGTCTCATATTCCATCTGGAAAGCCTCCAAAATGATGATGTGAACATTGATTTCTCTAACTTCTGGTAATTTCTCCACCTCCCCCTTGTCTCTTTTTCTATTCCCCATTCTGGGTCCTATCTTACCCCTTCACTTCTCCTCCCCTGCCCACACCGCTCTTTTGTTCCCCTCCTCCTTCCCTTTCTCCCGTGATCCACTCTCCTCTCCAATCAAACTTTTCCTTCTTTGTTGCTTTTCCCCAAGACCATAAGACATAGGAATAGAGTGAGGCCATTCAGCCCATAAAGTTAACTCTGCCCCACGTTCTTCCCTCCCCCATGTTCTTATTCTGGCTTCTTCACCCATCCTTTCTGCTCCTGATGAAGGGTCTCCCTGGAAACGTTGACTGTTTATTCCTCTCCATAGATGCAGTCTGGTCTGCTGAGTTCCTTCAGCATTTTGTGTGTAACTACTTACAGATACATCTGTGCAGAGAAAAGATATAGTTATGCAAAACTGTTCCATTCAATATAAAATCACCCTGCTGGATTGGAACAGTGAACTGCAGTGCACTCAGGACTGTAGATTAAAAGCAGACAATTATTTGGTAAGGGAAAGTATCCCACTGATGTCTTACTGAAATGTTTTAAGAATGCACAGAAAATGTTTATATGTTGTCCCTGATTTACTAATGCCCAATTTATCAACGGCCCTACATATGAACATACTCCTGTAATTTTACTGATTTTAACAGTCTGATGTATTCAGAGTTTTTTCTAACTATAGATAATAATAATAATGGGTCACTCGCTCGTTAACCAGGGATGGCCTCGACATTGTTTAAGATGCTTTCCCAGAAAAGGAAAATGGGTGTGTAGGGAGCTATTGATTTAACTACACTCAGTGGTCACTTTGTGAATACGTCTGTACATCTGCTTGTTAATACAAATATCTAATTGACCAATCATCTGGCAGCAAGTCAATGCATAAAACCATGCAGACAGGGTCAATTAGTTCAGTTGTTCATACAAACCATCAGAATGGGGAAGAAATGTGATCCAAGTGACTGACTGTGCAATGATTGTTGGTTGCCTGGCGGGTTGGTTTGAGTATCTCAAAAACTGCTGATCTCCTGCGTTTTTCATGCACAGCAGTCTCTAGTTTATAGAGAATGGTGTGGAAAAACCAAAAAATAACTTCCAGTGAGCGGCCAGTCTGTGGGTGGAACCCCCTGAGTGAGAGAGGTCGGAGGAGAATGGCCAGACTGGTTGAAGTTACGGGAAGGCAGTAACTCAAGTAACCACGCAACACACATCAAAGTTGCTGGTGAACGCAGCAGGCCAGGCAGCATCTCTAGGAAGAAGTGCAGTCGACATTTCAGGCCGAGACCCTTTGTCAGGACTAACTGAAGGAAGAGTGAGTAAGGGATTTGAAAGTTGGAGGGGGAGGGGGAGATCCAAAATGATAGGCGAAGACGGGGGGGGGGGGCGGGATGGAGCCAAGAGCTGGACAGGTGATAGGCAAAAGGGATACGAGAGGATCATGGGACAGGAGGTCCGGGAAGAAAGACCGGGGTGGGGGCGGGGGACCCAGAGGATGGGCAAGGGGTATATTCAGAGAGACAGAGGGAGAAAAAGGAGAGTGAGAGAAAGAATGTGTATAAAAATAAGTAACAGATGGGGTACGAGGGGGAGATGGGGCATTAGCGGAAGTTAGAGAAGTCGATGTTCATGCCATCAGGTTGGATGCTACCCATACGGAATATAAGGTGTTGTTCCTCCAACCTGAGTGTGGCTTCATCTTTACAGTAGAGGAGGCCGTGGATAGATATGTCAGAATGGGAATGGGATGTGGAATTAAAATGTGTGGCCACTGGGAGATCCTGCTTTCTCTGGCGGACAGAGCGCAGGTGTTCAGCAAAGCGGTCTCCCAGTCTGTGTCGGGTCTCGCCAATATATAAAAGGCCACATCAGGAGCACCGGACGCAGTATATCACCCCAGTCGACTCACAGGTGAAGTGTTGCCTCACCTGGAAGGACTGTTTGGGGCCCTGAATGGTGGTAAGGGAGGAAGTGTAAGGGCATGTGTAGCACTTGTTCCGCTTACACGGATAAGTGCCAGGAGGGAGATCAGTGGGGAGGGATGGGGGGGACAAATGGACAAGGGAGTCGCGTAGGGAGCGATCCCTGCGGAATGCAGAGAGAGGGGGGGAGGGAAAGATGTGCTTAGTGGTGGGATCCCGTTGGAGGTGGCGGAAGTTACGGAGAATAATATGTTGGACCCGGAGGCTGGTGGGGTGGTAGGTGAGGACCAGGGGAACCCTATTCCTAGTGGGTTGGTGGGAGGATGGAGTGAGAGCAGATGTATGTGAAATGGGGGAGATGCATTTAAGAGCAGAGTTGATAGTGGAGGAAGGGAAGCCCCTTTCCTTAAAAAAGGAAGACATCTCCCTCGTCCTAGAATGAAAAGCCTCATCCTGAGAGCAGATGCAGTGGAGACGGAGGAATTGCGAGAAGGGGGATGGCGTGACCGCTTTGCTGAACACCTACGCTCTGTCCGCCAGAGAAAGCAGGATCTCCCAGTGGCCACACATTTTAATTCCACATCCCATTCCCATTCTGACATATCTATCCACGGCCTCCTCTACTGTAAAGATGAAGCCACACTCAGGTTGGAGGAACAACACCTTATATTCCATCTGGGTAGCATCCAACCTGATGGCATGAACATCGACTTCTCTAACTTCCGCTAATGCCCCACCTCCCCCTCGTACCCCATCTGTTACTTATTTTTATACATTCTTTCTCTCACTCTCCTTTTTCTCCCTCTGTCCCTCTGAATATACCCCTTGCCCATCCTCTGGGTCCCCCCCCCACCTTGTCTTTCTTCCTGGGCCTCCTGTCCCATGATCCTCTCGTATCCCCTTTTGCCAATCACCTGTCCAGCTCTTGGCCCCATCCCTCCCCCTCCTGTCTTCTCCTATCATTTTGGATCTCCCCCTCCCCCTCCAACTTTCAAATCTCTTACTAACTCTTCCTTCAGTTAGTCCTGATGAAGGGTCTCGGCCTGAAACGTCGACTGTACCTCCTCCTAGAGATGCTGCCTGGCCTGCTGCGTTCACCAGCAACTTTTATGTGTGTTGCTTGAATTTCCAGCATCTGCAGAATTCCTGTTGTTTGCGTCAAATAACACAGAAATTAACCAGCAAAACTAACAATAGCTCAGGCAAACTGTACAGAATCCTGAAGAACTGAAATCACTCACGATGCACAGAACTCGGTCTGAGTTTCACAGGACAAGGAACCACATACTAACTGATAAAATATCTTCTTTTCCTTTTAAAAAGACCCCTGGTTGGGGGGTTCTGCTGCTCCACACCAACGTGTTTCCTTTGATCTTTGAGGTGCCACAGCCTCTCCCTAGTTACTCTTTTTCCTTTAACATGCCTATAAAATCTCTGGATTTTCCCTGATCTTCTCTTCCTGCTTTTGCCTTCCTGATTTCCTTCTTGAGGACACCTCTACATCACTTATACTCCTCCAGGGATTTACTTAATTCCAGCTGCCTGTAGGTGACCGATGCCTGCTTATTCCATGCCCTCATCGTCCAGGGCTCTTTACCTTTGCCAGCCTTGCTCTTCACTAACAGAAAACATGCAGAGCAACCTACCTCACCTTTTGAAACCTCCCACTGCAATTCTTCTGCCTGCAAACAATCTAATCCAAACAACCTTTGCAAGCTGTTGTCTCATATCGTCAAAATTTGCCTTGCCCTAATTTAGATCTTGAACATGTGGACCAGTTGTGCCTCTTTCCATAACTACTTTAAGACCATAAGACAAGAGCAGAATTAGGCCAAATGCTCCACCATTCGATCATGCCTGATTTATTATCCTCCTCAAACGCATTTTCTTGCCTTCTCCCCATAACCTTTGACACCCTTACTAATCCAAAACCTACCTGCCTCCACTTCAAATATATCCACTGAACAATTTAGAGAGAGATGGGGCAAATGTTGCATATGAGACCAACCAGCTAGAGTTCTTGGACGAGACAGGCTAAAGGACCTGTTTTTCTGCTGTGTAACTCTATTATAAACTCTCAGATTGCAATGACATTTACAAGGAAGTAACAATCTACTGGAAAACTCAGCAGGTCCAGCAGCATATGAGTGGAGAGGAGGAACCGTCAATGTTTCAGGATGCAAACCTGCATCAGAGTTAAGGCTGATTTATACTTGCGTGTACTAGTTTATGCCGTAGCCGTTGTGAGTATTTATACCTGTGCATTGGTGTGTCTGCATCGCTCTGCAATTCAGTGCCAAAACGCTAGTTGGCACTGGGGTTTCTATGTCACTGTGTTGAGTCTCTTCGTGTTGAAACTTCAAACAATGGCGACTGAAACTGAAGGAGAGTGAATTTTCTATGCTTGTCCGGCCACTGAGAGATTTGGACAAGGAAATGCGTTTCGAATATTTTCGGATGTCGGCAGGTAGATTTGACGAATTGGTTCATCGTCTGCAACCATTTATTTCGCATCTGTGTACGCACAGTATACTCAGAGACTGGCAATCACCATTCGGGTTTTAGCTTCAGGTGGAAGTCAACAGGCTGTAGTAGCTAGCTACAAACTGGCCTCAAACACAGGGTCCTCCGTAATTTCGGAGGTCTGTAAAGCTTTATGGAAAGCATTGCAGCCAGAGTTCCTTCCCTGCCCTTCAGTCGCCCAATGGGAAGCTATTGCAGCGTAGAAGGAAATACGATGCTACCAAGCGGACCAATCACAGTTGTTGCGGTCTGCGTCGCTGCGACGTGTAATTACATTGTTTGGGAGGTGCGTGTCAGGCTACGGTGTAGGGTACGTGGCTACACCGTACCCACGGCGTGGATTTGATGCAGAAGTATAAATTGGCCTTTAGTCTCCTGGTCATAGAACAACACAGCGAAACAGGCCCTTTGGCCCAACTTTGACAGTGTTGTCCTGCTCGTTCACCTGGTTGCCCTCCAAGCCCCTCACCTCCATGTACCCTCTTAAATGCTGCAAAGTTGTACCTGCCCCTACCACTCCCTCTGGCAGCTCATTCACTATCCTCTGTGTGTGGAAATTACCTCATAAATCTCTATTAAATGTCTTTCCTCTTATCCTGTGGAAGGAGTCTTTTCAGCCCACTAGCTACATCCTTACTCAGATCATTCCATCACCCGGTTTAATTGTCCAGTTTAAATTGCTGCTCGGATTATCATCGACGCGGCATTTTCCTGCCATACCCGCACTAGGGAGGCAATTACCCTGCCCCAGTCCCTCCCTGGCGCGTAGGAGGAAATGAAACCTGCCCACTGGTACGTCCCAACAGTCGCAGCGAGAACTTGCTTTCCGTGTCCAGCCAAAGATCGGATTCCAGAGGCAGCCGGGGGGTCTGTGGAGCGCCGTCTTGGCCGCTGATCGCCACCCTCCCTTGTGAGAAACCAAGTTAGCGCCTCGGCGGACGAGTGAGCGGAGGGATGAAGGCGCCGCCGCGAGCTCTAGTGAGTGGTAAGTCGCAAATCGCACCGCTGGCTCGTCAGCAACTTCTGGTCACCCCTATCCTAATCATTTTACAGCTCTTGGCAGTCCACTCTCGTTTGATGCCGCACAGAGCAAGGACGTCGCCCAGCCGTTGCCATTCCCTCCACCCCCCCCCCTTGCGTTGGTTGGGTTGTTTCCGCGTTTAATTGCCAAGTCTCCCCAACAGAGTGTACAGGTAATGAAATGTGTGCGGAGAATTGGGAATTATGGTGTCTAGCTCTCAGCCGTGGGACGCACTGACACGAAAACTTTCTGTGTTCACACATTGCAATCTAACCAAGGACGTCCAGCAGCCTTTGTGCGGGCGTCTCGCTTCGTTTTAAAAATACGCCATCGAACCTGATTATTCATACATGCAAATTCTCAGGTGGAGATCATTCGGCCCACCATGTGCGTACCGCCTACCTCCATTGCCCTCCAGCGTTGTCGCCGAATCGCTGTTCTTCCAGCAGTTGAATCATTTGTAGCCTGTGTTCCCATATATTGCCTCTGGATTCTACCACTCACCTACACACTAAGGGCAATTTACAGTGACCAGTTAGCCTACTACCCTGCAGGCAGACACCTCACCTCTCCTGGAAGTTCCGGGAGTCTCCCGCATATCGATAGTGGCTCCCTGATGCCCGGAAATTATATACAATATCCCGGAAATTGATTTTTTGAGAAAGAAAGGGAGAGGGAGAGCGATCATCCTGATTGGTCTCTCTTTGTGCTAAGATTGGTCCCCAAGCACTGGGCTGCAAGGAAACAATATGATTTGGTGATAAGATTCAGCTGCACCTTTCCTCATTCCTTGTCACACATTGTTGAACGAGTGCACGTGAGGTCATTACCCGCGCGTCATCCATGTCAGCGTGGGAAGAAGATCAACTCCTCGAGCTTGCAAATGACGGTGGGCTGAAAAGTATGTTTGACATAACATCTCTGTCGGCATTCTGGATCAAAGTTAAGGCTCAATATCCTGAGATAGCCACGAAAGCACTGAAAACGTTGCTTCCATTTCCAACATATCTCTGCGATGAATGTAACGAAAACTAAATTGCGGAATAGACTGGACATAAGGAACCTCCTTCGAGTATCGCTGTCTCCCATCACCCCTCGATAGGACCGTCTTGTTGCGGGGAAACAAGCCCAGGGCTCCCACTGATTCAGCCATATTGGTGTGTTGCAATGATTTTATATGTTCATACGGGGAAAATATGCGCTGTGTGTTTAATATCCAAACGTTACTTAAAATGTTATGATGCTATTGACTTATCACTATATTCATGCGAGGAAAATATGTGCTGAGTGTTTAATATTAAATTGGTTAGATAAACCCTTTTAGAAATGAAATTGAATGTGTTAGCCACTTATAAGTGACTCATAGTTGAGTTATCACCTATATTCCGGTCGTGATTATCAACACACCCCCCACCCCATCCACCCCCCCAGTCGGCCAGTCCACAAGAATATTGTCAATATTAAATCGGTACGCGGTGCAAAAAAGGTTGGGGGCCCCTGTCCTACGTGATGAGGCCAAACTCCCTGTAGACTTGCTTAAAGTTGTAATAGAAAAAAAAATGTTAATATAATGTAAGTACATATTTTAATGTCACATTTTCTGCATATACCCAACTTGCTTTATAGATTAGACAAAATCACTAAACAAAGTATTACATACACCCTTGGAGGTCAACCGGGGGTGGGGGGGGCAATATGGGGTTGCAGGGGGCGGGGGTGCTACCTCCCTGAAATGAGTTTTTGCAGGGTGGGATATCTGTGCAGGTGTCTGGAATTTGAGAGGAAACCAGACTCCTGGATTCATAGGGAGAACGCTAAAGTCTGTACAGACCACAGGTAGTGAAGCTTTATAAGGCATTGTCCGGAGTATTTTCAGCAGCTTTGGGCTCCTTATCTAAGAAAGGGATGTACTTTTATTGGAGAGGATCCAAAAGAGGATCACAAGAATGAAAGGGTCAATGTATGAGGAGCGTTTGATAGTTCAGGGTCTGAACTCAACTGCAGTTTAGCAGAATGAGTGGCGATATCATTAGAACATTGAAAGGCCGAAATAGAGTGGACATGGACAGGCTCCTTCCAATAGTGGAGGAGTCTAGGGCCAGGTGGCACAGCCACAGAATATAAGGACATCCCTTTAGAACGGAAATGAAGAGGAATTTCTTTAGCCAAAAGATGATGAATCAGTGGAATTCATTGTCAAGGCAGTAGAGGCCAAGTATTAGGTATATATAAAATGGAAGTTGATCGTTTATTGATTAGTATAAGCATCAAAAGTTATGGGAAGAAGGCAGAAGAATGGGTTGAGAGTGAAAATACCGTAAATCAGCATAATTGAATGGTAAAGCAGGGCTGAATGGCCTCACTTGGCTCCTATGTCTTATGACTATGGCTGATCTATTATTGTTACACGTATTGAGATAAAAGAAAAAAGTTCAGTAGGAATTGGGTCTCTGTGTTTGTCCGTGGTTTCTGTATGGGGAAGACCTGGATTAACTTCTTTGATACACAGTTCTCTGCATACTTTCTGATGAAGTTTGTATTCAAAGATAAAGATTGGACGTGTTTATCACAAAAACATCGAAACATGCAATAAAATTGTCATAAGGGGGCATTGGGAGCGGACCCAAATGCAAGGCACAGACACTGAAGTACTAGGAACAGGACAAGGTTTATCAAGGAAGCAAGGGGAGTCAGGAAGAAACGACGCGGGACATGGACACAGGCCCTGGACGAGACAAGGACATCGGGCCTGGGCTAGGACTAAGACTAGGGAAGCGGGACCGAGACAAGGAACTTGGAACTAGGAGCCTGGGCTAGGACTCTGAGCCAGAGGCTGGACGGGGACCCGGAACCTGGGTCTCGACGCGGGCTCGGACCCCAGGTCTAGGCGAGGACAAGACGTGACTACAGGACTGGACGTGAAACTCCTGCACAGGAAGAGGCACATGGACAGGATGAGAACACAAAGCCTTGACTTGGACAGGACGAGGTTCTTGGGCGTGGCTTGGACTCGACGAGGGAACTCCAGCACAGGAGGAGAACACAAAGCCATGACTTGAACAAGACGAGGTTCTCAGACTTAGCTTGGACTAGGCAAGATACTTGGACGTGGCTTGGACTCGATGAGATTCTTGGACGTGGCTTGGACTAGACGAGGGAACTCCAGCACAGGACGAGAACACAAAGCCATGACTTGAACAGGACGAAGTTCTTGGACTAAGCTTGGACAAGACGAGGTTCTAGGACTTAGCTTGGACTAGACGAGATACTTGGACATAGCTTGGACTGGATGAGGCTCCTGGGCGTGGCTTGGACTAGACGAGAAATCTCCAGCACAGACGTGACTCTTGGACTAGGTTTGGCTCAGCTCTTGGACTCGGCTTGATTAGACACTTGGGTACAGAGCCGGGACCCTTCTTGGAGTGCAGGGCTGGGACCCTCCTAGGACGTAGGGCCGTGATGCTTTCCAGGAAGCAGGGCCGGGACCCTTTCTTGGACACAGGGCCAGGATGACTGCCGAGGGAACTGTCAGGAATTCGGATGGGGAGGGGAAGGGAACAGTCCAGCAGGGAATCCTTGGTTTGCAAAGGTATTTATGTGCTAGCCCAAAAGAATCAGGTGCCTCAATTAAGGCACCCAATGGGACAAGGGAAAACAGGAAAACCCAGAATAAGGATCGATGAACCGGACCGTGAACCAGAATGCGGATTTCATGGACCGGACCATGACAAAAATGTGCTGATTTTGTGTCAGCATCCAACACAGTCCAGGATTACACTGCAGGCAGCTTGCAAATGTCACCACACTTCCAGTGCCAACAGAGGACTCTCTGATCTATGGGCTGTTCCCGGGGACGCACACGGAGACCAACATCCGGTGCTGCTGGCAGATCATCAACTCGGTGAAAGACGCTCTTTGGTCGTCCCGAAACTTGATGATCTACCAGCACATGGAGATGTCCGTGGGAGAATGCTGCCGACTGGCACATTCTCGGCTGCAGGAGTACGTGCTGAGGGACGCACTGAAACTTGGTGCAGCCACCGCAAGGGCCCGGTGGGGAAGGACCACAGTATAGGTTTCTCCACCCGTGGGAGTGAGGGGGGGGCGGGGAGTATACCCCTCAACAATGATATGGTAAGCTGAACTACTGGAGTGCCACATGGGTGGCTATAAATACGGATAGGGACTGACTATAATGAAAACGTATGTAAAGGATGAAAAGTTATTGAATGGTTTATTGTATATATTTATTTTTGAATAAAGTATATTTTGAAATTAAAAAAAACATAGCATGACCCCAATTTACTAACTCTAACCTGTACATCCCTGGAACGTGGGGAGAAACTGGAGCATCTGGAGAAAACACACACGGTCAAGGGGAGAATGTATAAACTCCTTACAGGAGCAAAGTGAATCAAACCCCGATCTTACAGCCGGTGCTGTAAAACATTGCATTAATGCCTGTGTTACAGAATGAAGTTCTGGTAAGCCTGATGCCGATGAAATTAGGATTGAATGTAGATCATCACAATGGTGGAGAAACAGCTGTACCATTATGCCGGCCTATATATATATATATGTGTGTGTGTGTGTGTGTGTCTGTGTCTGTGTCTGTGTGTGTGTGTGTCTGTGTCTGTGTGTGTGTGTGTGTGTGTGTGTCTGTGTCTGTGTGTGTGTCTGTGTCTGTGTGTGTCTGTGTCTGTGTCTGTGTGTGTGTGTGTGTCTGTGTGTGTGTGTCTGTGTGTCTGTGTGTGTCTGTCTGTGTGTGTGTGTGTGTGTGTGTGTCTGTGTGTGTGTGTGTCTATGTGTGTGTGTGTCTGTGTGTGTGTGTCTGTGTGTGTGTGTGTGTGTGTCTGTGTGTGTGTGTCTGTGTGTCTGTGTGTGTGTGTGTCTGTGTCTGTGTCTGTGTCTGTGTGTGTGTGTGTGTGTGTATATATCGAGCCACACTGCTCAGCAACACTCAATAACCCTGAACCTAACCCCTGACCCTAACCTAATCACAGAACAATTTACAATGACCAATTAACCTATCTGTACGTATTTACAGTGCCTATAAAAAGCATTCACCACCACGCGCGCCCCCCCCCCCCGGAAGTTTTCATGTTTTATTGTTTTACAACATCAAATCACAGTGGATTTAATTTGGCTTTTTTAGCACTGATCAACAGTAAAAGTTTCTTTTGTGTCAGAGTGTAAACAGATGTCTCCAAAGTGATCTAAATTAATTATAAATGTAATACACATAATAATTGATAACTATTCACCCCCTTTACTATGGCACACCAAATCATCATTGGTGCAGGCAGTTGGTTTTCGAAGTAACATAATTAGTTAAATGGAGATCACCTGTGTGCAGTCAAGATGTTTCAATTGATTGTGGGGAATACACTAAAACTACACCTGTATCTGGAAGGGCCAGATGCTGGTGAGTCAGTATCCTAGCAAAAACAACACCATGAGGACAAAAGAACACTCCAAGCAACTCCGTGAAAAGGTTATTGAAAAGCACAAGTCAGGAGATGGACACAAGAAAATTTCCAAGTCACTGAATATCCCTTGGAGTACAGTTAAGTCAATCAAGAAATAGAAAAAATATAGCACAGCTGTAAATCTGCCTAGAGCAGGCCATCCTCAAAAACTGTGTGACTGTGCAAGAAGGGGACTAGTGAGGGAGGCCACCAAGAGACCTGTGATAACTCTGGAGGAGTTTGAAGTTTCAGAGGCTGAAATGGGAGAGACTGCACATACAGCAACTGTGGCCCAGGTGTTTCACCAGTTGCAGCTTTATGGGAGGGTGGCAAAGAGAAAGCCACTGTTGGAAAAAAATACAAATGAAATACAGATAAGAGTTTGCCAGAAGGCATGTGGGAGACTCTGAAGTCAGCTGAAAGAAGGTTCAATAGTCTGATGAAACCAAAATTGAGCTTTCTGGCCATCAGACTAAATGCTACATTTGGCGTCAGCCAAATACCGCATGTCATCAAAAACATACCATCCCTACTGAAGCACTGTGGTGGCTGCATCATGCTGTGGGGATGCTTCACTGCAGCAGGCCCTGGAAGGCTTGTGAAGGTAGAGGGTAAAATGAATGCAGCGAAATACAGGAAAATCCTGGAGGAAAACCTGATGCAGTCTGTGAGAGAACTGCGACTTAGGAAAAGATTTGTTTTCCAGCAAGACAATGACCCCAAGCATAAAACCAAAACACAGGAGTGACTTAAAATAACAAAGTTAATGTCCTGGAGTCGTTGAATCAGAGTCCAGACCTCAATCCAACTGAGAATTTGTGGCTGGATTTTTTACTCAGTATCCCCATGCAATCTGACAGCTTGAGCTTTGTAAAGAAGAATGGGGGTAAATTGCAGTGTCCAGATGTGCAAAGCTGATAGAGACCTATCCACACAGACTCTAGGCTGTAATTGCTACCAAAGGTGCATCTACTAAATACTGACTTGAAGCGGGTAAAGACTTATGCTAGCAATTATTTTGTGTTTAATGATTGCAATAAATTTAGACTGCTTTGTAGAAATTTGTTTTTCACTTTGACACGAAAGAGTCTTCCCTGTTGATCAGTATCAAAAAGCCAAATTGAATCCACTGTGATTCAATGTTGTAAAACAATAGAACATGAAAACTTCCAAGGAGGGTGAATACTTTCTATAGGTACTGTATGTATATATTCAGCACGGTAGCACAGTATAGGCGACACAGGTTCAGCTCCCACCACTGTCTATAAGGAGTTTGTACGTGACCCCACAGGTGTTGCAGTTTCCTCCCACTGTCTAAAGCAGTATCGGTTGATTAAATGGTTATTGAAAATTATCCCATAATTAGACTAGGACTAAATTGGGGGAACGCTAGGTGGTGCGGCACGAAGGTTCGGAAGGGCCTATTCCATGCTGTATCCCAATCAATCAATCAATCAATAAATACAGACATACATACATAGAATAATTATGCAAAGCCACATCCCTTGATAATATATGGATGTATAAATTCAAAGGATGTGTGCTCCGCAGAATGACCCAACATTTCGTGTCCTGTTTCTAGATGCCTTTGAGGAGGCAGTGATGGATTGCCTTAGAGGGAATGGGATTATTTCCAGCCGAGCAGGCGATGGAAATATGGGGGAAATAAACAATCAGCTGTCAGGTTGGACAGCATCTATAGGAGGAAAGGACTTATCAATGTGCTGGAACAAAATCCTGCATCAGGGGATGGAAGTTCTGGTGTAGATATTTTATGTTTACTATTATTACTCAGTGCAGAGAAAATTTACAAAGATGTTGCCGGGTCTGGAGGACCTGAGTTATGAGGAAAGATTGAATAGGTTAGGACTGTATTATTTACTACGTAGAAGATTGAGAGGAGATTTGATAGAGGTATACAAAATTATGAGGGGTATAGATAGGGTAAATGCAAGCTGTCTTTTTCCATTGAGGTTGTCTGGGACTATGACCAGAGGTCATAGGTTAAGGGTGAAAGGTGAGAAGTTTAAGGGGAACATGAGGGGAAACTTCTTCACTCAGAGGTTTGTGAGAGTGTGGAACGAGCTGCCAGCATAAGTGGTACATGGAAACTTGATTTCAATGTTCAGGAGAATTTGGATTGATACATGGATGGTAGGGATATGGAAGGCTGTGATCCCGGTGCAGGTTAATGAGAGTAGACAGTTTAAATGGTTTTGGCATGGACTAGTGGGCTGAAGGGCTTGTTTCTGTGCCATACCTCTCTATATTACCCAAAGACATGCTCTTCCATTGGTTAACTTTTCTTCTGTAGTGATAATTTCTTAATTTTTTTAAATTTGCACTTTCATTTAAGTTTGGTGGTGTGGACCTCTTATCAGAATTGCAGAGAGTACTGAATCCTGTTTTTGTTGATGAAATTACATCCTTAGAAGCTTTATCTGACTGTTGTGTAAGTTTTTTTTTAATGTCTGTTATTTCTCATCCCCCTTCTGTCCTGGGTAGTGTTAATTTAAGTGTATATAGTGCTTTTTAATTTTGTCATTTCAGTTCTTATTTTTCTTCATAAATTTTCCAAATTGATTTCAGACCCAGAAATTTTATGCCGAAAGAATACGTTAATATGGTTATAGCAAAAGTATTTATTGCCTTATTATTATTATTTCCCTTTGGTTGGCAGATTGATGTTTTTTCCTTTATGGAAGCTGATTTGGCGTATAGCTCCGGGGTTGTGCTCCCAATGGGTTTTTTTTCTTGTTTTTGTTTTCGGTTAGCAGGTTTTTTTTTGTTTTAGTTAGTAGGGGCTCTTTTTTCCTTCTTTCTTTTTTCCAAAAAAAAAGTTGTAACATTTTGGTTTTTGTTATTACTATTGGTATACTGTTTAGCTTGGTTAATCAGTTATTTGATAGTTTAACTCTTATTGTACATATTGATATGTTGATTGGACTAATGTATTTTTGTTGATTTTCAATAATAATTAATAAAAAGATTTAAAAATAAGTTATTATTTCCCTTTCATTTTGTGTTTGCACAGTTTGTTGTCTTTTGCACGCTGGTTGCCGCCCTGTTGAGTGCAGTCTTTCATTGATTCTATTATGGTTATTGAATTTCTTGAGTATGCACACAAGAAAATGAATCTCGGGTTTGTATATGGTGACATATATGTACTTAGATAATAAATTTACTTTGAACTTCTTTTTGAGTCATCAAGGGAATGGCGGCGTAAGGAAAAGGTCTCTCGACAAAAAAGAAGGTAAACTGCCCCAAAATCGAATTTAGACAAATACTTAATATTGCATAACTATATTAATAAAAGGGGCAAGGATGATGTCTAAGAACAAGAATAAAAAGTCCGCTTCGAAGGCTGATAAACATAAAGAGATGCAGCAAGGCGACGGGCCTAGCTCCCCCACGGCAAGCCAGGACGGAGATAATGAGGGGAAATCGGTGACTCTGTCTTTGATTCTCGGAGAGATTCGCGAGTTCCGACAAGATAACAGAAAACAGCTGGAAGATATTAAAGGAGAAATAGTAAAAACTAACTCGCGGATAGATGAAGCCGAAGCGAGGATTGTTGGAATTGAAGAGAAGCTACAAAACGCCGAGGAAGTGATAGCAGAAATGCTGAAGCTACAAGACCAGCTCCAGTGGAAGCTAATAGATCAAGAAGGCCGCTCGAGAAGGGAAAATGTGAGGATTTACGGAGTTCCCGAAGGAACCGAAGGTAAACCCGGATTGATGATTCCCTTCGTGGAGAAGCTGCTTAGAGAGAACCTTGAAATACCGGCCGCAAAAGACCTACAGATAGAAAGGGCTCACCGCGTGTTGGCACCACAGCCCCCGGCAGGCGCCCAGCCCAGATCGATTCTGATCAGATTTCTCAGTTACAGAACGAAGGAAGAGGTGCTTAAAAGAGCATGGCAAAAGAAAGGTTTCATGTGGAACAACTGCAAAATCAGTTTAGACCACGACTACGCACCGGGGATTCTTGCCAGACGGAAGGAATATACGGAAACACGGAGGGTCCTGAAGGAAAACAACATCAGATTCCAGACCCTGTATCCAGCTCGGCCGAGAGTCTTTTACGACAAAGGGACAAAAACTTACGCTACAGTGGAGGAGGCAACGTTGGACCTGGCGGACCGGGGACTACCTATTAAAGTTATCACCCAACCGGAGTCGCTACTGGAGAGGATTCGGCAGAAGTCATGGCAGTTAGTGGGGCGAGGATGCTCCACTCGAACCAGAGTGTCAAACTACAAGGAAAAGCTGCAAATATTCAGACGCGAATGTACAGAGAATACAGATTAATTAAGAGAAATGACTGAAAAGAGTAAATCGGACTTAAAAGTAAAATGAAAACTGGTAACTGAAAATAAACTAGGCGGAATAACTTGAATGATAGCAATATGGTTGAGACATAAATAGGAGAAAATTCTCTATGATTATTCAAACTGCTGAGGGCCCTCTAACACAGGGTGAAGATAGAGGTTATCCCTCTGAACTGAGGCGGGTCGGTGCTCAGGCAAGTGGGAAGTCGGGAAAAATTTTCAAATGTTATACGTTCAGAAATGTCTAGGGTGTGGTTATATGTCTTGGTTTACTGTTGAGAAGGGATTGCTTACTGTTTGGTTAGAAAAGGAGAGTGCTTTTTTTCTACTAGAGAAAAATGCAAACTGAATTGGTGAAAATAATTTCCTATAATGTTAATGGGGTTTTGAATCCAATTAAAAGAAATAAGATTATGTCTAAATTGAAAAAAGAGAGGGTACAAATAGCTTTCCTCCAGGAAACACATATGAGCCAATCTGAACATGGAAAATTAAAAAGAATGGGCTTTAAGCATATATTTTATTCATCATATAAATTGAGTCACAAAAGAGGGGTAGCTACTTTAATATCAAGTACTCTTAATTATGAACATATTTCAGAGACTAGAGACAAAGAAGGACGGTTTGTAAAAATCACAGGAAGAATAGAAGGTACAGAAATAACATTGCTGAATGTTTATGCTCCTCCAGGTAGTGAATGGTCATTTTATAGACACATTTTTGACCTAATGGTCAGTTCTCGAGGGGTAGTAATTTGCGGAGGGGATTTTAATATTAGATTAAATCCTATATTAGATTCTTCAAGAATAGTTACTCAGAATAAACCTCTGACTCGGAAAGTGAATTCATTGATGGAGGAGTTGGGAATTATAGATGTCTGGAGGGAATTACACCCTACTAGTAAAGATTATACATATTACTCTTTCCCTCATTCAGCCTATTCAAGGATAGACTATTTCTTTATCTTTAATCCAGATAGACTCAGGATAAAAAACTGTAATATTGCAACAATTGATCTGTCGGATCATAGCCCAGTCTCTATGTCTCTAATCCTGGAAAGGAAAATGAGGAAAACACTATGGAGGCTAAACTCACATATACTCAATAACCCGAAAGTAATGGAGAGATTAAGGGGAGAAATCAAAGAATATCTAGACCTTAATGACACGGGAGAAACATCACCAGTGATATTATGGGATACATTGAAAGCTGTACTGAGAGGGAAAATTATTTCCATTACTACTCACATGAAAAAAATCAATGCACAAAAATTAGCAGACCTTCAAGGAAAATTAAAACAACTTCAAGTTGTAGATAGCAACAAAAGTAATTCAAATCGAAAACAGGAAATTAGGAAATTGCAAAGTGAAATTGATGATATTTATACGTTGGAAACTCAAAGAAATTTTCTTTACCTGAGACAAAAGAATTATGAAGTAGGAGGTAAATCAGCTAGATTATTAGCATATAAATTACGAAAACAACAAGCAGACAATACAATTCATAAAATAAAGAATCCAAAGACAAAGCTTGTGGAGAGTACAATAGGGAAAATTCAAGAGAGTTTTGAAACATATTATTGAGAGCTGTACTCCCAACCCCGGGCCCCCAATGAGCCCTATATAGACAGTGTATTGAATTTTTTAGATCTACCTAAACTGACAGATTTACAAAATGAAAGTTTATTAGAACCAGTAACTGTCAAAGAACTGAACGTGGCCATCTCTAGGTTAAAGGCTGGAAAGTCCCCGGGTTCTGATGGGTTTACCTCAGAGTGGTACAAGTCCCTGAAGACACAGTTAGCCCCATTACTACTTAACACCTTTAATTGGATCTTGCAGAGAGGAGAAACTCCACCTTCCTAGAGAGAAGCGATTATTTCAGTTATTCCTAAAGAGGGTAAAGATAAACTAGAATGTGGCAATTATCGGCCAATTAGTGTTCTTAATTTAGATTACAAACTATTTACATCTATATAAGCGCGCAGATTGGAAAAGCTTTTACCTGGCCTAATCCATTTAGACCAGACTGGATTTATTCAACAAAGACAAACACAGGACAATATAAGGAGAACTCTGCACATATTAGAGCAGGTTAATAAGAACGAGACAGAGACAATGGTAGTAGGATTGGACGCTGAGAAAGCTTTTGATTTGGTTAGTTGGGCATTCCTATACAGAGTGTTAGGAAGATTCGGCTTTCAAGAAAGGTTTATTAAAGTAATTCAGACTCTATATGACAGCCCTACAGCCCGAATTAAGATAAATGGGGACCTCTCTGACTCCTTCATTTTAGAGAGAGGCACTAGATAGGGATGCCCAATTTCTCCTCTCCTTTTTGCGCTATATATTGAACCACTTGCCCAACTAATAAGACAGAGCGAAATCGTAAAAGGTATCAAGGTGGCAGGGATTGAACAGAAAGTGGCGTTATTCGCAGATGATGTTTTGGTCTATCTGAGTGAACCAGAAAAATCATTTATAGGATTGTTTACACTGTTGGATGACTTTGGGAAAATATCAGGTTATAAAATAAATGTAAAGAAAACGCAGGTTATGTCCCTAAATTATACACCATCCAAAAAATTGCAGGATACATACGATCTTAAGTGGGAAGCTAAATCATTAAAATATTTAGGAATAACCCTGCCGAAGGATCTTTCAACACTGTCACAGGTAAATTATGGGCCATTAATCTCAGAGATAAAAGCAGATATGCATAGATGGAATCTTATCCCCTTTTTAAGTTTAAATTCAAGGATAAATACTATAAAAATGAATATTCTTCCTCGGTTATTGTATCTTTTCCGTACTTTACCAGTGGAGGCGGATGATAATCAATTCGGGGAATGGGACAAATGGATTTCCCGCTTCATTTGGCAAGGAAGGAAACCTAGAATTCGATATAACACCTTACAGTTAGGGAAGGAAGGAGGAGGTATGGTTCTTCCTTGCCTGAGAAATTATTTTCATGCCTCACAGATAACCCCTCTGTTATATTGGTGTAATAGGGAATATAAGGCTAGATGGAAGGAAATAGAATTTGGATTAGTTGACAGTTTTCCTCTTCAGGCCTCAATAGCTGACAAAGGATTGATGGCCCAGTTGGAAAAATTTAATAATGCTTGGATAAATCTTACATTAAAAGTATGGCAGAAGGTGGTTAATTCATGTGGAATTAATAACATGTTAAAACTCTTTAGATGGTGTGCATATGATACCGAATTCCTTCCCAACAGAGGAGATAAAAGATTTGAGCTATGGATAAAGAAAGGTCTTACAACCTACCTCTCATTTATAGATAAAAGAGTATTACAAAGTTTCCAAATCCTGCAGGACAAACATGGCCTAGAACATAATGACTTTTTTAGGTACCGTCAAATACGAAACTATGTTAACCAGAGTTGTAGATATACAGACCTATCAAAAGTAGAATTAGAATTTTTCAAGATTCTGAATTCGGCTTGCAGTTCAATACCTAGTAAATCAGTTTCTCGCCTATATAATGCACTCTCCCATGCTAAAAATGTAAATACACTGTATATTAAAGAGAAGTGGGAGAAAGAAGCGGGGTTGGTACTTTCAGAGGAGGCTTGGGGGAAAATCTGCAGCTTTCAATGGTCCTCGACTAATTCTTTGACTTGGAGAGAATATTGTTGGAAAAACATTATAAGATACTTCAAGACCCCATATCAGGAAAAATATAAAGATACAAATGTGATGTGTTGGAGAAGGTGCGGCTCCAAGGAGGCAAATCATTTTCATATTTTCTGGGATTGCCCTAAATTAAGTCTATTTTGGGAAGGTATTCATAGAACATTAGTTAAGGTACTTAGGTCCCAGATACCTCTGAACTTTGAGACGCTCTATTTGGGGCATGTATTGTTCCTTGAACAGAAGGAAGATATAAAGTTGCTGCAGGCCCGCTTAGCGGCAAGTAAGAAATCAATCACTAGAAAATGGCTAAATCCAATACCACCTACATTAGAAGATTGGTACGAAATTATCTTGGAAATATTTAAAATGGAAAAGTTGACTTACTCCCTGAGAACTCAAAAAGAAACATTTTATCAAATCTGGAATAAATGGATTGAATATATAACCGAGCAGACTTTAGATGACTCTCCTAATGATTTATATTGCTCTTCTCATCAACACAGTAATATTGCTAACGTAAACACCCCTAGTCTAAATGTTTGTTTTTTTTTGGAAAATAGAGAATTAACTCAAGTAAAGGGAAAGATTTGGGAAAGGGATAAAAAAAATGAAAAAATTAAGTAAGTAAGTACATAGGGATTGGATAATTATGTCTGCGGGCAGGAACAAGCACGAACAAATTGGGATATAAACACCTACAATGGTTGATATATAGGCTTGTATGCAACATTTTGGACCAGTGGAAATGGTCCAGAAGGGTTGTATGGAAACTATTATTACCATTTTTCTTAACAACTAATTTCATTACTTAGCCTTAAACAACAGGAATTCTGCAGATGCTGGAAATTCAAGCAACATACATCAAAGTTGCTGGTGAATGCAGCAGGCCAAGCAGCATCTATAGGAAGAGGCGCAGTCGACGTTTCAGGCCGAGACCCTTCGTCAGGACTAACTGAAGGAAGAGTGAGTAAAGGATTTGAAAGCTGGAGGGGGAGGGGGAGATGCAAAATGATAGGAGAAGACAGGAGGGGGAGGGATAGAGCCGAGAGCTGGACAGGTGATAGGCAAAAGGGGATACGAGAGGATCATGGGACAGGAGGTCCGGGAAGAAAGATGGGGGGGGGGTAACCCAGAGGGTGGGCAAGAGGTATATTCAGAGGGACAGAGGGAGAAAAAGGAGAGTGAGAGAAAGAATGTGTGCATAAAAATGAGTAACAGATGGGGTACGACTGGGAGGTGGGGCCTTAGCGGAAGTTAGAGAAGTCGATGTTCATGCCATCAGGTTGGAGGCTACCCAGACGGAATATAAGGTGTTGTTCCTCCATCTCGACTTCACCGCACCTTGTCCCCATTCCAACCTCACTCCTTCAGAACGCTCTGCTCTCCACTCCCTCCGCACTAATCCTAACCTTATTATTAAACCCGCTGATAAGGGGGGTGCTGTTGTAGTCTGGCATACTGACCTCTACCTTGCCGAGGCACAGCGACAACTCGCGGTTACCTCCTCTTATTTACCCCTCGATCGTGACCCCACTAAGGAGCACCAGGCCATTGTCTCCCACACTATCACCGACTTTATCCGCTCAAGGGATCTCCCATCCACTGCTACCAACCTTATAGTTCCCACACCCCGCACTTCCCGTTTCTACCTCCTACCCAAGATCCACAAACCTGCCTGTCCTGGCCGACCTATTGTCTCAGCTTGCTCCTGCCCCACCGAACTCGTTTCTGCATACCTCGACACTATTTTATCACCCCTTGTTCAATCCCTTCCGACCTATGTTCGTGACACTTCTCACGCTCTTAAACTTTTCGATGATTTTAAGTTCCCTGGCCCCCACCGCTTTATTTTCACCATGGATGTCCAGTCCTTATATACTTCCATCCCCCATCAGGAAGGTCTCAAAGCTCTACGCTTCTTTTTGGATTCCAGACCTAATCAGTTCCCCTCTACCACCACTCTGCTCCGTCTAGCGGAATTAGTCCTTACTCTTAATAATTTCTCCTTTTGCTCCTCCCATTTCCTCCAAATTAAAGGTGTAGTTATGGGCACCCGTATGGGTCCGAGCTATGCCTGCCTTTTTGTTGGGTTTGTGGAACAATCTATGTTCCGTGCCTATTCTGGTATCTGTCCCCCACTTGTCCTTCACTACATCGACGACTGCATTGGCGCTGCTTCCTGCACGCATGCAGAACTCGTTGACTTTATTAACTTTGCCTCCAACTTTCACCCTGCCCTCAAGTCTACCTGGTCCATTTCCGACACCTCCCTCCCCTTTCTAGATCTTTCTGTCTCTGTCTCTGGAGACAGCTTATCCACTGATGTCTACTATAAGCCTACTGACTCTCACAGCTATCTGGACTATTCCTCTTCTCACCCTGTCTCTTGCAAAAACGCCATCCCCTTCTCGCAATTCCTCCATCTCCGCCGCATCTGCTCTCAGGATGAGGCTTTTCATTCTAGGACGAGGGAGATGTCTTCATTTTTTAAAGAAAGGGGCTTCCCTTCCTCCACTATCAACTCTGCTCTTAAACGCATCTCCCCCATTTCACGTACATCTGCTCTCACTCCATCCTCCCACCACCCCACTAGGAATAGGGTTCCCCTGGTCCTCACCTACCACCCCACCAGCCTCCGGGTCCAACATATTATTCTCCGTAACTTCCGCCACCTCCAACGGGATCCCACCACTAAGCACATCTTTCCCTCCCCCCCTCTCTCTGCATTCCGCAGGGATCGCTCCCTACACAACTCCCTTGTCCATTCGTCCCCCCCCATCCCTCACATTGTGTGAACAAGTGCTACACATGCCCTTACACTTCCTCCCTTACCACCATTCAGGGCCCCAAACAGTCCTTCCAGGTGAGGCATCACTTTACCTGTGAGTTGACTGGGGTGATATACTGCGTCCGGTGCTCCCGATGTGGCCTTTTATATATTGGTGAGACCCGACGCAGACTGGGAGACCGCTTTGCTGAACATCTACGCTCTGTCCGCCAGAGAAAGCAGGATCTCCCAGTGGCCACACATTTTAATTCCACATCCCATTCCCATTCTGACATATCTATCCACGGCCTCCTCTACTGTAAAGATGAAGCCACACTCAGGTTGGAGGAACAACACCTTATATTCCGTCTGGGTAGCCTCCAACCTGATGGCATGAACATTGACTTCTCTAACTTCCGCTAAGGCCCCAACTCCCCCTCGTACCCCACCTCCCCCTCGTACCCCATCTGTTACTCATTTTTATGCACACATTCTTTCTCTCACTCTCCTTTTTCTCCCTCTGTCCCTCTGAATATACCTCTTGCCCACCCTCTGGGTCACCCTCCCCCTGTCTTTCTTCCCGGACCTCCTGTCCCATGATCCTCTCGTATCCCCTTTTGCCTATCACCTGTCCAGCTCTCGGCTCTATCCCTCCCCCTCCTGTCTTCTCCTATCATTTTGCATCTCCCCCTCCCCCTCCAGCTTTCAAATCCCTTACTCACTCTTCCTTCAGTTAGTCCTGACGAA
Organism: Mobula hypostoma; assembly: GCF_963921235.1. Classification (NCBI taxonomy): domain Eukaryota; kingdom Metazoa; phylum Chordata; class Chondrichthyes; order Myliobatiformes; family Myliobatidae; genus Mobula; species Mobula hypostoma. The sequence continues at coordinate 24,061,703 of NC_086102.1, forward strand.
GGGTCTCAGCCTGAAACGTCGACTGCGCCTCTTCCTATAGATGCTGCTTGGCCTGCTGCGTTCACCAGCAACTTTGATGTATGTTGCTTTCATTACTTAGCCTAATAGGTTAGATTTACCACAGTACATAATTATCTATTTAAATGTTTATTTTCCTTTTATATCATCTCAATGTGTACTTAAGAATGTATAAATAATTGTAGTTTTATACATATAAAAAAATGGAAAAGGTTATATGTGTGAAAAAAGTACATGATAATTGTGAATTCCTTATCCAAATAAAAATAAAATTAAAAAAAAAAGAACTTCTTTTTGAACTTTGAACCTGCTTCACTGGTGCTGCAATAGCATCAGGGCAGGCTTTCCCAACCTTTCTTATGCCATGGACCAATACCATCAAGCATCTGTGGACCCCAACTTTGGAACCTCTGCATTGGGGTATCCACTATGCCATCATGCTGCCCCAAATTAAGAGGAGTAGTTCTAGAGTCTTAAACTTGTACTAAGACCTTAAATCTTATAGTGTACTGTATATCAGTACCTTTAATTTAGGGAGATTATATTACACTTAGTGATCACTTTATTGGGTACCTCCTGTACCTAATAAGGTGGCCACTGAGTGTATGTTCGTGGTCTTCTGCTGCTGTAGCCCGTCCACTTCAAGGTTTAACATGTGCATTCAGGGAGGGTCTTCCTCACACCACCGTTGTAACATGTGGTTTTTTGAGTTACTGCCACATTCCAGTCAGCTTCAACCAGTCTGACCTCTGACCTTTCCCATTAACAAGGCATTTTCACCCACAGAACTGCTGCTCACTGGATGATTTTCCATTTATCGCACCATTCTCTGTAAATTCTAGAGACTGTTGTGCATGAAAATCACAAGAGATCAGCAGTTTCTGAGATACTCAAATCACCCCCTTCTGGCACCAACAATCATTCCACAGTCAAAGTCACTTGGATTACATTTCTTCCCCAGGCTGATGTTTGTCTTCTTGAACATCTTGACCATGTCTGCATGTTTTTATGCATTGAGTTGCTGCCTTGTGATTGGCTGATTACAAGGCATACAGGTGTGCTTAATAAAGTGGTCACTGAGTATATATCAATGCAAAGACTAATTTATTTAATTAGTTACTCTATTCTCTGAACAGTTACCTATCAATAATCATAGTCATAGTCATACTTTATTGATCCCAGGGGAAATTGGTTTTCGTTACAGTTGCACCATAAGTAATAAAACCATAAATAGTTAAATAGTAATATGTAAATTACGCCAGGAAATAAGTCCAGGACCAGCCTATTGGCTCAGGGTGTCTGACCCTCCAAGGGAGGAGTTGTAAAGTTTGATGGCCACAGGCAGGAATGACTTCCAAAAGTCATTATTTTGAGTGGTGACACCCTATCCAAACCAAAGAATGTAGATGTTTCCAGCTAAAAAAACAAGATAACTGCAGATATTTTATTTTAAATTATTCTGAGGAGTAAATTCTTAGAGAAATAGTAATTCTACACAGGATTTCCAAGCACTTCCAATTTTTACAAGCTAGAAAGCCATACCAATGAGTTGCAGAGGAACACACCATGTGGCACGAAAAGACAGCTCGGGAAGGGACCTTACTCAGGTCGAACCTGAAGAATAGGGTTTATGTCTTCATCTCTGTGACACATCCAAACTCTACTGCCTTGTAGTGTTTATATTGCTTATAATTACAAGTGTGGGTCCTGACACCAAAATTGGAACAGACCTGATGGACCGAATGGCCTAATTCTGCTCCAATGCCTTATGGCTTTGCCACTTAGTGACAACCTCATCTACATATAATGTTTTCACAACTGCATTGATCAGGCCAGATGGCTGCAGGCTTAGTTTAATATTGGCAGTGCTCTTCAGAGTAGCTTGAAGTCAAAAATGGGCTTCCTGACCCTAGACAGTATTGCTTCTCAAGAGGACGGCCAAATAGTACTACTTAAAAATGAACAATAAATTTCTCCTGCTGTGCTAAAATGCTAAGATGAAACCCAGAATTGTGAACGTATGTGATAAAACCTGAATGTAAAACCAAGGTAAATTCTGCGTGGCATTGTTGAGGTAACGTCCTGTCAGACCAACTTTATTTGTGTGCTGGCTTCCCTGGAGAATGACCTGGAGTCCTTCTGAGTCTGAAAATCAGATTCAGATTAATTTATTGTAACGTACATCAGGGAGTAGTGAAGTTGTTTGCTCGCATAATGTTTACGGAGTTAACAGTGCAATAAATTCGACACAATATGGAATGGAGAGACACTGCTGTAATTCCTGTTAACCACTTCTAAAATACCATCTTGGTGGCAATGGGCTTTGAGATAAGTTAATATTGTGTAAAATGCAATAGGAATATTGTGACGAGAATACACAAAAATTAAGATGTTTGCTGGCCTGGGTTAGCATCAGTGACATCAGCAAGTGGTCTGCCACCTGCCCTCAGGGGAAGGAGAGATAAGGAACAATGGAGCAGCGTCTGGAGATGTGTAATGAAGGGACGTGGGAGAGAGAGAGCTGTCTGGAGCGGCTCCCCCTTTGAACCCTGAACTGCTTGAAGTGGTGGACAGGCGATGACCCAGCAGGGGGATAAAAAGGGACAGGTTTGCTAAGGCAGGACACACGCCACCCGAGGTAACGAGACCCTGGAAGCGGTGCGCCTCTCACGAGTGGGTGAGAAGTACCAGACAACGCCCGGGGTGGAAAGCTACGATCAGCGGGAACCCGGTGTGTGTCCGCCCTTGCCTGGGTGCCGGGTTCACTGCAGAGGATCGACCGCATCTGGAGGAGGGGTCACAGTCGGTGACCTCAGGTGACATCACCAAGGACCCGCCCAAAAGTTGCTTGTGAGCCATCTCGCCGGTCTGTGAGTGAAGCCGTTCTGAATGATCAGTTGTTCCCGTTCTCTCTCTCTCTCCCCCCACGTTGTCCATCGCCATGGCAACGATTACTGCAAACTGAACTTTGAGTCACTTTGAAATTTGGTCATTTACCCCGAGACAACGATAGAGCTTGATTGATGCTGTTATCTTAATTCTGTGCACATGTGTGTTTATCATCGCTGAACTGTTGCATTTATTATCCTTTCGATTACTGTGTTGCTTGTTTCTTTAATAAAACTTTCTTAGTTCTAGTACTCCAGACTCCAACTGAGTGATCCATTTCTGCTGGTTTGGCAACCCAGTTACGGGGTACGTAACAATATACATCCAGTTTTTTTTTTGAGTGTGTTGGGCAGTAGCAAGTAGCAGAGAAGGTATTGTACTAATCCTAAACATGAGAAAGTCTGTAAACGCTGGAAATCCAAAGCAACACACACAAAATGCTGGAGGGACTCAGCAGATCAGGCAGCATCTATGGAAATGAATAAACAGTTGACGTTTCAGGCCCAAGGACTGAGAGGGAAGGGGGAAGACACCAAAATAAAAAGTTGGGGGGGGGAGCTCCAATCCGTGTTTTGTGCTTATTACTGTAATTATTACAGTATTTATTATTACCACACATACTTTTTACCCTGAGTTTCACATAAGCAAGGAATTTCACTGCACCCTGGCAACAAACTAATCTGAATTTGACAGCTTCAACAATGCAGAACTAACAATTAACGATGAAGCACCTTGTTGAGCCACAGGAGAAAGCCAGAAATGAAATCAGACAAATGATGTGCAGAACTAGAGTGAGGGATGTTTTAAAAATAAAATTAAATAATCTTCTACTTTGTCATTCCCATCAACTTTTTTGTTTGGAGTTAAGAAAATTGTTGGAGTGCCACCTCCTGGCTAAAGTGTTCAATTGCGTCCTGGAACCTCAGAGAAATCTGAGGTAAATTACATTGCAAATATCAACAGAGTAATGGTTTACAAAATTTGTAACACATGTATGTGATAGAAAGACCCAAGTTCTTGGTCAGGAAGTGCACACATACTGTATCATGGTTCTCTAAATGTCTAAATATTGTCCACTTCATGCCTCAAATTTAGATTATGAAGACACGTAGTCCTCTTTTATTGTCATTTAGTAATGCATGCATTAAGAAATGATACAATATTTCCTCCGGTGTGACATCACAAAACACAGGACAGACCAAGACTGAAAAAACTGACAAAACCACATAATTATAACATATAGTTACAACAGTGTAACAATACCATAACTTGATGAAGAAGTCCATGAGCACAGTAAAGTTCAAAGTTTCTCAAATGTCCCACATCTCACGCAGACGGGAGAAGGAAGAAAAACTCTCCCTGCCATACCTGACCACGGTCTGACTCTGAGTCATCCGAAAACTTCGAGCTCTGATCAGCTCTCCGACACCGAGCACTGAGCGCCATCTCTGTCCAAACAATTCGACCTCCTTCTCGGTCGCCAAAAGCAGGCAAGGCCGAGGATTTTGAGGCCTACCCTCTGAAAGATTCCTGACCACACAGTAACGACAGCAGCGAACGGGCATTTCAGAAATTTCATGTCCATCTCCATCAAATCAGAATTGTCACGGCCCCTATTTAACAGATACGATATCATTTTTCACCGGAGGGCTGCGCACGCGTAGGCGCGCCGCCATCTTCTCCTCCCGCCTCTATGTTCTTTAATCTATAATCTATAATTCTATGTTCTTCACATAACCTTATTCCACAAATCTACCCTTGCCCAAATTCCTTTAGACCAAAAGACCACAAGACCTTAGGAGCAGAATTACAATTCCATCATAGCTGACTTATTATCCTTCTCAACTCCATTCTTCCACCTTTCCCCCATAACCTTAGATGCCTTTACTAATCAAGAACCTATCAACCTCCACTTTATAAATACAACATCATGGCCTCCACCACTGTCTGTGACAGTAACTTCCACAGATTCACCACCCCCGGCAAAAGAAATTCCTCTTCATCTCTGAAGGGACGTTCTTTTATTCTGAGACTGTGCCCTCTGGTTCTGGACTCATCCTCTCCACATCCACTCAATCTGGACCTTTCAATATTCAATAGGTTTCAATGAGATCCACTCTCATTCTTCTAAATTTTATTGAGTCCAGGCCCAGAAACATCAAACAGACCTCATACAATAAGCCTTTCTTTCTTGGAGTTATTCTTGTGAACTTCCTTGGGTCCCTTTCCAATGCCAGCACCTATTTTCTTAAATCAGGAGCCCAAAATTGATTCCAGTACTCCAGATGCAGTCTGACCAATGCCTTACATCCTTGCTCTTGTATTCTAGTCCCCTCAACCAACTCTTTTAGGGAATCTTGCACAAGGACTCCCAAGTCCCTTTGCATCTTCGAACTTTGAATTTTCTCACCACTTAGAAAATAGCCTACGCCCTTGTTCCTTCTACCAAAGTGCATGGCCATACAATTCCCTACACTGTATTTCACCTGCCACTTCTTTACCCATTCTTTAAGAACTACATCTGACTGTATCGCTTTAAGAACTGTTTTCGTATTTAACGCTTTAAGAACCAGAGCCGGGTGGGGAGTTGGTGAACGGCTGCATATCTGTTAGCTTCCAGTTAAAGTTTTCCTTTGTTTTTTTTCCCCTATCGTTTATACGTGTTTAATAAATGTTTGGTTGTTTTTATATAACCTGTCTCGATTGATATTCATTGTTGCTGTTTACGTAACATTATAATGAAACGACCACCCAGATGCTTGTTTTGCTGAGATCGATGATACTCTGAATCTTTCCCAGTGTGTGCTTAACTGATTGGAGGTAGCTTTTTCTAATTCAGTACAATATGTCTTTGTAGAAAATGTGCCTCTGTTCATATAAAGTTTGTTCTTCTGAATTTGCTGAAGGTACTTCTGTTTTTAACAGGGCTTATCAGATATGCAGTGCTTTTGGTGAGTCTGATTGCCGCCTGGTACCTTGGCTATGGAATAGCAGACGCTATGTTCAGTGGCTCACTACAGCGTAGCCTCACCGTGATTCAGAAGATAGGACAGAAACCCCAACATAGAGGTAAAATTAAAGCTATCGTTTAGTCCGTAGCTTTTGCAGCAGTGCACATTCCAGGTTTCTTGGCCAGCACTCAGAGAAGGCCTTTGTGGCGGGTGATTATTCATCCCAGACTACCAATGCATGCAGATGGGATAGGATCATGGATATTTCTTGCAGAAGAAGAATATGTCACGATTCTGAGATTAATCTCATTGCCCTGCTCCTGAATCATCCTCAGAACTAAATACTTTACCAATATTTTGTCTTGAAAAATATCTTCTGACCTCTGCTTCATATGCTTCCTGTTGCAATGAATTCCAGACTGCAGCCGGCTATTTGAAACTTCCTAAATCCTCTCTCCTCATTCTTGTTGTAACGGGTTTAAAGGTCGCTCATTGTAGCCCAAAGGAACAGTCTTTTCCCAGTCACTATTTCCAGATGTCCATTATTATAACATTTTTACCAGACCTCCTTGGCCTTCTGAGCCCCAGTGGGGTTTAGCAGCAGTGGAACAAAACACAGGGTCCTTTAAACCTGTACCATCATGCAGTAGTCAATGAGTAACGTTGGGTGTGTAATACAGGGAATGGCTAAGTCAATTCTTGGTGCCATGTTATTTTGATCATAGAACAGTGCAGCACAGCACAGGCCCTTTGACCCACAATGTTTTGCCGACCTTTTAACCTACTCCAAGATTAAAGTTACGCTTCCTTCCCACATAGCCCTCCATATTTCTTTCATCCATATGCCTAAAAGTTTTTTAAGTCCTTAATGTGCCTGCCTCTACCACTACACCAGCAGCATATTCAGCGCATACATCTCTGTGTAAAAACCTACCTCTAATATTCCCCCTATACTTTCGTCCAATCAACTTAAAATTTTCCCTCTCATATTAGCCATTGCCACCCTGGGAAAAAAGCAACTGGCTGTCCACTCTATCTATGCCTCTAATCATCTTATACATGTCTATCAAGTCACCTCTCATCTTTCTTCGTTTCAATGAGAAAAGCCCTAGCTCACTCAACCTTTCCTCAAAAGACATGCTCTCTAATCCAGGCAGCATCCTGTTATGTCTCTGCAGCCTCCCTGAAGCTGCCACATCCTTCCTATAATGAGATGACCAAAGCTGAACTCAATACTCAAAGTGTGGTCTAAGCAGAGCTTTGTAGAGTTGCAACATTACCTCATGGCTCTTGAACTCAGTTCTCCAACTAATGAAGACCAACACACCATACATCTTCTTAACCACCCTTACAACTTTCACAGAAACTTTTTGGGATCTATGGATGTGCACTCCAAAATCCCTCTGTTTCTCCACACAGCTAAGAATCTTGCCTTTAACCCTGCACTTGGCCTTCAAGTTCAATAGAGATATATAGATGCCTTGAACCCCAAGATAAATGTGTTACTCAGCAAATCTTCATCAGTTTTCCATGATTCCAGATATAAATGCACAAGCCCAGTCTATACAGTACTTAAGAGTATTAAACAGGTCTTGTAGATCAAGTCCCTCATTTCTCATGGTCCCTCTCCACTCTTTGTGATCTAGTTATTGCTAATTTGAATTTATCATTGCTTCTTTGCTTTTGCCCTTTATGCTCCTTAGTTACCAGGACTAGAGGCTTGCATTAAAGAGAGAGGTTAGCCAGTCTATGGTGTTATTCCTTGGAATGTAGGAGGATGAAGGATAACCTTATAGAAATATTATAGATTATGAGAAGCATAGATAAGGTGGATGGTAACTGTCTTTTCCCCAGGTAGGGGAGTCGAGAACTAAGGGGTATAGATTAAAGGTGAGAAGGGCAAGATCTAAATGGGATCTGAAGGGCAGCAGTTTCATACAGATGGTGGTGAGCATATGGAATGGGCTGCAGGAGGAAGTGGTTGAGGCAGGTACAATAGTATCATTTAAGAAGAACTTGGATAGGTACATGGAGGGGCAGGGATTGGAGCAATGCAGGCCAAATGCAGGAAATTGGCTCTAGTTGGGTGGGCAACCATGATTGGCAAGGGCTTTTTGGGCCAAGGGTCTTGTATTCATACTGTATTGCTCTTTGACTCTATAAAATACAAAGTTCTTCCAGCTTTTATTTTGGGGGGGAAGACTTTTATCTATTTTAACAGGTACTTTCTGGAAATTATCTATTGGAATCCCTGTTGCAATGGATTACAGTAAAAGTTACACCCATAAAAATACTGGTGGCTGGGCAATATGAGCCCTTCAGTAAAATTTCAAAGCTACTAACTGTATCTGAGCATTTGAGGTGGCACGGTAGTGTAGTGGCTAGCACAACACTTTACAGTACAGATGACCTGGGTTCAATTCCAGCCTCAGGCAGCCAGGTATAGAGCCCCATCAGCAGAACCCACACAAATACTTCAGGACTTCCTCATTCACTGGCATGGGTAGAAATTCCCAATACACTGGCACTTACGCAAGCTCTTTCTGGCAGTGTTGTTGCTAAACCCCAGGTTAAAATCTCAGCTGACAATGTATTGCACTTTTAAGGCAATAGATTATCGGGAGAGGGGTTAATCAAGATTGCATTTACACTCTTGGGAGGACGTTTCATAGAAGGTCTGGGCACTCCCTTCCAATGTGCACATCTGCTCACCAACTCCTTGCCAACTATCAAGCACCAATTTACATTAATCCCAAGTAAACTCAATTCATTCTCCTCATATTCCCATGAACTGCCCACAACTCAGCTGCACACTTGGGGCCATTTACCAGTTAACCCACCATATTCACTTTTTGTCCAGCAACAAATACAAAGACTGGTTAATTTGTCATACTGTTTGAAAACTGGTGAGTGACAACTTGAGGAAATGCAAGAACTGCATTCTTCTCAGTATTGCTGGTGTTTAGGTGGCAGGTCTAGCCCATTGAGTTATCACACAGGGGGCTTAAGGCTCAGACAAAGTAGTCAATGATCAAACCTTTTAGGGACCAGGGATTTTGTACACCACGGTTCCCAAGGAGATGTGCAGCGGGAGAAACATCTCAGAGAAAAGCGAGAGGGGACAGTCAGGATATTCTGCACCCCACAGTTCCCAAGGGAATGATTGATTGCGTATTTTCCATTAAAGGAATAACTCGGGAGAACATCATACTCGACTCGAGTGATCATAACACTCCCACTCCTATTACTGGTTATCTTTCTCTCCTGAACACGATTCTCCCTACTTGTGGACAATTTCCCCAGAAAATAAAAATACTGCTACATAGAGTTCAGACTAGAAAGGATTGTGTTTGGAGGGATGTGACTCTTTATTTCCTGTTATATTCACAGCACCTTTCCCAAAGCAGCATAAATGTGGCCATTGGACAGCATGTCCCTCAGGATCCTTTGCCTTCCTTGTGTTGAGCGGCAGTGAAAAGCAAAAGCCTCCAGAAATCTGCTTTGAAGATGAAGTGTAAGTAATGGTGATTTCTTTCCTCTTTTGATTGAGGTGTGCCCTGGAGAGCATTCTGACAGGCTGCATCACTGTCTGGCATGGTGGGGTGGGGTGGGGGGGGGAGGTGGTTACTGAACAGGATCGAAAGAAGCTGCAGAGGATTGTAAATCTAGCCAGCTCCGTCTTGGGTACTAATCTACAAAGTACCCAGAACATCTTCAAGGAGTGGTGTCTCAAAAAGACAGTGTCCATTATTAAGGACCTCCAGCATCCAGGGCATGAACTTTTTTCACTGTTACCATCGGGTAGGAGGTACAGAAGCCTGAAGACACACACTCAACGATTCAGAAACAGCTTCTTCCCCTCTGCTATCCGATTCCTAAATGGACATTGAAACCTTGAACACTACCTCACCTTTTAATATATATTATTTCTGTTTTTGCACCATTTTTAATCTGTTCAATATGCATTTATTGTAATTGATTTACTTATTTATTATTATTATATTTCTTCTTCTTCTACATTATGTATTGCACTGAACTGCTGCTGCTAAATTAACAAATTTCACAACACATGCCGGTGATAAGAAACCTGATTCTGATTCTGATTTGGGAGCAACTTGGCTTTGATTGTGTAAAATGCCATTTCAATCACTCTTCACACAGGGGTTGTGATGGTGAATGTGTGCCTACCAGCTGGAATAATGCAGTATTTATTTTTCTTATAATGCCTCAAATCCTGGTTGATTTTGTTCTCCATACGTTAAAGCTTCCCAGAAATGAGCCATAGTTAACAACATCTGAAGTCTGTTGAATATCTCTGTTCTCAATCAACCTGTTCTTGTAGGGATCAGAGGAGCAATAGGCCTTTAATCTCTATTTATTTTAGGTAAAGTAGTCCCTGCTGACCCTTCAAGCCAAACTGCCCCAACAAACACACAGCTCTGGAACAATTTACAACGACTAATTAACCTAACCGGTAGGTCTTTCAACTGTGGGAGAAACTGGACCACCCAGGAAAAACCCACACATTCCAGGGTGAGGACATACAAAGACTCCTTACAGAACGGCCTCCGGAATTGAAATCCGAAATCTGGAACACCACTACCTAAATAGCTGGTGAATTATTACTCAACTTATTTCCATAACCCTTAAAGTTACGACACGCACCCGGCCACACCAACTTCCTAACTCTCCAGAATATGGATAGCTGGGACGGTCCCTTTATAGATTCAGGCTAATTGACAGCCAAGTTTTGGCACCCCAGGATTTCAATATTTAAAGAGCACCTGAACTGAGGTTCGGTGGTCTTGGCCACCACCTGAGGTCTTCATTTTCACAGTGAGAAGTATTCAAACAGTTCATTTCACATATCAAAGATTTTTAAATATTAGCTTTATTTGTCACATAGACCTTGAAACATCAGAACATATAGTGAAATGCATTGTTTTAGCTTCAATGACCAACACAGTCCAAGGATGGGCTGAGGGAATCCTGCAAGTGTCTCCATGCTTCTGGCACCAACATAGCATGTCCTCAACTTACTAGCCAAGACTTGGAAAGGAAGGGGTAAGATGCCAGAATACAAAGGTAGTAGAGAGGGAAAGGAGGATGAGGTAGAAGATGACACAGCCACAGCAAACTGTTGAGGCCAGTTCATTAGCTATGTTTAAAAGGAAGTTAGATATGGCCCTTGTGGCTACAGGGGTCAGGGGGTATGGAGGGAAGGCTGGGTTCTGAGTTGGATGATCAGCCATGATCATAATAAATGGCGGTGCAGGCTCGAAGGGCCGAATGGCCTACTCCTGCACCTATTTTCTATGTTTCTATGACAGGTGGTGAAGCCAGGTGGGTGGGTATGATTGGGCTGGTATATAAAACAACATTTGTGAGACACACACGGCAGGAATTAGTTGTCTCCAATGAAATGCTAACCACCTCCCTTGACATTTGATGTTCTAACATCAATGTTCTGAGGATAGAATGATGAAGCAAACTGGACCAGCAATATAAACATTCTGGCCTCAACAGCATGTTCAATATAACATAGATGCTGCCTGACCTGCTGATCTCCTCCAGCATTTTGTGTATGTTGCTTAATATTTTCTTTGTCCTCTTGTATTTCTGTTGGGGAGAGAGATCCAGGATTTAGTCGCAATAGATGACAAGGAAATTGCAATTTTATTTCTAAGTCATGATGATGTGTAGCTTGAAAGGGAACATGCAGATAGTGGAGTTTGCTTGAGCCCAAATCACTTGTCCTCTTTGTTAGAGTTCATGAGAGTGCCTATAAAAAGTATTCACCACCCTTGGAAGTTTTCATGTTTTATTGTTTTACAACATTGAATCACAGTGGATTTAATTTGGCTTTCTTTGACACGATTAACAGAAAAAGACTATTTTATGTCAAAGTGAAAACAGATCTTTACAAAGTGATCTAAATGAATTACAAATATTAAACACAAAATAATTGATTGCATAGGTATTCATCCCATTCAAGTCAGTATTTAGTAGATGCACGTTTGGCAGCAATTACAGCCTTGAATCTTTGTAAATAGGACTCTATCAGCTTTGCACTCTGTACATTGCAGTTGTGTCCCATTCTTCTTTACAAAACTGCCCAAGCTGTTAGATTGCATGGGGATCCTGAGTGAACAGCCCTTTTCCAGTCCAGCCACAAATTCTCAATTGGATTGAGGTCTGGACTCATGAACTCTTACATAGAGTACTTGATGACCATGCCAGTAACTTTCCTGTAATACCATGGGCTCTTAACTTGGTAAGCAACCTCATGTGTGGCACCTTGTCAAAGGCCTTCTGTTAATCCATATATACCACATTCACTGCATCCCCTTTATCTATCCTGCATATAATCTCCTCAAAGAATTCCAACAGGTTCGTCAGAAAAGATTTTCCCTTAAAGAATCCATGTTGACTTTGTCCTATCTTGTCCTGTGTCACTAAGTACTCCATCACTCCAACATCTTCCTAACCACTGAGGTCAGGCTAACCTGTCTATAATTTCCTTTCTGCTGCCTTTCTCCTTTCTTAAAGAGTGGAGTGACATTTACAAGGTCTCATGGTGGCCTCACTTATTAGTTCCCTTCTGGTACGGTCACTCTGTTTTTGAGTAGATTTACAGCTGTGCCATATTCTTTCCATTTTTTGATGAGTAACTTAATTGTACTCCAATGACTTGGAAATTTTCTTGTGTCCACCTCCTGACTTGTGCTTTTCAATAACCTTTTCAGGGAGTTGCTTGGGGTGTTCTTTTGTCTTCATGGAGTAATGTTACCCAGGATACTGACTCACCAGCAGTTGTGACCTTCCAGAAGCAGGTGTATTTTAACTATAAAAAATTGAAACACCTTGACGGCACACAGGTCTCCAAAAACAGATCTCCATTTAACTATTTATGTGATTTCTAAAACCAATTGGCTGCACCAGCGATAATTTGATGTGTCATTTTAAAGGTGGGGGGGGTGAATACTTTTTACAGGTACTGTGTGTTAGCTTTTATAACAAGGGGATTTGAATACAGAAGTAGAGAATCAGATTTATTACCACTGACATATATTGTGAAATACGTTGTTTTCTAGCAGCAGTACAGTGCAATACAGAAAAATCACTATAACTAGTACAAATAAATAATAAATTAGTAGTGCAAATAGTGAGGTAGTGTTCATAAGCTCATGAACAATTTTGAAATTTGATGGTGGAGGAGAAGAAGCTATCTTTACCAAATCTCCTCAAACTCCTTGATTTAATTCCACCGTGCTCTGGTGAGACTGCATTTGAAGTACTGAACAGGTCTGGTCTCCCTTCTGAAAGAGGGACGTGATTATGAAGGTTTACCAGATTAATTCCTGAGATGTAAAGTAGAAAATGCTTAAAATACACAACAGGCCAGTCCGCATTAGTGGAAAGAGAAACAAAATTAACACTTCAGCATATGATGTTTCAGTTTTAAAAAATCATCTGATGAAAGGCCCTTGAACTGAACCACCATTCGTGTACCTCCCCCTCTACAGGCCGCCCTGCAGGATCGAGAACAACGTGTCCATTACAGTTTTGGAATTTCTTACTTCATTTTCCACATACACGGCCTGACTGTTATATATCTCCAACATTTTGTTTTCATTTCAAATTTTTAAATATGCAGGGAATGTAAGGTCAAAGTAAATTTATTATCAAAGTACGTACATGTTACCATATCCTAAATTGAGATTCATTTTCTTGCAGGAAAATAAAGAACTACAATACAATTTATGAAATACTATAAAGTAAAGGCATCCATTAGTCTTGTGAGACCATGGATCTGCGCCTGGAAAGTCTTCACTCTCCAGGGCGCAGGCCTGGGCAAAGTTGTATGGAAGACCGGCAGTTGCCCATGCTGCAAGTCTCCCCTCTCTACGACACCAATGTTGTCCAAGGGAAGGGCATTAGGACCCAAACGGCTTGGCACCAGTGTCGTCGCAGAGCAATGTGTGATTAAGTGCCTTGCTGAAGGACACAACACGTTCCCTCGGCTGGGGCTCGAACTCATAACCTTCAGGTCGCTAGTCCAATACCTTAACCACTTGGCCACGTGCCCAGACTGAAATACTATATATACATAACAAAGACTGATAAACATCTAATGTACAGAAGAGGAGGATAAATTATGCAAATAATAAATAAACGAATAATATTGCGAACATGAATTGTGGAGCCCTTGAAAGTGAGTCTATAGATTATGGAGTCAGTTCAGTGCTGAGGTGAGTGAAGGTATCCACACTGCTTTAGGTGCCTGATGGTTATAGGATTCTAACTGTTCCAGGACCGGCTGGTAGTGCAGTGGCATCCACACCAGACTTCGAGGCAAGTGGTCCCAGGTTCAAATCCAGCCAGGTCCTTGCACGCTTTCCATCTGTGCAGGGTTAAGCATCGAGCTAGCAACTTAGCCTTGTTGAGACAGAGTTCCAGAATGCCAAAGAAATAGTAAGGTTGCCACACGATGTGCTACAAGGCGCAAAAAGGAATAACATACTGTAACAGTATGTGATGTGCAACCTAAGACTTGTGTATCTCCTGCCCGTACATACATGGAGGGATATGGATGATGTGCAGGTTGAAGAGATTTAGTTTGATTTGGCGTCACATTCAGCACGTTCAGTTGGCCAAAGAGCCTGTGGTACCTGCTTCAAAAGTTTGTGTCACTTTAATTCCTGGGACCACAGGGGAAGGACTAATCAGATCGCACCTATACCCTTCTGAGTTTAGAAGAATGAGAGGTGATTTCACTGAAGCATACAAAGCGTCATCATTTGAACTTTATGATAGTAGGAAAGTCATTAGCTGTAAAGGGCTTTAAGATGTTCAAAGAGTGAATTAAAAGATGTTACATAAATTCAATAATTTATTTCTAATTAATTCACTTTTGAATGTGTTCTTAACCAGACTCTTGGGTGATGAGAAGAATAATTATGGCAGGGGCATGAATATTGCCATTGTGGAAGGTGAGTTGTCATTGGGCTGAATTAAACTAAAAAATAGCAATGTGATTTAGTATGTATCATAGTTGTTCAAGATTGTTTATTCACAATTTAAGATTGTTTAATGTAATTTCCAGTACACAAGTGTAAAGAAGAACAAAATAATTGTTACTCTGGATCCAAAGTAACACAAAAATTAAGATAAAGAACACAAGAATAAGAATAAGAGAATTAATATAAATACATAAGATAGCTTATATAGATAGATTAATTGTATATCCATAAAGTGAAGCTAGGCACAGGCGTGTCTATGCATAGGGTGGCTGGCAGGAAATGATAAATTAGTGGTAGTTGGGGGTGTGAAGAGTTGGGTTGGTGGGTGGAGATGTTGATCAGCCTTATTGCTTGGGGAAAGTAACTGTTCTTGAGTCTGGTGGTCCTGGTGTGGATGCTACTATGCGTAGGCTCTTCCCTGAAGGGAATGTGTCAAACAGTCTCTGAACAGGGTGGGTGGGTGATGTTACTGGCCCTTTCTCAGCACCATTCTGTATTTATATCCTTAATGGCAGATAGTCTGGTGCCAGTGATGCATTAGGCAGTTTGGACTACCCTTTGTAGACCCTTCTTGTCCACTGCAATACAGTTTCTGTACCAGGCAGTGATGTAGCAGGTTAGGATGCTCTGTACTGCACATCTGTGAAATGACATGAGTATAGATGTGCACAGTCCAGCTCTCTTTAGCCTCTCCAGAAATTAGTGAGATTTCCTGATTGTGTGCAGTGTGTTCTGGGAACATGAGAGGTTGTGCAAGATGTGCAATCCCGGTTTGAAGCTGCTCACAGTTTCCATTGCTCTGCCACTGATGTAAAGAAGGATGTAAGTGATGCAAATTCTCCTGAAGTCGATAACTATCTCCATTGTTCTGTTGTTATTGAGGAAGAGGTTATTTGCCTAGCACAGGGCCTCAAGCTCTTTTGCCTCCTCTGTAAACCGTCTCATCATCCTTGGTGTTGAGTCCCACCACTGTCGTGTCTTTGGCAAACTTGACAATGTCATAACTCGGGTGTTTAGTCATGTGTGGGCAGTGTCTATAGCAGTCAGCTCAGTTCACAACCCATGTTGAGGATGATAGGGAGGGAGGAGCGGTTGTTCATCTTCACTATCTTAGAGCTAAAGTAAAAGCACAAATCATTCAATCATTTGTAAGTGAACGCGGGGTTGCTTCTTGGCTCCCATTGCCTGACAAGAAGAGCTGCACTTAATTGGGAATTGCAGAAAGCAACAAGTGGCAATCAAGGTCAGACTATTTAAGGGAGAAGTAATTGACCTCTTTTACATATGAAGTTATTTGAAAGCAGTTTTCTTAATAAATTAACCATTTCTCTTCACATTTCTCCCTGCCAGCCAAGACAGGAAAGTACATAAGTTCTGGTACTTTTGACCTCTGCGAAGGAGGTAAGAAAAACAATTAAATCCAGCTTTCCTTTCTCTTCTCCATAACTTCCTTATCATATTCCATGTGTGATAGGTAGTCTTCCTTTCATGATTCACCCACTTGTCTGAAGTCCTTCGGCATAAGAACCACAAGAACGCTGGAAGGATAACAAGTGGTATAAGATCATAAGACATAGGAGGAGAGGTATGGTCTTTGGCCCATCGGCCATGCCATCATGGCTGATTTATTATCCCTCTCAACACCATTCTCCTGCCTTCTCCCCTTAACCTTTGACTAATCAAGAACCTATTAATCTTTGCTTTAAATATATTCAATGACTTGGCTTCCACAGATTCGCCACCCTCTGGCTAAAGAAATATCTCCTCATTTCTGTTCTAAGTGGGCATTCTTGCATTCTGAGGCTGTGCTCCCACTACAGGAAACATCCTCTCCACCTCCACTCGATGTAGGCATTTCAACACTCGACAGTATATAAACTGTTCTCTCAGAAATTCTGCAGATTTTCATTCATAATAATGACCCCTGAGGAGAAATGTCCTTGGAAATTCACATGCATCAAGTGGGACTACTGACTAAGAGCCCCTCCATCATGTCAGTGGTGTAGCATCTACTGCAGCATCAACAGATGCCACCTTATAACTAAAACTCTCGTCAGTTAACCCCATAGGATCTTTGGCTTATTATAAACTGGAATAAACTTCAAAAGATTGGATTCGTTGTAATATACAGTACTGTGCAAAAGTCTTTGGCACATATACTGTATATAACTAGGGTGCCTAAAACATTTGTGCAGTGCTGTATTTGTCATCATGGAGCAGAAGGCGAGTTTGCAAATCTGACGTGAGCAAAGGATTTTGGGAATGGCGAGGGAGGAGCATCTTGGAGGTGACAGAGAAGAAATTCCGGGGGGGGGGTGGGAGTGGGGAGTGGCAAAGGTACAGGCAAGCCCACCCCGGAGACACCAGGCAAGGACATTCGGTTCTGAAGAATGGTTTATTGATCATTACAGAATGTCCCACTAGTGCTTCCTGCTCCTTCCCCTTTTCCCAAACATGATTCCCCTCTCTGTGGCCCCTTCCCACTTTCAGTCTACAAGAGACCTACTCAGAATCAGGTTTACCATCACTCACTGAAGTCATGAAATTTGTGTACATAAAGTTACTACAGTACTGAGCAAATGTTTTAGGCACTCCAGCTATATATAAGTGCCTAAGAGTCTCTGGCAGAGTATGGCACATGATGATGATGATGATGACTTTTGCACAGGATTGTATTGAAGTCATATATGTGCTGGGCACGGTGTATGCAGAAAGGATGTCTTCTTTTGAGGAAGAATCTAGAACTTGTGTTTGCTGTTCTTAAAGAAAAAGAGACTTGGTAAGGCTGCATTTGGAGTATTGTGAGCAGTCTTGGACCCTGTATCTAAGAAAGAATCTGCTGACATTGGAGAAGGTCCAGAGGAGGTTTACGAGAATAATCCCAGGAATGAAAGAGTTAATATATGAGAGGTGTTTGATGGCTCTGGGCCTGTACTCACTGGTGTTTAGAAGAATGAGGGGGAATCTCATTGAAGCCCATTGAATATTGAAAGGCCTAGACAGAGTGGACGTGAAGGGGTCGTTTCCAATAGTAGGAATATCTAGGACCAGAGGGCACAGCCCGAGAATACAAGGATATCCCTTTAGAACAGAGATGAGGAAGAATTTCTTTAGCCAGTCAGTGGTGAATGTGGAACCCATTGCCACAGATGGATGTGGAGGCTAAGTATTTAACGCAAAGTTTAATAGGTTCTTCATTAATAAGGGTGTCAAAGGTTATAGAGAAAAGGCAGGAGAATGGGGTTGAGAGGGTTAATAAACCAGTCATGATGGAACAGCAGAACAGGGTTAATTGGCCAAATGGCCTAATTCTGCTCCATGTCTTATGATCTTAATGGTTTATGGTCCAAAAATAGTTACCTTTTAACTGGGAGATAAGGTGGATTCCTTTTCTTCAAGGTTTGAAATTCTTTTGTATTCTTTTCTTTAATGTGTTATCCAGGCAGTGTCTTTGACTATTTTTATGGCAGAGGTAGACAGATTCTTGATAAGCAAGGGGATGAAGTGCTACCAGGGAAACTAGTCCAATGTGGAACAGATGGACCGAGGAGCGAAAGTAATTGATTGCACTACCCACTTGGCAAACTGTCTTTTCCAAAAGTTCCTTTCTGGGCTATTAAAACAAAAACTTAACAAAACTTTACAAGTTTCTTTCCCCAGGCAATTAATCTGATTAACTATTCTAGCATATTCACGCTCTTTTCTCACTGCTGCCATCAGGAAGCAGGTACAAGAGTTTCAGCATTCGCACCACCAGGTTCAGGAATAGTCACTACCCCTCAGCCATCAGGCTCTTGAACCTGAGGGGATAACTTAATTCAACTTCACTTGCCCCATCACTGAAATGTTCCCACAACCTGTGAACTCAAACTTTCAAGGACTCTTTATCTCATGTTCTCGAATATTTGTTGCTTATGAATGTATTATTATTATTGTTTCTTTTGGTATTTGCACACTGGTTGAATGGTCAAGATGGTGCAGTGTTTCATTGATTCTGTTATGGTTATTATTATAGATTTATTTATAGTGCTCACAAGAAAATGAGTCTCAAGGTTATATAGGGTGACATCCAGTCATGACGACACCTGCACACAACGCTCCCATGGTCGACACTTTCTGGACAGCTCATGAAACCACATATTTCACTTATTTTATGTCTTTTATATTTGTTTTTCATCTTGAATGTGGTTCTGGAACTGTTGGAGCCGGTGATTTACAGTTTGGAGATTGTTTGAGTATTTCAGTGCTCTGCAGTCTCTGAAAGGATGCCGAAAGGCAGAGCGCGAGCCTCACAGCGAGAAAGCTGCAGGACTGGGCACGAGCCGATGTTCGACTCCATTTTGGCAATTAAAGCTTCCATTGTTCGCCAATTAAAGCAACAAGGGAGATTGAAACATCGAAGCGAATGTGGAAGGTGAGTGTAGGCTGCCTGCCTTTCTATCGCCGGTGGAATCACTCTGCTACCAGAGAGGGGAGACTGCCTTTTGATCACTGCTGGGATTGCTCTGCTGCTGGAGAGGGGAGGCCACCTTTTGATTGCCGGTGGAATCGCTCTGCTATCAGGGAGGGAAGACTGCCTTTTGATCGCCAGTGGGATCGCTCTGCTACCAGAGGGAGAGACTGCTTTTTAATTGCTGGGGGATCACTCTGCTACCAGAGAGGGGAGACCGCCTTTGATCGCCGGTGGAATCGCTCTGCTACCAGAGAGGGGAGACTGCCTTTTGATTGCTGGGGGATCACTCTGCTACCAGAGAGGGGAGACTGCCTTTTGATCACCGGTGGGATCGCTCTGCTACCAGAGAGGGGAGAGTCTGCCACTGTGCCCAGAGAATGTTACCCAGGTTTTCTGCGTTTTGGATATGGACTTGGACTATGGACTTTTTTAAAGTCTTACAGTTTTTTTGTATTCTGTGATTTTCGCCTGATCTTTCTCGTTTTTTGAGTGCGGGGAGGGGAATTTAGGGATCAATGTGCCTGTTGCTTTTTGGTTTGTGCTTTTGTGCAGGGAGGAGGGATTTGGGGGTTGATGATCGTGCTGCCGTTCATTTCAAAGAAGAAGAATTCGAAGAAGAATTTCAAAGTTGCATACTTCGATAATAAATGAACTTTTGAACATATAAATTTACTTTGAACTTTTTAGTTAGCCCTCTCCAGCCCCCTCTATCTATTAACCCCAACACTTTAAACCACTTTTTATAATGTTGTTTACATTCTCAATATGTGGTGGTATTTATGAACTTATGCACATTTTGTACCATATCGAGCCGGTTGGTGGTGTAGTGGCTTCAGCACTGGACTCCAAGGCAAGTGGTCCCAGATTTGAATCCAGCCGGCTCCTTGCACGCTTTCCATCGTGCTGGGATAGCAACTCGGCCTCATAAAGAACACAGACAAAATGCTAAAGAAAGGGCAAGGTAGCCAGCAGATGCAGCACAAAGCGTGGAGAGGAATAACATTATTCCAATCCATAGTTTAACTTTTTTAATATAATGCGTTATCGTTATAATTGTTGAATGTTGTTTTTGTTTTGTTGCATGTCACACGCTGACCTACACACCACCGCAAATTCCTAATACATGTAAATGTAAATGGTGAGTAAAGTTGGTCCTTGCTCCCTGATCATTGAAAGTGCTGGCACAGGTAGACAGATGGTGAAAATAGCTTTTGGCTCTCTGGCAGTCACAGGGCAGACATTGAATATAGAAGTTGGGATGTTACGCTGCAGTTGTACAAGATGTTGGTGAACCCACATTCAGGGCGTTGTCTTGAGTTTTGTTCATTCAGCTGGAAAGGATGCAGAAAAGTTTTACAAGGATGTTGCCAGGATACAAGGGACTGAGTTACAGAGGTTCAGCAGGCTAGGCTTTATTCACAAGTGTAAGAGAATGAGGTGTGATATATAAAATCATGAGGGTCATTAATAGGTTGAACGCATAGCAGAAGGTTGGGGATTCTAGAACTACAGTCTTTTTTCATTTTCCTTTATTCTATGGAAATAGATTGTTGTGATCTGGATAAACCAAATGAAAGGCTGATGAAACCAGACTTAAAAGGAAATTAGGTGATTGCTTGATTTCTTCTGGAGAAAGACCAGAATGGTGGCGCTAATTTAAGCAACACGCATAAAAGTCCTGACGAAGGGTCTTGGCCCAAAACGTCGACTGTATCTCTTCCTAGAGATGCTGCCTGGCCTGCTGCGTTCACCAGCAACTTTTATGTGTGTTGCTTGAAATTCCAGCATCTGCAGAATTCCTCGTGTTTGCGGCTCTAATTTAAGTAGCTTTTTCAAAGGGTTAACATAGGAAAAGTGGCACTTTATGATTCGATTGGAAACCATTCTTATGACTGAGTGGTTTGGAAGTCCAGTTGGACATTGAGGGTGTGGGATTGGTGTCAAGTTTAGTCCAGCCTAATTTCCTATCCTTAAGTATTTTATCATTGCAATTTTTTATCTGCTGCCGGCCCACAAGATAATAAGCAACAAATCTGATCTAGGGGTGTGCTGAGTCACAAGAGATTCTGAGGATGCTGGAAATCTTGAGCAACATGCACAAAATGCTGGAGGAAGTGAGCAGGTCAGGCAGCATCTATGGAGGGAAATAAAAAGTTAACAGTTCGGGGCAAAAACCCTTCTTTGGGACTCAGGAATGTGTTGAGTTACGGACTGGGAATAAGATTGATTCAAATGCTGCCAATCCATTACACAGTCCTCACCCACACCTGACCTTGCTCTTCATCAAATGCATTGCTAGCTGCTTTACAAGATGCTCTTCATTTCCCATTTTTGTACAATTCTGTTGTTTTGTGCTTGTACAGTATTAATTGTATTTATTATTTCTGTGTATACTGTCTGCTCTGAGTTTCAAGAGAACAAGGAATTTCAATGCACCCTGAGATTAATTTTAATGACAGTAAATTCATCTCATCCTTCCTCTGCTATCTCGGGCCCTGAACCATATCAGGACCAAACTTTGCTTTGCCTTTCAAGTGCTAGCTGATGTTTTAACTCAATTTGTAACTTCTTTCCTCTTACTGGCAGATAATTCGGGGCACATGATTGAATTTCTCAACAAGGCCCCAGAAGGTTCTCTTGTCTTCATGGCAACATTTGATGACAGTTATAGCAGGTGAGTGTAACTAAACCCTGCCCTTTGTAGGAGGGTGGGGTTAGGTTAAAGAATGATGCTGTGATTGATGTGACCCATTGATATGCTCCATAATAATTAACTGATCCTGATCCACTACACATTCTAATTCCAAGTGTGTTTTTGCCAGTAAGAAAGAAATATACCTGAAATAAACAATAGAACCATAGAACACTACAGCACAGAAAACAGGCCATTCGGCCCTTCTAGTCTGTGCCGAAACATTATTCCGCTAGTCCCATTGACCTAAATCCAGTCCATAAACCTCCAGACCTCTCCCATCCATGTACCTATCCAATTTATTCTTAAAACTTAAGAGTGAGCCTGCATTTACCACGTCAGATGGCAGCTCGTTCTACACTCCCACCACTCTCTGAGTGAAGAAGTTCCCCCTAATGTTCCCCCTAATCCCTTCCCCTTTCACCCTAAAGTCTCTCGTAATTATCTCTCCTAATCTAAGTGGAAAGAGCCTATTCACATTTATTCTGTCTATACCCCTCATAATTTTGTAAACCTCTGTCAAATCTCCCCTCATTCTTCTATGCTCCAAGGATCTCAAGTCTCAGTCTTTCATAATCTATATGAATACCCAGGAAAAGTTGGCCTCTGCAGCTTGGAGTAAATCTGGTGTATTTGTTTTATGTATAGATATAAAACAGTAACAGGCCCTTCCAGCCAAAGAGACCGACACCTCCCATTTACTCCCATGTGACGAATTAACCAACTAACCCATTACCCTTTGGAATGTGGGAGGAAACCAGAGCTCCCAGAGGAAACCCACGGGATAACCAGGAGGACATACATACTCCTTGCAGACAGCGGCAGGAATTGAACCTGGGTTGCTGGCACTGTGATAGTGTTACACTAACCGTTACATTACCGTGCCACAAAAATTGATTCACTGGATTTGGAACTAAACAACCTATGAAGTGGAATTACCCCCGTGCAGTAGAGAAGAACATGTTGTATTTTTGTTGAAGGAAGAGATTTCAAAGGAGTGTTCAAAGAGATAACTATAGATAGGCCGATTTTCCAAGCTGGGCAGACTAAAACAAATGCCTGAATCCTGAAGAAGAGTCTCAGCCCAAAACATCGACTACTCTTTTCCACAGATGCTGCCTGGCCTGCTGTGTTCCTCCAGCATTTTGTATGCGTTGTCTGCATCCATGCTAGGGCCCCACTGCTCTTCCTCTGCCACTGATCATGCCACTAACTCCCACTCTCTCCATCTCACACACAACCTCCAAATCCCTTGGTCTCCACTTGCTCCTCTGAATGTCCTTCCCCTACCACCACCTCACCTCCAGTGAGCTCTCCAATTAACTGCCCCCTTCTGATCCTGACCTAACCCCTGCTCTGTCTTTACCAGCCTCTCTGGAACTCCCGCTCTTTGGTGCTTAACAGTCTGGCCTCAGCAAAGACCTCATCTTTGTAGCTCTGATCCCACACTTTAATGGCTTCCAGGCCAGCCATGATGTTCAATCTTTTTGAAATTCCTCAGGCAATCTGCCTACTCCTTTGGTAGGAAGTCCCTAACTCCATTATTTATTCAGAGATACAGCACGTTAGCAGGCCCTTCTGGCCCAATGAGCCCACACAGCTCTATTATACCCATGTGTCCAATTAAGCTACTAACCTGCATGTCTTTGGAATGTGAAAGGAAACCGGATTACCCAGGGGAAAACCCACTCAGTCACGGGGAGAATGTACAAACTCTTTAAAGACAAGCAGTGGGAATTGAACCTGACTGGCTGGCATAATCTTAAGATGGGAAAGTATGGGGGTGAGGGGGATGTCAGAGGTATGTTTTTGTACAATGTATAGCGAACATGTGGAATGCCCTGCCAGGTGTGCTGGTAGAGGCAGATACTTTAGAGACATTAAAGAAACCCTTAGATAGATACATGCTTGATATAAAAATGGAGAGCTATGTAGGAGGAAAGGGTTAGATTGCTCTTAGAGTAGGTTTAAAAAGTCACTACTATATTGTAGACTGAAGGGCCCTAACTGTGCTGTAATGTTCTATGCTTTAAAAATCTTGAAAAGTCATATTTTGTTCTGAACAAGACAATTGGTTACTTTCTACTCATACTGGGTTTATAATTGAATAACTGCCTTTCCTGCTTATTCCAAGGATGACAGAAGATGCCAAGAAATACATTGAGGGGCTGGGCAGCAAGGAGATCCGGAAAATGGCTTTCCGGGGTAACTGGGTCTTTGTTGGCACCAAAGGGTTCACACTGCCAAAGGACTATGAGAGGGAAAAGGTTGGTCACTTCAAGAATTATGCAATCCTTCACAAGGAAAGCGTTCTCATTTCTAATTATTTTTGTACGCAGGGTTATGTCATAGAGCTCTGGCAGGGAATGGACCCGAGTGCGCGACACAGACACTGAAGTACTAGGGACAGGACTAGGATACAGGGTGAGGGCAAGGACAAGGACACGAAAACCAGGAACCCGGAACAGGACTGGACAAGAGAGCTAGGAGCCCGGGCTTGGACTCTCAGCCAGAGACTGGACAAGGACCCAGTACCTGGGTCTTGCCTCTGGCTCGGACCCCAGAACTAGGCAAGGATGAGGCTTGGCAGGAGGCTGGAGGCTAGAGACTTGAGGCGAGGCTTGGCAGGAGGCAGGAGGCTGGAGTCTTCAGGCTTGAGGCTAGAGACTAGAGGCGAGGCTTGGCAGGAGGCTGGAGTCTTCAGGCTTGAGGCTAGAGACTAGAGGCTTGAAGCGAGGCTTGGCAGGAGGCAGGAGGCTGGAGTCTTCAGGCTTGAGGCTAGAGACTAGAGGCGAGGCTTGGCAGGAGGCAGGAGTCTTCAGGCTTGAGGCTAGAGACTAGAGGCTTGAAGCGAGGCTTGGCAGGAGGCAGGAGGCTGGAGTCTTCAGGCTTGAGGCTAGAGACTAGAGGCAAGGCTTGGCAGGAGGCTGGAGTCTTCAGGCTAGAGGCTAGAGACTCGAGGCAAAGCTTGGCAGGAGGCTGGAGACTTGAGGCGAGGTTTGGCAGGAGGCTGGAGGCTCCTCCTGGGCAGGGCGCGGTTCCCTTGGGCAGGGCACGGTACTCCACCCGACGGAGGCAAGGGACAGGAAGGGACAGAACCAACCGCAGGTAACGGCAAGACGGCCTGGCTGACCCGACAGAGGCAAGGGACAGGAGGGGACAGAACCAATCGCAGGTAACGGCAAGACGGCCTGGCTTACCTGACGGAGGCAAGAGTTAGGAAGGGGCAGAACCAACCGTAGGTAACGGCAAGACAGCTTGACTTACCCGGTGGAGGCAAAGTACAGAAAGGGAGCTAGGTACGGGGTGGCTCCAGGAGAAGACTGCAGGCGAGACGAGGGGAGAGTTACCAGCAAGACCAGGCAAGGCTTCAGACAATGCAAGCCGAAACCAGAACTTCAGGCGAGGCGAGAGTTACTGGCAAAACAAGGCAAGGCTTCAGGCGAGGAAACAGAAGGCAGAGGAAGGGATACAAGGTGTAAGGACAAGAACAATCCAGCAGCCAAGCCCTGGTCTCTGGAGGTATTTATGCAGCCAGCCCCAACGAGCATCAGCTGCCTCAATTAGAGCTCAACAAGAACAGAAACAGGATAGACAGGAAAACCTGGAGCAAGGGTCGATAGACCGGACCGTGAACCGGAATACAGACTTCACGGACCGGACCATGACAGGTTAGGGCTAAAGTGGAATCTTCTCTGAGTGAAAAGCTATGATAACCTCCTCTGGGGCTTTCCACATCACTCCAGAAATTTAATTGAGCATGTCCTTTCATAAGCCATGTGAGCCACTTCTGATTGAGCCCTACTTCAAATTACATTGTTCATCA
Source organism: Mobula hypostoma (assembly GCF_963921235.1). NCBI lineage: Eukaryota > Metazoa > Chordata > Chondrichthyes > Myliobatiformes > Myliobatidae > Mobula > Mobula hypostoma. The sequence continues at coordinate 24,087,555 of NC_086102.1, forward strand.
CGCAGCACCCGAAAAGTAGCATTACCAGCCAGAGATGCCCTGGAAATGTCTTAGAGGAACTTTTGAGGATTCTGGGCCCTTACTGGATGGAGTTTGGATGAGGGGAGCATCTCACTGAAACTAACCAAATACTGAAAGGTCTGGATAGAATGGATGTGGAAATGTTTCCGTTGCCAACTGTTTTAATGCCATGGACCCCGACCATTAACTGAGGGGTCCTTGAACCCCAAGTTGGGAACCCCCTGTCTATGAGGGTGCAGCCTCAGAATAAAGGGCTGTTTAAAACCGAAATATAAGGAATTTCTTCAGTTAGAGGATGAATCCATTGAATTCATTGCCACTGGGGGCAGAAGAGGCAAAGTCATTAGGTGCATTTAAGCTCGAGATTGGTAGGATCCTGATTGGTAATGGCGAGAAGGCTGGAGAATGGAGACAAGAAAGTCAACAGCTAATACTGAGCCACAACCTCGAGAGACATCTCCACTCAGTGCCATATTGACTGGAAGCTGATGGAGGAATTACTTAAGCAAAGTAAAATATTTCAACAAAGATGTTGAAAGAAATGATAAAATGGCAAACCAAATGAAGGAATGTCTGGAACTGGACTTCAAGGTTACTAAAGGCTTGGCTGCTGAAATTGTCCAGTTTATTTCCCCTTTATTAGGAAATGGTTTTAATTGGGAGTTTATCTGACGGTATATAGGAAATAGTTTTCCACTCTTTGGAACAATTCCACGGTGGCCCAGACTCTAAAGGTGACCAGCTATATTCTGTTGTACTAATGAGTGATCATTTGAACACTTAAAGCTAAACTGTACTAAGTTTCAACAAATCAGCAAGTCTCATTCAGGAAACACACACAAAATGCTGAAGGAACTCAGCAGTCAGACAGCATCTATGGAGAGGAATAAGCAGTCAACCCTTGGTCTTGGCTCGAAACATCAATTGGCGTCAACATAGCATGCCCACTACGTTTAAGGAACAACAACAGCAAAACAAAGCAACACACACAAAATACTGGAGGAACTCAGCAGGTCGGGCAGCATCTATAGAAATGAATAGATAATCGACTTTTTGGGCTGAGCCCCTTCATCAGGACTGAGAGGGAAGGGGGAAGATGCCAGAATAAAAATGTGAGAAGAGGGGAAAAAGGCTAGCTGGAAGGTGATAGGTGAAGCTAGGTGGGTAGTGAACGCCAAGGGCTGGAGAAGGAGGAATCTGATGAGAAAGGAGAGTGGACCACAGAAGAAAGGGAAGAAGGAGGAGACCCAGGGGGAGTGATAGGGAGACGCGAAGATGTAAAAGGTCAGAGTGGGGAATAAAGCAAACAAGCCCCTTGCGTACCCACCTACCAACCAACCAAGCACTCACACAGACAGTACTGAAGCATTCTCCACAGATGCTGCCTGAGGTACTGAGTATTTCAGCATTTCCTGTTCCTAACTCTGGCTCCCAGAATTGGTGGAACCTTGGATTCTGGAAAAGGAAATAATCTGTGAAGATATGGTTAAAGTTGACTTTTCATCTCAGAGCCACACGGAGGCTGCCAACTGGAATCTATAGTGCAGCATGAAACAGCAGTGAGGAACTTAATTTAAAAGGTATAGGTAGAGGAGAAGGGTGCAAGTCGTGGAAGTCAACGGAGCCAGTCTTGGGCAGTGCCAAAGCCATGGGTTGGGAGATACATGAATCCTGACCCTGCTACTGCAGATATTTGAAGAAGTGCAGAATCAAACTAGTAAGCTTACTGCCTATCACATCCATCTGGTGCCCCTCCTCCTTTCCTTTTTTCCCATGGTCCACTGTCCTCTACCACATTCCACCTTCTTCAGCCCTGTACCTTTTATACCTATCACCTCCCAGCTTCTCACTTCATCCCACCACTTAGCTTCCCCCTCATCTAAATTCACCTATCACCTTCCAGCTTGTACTCCTTCCCATTCTCCACCATCTTATTCTGGCTTCTTCCCTTTTCCTTTCCAATCACAATGAAGGGTCTCAATCCAAAACGTCGACTATTTATTCTTCTCCATAGATACTGCCTGACCTGCTAAGTTCCTCCAGGATATTGCGTGTGCTGCTCTGAAATTCTAGCATATGCAGAACCTCTTGTGTTTACCAGTTAAGCAGATACCCAGTTAAGATGGAGGGAAAGGAGCCCAAAGGTATTTATTCTGTGGATCATACTGTATTAGACCATAAGATATAGGAACAGAATTAGACTATTTGACCCATCGATTCTAGATATTCTAGATCTATAAGGAGTAATGAAAAATGAGAAGTACAATAATGTGTAAATACTTTCAAAATCTCTGGACTAAGTGACCTGGCCTCCATCTTAAATCAGGCATGGACTGTGGGGCGGTGGGGGGGGGGGGGCGGGAAGGAAGAGGGGTACCGGACTGAGGAGATAGGCAGGAAGCTTACTGGTTTCATCCTGCACCTCTTTGCTCAGGCTGGAGGAGCAGCATCTTGTATTCTGTCTGGGAAACCTCCAACCTGATGGCATGAACATCGATTTCTCAAACTTCCATAGAACCATAGAACCATAGAAACTACAGCACAGAAACAGGCCCTTTGGCCCTTCTTGGCTGTGCTGAACCATTTTCTGCCTAGTCCCACTGACCTGCACACAGACCATATCCCTCCATACACCTCCCATCCATGTATCTGTCCAATTTATTCTTAAATGTTAAAAAAGAACCCGCATTTACCACCTCGTCTGGCAGCTCATTCCATACTCCCACCACTCTCTGTGTGAAGAAGCACCCCCTAATGTTCCCTTTAACCTTTTCCCCCCTCACCCTTAACCCATGTCCTCTGGTTTTTTTCTCCCCTTGCCTCAGTGGAAAAAGCCTGCTTGCATTCACTCTATCTATACCCATCATAATTTTATATACCTCTATCAAATCTCCCCTCATTCTTCTAGGCTCCAGGGAATAAAGTCCTAACCTATTCAACCTTTCTCTGTAACTGAGTTTCTCAAGTCCTGGCAACATCCTTATAAACCTTCTCTGCACTCTTTCAACCTTATTTATATCCTTCCTGTAATTTGGTGACCAAAACTGAACACAATACTCCAGATTCGGCCTCACCAATGCCTTATACAACTTCAGCATAACATTCCAGCTCTTATACTCAATACTTTGATTAATAAAGGCCAATGTACCAAAAGCTCTCTTTACGACCCTATCTACCTGTGACGCCACTTTTAGGGAATTTTGTATCTGTATTCCCAGATCCCTCTGTTCCACTGCACTCCTCAGTGCCTTATCATTAACCCTGTATGTTCTACATTGGTTTGTCCTTCCAACGTGCAATACCTCACACTTGTCAGTATTAAACTCCATCTGCCATTTTTCAGCCCATTTTTCCAGCTGGTCCAAGTCCCTCTGCAGGCTCTGAAAACCTTCCTCACTGTCTACTACACATCCAATCTTTGTATCATCAGCAAACTTGCTGATCCAATTTACCACATTATCATCCAGATCATTGATATAGATGACAAATAACAATGGACCCAGCACTGATCCCTGTGGCACACCACTAGTCACAGGCCTCCACTCAGAGAAGCAATTCTCTACCACCACTCTCTGGCTTCTTCCATCGAGCCAATGTCTAATCCAATTTACCGCCTCTCCATGTATACCTAGCGACTGAATTTTCCTAACTAACCTCCCATGCGGGACCTTGTCAAAGGCCTTACTGAAGTCCATGTAGACAATATCCACTGCCTTCCCTTCATCCACTTTCCTGGTAACCTCCTCGAAAAACTCCAACAGATTGGTCAAACATGACCTACCACGCACAAAGCCATGTTGATTCTCCCTAATAAGCCCCTGTCTATCCAAATGCTTGTAGATTCTGTCTCTTTGTACTCCCTCCAATAACTTACCTGCTACGGACATTAAACTCACCGGCCTATAATTTCCCGAATTACTTTTCGATCCTTTTTTAAACAACGGAACAACATGAGCCACCCTCCAATCCTCCTGCACTTCACCCGTAGACAGTGACATTCTAAATATTTCTGCCAGGGCCCCCGCAATTTCAACACTAGTCTCCTTCAAGGTCCGAGGGAACACTCTGTCAGGTCCCGGGGATTTATCCACTTTAATTTTCTTCAAGACAGCAAGCACCTCCTCCTTTTCAATCTGTACAGTTTCCATGGTCTCACTACTTGATTCCCTCAATTCCATAGATTTCATGCCAGCTTCCTTAGTAAATACAGACGCAAAAAACCTATTTAAGATCTCCCCCATTTCCTTTGGTTCCGCACAAAGCCAACTACTCTGATCTTCAAGAGGACCAATTTTATCCCTTACAATCCTTTTGCTCTTAATATACTTGTAAAAGCTCTTTGGATTATCCTTCACTTTGACTACCAAGGCAACCTCATGTCTACTTTTTGCCCTCCTGATTTCTTTCTTAAGTATTTTCTTGCACTTCTTATACTCCTCAAGCACCTGATTTACCCCCTGTTTCCTATACATTTCATACAACTCCCTCTTCTTCTTTATCAGAGTTGCAATATCCCTTGAGAACCAAGGTTCCTTATTCCTATTCAATTTGCCTTTAATCCTGACAGGAACATACAAACTCTGATTGTATTGTAATTGCTTCCCCCCTCCCCCGCTTACCATTTCCCATTCTTGTTTCTCTCTCTCACCTTATTCCCGTACCTGCCCTTCACCTCCCTCTGGTGCTCCTCCCCCTTCCCTTTCTTCCATGGTCTTCTGTCCTCTCACTTTTTCAGTTCTGATTAAAGTTCCTTGATATGAAACAATAAATTTGTTTCTTTTCTTTTCCCTTGGACTTTACCTGAAAGCATCCTTCATGTTCTGTTTTTGTTTAAAGGAAAGCTGGGTTATTTTGAAGGAATAATGATTGAAGGATTGGATTTTTGTTCCTCTTTATCAGGAAGAGGGATCAGTGAGGAAGAGAAGTCATACTTCTATATCAAAACATTTTATTTCCCTTTGTGTTTGGACAGATTATCAACTGTAAGAAAGTGACGAATAAATACAGTGTGTGGCCACCGGAAATCCAGATTCTTGGCTGCTTTTCACCAAAGACAGACTACCTATAGGAGACGTCCTTGGCCTCTGTGCCTGGCCAGAGCCTGGCTCAGTTCCTGTGTCAGGCTTAGATGAACAGTCTGCTCCATTCACTGGTGCAGTTTGTGAACCGCCAAAGGAAACAGCAGCAGTCTAAATAATATATTAACAATCGGTCAGCTTGTAAAGGAGATGAAAGTAAAGCTGTATCAAGAACATAATTTTAACCATATAAAATAATAAAAACATTGCAACGTATCCCATCATTTACTTTGCATGCCATGCTACTAGATCCCTGATGGGTGTGTCAGAATTAAAATTGCCATTCAATTCTCCTAGTTGCTCAAATCTGTGACACAGTCAGATTTTCTCACAAGGAGACTGATGGTCCCACAAACGAATTGGGTCTCAATTTTCACCAGCCGCTGATCTTATTGCTCACAGGTGTCACATTTCTGAAATAAATTGAATAATAGTGATGCACAAATGGAATTTTTGGAAGAATTTCTAAGAGTAAGGTCAGTGCTTTGGTTGAGCAATCTAGGTTGCTTTATCTCCTGCCTCAAAGGGTCATCTCTGCACTTTCAGTGCTGGGTTCAGCTTCAGTTTGAGCTAGCCAGAGTTCTTGGAGGCGATAATATTGCAGCACTTTGGAAGTCCTGACAGCTGTTACCTAATATCTGATGTAAGGGGTTTCTTCTTTTATGTTACTGCGTCGTCTAATTAAAATGGCTTCTTTGTTATGTTAACTGCTGAGAATGTCCTCCCGCTTTTAGTTTGTTTGGATCATGTTACTGATAAGAGGATGAACAAACCAATTGGGATAGTTGTTATGATTTCTGTGTGTCTGTAAATTAGTGTGATGCGTGGGTTTTTGGGCAGAAGGCGGGAGAGAGAGACAGAGAATGGACCAGGTGCTATGAATCCGCTAAAGGGGTCAGACCCTGAGCAGGAGTCCGAGGTCCAGGGTGTTCGGCGAGGAGAAGAGATGGAGACGGACTCATGTGGAGCATCTGGTCGACCACCGTTGTTGGTCCCGGGCGGCAGGTCAGGGTGGTCCGAGGGGTCGCAGGGTGAAGAAGGAGGGTCCTGAGCTCCAACTGTTTGTGCACGAAGAGATTGAACTTTGATAAGTGTGGCGGCTTTTATTTTCCTTTTATATTTTATTCTCTATTAATTACATAGTTCCAGTAATATCTATAAACTGTAAATCATTTAATCGTATCTGGTGTATTGTCTGTTATTTGGCGGGGTGGGGTACATCACACAGCATCCACACAAACTAATTACCCAGTTTGGCGGGGCCGAGGGCTATCTCCCTAGACGACAGTGAGCTGAGCGACCCTGAGGCTGGCCAGGGGGGCTACACTGAGAATGTAAAATGAGAGAAATCTACAAGATTGGCTTTATTTATCACATGTACATTGAAACATACAGTGAAATGCATCTTTACGTCAACGACCAACGCAATCCGAGGATGTGCTGGGGAGCAGCCCACAATTATCACTATGCTTCTGGAGCCAACAAGGCATGTCCACAACGAATCCTGACCTACATGTCTGTGGAATGTGGAAAGAAACTGCAGCAGTCAGAGGAAGCCCACACAGTCACGGGAAAACACACAAACTCCTTACAGACAGTGGTGAGAAGGGCACTCCGATCTTCTGATCCCTAGTGCTGTAAGGCATTACACTGACTGCTAACCGCTACATATCACCTGCTAGTGTACAACAAACACAAGCTACGCCGTTGAGTTTGAAAAATGACTTACTTTACAAAAATAATTACGCTAACAAGAGGTATGGATTTAGTCAAAAAGAAAGCTGCTGTGGAAAATGCCAATGGTGTCAGGAGGAGGTGGATTAACTTCAACACATTTGTAGTTTGAATTTGAATAAACAGGAAATAATATCAGAGATAGGGATAGCTGATCAGAGATAGTGTCACGGCTGCAGAAAAGGAGGAAGTCATCGAGGAGTTGTCTATGGAGTCATTGTGGGTGCAAGTTAGAAACAGGAAGGTGTCATTAACTTCTGGGTGTTTTTTATAGACCACCCAATTGTAACAGGAACATCGAGGAGCAGATAGGGAGACAGATTCTGGAAAGGTGTAATAATAACAGGGTTGTCGTGACGGGGGATTTTAATTTCCCCAGTATTGATTGGCATGACCCTAGAGCAAAGGGTTTAGATGGGGCAGAGTTGGGTGTGTTCAGGAAGGTTTCCTGATGCAATATGTAGATAAGCCTACAACAGGAGAGGCTGTACTTGATCTGGTATTGGGAAATTAACCTGGTCAGGTGTCGGGTCTCTCAGTGGGAGAGCATTTTGGAGATAGTGATCATAATTGTATCTCCTTTATAATAGCATTGGAGAGGGATAGGAACAGACAAGTTAGGAAAGTGTTTAATTGGAGTAAGGGGAAATATGAAGCTATCAGGTGGGAACTTAGAAGCATAAATTGGGAGCAGATGTTCTCAGGGAAATGTATGGCAGAAACGTGGCAAATGTTAGGAGATATTTGAGTGGCGTTCTGCATAGGTACATTGCAATGAGACAGGGAAAGGATGGTAGAGTACAGGAACTATGGTGCACAAAGGCTGTTGTAAATCGATCAAGAAGAAAAGAAAAGCTCATGAAAGGTTCAAAAAACTAGGGAATGATAAAGATCTGGAAAATTATAAGGCTAGCAGGAAGGAGCTTAAGAATGAAATTAGGAGAGCCAGAGGAGCCATGAGAAGGCCTTGGCGGGCAGGATTAAGGAAAACCCCAAGGCATTCTACAAGTATGTGAAGAGCAAGAGGATAAGATGTGAAAGTATAGGACCAAACAAGTGTGACAGTGGAAAAGTGTGTATGGAGGAGGTAGCGGAGGTACTTAGTGAATACTTTGCTTCAGTATTCACTATGGAAGAGGACCTTGGCGATTGTAGGGACGACTTACAATGGACTGAAAAGCTTGAGCATATAGATGTAACTCTCGCTTCATCTAGCAGCTTAATATAGGGGGTGACAGCCCCAGGCCCAGCCAAACTTAAGAAATTTTGTTTGGGTGGATGCTGTGCGATGTGTCCCCTGTTACAAATCAGTACCCTGAAATAACAAACAGTACACAATATACAATTAAATGATTAAGCTTCATAATTCTTACTTTGACTATATGGCTAGTAAAGAAAATGAAAAAAAAGAAAAAGGCTCATTCTTATGAAACAGCCTATTGCGCAAAGTTGGAGCTCACTGATCAGCTGGTCATCCAGCATCGACCTCCTCTGACCCTCGCTCCAAGTCCACTCCGTCTGGCTGTCTACCAGCTCTCTCCAGTCTCTCCACATCTCTCCCTGTCCAAAGGCCATGAAAATCTCTCTTCCAGATTAACAAGAAAGAAGAATAGCATTCCAAACCCCATTACCTCTAGTCATGACTCAAACATTGCCGCTACAGAAAACCCATTGCATTATCAGCGAAACTTTACTGCATGTTACATAGACATTAAGAAAGAGGATGTGCTGGAGCTTTTGGAAAGCATCAAGTTGGATAAGTCAGCAGGACTGGACGAGATATACCCCAGGCTACTGTGGGAGGCAAGAGAGGAGTCTGCTGAGCCTCTGGCAGTGATCTTTGCATCATCACTGGGGATTGGAGCAGTTCCAGAGGATTGGAGGGTTGCAGATATTGTTTCCTCATTCAAGAAAGTGAGCAGAGATAGCCCAGGAAATTATAGACCAGTGAGTCTTACTTCAGTGGTTGGTAAGTTGAAGGAGAAGATCCTGAGAGGCAGGATTTATGAACATTTGGAGAAGAATAACATGATTAGGAATAGTCAGCATGGCTTTGTCAAAAGCAGGTTGTGCCTTAAGAGCCTGATTGAATTTTTTAAGAATGTGACTAAACACATTGATGAAGGCAGAGCAGTAGATGTAGTGTATACGGATTTCAGCAAGGCATTTGATAAGGTATCCCATGCAAGGCTTATTCAGAAAGTAAGGAAGCATGGGATCCAAGAGGACTTGCTTTGTGGATCTAGAACTGGCTTGCCCACAGAAGGGAAAGAGTGGTTGTAGACGGGTCATATTCTGCATGGAAGTTGGTGACTAGTGGTGTGCCTCAGGGATCTGTTCCGGGACCCCATGATTTTTATAAATGACCTGGATGAGGAAGTGAAGGGAAGGGTTAGTAAATTTGCTGATGACACAAAGGTTGGGAGTGTTGTGGATAGTGTGATGGGCTGTCAGAGGTTACAGCGGGACATCGATAGGATGCAAAACTGGGCTGAGAAGTGGCAGATGGAGTTCAACTCAGATAAGTGTGCATTGGTTCATTTTGGTAGATCAAATATGATGGCAGAATATAGTATCAATGGTAAGACTCTTGGCAGTGTGGAGGATCAGTGGGATCTTGGGGTCCGAGTCCATAGTACACTCAATGCTGCTGCACAGATTGATTGTGTGGTTCAGAAGATATACGATGTATTGGCCTTCATCAACCGTGGGATTGAGTTCAAGAGCTGAGAGGTAATGTTACAGCTATATAGGACCTAGTCAGACCCCACTTGGAATACTGTGCTCTGCTCTGGTCACTTCATTACAGGCAACACTTGAATGGTGTAACCACACATTTCACCCACATGATAACAGATTAGCATAGTGACTTTAAAATTCACTGTTGAAGCTTTGTCTTTATTAGTCATCAGCTCAATGGTAGCCCCCTTTCCATCTCCATTGGTCCTTTTCCTTGAGAAATCGGTGTTATCATTGTTACTAAACTCAGTAAGAATTTTAAATAACTGTGGAATAAACCTGGGAATGATTTGGGCTCCGCCACATTTCATCGTCTCTTCACTGTAAAGAGGTTTCATCATTGTTCTTATCAGGCTATAACCCATTGGTGTCCACTTTCAGTCCCAGATAGTGAAACTCTAGTTGATCAGAAGTTAATTTATTTTGTAACACAAAGTTAAATGACCCTTGAGTGGATTTCTCCATTATGATAATTTCATTTATATTGATCTGCCAGTTCAAAATAAAGCTTAGCCAGCTTTACAGTAGTTATTAATTTTTTTAGCTGGTCTCTTCCCGAACAAGGGTGATCACACCATGTGACTTGGTGCCATTTAAGTGGATTATAGACAGTTAATCTTTATAGATTCAGATTCTGATTTATTTATTTATTACAGAATCATAAAAAGAGTACAGCACAGAACCATGCTCTTAGATTAGATTAGATTATGAGAACACTCAGTCCTCTTTTATTGTAGTTTAGAAATGCATACATGCATTAAGAAATGATACAATGTTTCTCTGGAGTGATATCACAGAAAAACAGGACAAACCAAAGACTAACACTGACAGAACCACATAATTATAACATATAGTTACAGCAGTGCAAAGCAATACCATAATTTGATGAAACCATGGGCACAGTAAAAAAAGTCACAAAGTCTCCGAGTTGATCGACCCCCGAGTCCCCGATAGCAGGCGGCAAAGGGAGAAACTCACTGCCATAAACCTCCAGGCACCGTCAACTTGCCGATGCCTTGGAAGCAGCCGACCACAGCCGACACTGAGTCCGTCCATCTGAAAACTTCGAGCCTCCGACCAGCCCCTCCGATACAGGCTCCTGAGGGCCATCCTTTGCCGAGCACCTTCGATCTCGCCCCGGCCGCTGAAACAAGCAAAGCCGAGGATTCGAGGCCTTCTGCTCCAGAGATTCCTGTTACCACACAGTAGCAGTGGCAGCGAAGCGGGCATTTCAGAAGTTTTCCAGATGTTCCTCTGTACTCTCACGTCTGTCTCCATCAAATCAGAATTGTTCATGGTCCCCTACTCGACAGATTACAGATATCATTCACCGAGAGGCCGTGCCATCTTCGGTCCATCTAGTCCATGCTGAAACCATTTAAACTACCTACTCACATCAACCTGCACTGGGACCATAGCCCTCCATACCCCCACCATCCATGTACCTACTTAAACTTCTCTTGAACATTCAGATTGAGCTGGCATGCACCACTTGCACTGGCAGCTCATTCCACACTCTCACCACCTTGAATGAAGAAGTTTCCCCTCATGTTCCTCTCAAAATTTTCACCTTTTGCCCTTAACACATGACCTTTAGTTGAAGTCCCACCCAACCTCAATGGAAAAAGCCTGCTTGCATTTTCCCTATCGATAACCCTCATAATTTTGTATGCCTCTATCAATTCTCCCCTCAATCTTCTACATTCCAAGAAATAAAGCCATAACCTATTCAATCTTTCGTTATAAATCGGGTCCTCCAGTCCCAGAAACATCCTTGTAACATGTACGTCAAAACATAGAGTGAAATGTGTCCTTTGCAGTAATGACCAACACAACCTAAGAAAAGATTTCTGGTGCCAACTTGGCACGCACATGATGTTCAGCAACAAAACAAGCCCCTTTCCTCCCTCCCATCCACCCAAACACTCATTAACATCCCAACTCTGCAAAATAACATACCCACGATGCTCAAAACAGACAGCAAGTACCAAAACAATAAGAAGCCCTCTTCCTCACACCCTCCCATCCACTCACCCATGTGAACAGTCCTCCAACCCCTGGACAGGCCTCTGTTCCTCCAGTCTCCAGTGTCCAGGCTTTGGTCATCGGGCTTTGAGTTCTGGACTTCCGATCGAAGCTTTGATCTTCAGTACCGACCGCAGACTAACTTTGATTTCCCTGCACTTTTCCCTCAATTTCACTTAGAGAAGCATTATCCCTGGAAATAATAACAGGAAAATCCTGGAAATTACAAACCACTGAACCTAAAGGGTAAAGAGGTGCTTTGAACAGGCTGGCTATAAGGGATTGAGGGCCAAGTAGTGGCCCTCCTCTGTACCTAGGATTGGCTCAAAGAGGGAAAAAGGGTTTATCCTCAAGAAACACATAAATAGGACACGTTGTGCCTGTCTTTTGTGAGCAGACTCCAAGAGCAGAGCTGGGACCAGCTGGAGGAATATCACCCATGTGCATAATACATAATTGTCTTGTTTATGCTTCATTATATTGTGTCTGGGTTAATCACAATATCTGCCAATCAAATGGAGCATTTGCTGGCAGGTTCAGGTGATAAATGTTGGTGTCCTTGAAAGTCTAAACATAGCCAGAATTGAGGAAAAACACACCTTGGGTGACATCTTATTCTAAAAGAAGGCTGTCAGCGACTAAAGTATTTCTACAGGAGCCGAGAATGTGAAGAAAAAAATAAGGGTCAATTGCTTCAACAAGAGCAGAAGAGTGTATTCTTTTAGTATACACACATCCATCATAAGAATCTCAAGCAAACAACCAGAGACAGATCATACTGTGAGGTTCCCAACAATATCAATGTGAAAAAATGTAATAGCAGGATTAACAATTTCCGACCCAGACTGCACATGATAGGTATCACAGAGCTACAGCTTCAGCTGTATGGTTAAAAAGTTTCACATTTTCCTGTGCATCACCATTCAAGTTATAGAATCTTATGCACAGCGACAAATGAAATTTGCTGCAAAAACTTATAGAGTCATAGAGTACTACAGCACAGTAACAGGCCATTCAGCCCATCTAGTCCATGCTGAACTATTTTTTGTCTAGTCTAATTGACTTGCTCGCAGACCATAGCCCTCCATATCCCTCCCATCCATGTACCTATCCAAATTTCTCTTAAATGTTGAAATCGAACCCAAGTCCACCACTTCCACTGGCAGTTCATTCCACACTCTCACCACCCTCAGAGTGAATAAGTTCCCCTTAAATATTTCACCTTTCACCCTTAATCCGTGACTTCCAGTTCTAGTTCTAGTTTAACCCATTATCATTGGGTAATGGATACAAAATACTGGAGAAACTCAGCAGGTCAGGTACCTCTTTGGAGAAGAATAGAGAGTCAACGTTTCAGAGCAAGTCCCCCATCAGGATTTCCAGCATCTGCAGAATCTCTTGTATTTAACATTATCATTGTCAGTGATGACTTATCAAAGAGCATCTGACATTCAATTTGCATTTCAGTCAAGTTGCTTTCATTCTCCTCTATTATGAAGAAATTAAAACCAGCCTCAGCTGGAGGATTCCACTACCATGCCCCTGGTGACACGACATGACCATGAGCATGTCAACACACCTCTTGATGAGCCCGGGGTCCCTGCTGTTATTCCACCCATGGAACATAGGATTTGAGTGGGGTGGCTCATCCAAGCTCCAGACAGCCTCAATGCCAGTTGAATTTAGTGAATTTAGTGAATTCTGGTGGGGGGGGGGCTCTGTAGGGTAATGCATTTGGGAGAAATGTGCATAATTCATATCCACCAACATTGAGTTGGGGTTCACTTTACGATGCTAGTCTGACTTGATGACGTAGTTATGTGAAGTTTATAACCATGCTTAAAATGTTCTATGTTTGGAGGACAATGAAGGAGTTCTGATGGTTTCACCTTTCACCAAACAGCTTTTCTATTTTGTTTATGAAACCATACAGGCATAATATAAAATATAAATCAATGTCAATGATTTAGGTCACCTGAGCATTAAAAATTGAATCTGTCTTATGCCGTGTGGAGGATGATGTCAGAACTAAGTCTCGTCAGTGAACTCAGTGCAATAAGCTCCTGATTATCACTATGAATGCAAATTGCACCCAGTGGCTCCAGTTTATGCTAGTAGAGGTTTAAACATGTGGTGCATGACTTGTGTTGGAAAACATTAGGACGATTAAGGTGAACTGCAGACAGAGGTGTCTGTTCCATCATTAGTAGGGAGAATTTGTTATGTACTATACTATTGTGCTGCTGCTACCTCCATGACAATTATACCCAGTGCACGTATCCCCTTGACAATAAAGTTTCGACCTGAACTCGTAACATCACAGCTGATACTGAATGATGAAATGAGTACTGAGTTAAGAGGATTTAAATGGCAGAAATGAAATATATTAAATAATGTAATTAAACTCAGAGGATCAAACCCCCTATGTGACAATCGGGTCTGATGAGGTGTTAACCTTGGACCCTGCAGGACGCAAGTACGGAAATTGCTGGGACTCTAGCAGAGATATTTTAAATATTCTTAGTGACAGGAGAGGTACCAGAGGGCTGGAGGATAGCCAATATTATTCCACTGTTTAAAAAGGGCTCTAAATAGAACTCAGAAAATTATAGGCTGGTGAGTCTGATATTAGTTGTGGGAAACTTATTGGAAGGTATTCTAAGGGACTAGATATATAAGTATTTGGATAGACATGGACAGATTAAGGATAGTCAGCATGGTTTTGTGCATGGTAGGTCATGTCTAACCAACTTCATAGCGTTTTTCAAGGAAGTTATCAGGCAAGTGGATGAAGGCAAGTCAGTAGATATTGTCTATGTGGACTTTAGAAAGACATTTGACAAGGTCCCGCATGGGAGGCTGGTCAAGAAAGTTCAGTTGCTCAGCATTCAAGATGAGGTAGTAAATTGGATTGGATTGCATATTGGCTTTGTGGGAGAAGCAAGAGAGCAGTAGTAGAGGGTTGCCTCTCTGACTGGAGGCCTGTGACTAGTGGTGTGCCACAGGGATCGCTGCTGGTCCTTTGCTGTTTGCCAACAATATCAATGATCTGGATGATAATGTAGTTAACTGGATCAACAGATTTATGGATAACACTAAAATTGGGGGTATGGTGGACAGTGAGGAAGTTTATCATGGCTTGCAGAGGGATCTCTATCAGCTAGAAAAACGGGCTGAAAAATGGCAGATAAAATTTAACACAGATACGTGTGAGGTTTTGCACTTTGATAGGACCTAACAGGGTAGTTCTTATGCAGTGAACAGTAGGGCACTGAGGAGTGTGGTAGAACAAAGGGATATGGGAATATATAATTTATTGAAAGTGGCATCACAGGTGGATGGGGTCATAAAAAAAGCTTTATAAAGAAATATATCAACGTACAGAAGAAAGGATGTCATGTTGAAGTTGTATAAGACTTTGGTGAGGCTTTGGAGTACTGTGTGCAGTTTTGGTCACCTACCTACAGGAAAGATATAAACAAGGTTGAAAGAGTGTAGAGAAAACTTACAAGGGTGTTGCCAGGTCTGGAGGACTTGAGTTAAAAGGAAAGACTGAATAGATTAAGACTGTATTCTTTAGAGTGTAGAAGATTGAAAGGCAAAATAATACAACTGTGGCTGACAAGGGAAGTCAAAGCTAATGTACAAACAAATGAGAGGGCATACAACAGAGCAAAATTAGTGGGAAGGCATAGGATTGGGAAGCTTTTAAAATCCTACAGAGAGCAACTAAAAGAATCATTAAGATCATTTTGGAATGTCTGTTTGGTACTTCCTGCTCCCTCCCCTCTCCCTGCCCTCAGTACACAATAGAGACCCATATCAGAATCAAGTTTATCATCACTCACATAGGTCATGAAATTTGTCTTTATGTGGAAGCAGTACAGTCCAATACATAAAATTACTACAAAAGTGTTATGTGTGTGTGTGTGTCTAAGACTCTTGCACAGTACTGTCTACAACTGATTGAGATGATAAAGTGATAAAATGGATCAGCAAATTTGCAGATGTAACAAAGATTGGGAGTACCATCAACAGCAAGGAAGGCTCTCAAAGCTTGCAGTGTGATCTGAATCAGCTGGAAAAATGAGCTAAAATGCAAAATGGAATATAACACAGAAAAGTGTGATGTGTTCCGCATTGTTAGGGCAAACCATGGTAGGACTTACATAGTAAATAATAGGGCACTGAGGTGTGTGTTAGAACAAAGGGATTTAGGAATATAGATCTATAATTCCTTGAATGTGGTGTTATCGATGATGATAAAGAGAGCATTTGTCACAGAACCTTCAAAACTCAGATCATGAGTATATGAATGCAAATGTTAAGTTGAAATTGTATAAGACACTGGTGAACTGAATTTGGAATATTGTGCGCTTTTCTGGTCACCTACTAACAGGAAAGATACCAATAAGCTTGAAGGAGTGCAGAGAAAATGTACAAGGATGTTGCTGGGTTTTGTGGACCTGCATTATAGGGAAAGGCTGAACAATCTTCAAGCAGGCTTATTTATGCCAGTGCCCAAGAAGGACGTGATGACCTGCCTCAATGCCTATCAGCCAGTGGCACTCACATCCACAGTGATGAAGTGTTTTGACAGGTTAGTGATGAAATTCATGAACACCTTCCTGAGAAGTGACTTAAATCTGCTCCAAGCACACACACAAAATGCTGGAGGAAGTCAGCAGGCCAGGCAGCATCTATGGAAAAGAGTATTATTGACATTTTTGGCCGAGACCCTTCAAAATGAAGGTTTTTGGCCCGAAGTGTCGACTGTTTATTCATTTCCATAATGGATTTCCAGCACAACAGGTCCACAGGAGGTGCTGTTTTATTAGCTACTCACTCAGTCAACCCTGGGAAAACTAGACAGTAAAGATGCATATATCAGGATGCCTTTTAGTGACCATAGCTCAGCATTTAATACTATCATCCCCTCAAAACTAATCAATAAATTTCAAGTCATTGGCCTCAATACCTCCTTGTGCAATTGCATCCTTGATTTCCTCACTTGCAGACCTGAATCAATTTGGATTGGCAACAATATGTCCTCCACAATCTCCATTAGCTCAGGTCCACCATAAGGCTGTGTGCCTAGCCCCCTGCTCTACTCGCTTTACACTTATGACTGTGTGGCTAAGCAAAGCTCCAATGCCATAATCAAGTTTGCTGATGACGTCACTCTTATTGGCCGAATCAAAGGTGGTGACAAACCAGCATATAGGAGAGAGATTGGAAATCTGGTTGAGTGGTGCCACAACAACAATCACTTAATCAATGCCAACAAGACCAAGAAGCTGACTGTTGACTTCAGGAGGAGGAAACTGGAGGTCCATGAGGCAATCCTCATCAGGGGATCAGAAGTGGAGAGAGTCAGCAACTTTAAATTCCTCAGTGCTATCATTTCATGACCTGTCCTGGGGCGAGCATGCAAGTGCAATTCCAAGGAAGGCACGGTTGTGCCTCTACCTCCCTAGGAGTTTGTGAAGATTCAACATGACATCCTAAACTTTGACAAAACTTTTATATGTCGTGGAGAGTATACTCACTGGCTGCATCACAGCCTAGTATGGAAATACTAATGCCCTTGAATAGAAAATCCTACAGAAGATAATAGATATGGTCCAGACCATCACCATGTAAAGCTCTACCCACCATTAAGCACATCTACACAGAGCAATATCACAGGAAAGAAGCATCCATCATCAGTGAGCCCAACCACCCAGGTCATGTTGTCTTCTCACTGCTGCCATCAGTAAGAAGGTATTGGAATCTCAGGATTTATACACCACCAGAATCTGGAACAGTTATTACCCCTCAATCATCAGGTTCTTGAACCAGAGGGGAAATCTTCAGTTAACTTCACTCACCCCATCACTGAATTGTTCCCATTGCCAATGGACTCACTTTCATGGACTCTTCATCTCATGTTCACAATATTTATTGCTTATTTATTTATTTACTATTATTTTTTTTTTCTTTTGTATTTGCACAGTTTGTTTGTTTTGTACATTGTTTGTCTACCCTGTTGGGTGCTTTCTTTCATTGATTCTGTTATGGTTTTTGGACTTACTGTGTATGCCCACAAAAAAACAGATCTTAGGGTTCTATATGGTGACATTTATCAGAATCAGAATTAGGTTTCATATTGCTGGCATATGTCATGAAATTCTTTGATATGCAGCAGCATTACGTTGCAATACATAATAATTAAAACAGTAAATTAAAGCATGTTGTATATACACTGTTACATAACCAGCAACAATGAATATCAATCGAGTCAGGTTACATAAAAACAACCAAACATTTATTAAACATGGATAAACAATAAAAAACAAACGACAACCTTAACTGGAAGTTAACCGTTATTCGGCTGTTCACTCGGTTCTGATTCCTAAAGCGATAAATTCAAAAACAGTTCTTAAAGCGGTAAAGTCAAAGTACAGTTCTTAAAATGGTAAATTCGAAAGTCCAACAGATTTATACATTCAACTGGGAGAGACTTCTCTGGAGAAGGATTTCTTCATAGATGTGATTTTCCTGCTGGTTCTGTCCAAAGGATTCACGATGAAGGAAATAAATGGCTTAAAACAACTGACCTTAATTTCCAGAGAGCAAACCTTGCATGAACTTTCGGCAGGAGTTATCTTCGATGCAGGTCACTACTTCTTCAACAAAGATTCAGTAAGGTCGATCCTTTATTAAACTGCCATACATTCCTGACTTCTCTAAATCCTTCATATCCTGTACTTCGATAAAGTCTTCACTCTCCAATACTACTGAAAAAAGGTACATCAACAAATCTAGCAGAATTTGCCAGTCCAGCACTACTGTACTTTGCAACAGAACGTAACACTCCGTTTTAAAAATGAAACTGCGTCATAAAACAAATACGCAACGGAAACGGAGACTCTGACTAACGTTCTAGCTGGAAAACTAAAAACTAACTGCGTCACCGGAGGTCTTCCCTTTTATACCCGTGGTGAACATGTCATCACATGACCTCACATCGGCGGGAAAATTACATCAGGTGACCTCCAAAAGACCATCACATCATTCTCACAAGAAAGTCACAAGATCTCCTTGAGGTATGTAACAACACACCCACACACATATATACTGTATATAAAGTTAAATTAAGTAGTGCAAAAAGAGGGGAAAAAGTAGTGCAGCAGTGTTTATGGGTTCAATGTCCTTTCAGAAATCTGACGGGAGATGGGAAAAGCTTTTTGTGAAATGTTGAGTGTGTTGTTTTCAGGCTCCTGTACTTCCTCCTTGACGGTAGCCATGGCAAGAAAGCACATCCTGGGTGATGGTGATGCCATCATCCTGGATGCTGGGGAGGCTTTCGCCTATGGAGTTAACTCAGTTTACAATTTTCTGTAGCTAATTTCGATCCTGTGCAGTGCCTCCATGCGAGAGGGTGATACAGCCAGTTAGAATGCTCTACCTGGTAAGTCTATAGAAACTTGCAAGTGTCTTTGATGACACACGAAATCTCCTCAAATTCTTAATGAAATATATCCATTCTCTTTGTAGTTGTATCGAAGAGTTAGGCCCAGGATATATCCTCAGAGATATTGACACCCAGGAACTTGAATCTGCATACTCTTTCCACTTCTGATCCCTCGACGAGAAGGGATGTGTGTTCCCTCGCCTTACCATTTCTGAAGTCCACAATCAATTCTTTGGTCTTACTGATATTGTTGCAAGGTGGTTGCTGCAACAGCACTCAACCAGCTGATCAACCTTGCTTCTGTACGCCTTCTCATCACCATCTGAAATCCTGCCACCAATAGTTGTGTCGTCTGCTAATTTATAAACACCATTTGAGCTGTCTCTAGCCACATAGTCACGGTCTAGATAGAGAAGAGCAGTGGGCTAAACACACATCCTTGAGATCCCCCAGTGTTGATTATCGGAGTGAGAGATGTTATTTCCAATCCACACAGATGTGGTCTTTTGGTGAGGAAGTTGAGGATCCAGTTACAGAAGGAGGTATAGAGGCCCAGGCTTTGGAGTTTTTTGGTCAAAACTGTAGGAATGATTGTGTTAAATGCTGAGCTGTTGTCAATAAACAGCAGCCTGATGTAAGTATTAGTGTTGTCCAGGTGATCCAAGGCCGGCTGAAGAGCCAATGAGATCGTGTTGGCTGTAAACCTTTTAGATTATGAGAACACTCAGTCCTCTTTTATTGTCATTTAGAAATGCATACATGCATTAAGAAATGATACAATGTTTCTCCGGAGTGATATTACAGAAAACAGGACAAACCAAAGACCAACACTGGCAGAACCACATAATTATAACATATAGTTACAGCAGTGCAAAGCAATACCATAATTTGATGAAGAACAAACCATGGGCACAGTAAAAAAAAGTCTCAAAATTCCCCGAGTCGATCGACTCCCGAGTCCCCGATAGCAGGCGGCAAAAGGGAGAAACTCCCTGCCATAAACTTCCAGGCACCGTCAACTTGCTGATGCCTTGGAAGCAGCCGACCACAGCCAACACTGAGTCCATCCGTCCAAAAACTTCGAGCCTCCGACCAGCCCCTCCGATACAGCCTCCCAAGCGCCATCCTCTACCGAGCGCCTTCAACCTCGCCCCGGCTGCTGAAACAAGTAAAGCTGAGGATTTTGGGGCCTTCTGCTCCAGAGATTCCGGTTACCACACAGTAGCAGCGGCAGCGAAGCGGGCATTTCAGAAGTTTTCCAGATGTTCCTCCGTACTCTCACGTCCGTCTCCATTAAATCAGAATTGTGCACGGTCCCCTACTTGACAGATAACAGATATTCATCACCAGAGAAGCCGCGTGCGCTGCCGTCGCGCCGCCATCTTCTCCCCCCTATCATGAACTTTTGTGGTGATAGGCAAATTGCAGCAGGTCCAAGTCCTTCTGAGACAGGAGTTGATTCTAGCCACGATCAACCTTTCAAAACCCTTCGTCACCACAGATGTGAGGCTACAGGATGATAGTCGTTAAGGCAGCTCACCCAGCTCTTCTTGGGCACTGGTATTATTGCTGCCCTTTTGAAGCAGGTGGGAATTTCTGACTACAGCAATGAGACATTAAAAAATGCCTTTGAACACACCCACCAGTTGGTTGGCACAGACTTTCAGATCCTACCAGGTACACCACTGGGGCATGTCACCTTGTGAGTGTTCACTTTCCTGAAAGACCTTCTGACGTCGGCCACTGAAACAAAGATCACAAGGTCATTGGATGCTGCAGGTATACTCATATTTTATTCTCCCTTTCAAAGTGTGCATAAAAGGCGTTGAACTCATGTGGAAGTGAAGAATCACTGCCATTCATGATACTAGGTTTCGTTTTGTAATAAGTAATACTACCTCAGAATTCTCACTTTTCACTGGGGGACGGGGACTAATTAGACATTCCAAATCTGACCGCTCTTTCCCCTCACTCCTCAGAAACGATAGAACCCTGTCTTTGAAGTTTCCACTCCCACTTGACTTGTGACTCGGCCCACTCCGCTACATTCCCCTCCTCCCTGACAGTATGGACAGGCCATGGCCCCGCCTCACCTGGAGCACCGATAAAAGTGGGCAGTTCCACCACCATTAGGTCAGCGCTAGCCTGAACTAAAACAAGGTTTGAGCCCGCCGTTTTATCAAATCTCCACGCTACAACCGCAACTTTGCCAACAGCTTTAACTGTACTCAGAAATGAAATTAACAATTCATCCGGGGTATGAATATCCACCCCACTCAACACGCACGCATTAGTTACCGGTAACCCCACGGAGGCACACCACTGCTCCACCCCAGCAGCATCCATACCAGCACAGACTTAAACACACACCCCACTGGTTCAATGCTCTGGGCAATCACACAGCAACAAACGGAATCAATCCCGGGACAATACCCCACAATTGTAACCCTCAGGTTCAGCCAGCACCTGTTTGTCTCGGGTAAGACAGCCTCTGGCCCAGCCAAACTGAGAAATCTCATTTGAGTGAACGCTGCGTGATGTGTTGTCTGGTTATAAATCCGAACCGCAAAATATCAGACAGTACAGCATATGCAATTAAACAATTGAACTTTATAAATCTTAATCTGACTCGTAGGGTTAGTAAAGAAAATAAAAGGAGAAAGGGTCCATTTTAATGAAACAGTCTAAAGTGCACGTTGGAGCTCACGGATTCGTCCATTCATTCCCCAATGACCTCCTCCGAGCACCGTTGACCGTCAATCCTAGTCCACTCCATCCGCGGGTCTACCAAATCTTCCACTCATGTCTTCTCTCTTCATCTCTTGCCGACAAAAGACCGCCAAACCCCTGTTCCCAGACCCACAGGCAAGAACAACATGCCTCTCACTGGATAGCACACGTTCCAAAGCTCCATTATCTCTAGTCATAACTTAACATTGCTGCTACAGAGAAACCATTACCTTAGCAGCGAAACATTACAGTGCATTACACAATGATCCTCCCTTCCTTCCAGCCATGGAAGGGTTATGCTGGGACAACCAAGGGTGCCTAAGGATCGGGAGTATGTGAGGAGAATCAATGACAGAGAAACAAATGTCCTCCATGTGATCCTCTTGTCCTCATCTGCAAGACCAATGTCTGCTGCCGGATCTGCCCAGAACCAAACGGACAGCCATCCAAGAGAGATGCGGGCATGGGCTGGCTCAACTCCTGCAGTGACACGTTGAGCCAATGGGCAAACCCCAAGTCCAGGAAAATTCCCACTCCCCCAGAGTCCAGAAAAGCATTCACCTCTTGTCGGTCCACACCCCAGGAGGTCTCCACCCTCAGCATGACACCAAAATCCATGAGGTTGGAAGTATTCCTTCATCTTAAGCTCCCTGATCAAACCTGGATCATTACATAACACTTTAGTGGGATCAACCACAAGCTGCTCCAAAAGGCATCTCGTAGGCATTCTACAAATATCCTTTCGGGAACCAGTGCCGAACTGATTTTCCCAATCTACATCCATATTGAAATCCCCCATGTCTATTGCCACATTGCCCTTTTTGTATGCCTTTTCTGTCTCATGTTGCAAAAATGTTGAACACCTAGATGTGGTGGTAGGGAAACTGGATGAGTATTTTGAAAACCAGAAATGGAAAGTGAATTCACTCCGATTTTCAAAGGAAGGAAATGTGACACGATTTCCAGTAAATACTCAGAATGTTAACATGTCAGAACTGGCAAACATATTGAAGAATAACCAGTTTTACAAGGAAGTAGTAATCCTAAACCTAAAGCACTTCATGACTCAGTGATACTCCTGTGTATAAGAATGGATAGGTCAACTGTCCGCTTTCTCCAAAGTATGTGGCAAGTCCTTCAAAATGTCTTCTCAGCATTTAAACTTAAGGCTGTCTGACAAATTCCATTTGTGCTTAAAATATCTGGTTCTAACAAAAGCTGTCCTAATATATCTCATGCTTGTCTGCAACAAATAGCTTCTTCCATGACCTACCACGTACAAAGGCATGCTGATTATCCCTAATCAGATCCTGTCTATCCAAGTACTTATATATCCTTTCCCTTATGATAACTTACAAAAATGTAATGAGAACTGATGTCAGATTCACTGGCCTGTATTTTTCTGACTTATTCTTACAGCCTGTCTTGAATAAAAGAACAACATTATCTATCCTCCAATCCTCCAGCACCTCACCCACGGCTAGTGCTGTTTTAATTATCTCTACAACTTCTGCACTAGCCTCTCACAAGGTCCGAGGGAAAACCTCCTCTGGCTCTGCAGATTTATCCAATCTAATTTGGCTCAAGACAGCAAGCACATACTCTTCTGTAATCCAGATATGTTCCAGGCCTCATTCCTCTTTTGCCTCAGTTCTATAGACCCTGTGTCTATCTCCTGAGGAATATAAATGCAAAAAAGATCATCTAAGATCTCTTCCATCTCCAAGCATAGATTACCACATACAAAGTAGTTATGAACCATGTACCAGTGGAAACCATTGAAAGGGTGCAGAGGAGATTTACAAGGATATTGCCTGGATTGGGGAGCATGCCTTATGAGAACAGGTTGAGTGAATTCGGCCTTTTCTCCTTGGAGCAATGGAGGATGAGAGGTGACCTGATAGAAGTGTAAAAGATGATAAGAGGCATTGATCATGTAGATAGTCAGAGGCTTTTTCCCAGGGCTGAAATGGCTAATATGAGAGGGCACCATACTAAGGTGCTTGGAAGTAGGTACAGAGATGTCAGGGGTAAGTTTTTTTTTACACAGAGTGGTTAGTGCGTGGAATGGGCTGCTGGCAACGGTGGTGGAGGCGGATACAATAGGGTCTTTTAAGAGACTCCTGGATAGGTACATGGAGCTTAGAAAAATAGAGTGCTATGGGGAACCCTAGGTAATTTCTAAAGTAAGTACATGTTCAGCATAGCATTGTGGGCTGAAGGGCCTGTATTGTACTATAGGTTTTCTCTGCTTCTAACCACACTAATCTAGAAGAGGATCAGCGTTGACACTTGCTATACTTTTGCACTTAATATATCTAGATAAGCCCTTGGGATTCTCTTTCACCTTCTCTGCCAGATGAACCACATGTCCTCTTTCAGCCCTCCTCTTCCATTTTATGTATGCCCCAAGCACCTCATTTGATACTAACTGCCTATACAAGTTATGCACCTCTTCTTCTTAACCGGGGCCTTAATATCCATCAAAAACCAAGGCTCTCTAAACATGTTAGCCTTGCCTTTCATTCTAACAGGAACATACAAATTCTGTACTCTCAAAGTTTCACTTTTGAAAACCTCCCATTTACCAAGCATCCATTTGCTGGAAAACAGCTTATCCTTTACCAAACAACAGGAATTCTGCAGATGCTGGAAATTCAAGCAACACACATCAAAGTTGCTGGTGAACGCAGCAGGCCAAGCAGCATCTCTAGGAAGAGGCGCAGTCGACGTTGCTATCCTTTACCAAACCTGCCAGGTGTCTTCTGATGCCTTCAGAATTGGTCTTTCTCCAATTTAGAATCTCAACTTGAGGACCAGTCCCATCTTCTCCATTATAATTCTGAACACTTGTTCCCCTGCACACAACTTCTGTCATCTGTCCTGTTTCATTCTCGAAAAGGAGATCCGGTACCATACCCTCTCTAGTTGGAACCTCTACGTATTGATTAAGGAAACTTTCCTGAACATTTGACAAACTCTATCCCATCAAGTCCTTTTACAGTATGGAGACCCAGTCAATATATGCAAAGTTAAAATCACCTACTTTTACAACCTTGTTCTTCTTGCAACTGTCTGCTATCTCTACAAATTTGCTCCTCTAAATCTCATTGACTGTTGAAAAGTCTATAATATACACCCATTAGCATGGTCATCCTTTCTTATTCCTCAGTTCTGCTCATATTGTCTCAGTAGACAAGATCTCCAATATGTCCCCTCAGAGCACTGCTGTGACATTTTCTCCGATGTGCAATGCCACTCATCCTCTTTATTAGGTGATGATTATATAATTATTATGAATTATGTGATGATGGTATAATTATTATTAACTGTTTGGGTGAGAGTAGCCTGAACCATCAGGTTCTTGAACCAGGGAGGTTAATCTCACTCAAATTCACTTACCCCAAGACTGAACTGTTCTCACAACCTATGGACTCATTTTAAAACATAGGAACATAGAAAGTAGGTGCAGGAGTAGGCCATTCGGCCCTTCAAGCCTGCACCGCCATTCAGTATGATCATGGCTGATCATCCAACTCAGAACCCTGTACCTGCCTTCTCTCCATACCCCCTGATCCCTTTAGCCACAAGGGCCATATCTAACTCCCTCTTAAATATAGCCAATGAACTGGCCTCAACTGTTTCCTGTGGCAGAGAATTCCACAGATTCACCACTCTCTGTGTGAAGAAGTACACAGGAGCACAGGAGTACATTCAGCCAGAGACTCATTCCACCGAGACGCAACACAGAGCGTCATAGGAAGTCATTCCTGCCTGTGGCCAACAAACTTTACAACTCCTCCCTTGGAGGGTCAGACACCCTGAGCCAATAGGCTGGTCCTGGACTTATTTCCTGGCATAATTTACATATTACTATTTAATTATTTATGGTTTTACTACTATTGAATTATTTATGGTGCAACTGTAACGAAAACCAATCTCCCCCGGGATCAATAAAGTATGACTATGACTATGACTATGAAGTTTTTCCTCATCTCGGTCCTAAAAGGCTTCCCCTTTATCCTTAAACTGTGACCCCTTGTTCTGGACTTCCCCAACATCGGGAACAATCTTCCTGCATCTAGCCTGTCCAATCCTTTTAGGATTTTATACGTCTGAATAAGATCCTCCCTCAATCTTCTAAATTCCAGCGAGTATAAGCCTAGTTGATCAAGTCTTTCATCATATGAAACTCCTGCCATCCCAGGAATCAATCTGGTGAACCTTCTTTGTACTCCCTCTATGGCAAGAATGTCTTTCCTCAGATTAGGGGACCTCAGATTCCTCAGATTAAAGGTTTCTTCATGTCAGGTTCTCAATATTTATTGTTTATTTATTTATTATTAATATTCTGTTTGTTTCTTTGTATTTATACTGTTGTTTGCCTTTTGTACTTTGGTTATTTGTCTGTCTTGTGTGTGGTTTTGCATTGATTTGTGTTTCTTCGTATTTACTGTGAATGTCCACAAGAAAACAAATCTCATGGTAACAGATGGTGCCATATATGTACTTTGATAATAAACTTACTTTGTACTTTGAATCATCACTAAACATCCTATGATGTAGGTTTTGAGGTACAAAAAGTAACAGACAAATGTTGTTCTACTGTGCCAAGAGTTTGAAGTTTTCTTTCTGTTTTAGAACGAAGATTAGGATTCTGATCTATTTATATGCCTTTACAATGTAAGACTAATCTTAGCTTCCTTAATTAAACATGGATAAGCTATTTATTTTCTTATATGGCCTTATTTTCTAAATGAAATATATCCATTGAGAACTTTGAAATATATCATGAAATGTCTGACACAGTTTATATACTCTCGTACCTTTCAATCTGGTTTCTCATAAACACAAAGCATTCTGCAGATGCGAGTAGTACACACAAAATGCTGGAGGAAGTTGACAGATCAGGCACTAGCCATGGAGAGGAATAAACAGTCAACATTTCAGGCCAAGACCCTTTATCAGGACTAGAAAGATAGAGGGGAAAAAAAGAACAACAAGGTGAGGGGAGGGGAAGGAGTACAAGCTGGAAAGTGATAGGTGAAGTCAGGTGGCGGGAATGTAGGTAAGTGTTGGAGAGGAGATGAAGTGAGAAGCTGGGAGGTGATAGATGGAAGAGGTAAAGGGCTGAATAAGAAGGAATCCGATAGGATAGAAAAGTGGACCATGGGAGAAAAGGAAAGAGAAGGGGCACCAGAGGGATGTGATAGTTAGGTGAGGAGAAGAGAAAGGATAAGAGAGGAGCCAGATTAGGGAATGGAAATAAAAAAGGGAACAGGGAGAAATTGCCAGAAGTCAATAACCCAATGTTCACGCCATCAGGTTGTAGGCTACCCAATGAAATATAAGGTGTTCCTCTTGCAATCTCAGAGTAGCATTACTATGGTGTAGAGGAGACATTCGACAGACATGTCAGAATGGAAATGGGGACTAAAATCTATTTTCTCAGTCCTCTTTAACCAACACTTGTTAATTTAAGTTTCAGATCTGTTCGTCACTCTCAAACATAGAGGGTGGTTGAAGTTGAAATGCACTGCCTAAGAAGACGCTGGAAATAAGTACCCGCTGAGTATTTAAGAAAAATCTAGATGAACATATCAAGGCATAAGGCCAAGGACCAATTGGTGCTTGTCAGTGGGTTATTATTGATAGCTACTTGCAGGTTGAGTTGGTGGTAAGGAAGGCAAACACAATGTTAACATTCAATTTGAGAGGACTAAAATATAAAAATAGGATGTAAATTTAAGGTTTTACAAGGCACTGATCAGACTGCACTTGCAGTATTGTGAGCAGTTTTAGGCCCCTTACCTAAGCAGGGATGTGCTGGCATTGGAGATGGTCCAGACTCCAGAGGATGTTCACAAGAATAATCCTGCTATGAAGAGTTAACATATGAGGAGCATTTGATGACTTTGGAAGAATCGGGGGGAGCTAACTCGATGGGCCAAATGACCTAAACCTGCTCCTAGACATAGCAAAATCTCAGTCCTAGGTCCAGTCCTATCGTTCCACACATAGAATGGGAAGCCCATTCTGTAAAAGGGCTGGATGGTTTGGAGTTTGTAAAATGTGTACAGGGTAGTTTTTTGAAGCAATACATAGAGGTACCAACTAGACAAGGGGCAGTGTTGGATCTCCTGTTAGGGAATGAGACAGGGCAGATGACGGAAGTATTTGTTGGGGAGCACTTCAGGTCCAGTGATCACAATACAATTAGTTTCAGTGTAATTATGGAGAAGGATAGGACTGGACCTAGGATTGAGATTTTTGATTGGAGAAAGGCTAACTTTGAGGAGGTGCGAAAGGATTTAGAAGGAGTGGATTGGGAAAATTTGTTTCATGGGAAGGATGTAACAGAGAAATGGAGGTCATTTAAAGGTGAAATTTTGAGGGTTCAGAATCTTAATGTTCCTGTTAGGTTGAAAGGAAAGGTTAAAAGTTTGAGAAGAATTAGAGGACAAAAGTTTAGGGGTAACATGAGGGGGAACTTCTTTACTCAGAGAGTGGTAGCTGTGTGAAATGAACTTCCAGCAGAAGTGGTTGAGGCAGGTTCGATGTTGTCGTTTAAAATTAAATTGGATAGATTTATGGACAGGAAAGGAATGGAGCATTATGGGCTGAGTGCAGGTCGGTGGGAATAGGACAGGGTAAGAGTTCGGCACGGACTAGAAGGACCGAGATGGCCTGTTTCCGTGCTGTAATTGTTAGATGGTTATATATGGTTATAGTCTTATGGTCAACCAACTGGTGAACCAATGTACATATTTCTGTGCTGAATGACTCTATGATCCTATTTTCCATTTTTAAAGAACAGGTAGAATTATATGATGATTATATAATTATTATGAATTGTTTGGCTGGAAATCATCACTAAATATCCTACCAGGTTGATTTAGGGGCAAAAGACAAAGAAGCCAAATTTCCACCATGCCAAGAACTTGAAAGTTTTCTTATATTTTTACAACTAAACAACTAGCAAATTTTTTGATGACGTTTGTAAAGATGACATTGACAGGTAAAGATACATTGTTTATAAAGTCCTCAAACTTCATACTAGACCTTCGACTCATAAAGGAGAATGGGGCAATCATAGATGAGAGCTACGGGGAGGTAGTCACACCTAGGCTGCCGGAAGCAGGTAGTTGAGTGACAGGCAGAGGTTGGGGAAGCAAAGGTGAGTAGACAGGTAGTGCAGAGCACCCCTGTAGCCATTCCCCTGAATAATAAGTTTACTGTCCTGGATACTGTTGACAGGGACGACCGACCAGGTGTGAGCCATGGTGGCAGGGCCTCCAGCACTGAGTCTGACCCTGTGGTGCAGAAGGGTGGGACAGAGAAGAGGAGAGCTGTCGTCGTTGGGGACTCTATAGTCAGGGGAGCAGACAGGAGATTTTGTGGACGTGAGAAGGACACCCACATGGTTTGTTGCTTTCCGGGTGCCAGGGTCCGGGATGTCTCTGACCGGGTGAACGACATCATGGTACGTGAGGGAAAGCAACCAGAAGTCGTGATATATGTTGGTGCCAATGACATAGGCAGGAAGAGGGATGAGGTCTTGAAGTGTGAGTTTCAGGAACTAAGCAGAAGGCTGAAGAACAGGACCTCAAGAGTGGCGTTCTCAGGATTGCTGCCAGTGTTACATGATAGTGATGGTAAGATTTGGAGGAGATGGCAGTTGAATGCGTGGCTGAGCAGTTGGGGCA
Organism: Mobula hypostoma; assembly: GCF_963921235.1. Classification (NCBI taxonomy): domain Eukaryota; kingdom Metazoa; phylum Chordata; class Chondrichthyes; order Myliobatiformes; family Myliobatidae; genus Mobula; species Mobula hypostoma. Next base: position 24,117,044 of record NC_086102.1, read on the forward strand.
GGGGGCAGAGTTTTAGATTTTTGGATCATTGGGACACCTTCTGGGGAAGGTGGGACCTGTACAGATTGGATGAGTTGCACCTGAACTCGAAGGGGAGCAATATCATTGCAGGTAGGTTTGCTAGCTTGGTTCGGGAGGGTTTAAACTAATTTGCAAGGGGGATGGGACCCAGAGCAATAGAGCAGTGGAAGAAGAACATGGAGTAAAGCCAGATCTAACATATAGAGAGGCTTTAAGGAAACAGAAGCAGAATAAAGGGTGTAAAGGTAGTAAGGTAGAAGGGCTAAAGTGCATATACTTCAATGCAAGAAGCATCAGGAACAAAGGTGATGAACTGAGAGCTTGGATACATACATGGAATTATGATGTAGTGGCCATTACAGAGACTTGGCTGGCACCAGGGCAGGAATGGATTCTCAATATTCCTGGATTTCAGTGCTTTAAAAGGGATAGAGAGGGGGGGCAAGAGGGGAGGAGGGGTGGCATTACTAGTCAGGGAGACTATTACAGCTGGAGAAAGGGTAGGTAATGTAGCAGGATCCTCTTTTGAGTCAGTATGGAAGTCAGGAACAGGAAGGGAGCAGTTACTCTATTGGGAGTATTCTATAGGCCCCCTGGTGGCAGCAGAGATACCGAGGAGCAGATTGTAAGGCAGATTTTGGAAAGGTGTAAAACTAATAGGGTTGTTATCATGGGTGACTTTAACTTCCCTAATATTGATTGGCACCTGAATAATTCCAATGGTTTAGATGGGGCAGAGTTTGTTAAGGCAACACTCACAATAAGCTGGAGGAACTCAGCAGGTCGGGCAGTCCGTGGAAATGATCGGTCAACGTTTCGGGCCAGAACCCTTCATCAGGACTGAAGAGGGAAGGGGCAGAGACCCTAAAAGAAGGTGGGGGGAGGGTGGGAAGGAGAAGGCTGGAAGGTTCCAGGTGAAAAACTAGTAAGGGAAAAGATAAAGGGGTGGGGGGGGGAAGCAGGGAGGGGATAGGCAGGAAAGGTGAAGAAGGAATAGGGGAAAGCACAATGGGTCGTAGAAGGGGGCAGAACCATAAGGGAGGTAGTAGGCAGCTGGGGGAGGGGGCAGAGTGAAACTGGGATAAGGGAAAGGAGGGGGAGGGAATTACCGGAAGTTGGAGAATTCAATGTTCATATCAAGGGGCTGGAAATTACCCAGATGGTATATGAGGTGTTGCTCCTCTAACCTGAGTTTTCTGGACGATAGACCTCACCAGTTCCCCACCACCACTACTCAGACGGTATATGAGGTGTTGCTCCTCCAACCTGAGTTTAGCCTCATCATGGCAGTATGGACATAACCGAATGGGAATGTGAAGCAGAGTTGAAGTGGGTGGCAACTGGGAGATCCTGTCTGTTGTGGCGGACAGAGCAGAGGTGCTCAACGAAGCGGTCCCCCTATCTGCGTTGGGTTTCACCGATGTAGAGGAGGCCGCACCGGGAGCACCGAATGCAATAGATGACCCCAACAGACTCACAAGTGAAGCATTGCCTCACCTGGAAGGACTCAAAGCCCTCCGCTACTTTCTGGACAATAGACCTCACCAGTTCCCCACCACCACTACCCTCCTCCGGTTGGCAGAACTGGTACTCACACTTAATAACTTCTCTTTTGGCTCTTCCCACTTTCTTCAGACCATGGGTGTAGCTATGGGCACTCGCATGGGCCCCAGCTATGCCTGCCTCTTCGTTGGTTATATGGAACAGTCTGTGCTCCAAACCTATACTGGTATTGCTCCCCAACTTTTCCTTCGCTACATTGATGACTACATTGGTGCTGCTTCCTGCACCCATGCTGAGCTCTTCAATTTCATCGACTTTACTTCAAACTTCCACCCAGCCCTCAAATTCACTTGGTCTATCTCGGACACTTCTCTCCCCTTTCTTGATCTCTCGGTCTCCATCTCTGGAGACAGACTGTCCACTGACATCTTCTACAAGCCCACTGACTCTCATAACTACCTCGACAATACCTCTTCCCACCCTGCCACATGCAAAAATGCCATTCCCTATTCCCAGTTCCTCCATTTCCACCGCATCTGCTCCCAGGATGAGGTTTTCCGTTCCAGGCCATCTCAAATGTCCTCTTTCTTTAAGGATCGTGGTTTCCCTTCTGCCGTCATCAATGATGCCCTTACCCGTATCTCCTCCATTTCCCACATTTTGGCCCTCACCCCATCCTCCCGCCACCACAACAGGGACAGAGTTCCCCTTGTCCTCACCTACCATACTAGATCTAGTATTAGGTAACGAACCGGGTCAGGTCACAGATCTCTCAGTGGGTGAGCATCTCAGGGACAGTGACCACCACTCCCTGGCCTTTAGCATTATCATGGAAAAGGATAGAATCAGAGAGGACAGGAAAATTTTTAATTGGGGAAGGGCAAATTATGAGGATATAAGGCTAGAACTTGTGGGTGTGAATTGGAATGATGTTTTTGCAGGGAAATGTACTATGGACATGTGGTTGATGTTTAGGGATCTCTTGCAGGATGTTAGGGATAAATTTGTTGCGGTGAGGAAGATAAAGAATGGTAGGGTGAAGGAACCATGGGTGACAAGTGAGGTGGAAAATCTAGTCGGGTGGAAGAAGGCAGCATACATGAGTTTAGGAAGCAAGGATCAGATGGGTCTATTGAGGAATATAGGGTAGCAAGAAAGGAGCTTAAGAAGGGGCTGAGGAGAGCAAGAAGGGGGCATGAGAAGGCCTTGGCGAGTAGGGTAAAGGAAAACCCTAAGGCGTTCTTCAATTATGTGAAGAACAAAAGGATGACAGGAGCAGAGGTAGGACCAATTAGAGATAAAGGTGGGAAGATGTGCCTGGAGACTGTGGAAGTGAGTGAGGTCCTCAATAAATACTTCTCTTCGGTATTCACCAATGAGAGGGAACTTGATGACGGTGAGGACAATATGAGAGAGGTTGATGTTCTGGAGCATGTTGATATTAATGGAGAGGAGGTGTTGGAGTTGTTAAAATATATTAGGACAGATAAGTCCCTGGGCTACTCCACAAGGCGAGGGAAGAGATTGCTGAGCCTCGGGCTAAGATCTTTATGTCCTCGTTCTCCACGGGGATGGTACCGGAGGACTGGAGGGAGGCAAATGTTATCCCCTTGTTCAAAAAAGGTAGTAGGGATAGTCCGGGTAATTATAGACCAGTGAGCCTTACATCTGTGGTGGGAAAGCTGTTGGAAAAGATTCTTAGGGATAGGATCTATGGGTATATAGAGATTCATAATCTGATCAGGGACAGTCAGCATGGCTTTGTGAAGGGCAGATTGTGTCTAACAAGCCTGATAGAGTTCTTTGAGCAAATGACCAGGCATATAGATGAGGGTAATGCAGTGGATGTGATCTACATGGATTTTAGTAAGGCATTTGATAAGGTTCCACATGGTAGGCTTATTCAGAAAGTCAGAAGGCATGGGATCCAGGGAAGTTTGGCCAGGTGGATTCAGAATTGGCTTGCCTGCAGAAGGCAGAGGGTCGTGGTGGAGAAAGTACATTCAGATTGGAGGGCTGTGACTAGTGGTGCCCCACAAGGATCGGTTCTGGGTCCTCTACTTTTCATTATTTTTATTAACGACCTGGATGTGGGGGTAGAAGGGTGGGTTGGCAAGTTTGCAGATGACACAAAGGTTGGTGGTGTTGTGGATAGTGTAGAGGATTGTCGAAGATTGCAGAGAGACATTGATAGGATGCAGAAGTGGACTGCGAAGTGGCAGATGGAGTTCAACCCGGAGAATTGTGAGGTGGTACACTTTGGAAGGACAAACTCCAAGGCAGAGTACGAAGTAAATGGCAGGATACTTGGTAGTGTGGAGGAGCAGAGGATCTGGGGGTACAAGTCCACAGATCCCTGAAAGTTGCCTAACAGGTAGGTAGGGTAGTTAAGAAAGCTTATAGGGTGTTAGTTTTCATAAGTCAAAGGCTAGAGTTTAAGAGCCGTGAGGTAATAATGCAGCTCTATAAAACTCTCGTTAGGCCACACTTGGAGTACTGTGTCCAGTTCTGGTCGCCTCACTATAGGAAGGATGTGGATGCATTGGAAAGGGTACAGAGGAGATTTACCAGGATGCTGCCTGGTTTAGAGAGTATGCGTTATGATCAGAAATTAAGGGAGCTAGGGCTTTACTCTTTGGAGAGGAGGAGGATGAGAGGAGACATGATAGAGGTATACAACATATTAAGAGGAATAGATAGAGTGGACAGCCAACACCTCTTCCCCAGGGCACCACTGCTCAATACAAGAGGACATGGCTTTAAGGTAAGGGGTGGGAAGTTCAAGGGGGATATTAGAGGAAGGTTTTTTTACTCAGAGTGGTTGGTGCGTGGAATGCACTGCCTGAGTCAGTGGTGGAGGCAGATACACTAGTGAAATTTAAGAGACTACTAGACAGGTATATGGAGGAATTTAAGGTGGGGGGGGGTTATATGGGAGGCAGGGTTTAAGGGTCAGCACAACATTGTGGGCCAAAGGGCTTGTACTGTGCTGTACTATTCTATGTTCTATGTAAACTGCACAATCAGATAACCAACCAAGTCCAAAGTAGCTGTGCAGGAAATCAAAACCTCCTGCAGAGATTCAAGACTGCTGGCTAAAGACAACTAATGATGAGCAATTTTCCTGGTGACGTCTTCATTCTCTGAATGAATACTGTATTAAAAAGGGCTTAGTTTTTATTCAGACTGACACAGCACAATGTAACAGAAAGGAGTGGAAGTTTTGGCAGAGAACAGCAGAAGAGCTACTTCAGAAGACAGCTCACAAGAATAAGAGCATCACATAAAGATTAATCTCCTAAAGTGTAAATGTAAGTTAATTTCTATTGGAAATATTTCAAAATAAGGTAAGTGCACAAAACATTGTTCCTAAACCTATCTCAGATAGTCTAATGGAACAGAATATTTCCAGTGCAGATGATTAGTTTGAAAATATCCTAATGATCTCACTTTGTTTTTTGTATTATTTTATTAAGACCAGAACCACAAGCAGCAAATAATTTTATCCCTCCTCCACCCTGGCCTCCCCTTGAGGACATTGAGGCTAGCTCTGTTTATGTGCTATCCATCTTTCTTGAGTATGTTGTCCCTGTCCTGCAATGTCCCAACGTTTTAGGACCACGAGTTCCATCCTCCTGCACCACTCTAACTTCTTTATCCTAGCATTCAGCATAGGGATTAATCAGGAAAATTCTGCTCCTGAGTTCCCTCCTCGCATGACAGAACCACAACTCTTTTTACCAGCTACTTATCTGTAAAGATAAGGTAAAGTAAATTTATACTGAGATTCATTTTCATGCAGGCATTCACATTAAATACAAAGAAACACAATAGAATCAATAGAAAAACTGCACACAACAAAGAAAACCACCAATTTCCAAAAGATTTCAGAAGTGCATTACTTAAGGGGAAATTGCCGACTTCAGATTAATGCAATAGAAGTTCAGAAAAAGTCTATCTAGATGTTCTGTGAGTTGCCTGCAAAATATCAGTCTGCATCACCAGCACCATCTCTGTCTGTGCTAATCAGTTTCATTTCTTTTTGTCCCTCAATTTAACTACACTGGTATCTAAGTTTATTGTTGTCACATGTACTGAGATACGGTCAAAAGCTTTTGTATGCATGTCATCCAGTCCAATCATCAAGGTACATCAAGAAACACAAATTGCAGAATATAGTTTTGCACTCAACAGAGGAATTCCAGTGTAGATGTACAAATAAAGTGTCGTGTTGTGGCAGACTGGGAGATAAAGAGTTCAGCTTTGGTACAAGGAATCTGTTAAGAAGTCTGATAAGAATGAGATAGAAGCTATAAAGTATTTGATTTTGGTGGTACTTGCTCTCAAGCTTTTGTGTCTTCTGTCCAATGGGAGAGAGGTGAAGAGAATTCCTACAGGGCTCCGACATCCTCAGCTTCTACACATCCAGGATGTTTAGAGTGTGGGTCACCATGAGTGCACTGCGTTAAGGGTGAGTACGATAGTAAAATATAGAAATACAGGATGACTCATGAAGTTGGAGGACAGACAAGTGCTTTTATAATCACCATTGTGTGCGCCATTCGATGCTCTATATCAGAGGTGGATATAACCAGAGGACATAGGTTTAAGTAAGGGAGGAGAGAATTAGAACGAGATATGAAGAGGACAGTCTTTGCCCAGAGAATTATAAGTACCTCTAATGCAGCATCCAAGGGAGTGGTTAAAGCAGGATTACTGACAGCATTTAAGAAGTTCAATACGTTCAATGGTTCAATTTAATATCAGAGAATGTATACAGTATACAACCTTAAATTCATACTCTTCACAGACATTGACAAAACAGACGAAAAACCCCAAAGAATGAATGACAGGAAAATGTTAGAAGCCCAAAGCCACCCCCTCCCCCCATGCACAAGCAGCAGCAAAGCATCAACCCTCCCCCTTACTTATTTCAGCAAAAAGCATCAGCCACTCCTACCACCCACCAGGCAAGCAACAGCAAAGCCCCCAAAGAGACCTTGATCTAGAATCCATCAAAACCACTGTGTATCCCAATAGTTCATCTCTCCCTCTCTTCTCCTTCTCTCTCTCCCTCTCTTCTCCTTCTCTCTCTCTCTCTCTCTCTCTCTCTCTCTCTCTCTCACACACACACACACACACACTCTCACATCAGAGTAAGAAAGTAGGGGGAGGTAGGAAGAAGTACAAGGTGGCAGGTGATAAGTGAAACCAGGAGAGGGGGGAGGGGATGAAGTAAAGAGCTGGGAAGTTGATTGGTGAAAGTTTATCGGGGGAGTGGGACTAAATGGGAGAATGGATCAGCTCATGATAAAATGGCGGAGCAGACTCGATGGGCCGAATGGCTGACTTCTGCTCCTTTGTCTTATGGAAAAAGATAAAATGCTGGAGAAGGGGGAAATCAGAGAGAACAGAAGACCATGGAAGTAAGGGAAGGGGAAGAACATTGATGATGGAAGAAGGAAGAGGAGATATCAGTATCTCAGCTGTTCCGGAATGAAAAGCCTCATCCTGAGAGCAGATGCGGTGGAGTTGGAGGAACTGAGAGAAGGGGATGGCATTTTTACGAGTGACAAGGTGGGAAGAGGTATAGTCCAGACAGCTGTGAGAGTCAGTGGGTTTATATACAGTATTAAAAGATAGACTGTCTACAGAGATGGAGACAGAAAGATGGAGATGGGGATGGAGGGGTTGCAAATAGACCAATAAAATTCGAGGCTATACCAAGCTGTGTTAGTTAATACAGTATGATTGGGTTTTAGTGATTCAGGTCTGGAATTATTGGTAAACGAGGACTTTTGGAAGTAAAAACATGAGGAAAAGAGCTAATGCAAAACTATGGGTTCAACTTAATAATAGAAACCTTGTGGCAAGAGAACAATCAGGTAACAATGGTGATTTGATTGACTAAAACAAGACTTGCCCTGTCCAATAGTCCATCCCAATCAACCAGAATAACAAATAAATTAAATACATCAAGTAATCTCTCACACTTCAGTAGCAGGAGCCTGAAGAACCTAGGAAAGTTATTCAAAAAGTGGGTCAGACAGCATTTGTTTTTTTTTTGGTGGGGGGAAGATGCAGTCAATGTTTGGAGTTGACACTTCATCTGGGCTGAAAGATAAGGGGGATATACCCAGTTTAAAAAGATGGAGGGAGGGCGTGGAGAATGAGCCGTCAGGGCATAGGTGAGCCAGGTGAGGGGAGGTTCAAAGTTCAAATGGCATTTATTATCAAAGTAGGTGTACACTATGCAACCCTGAGACTTGTCTTCTTCGCAGAACAGCACAGAACAAAGAAACGCCATAGAATCCAGTTTACAGAAAAAACCCGCACAAGCCCATCAGACGTGCTAAAAAATAAATCACGCTAAAAGCAAACAAATAGCACACAACAAATTGAATATCAAATCGTGTAGAGTCTCCAGAAGTGAGTCCAGAACACCAGCCGCCGAGACGAGTAATGCCAGTCAGCTCGGGCACAGCCACCAAGTCAGTCAGTCAGTCAGTCAGTCAGTCAGGTCAGTGCAGTGTCGATTGCTGTGCGTCTCAAATCGCGCTGAGGACGTTAAACCTCAAACCTCGGCCATGGGCCATGAGCCGATCGAACCTTCTAGCGAGGGACCCGGGACTCCAGCACCTTCCGGCGGCAGCAGCGAGAGGGAGACCGCTCAAACGCAAGCAGCCGGCACTTTTGGTTTTCCGCTCTCGGTGCTTTAATCGGCATGGAACCGAGCACAGGTTCGTATTCCGCCTTAACGAAACGACGCAGCGTACATCCCCCGCGACGGTCATGGCTGCTCGCCACGCCGAATCCCCTTGGGAATGGCTCAAGCGCCAGGTCATTCAGTCAGCCCAAAAATACATTCAGAAATCGCAAGTTTTCAGGCTGCAATTCATCTCAGTTCTGAAGAAGAATCTGTAAGATGCCCATGTTTGGTCATTGGCGCCTCTTGCCAGTGATAAACAGATGAGATTCTATTGTATTTGTTATACGTACTGTGAATACCCACAGTAAAAAGCCTCTCAGGGTAGTGGTAGTAAATGGTGACATACAGTATATGTACTTTGATAATAAATTTACTTTGAAATCTGAACTTTGGGAGTAACTTCAGAAGCTAGGAGATGAGAGGTCGAAGTGACAAATAAAACTGAGACTGATGTCATCTGACATGAGTGCAGGGAAGGGAAGTGGAGAGGGGTTAGGAGAATGGTCGGGGGCTGTGAATCCAGTGGGGCCAATGAGTAGAGGATGGAGGAGGATGAAACTTGTTGATGAGGGCCAGGTAGATCAAGAGGAGAAACAAAAGAGAAGAGGTGCAGAGGGGAGCAGTGCTGAATTCAATATCCATGCTGCCATGTTCTCAGCTAACCAGGCAGACTATAATATGCTGTCCCTTTAGACCAGCCATTCTCAACGGGGGCCCTGGCACATTTGAAGGAGGCCACCAACTGAAAACTGTGAGAAGGGGAGCCCCAAGGGTTTATGGGGGCCCTGGTAACTGAACCAATGAAATACCCAAGCAGCAACCTTCATTGGAGTCAATAGTTTCCCTTCTATTTATAATATCTTTCCAACACACCATTTGAATTCTGTCTGTCTCTCTGTGTCTTGTTTTACAGCAGTTGGCACCCAGCTTAATGGTGCATTACTGCCACCTTCTGCTCCGGAGTGTGCCATAGACATACATTCTAAATCCCTTCACCCAATCTCTCTCTCTCTCTCTCACACACACACACACACACACACACACACACACACACACATATACCCTAACCTATACTTTATCCTCCCATCTTTGGCCATCCTAGTACCCTATTCCTGTTTATCCGTCATATCCTATAAAAAACCCCTGTACCCCTTAAGAAATCTAAAAATACCCTAACCTGTGCTCTCTCACCCATGCCCAGCAACCCTTTTAATGTGAATTCCTGCACCCCCAATTCCCTTAGTTTAATTCTCATCATCTCTCTCTGTACCCCATACTTGCTGCAACTCACCGTTTGAATTCGGCACACCTGGTAAATTCATCGCTTAAGCTCCTCCCACACAGCCTCACTTCAGAGTCAGTCGCGAATCAGACTGCACCATGTCAACGTATTCAATCAAGGGTTCTTGCATCCATTATCACCATACTTAATTCTCCGAAGATCAGCGTGTCTTGCTAGGCCCTTTTTAGCCTAGTAACTTTAAAGTATATGTGTTTGGATATATTATATCTTAAGGTAGGTTGTGAAAAGTGTTTATTACTGCATATGAAGTCACGGAAAAAAAAATCCCTGGCTCTGGGTGACAGCATTTTTTGTCAGCAATGTATCTGTATTTCGCGTGCCAGAAGAATCGATGAGATGGCATGGGACATTGAAGAGGGATTGGTCAGTTCATTACAATCCAAGAAATTCTCTTAACAATTAGAAGCAAAGAGTGGGAATAAATGGGATCTTTTCAGAATGGCAGGCAGTGACTAGTGGGGTACCACAAGGCTCAGTGCTGGGACCCCAGTTGTTTACAATATATATTAATGACTTAGACAAGGGAATTAAATGCAGCATCTCCAAGTTTGCAGAAGACACGAAGCTGGGTGGCAGTGTTAGCTGTGAGGAGGATGCGAAGAGGATGCAGGGTGACTTGGATAGGTTAGGTGAGTGGGCAAATTCATGGCAGATGCAATTTAATGTGGATAAATGTGAGGTTATCCACTTCGGTGGCAAGAACAGGAAAACATTATTATCTGAATGGTGGCCGATTAGGAAAAGGGGAGGTACAATGAGACCTGGGTGTCATTGTACACCAGTCATTGAAAGTGGGCATGCAGGTACAGCAGGCGGTGAAAATGGCAAATGGTATGCTGGCATTCATAGCAAGAGGATTTGAGTACAGGAGCAGGGAGGTACTACTGCAGTTGTACAAGGCCTTGGTGAGACCACACTTGGAGTATTGTGTGCAGTTTTGGTCCCCTAATCTGAGGAAAGACATTCTTGCCATAGAGGGTGTACAAAGAAGGTTCACCAGATTGATTCCTGGGATGGCAGGACTTTCATATGATGAAAGACTGGATCGACTAGGCTTATACTCTCTGGAATTTAGAAGATTGAGGGGGGATCTTATTGAAACGTATAAAATTCTAAAGGGATTGGACAGGCTAGATGCAGGAAGATTGTTCCTGATGTTGGGGAAGTCCAGAACGAGGGGTCACAGGTTAAGGATAAAGGAGAAGCCTTTTAGGACCAAGATGAGGAAAAACTTCTTCACACAGAGAGTGGTGAATCTGTGGAATTCTCTGCCACAGGAAACAATTGAGGCCAGTTCATTGGCTATATTTAAGAGGGAGTTAGATATGGCCCTTGTGGCTAAAGGGATCAGGGGGTATGGAGACAAGGCAGGTACAGGGTTCTGGTTGGATGATCAGCCATCATCATACTGAATGGCGGTGCAGGCTCGAAGGGCCGAATGGCCTACTCCTGCACCTATTTTCTATGTTTCTATGTTTCTAGACAAAACTACTTTATAAGATAATGACGCTCTTCTCATGGCTTCTGTGAGATTCTGGAATGGAAATGAACTGATGGAAAAGATGTTGTTTGCCAGGAGGATTAAAATGGATACTAAGGGACTGTCTATTTTTGAAGAAGTCAAAAGTTACTTAAGCAAGAACAATATTCCAATGGAGAGTATAATTGCTTGTGCAACTAATGGTGCCGCTTCTATGGTTGGTCGATACAGAGCATTCATCGCCCATCTAAAAAGAGTTATACCTTCTGTCTTTACTATTCATTGCGTCATTCACAGGGAGCACCGAGTAGCTAAAAACTTAGGAGGACGTCTCAGTCTTTCGTCTTTAATTGCCATAAAGGCTGTAAACTTCATCAAATCCCATGCCCTTCAGGATCATCCTTTCCGGCAGCTGTGTGAAGAAAATGATGAAGACTTCCGGACACTGCTGCTGCATACTGAGGTGAGGTGGCGTTCCAAGGGAAACTGTCTTCAATGTTTCTTTACACTCTGGGACACCACAGTTTCCTTCATTTCTGATAAAGAGCATGGAGAAAGACTCGTTGATGCTAAGGCAGACATATTTTATCTGGCAGATAACTTTCAGAAACTTAATTTGTTAAACAAGACTTTACAGGGCAAAAACAGTAACCTCGTAGATTGTAAGGAAGCCATTGTTTCTTAAGAAACTCGAAGTCTATTGCCACAATATGGAACGTTGGGAATTTTTACAATTTCCAAACCTGAAGACGATCGCAGAGGCACTGAAAGACGATGACCGTACCGTTTATGTGAAACATCTCAAGCAGATGCACAAGGATATGCAAGAAAGATTTAATGACCTATTAAACCTTGGTATCCCGGATTGGATTTTGAATCCATTTGAAGTACAACTCACCCAAGTTGAGGCAGAAACTCAAGAGAGTTTGATTGATCTTCAGAGTGATATAACTGCACGTCATCAGTTCAGTCAGATTCAAAAAGGTTTTTGGATCAAGAGTGATCTGCGGAATAAATTTACAACACTGTGGGAAAAAGCCCAAAGATTTTTTTATTGCCTTTCCCTCAACATATTTGGTTGAGAGCCCATTCTGCAAGGTAGCTTCCTTGACAAAATCCAGGAACAGAATTGATATCGCAACAAGAAGTGACCTCCGACTGTCATTGTCTAATTTGAAGCCCGATATCACGAAACTTGCAGAGAAGCACCAAGCTCAAGGATCGCATTAGGCCTGATAGATGCTTAATTTCATACAGTCTTTTTTAAAATTTTGTCCGGTATGTTGGAATGTTCAAGTTTTCTTTGTATTCAATAATAGATGATTTTCTGTCTATCCGTTTGTGTTGTATCCCTGTTTGAAAGGGGGGCCCTGGAACCTGAGAAGAGTTCCTAAGGGGACCGTGGCCAAAAAAACGGTTGAAAATCACTGCCTTAGGCCATAAAACATAGGAGCAGAATTAGGCTTTTGACCTATTGAGTCTGCTTCGCCATTTCATCATGGCTGATTTATTATTACTCTCAACCCCATTCTCCTACCTTTTCCCCATAACTTTTGACGCCCATGCGCAACCTTTGACGCCCTTTAGCCTTCATTTAGCCTCAGCTGTCATCAGAAAAGGCAAAGGACAAACACATCAGTGTGGGAATGGGAAAGAGAACGAAAATGCCTGAAAACCTGGAGATCCAGGCAGCCACGGAGACGTCATCCAGTCTGCATCTGAATAGAACTCAACGGGAGCACCGGATGCAAAAAACAAGCCTGGTGAAAGACATGTGAAAGACATCCTCACCCAGAAGTGCTGTTTAGGGTCTGGAATGCAGTGAGAGAGAAGCTGTAGGGGCAACTCGTGGTTATGGAGGGGTGGGTGTGGGGTTTGGAGGCAGGGTGGTATAGGTTAAATGCAGAAGTTCAGTCATTAGAGGAAATAATAAGTGTGGGAAATAGAGGAGATGCAGGTTAGGGCTTCCTCATGAACAGTGGAGTAATGGTGAATCCATGTTTTAGACCACAAGACAAAATGATAAAGGAGCAGAATTAGGCTATCTGGCCCATCAAATCTGGTCCGCCATTTCATCATGGCTTATCTAATTTTCATTCTCTTGCCTTCTCCCCGTATTCCTTTATGCCCTAACCCAGGAGTCCCCAACCTTTTTTGCGCTGCGGACCGGTTTAATATTGACAATATTCTTGCGGACCAGCCAACCCAGGGGGAGGGTAGTGTTCCCAACGGACAAGAGTAGCAGGCAAAAAGACTACAATGACCATGAAGCCTTGCGCGGGCACCAGTGCGCATGCGTGTGCCTGCCGATATTCTCTGCAAAGTGTTTTTGGCGATTCTGTTCGGGGGCGGGGGTATTCATCACGACTGGAATATTGATAATAAGGGGCTAATACACTCAATTTTGTTTCTAAAAGGGATTATCTAACGAATTTAATATTAAACACACAGCGCATATTTTCCTCGCATGAATATAGTGATTAAGTCAATCATCAGGGGAGGACGGGGAGCTTGAAGTAAGTGTTGAACAAACTTCCAGTAGAAGTGGTAGAGGCAGATTCGATATTATTTAAAGAAAAATTGGATAGGTATATGGACAAGAAAGGAATGGAGGGGTATGGGCTGAGTGCAGGTCGGTGGGACAAGGTGAGAGTAGCGTTCGGCACGGACTAGAAGGGCCGAGATCGCCTGTTTCCGTGCTGTAATTGTTATTTAGTTATATAAGTCACTTATCAGTCAATGGCATCATAACATTTTAAGTAACCTTTGGATATTAAACACACAGCACATATTTTCCCCGTATAAACATATAAAATCATTGCAACACACCAGTATCGCTGAATCAGTGGGAGCCCTGGGCTTGTTTCCCTGCAATAAGATGATCCCATCGATGGGTGATGGGAGACAGCGATACTCGAAGGGGGTTCCTTCTGTCCAGTCTATTCTGCAATTTAGTTTTCGTTGCATTCGTTGCAGAGATATGTTGGAAATGGAAACAACGTTTTCAGTTCTTTCGTGGCTATCTCAGGATATTTAGCCTTGACTTTGATCCGGAATGCCGGCAGAGATGTTATGTCAAACATACTTTTCAGCCCGCCGTCATTTGCAAGCTCGAGCAGTTGATCTCCTTCCCGCGCTGACATGGATGACGCGCGGGTAATGACCTCGTGTGCGTAATGGCTCAACAGCGCATGACAGGGAATGAGGAAAGGTGCAGCTGACTCATATCGCCAAATCATATCGTTTCCTCGCGGCCTGGTAACAAATGCTTTGCGGCCTGGTACTGGTCCGCGGCCCGCTGCTCTACGACTCATGTTCTCAGTATTATTTACTTAATTATTGTTTTTCTTTTGTATTTGTACAGACTGTCTTTTATTGTACATTGGCTGTTCGCCCATCTTTCTTTGTGTGATTCTGTTGTAATTCTTTGTATTACTGAGAACACCTGCAGGAGGGGATTACTTCACTCGCCCCATCACTGAATTGTTCAGACACTTTCAAGGACTCTTCATCTCATTATTATTATTATTGTTTATAAAAACAGGTATTTTTCTCAGCTCTATCAAGCTGCTAAAACCTGAGGTGTGGGCATAGCTAAGCATGCTCATTTTTTAATTGCTAGGAACTTTAGGACTATTCCAGTGGTGTTTAGTATGGTGGCTTTCTGAAGATTTACATAGATATTACTGTGTATCCTTAATTGTTTAATGCTATTGTGTAGTGCCTTTGGTTTGATACCAGTGGTAGATATTTCTATCGGAACAATGTATACTCTGTCCAAAGCCCTTCCATTTACTCTTTTAGTTCAGCATATTTCTGGTGCTTTTCCACTTATTGATTTCTGTAAGTTCTCTGTGTTTGGAATGACTATTAATTAAGTTGTTCTTGCTTGTTTATCCTGTATTAATATATCCGGAGAGTTATTATGAATTGCCCTATCTGTAATAATGGATTGGCTATAATATAACTTGTGGTATTTGGACTCTAAAACTGGATCAGGCTTGTATTTATAGTAAGATATGATTTCTTTTATGAGTTTGTATTTTAAAGCAAGATTTTGGTGAATGATGTTTGCCACTTGATTGAGCCCGTGTAAGTAATCAGATTGGGTTAAACTGAGACAGGATCCTGTAATGTGGTGGATTGTTTCTGGTTTTCCTTGGCTTTATTGTTATTATTATTTACTTTTTTTCTTTCATTTGGTATTTGCACAATTCGTTGTCTTTTGCACACTGATTGTCTGCCCTGTTGGTGCAGCCGTTCACTGATTCTATTATAATTATTTGATTTATTGAGTATGCCCACAAGGAAATGAATCTCAGGGTGACATATATGTACTTTAATAATAAATTTACTTCAAACTTATAACTTTATCGGATGAAGGGTCTTGGCCCGAAATGTAGACTGTTCGTTCTTCTCCATAGATGCTACCTGACCTGCTAAGTTCCTCCAGCATTTTGTGATTGTTGCTCTGGATTTCCAGCAACTGCAGAATCTTTTGTGTTTATCATATGAGATCCAAGAGGTGTAAATGGTGCCTACAATTTGTCACCCTAAACCTGAAAGCTACCTAAATCCTCTAGTAGGGTGAAAGTGTCTGCTTTGTGATCAGCTGAATTATAAATGCATAAGGAAATCTTTGCATTGACAGGGGCGCCATGCTAGCGTAGGGAGTTAGCACAATACTGTTATAGCTCAGGGCATCGGAGTTTGGAGTTTAATCCTGGCGTCCTCCCCATGGATTGTGTGGGTTTCCTCCAGGTGCTCCAGTTTCTTCCTACAGTCCAAGGACTTACAGTACTGGTTAGATTGTTAATTGGTCATTGTAAATTGTCCTGTGATTAGGCTAGGGTTATTTCAGGGTTTCTGGTGGCACAGCGTGAAATAAATATATAAATTTCAAGTGTTTGTATAGGAAGAAGGGCTACTAATGAAATAGACAAAAATTACTTTGTCAAGGGAAGTTCACATACGAACTTTGGGATTGACATTCTAGAATTGTGAAGACATCACAGGCAAATTGTTGTGTTAGGTTCCTCTCTAGCCACTGCATTTTCTTCCCCAGTGACTGGATTATTCTGCATAAACCTCCTGAAACCTATCATTTGAAACATAATTCAATGGCCAAGATCTGGTATCTTTTACTCCTTATGTCATCTTTCCACAGTCCACAAATTAATGTCGAGTATTTTTTGCAACACTTCCACTCACTCACTTCAAAATTTCAAAGTAAATTTATTAACACAATACATATATGTCACAATATACTTCCCTGAGATCCATTTTGTCGCAGATACACACAGTGAATACAAAGAAACACAATAGATTCAAACTGCACACAATAAAGACAGACAAACAAACAATCTGCAAAAGACAAATTATGCAAATTAAAAAGAGAGAAAAAAAAACAATAAATAAATAATATCGAGAACATGAGTTGCAGACTCTTTGAAAGTGAGACCATAGTGTGTGGAATCAGTTAAGTAACATACAAACATAGAAAACCTACAACACAATACAGGCCCTTTGGCCCACAAAGTTGTGCCGAACATTTTCCTACCTTAGAGATTACTAGGCTTACCCATGTACTGATCCAAAAGTCTCCTAAAAGACCCTATCGTATCCGCCTCCACCACCGTTGCCGGCAGCCCATTCCACGCACTCATCACTCTCTGCGTAAAAAACTTACCCCTGACATCTCCTCTGTACCTACTCCCCAGTACCTTAAACCTGTGTCCTCTAGTGGCAACCATTTCAGCCCTGGAAAAAAGCCTCTGACTATCCACATGATCAATGCCTCTCATCATCTTATACACCTCTATCAGGTCACCTCTCATCCTCCGTCGCTCCAAGGAGAAAAGGCCAAGTTCACCCAACCTGTTTTTATAAGGCATGCTCCCCAATCCAGGCAACATCCTTGTAAATCTCCTCTGCACCCTTTCTATGGCTTCCACATCCCTCCTGTAGTGAGGCGACCAGAACTGAGCACAGTACTCCAAGTGTCGTCTGACCAGGGTCCTATATAGCTGCAACATTACCTCTTGGCTCCTAAATTCAATTCGACGATTAATGAAGGCCAATACACCGTAAGCCTTCTTAACCACAGAGTCAACCTGTGAGCTGCTTTGAGTGTCCTATGGACTCGGACCCTAAGATCCCTCTGATCCTCCACACTGCCAAGAGCTTACCATTAAAACTATATTCTGCTATCATATTTGACCTACCAAAATGAACCACATCACACTTACCTGGGTTGAACTCCATCTGCCAATTCTCAGCCCAGTTTTGCATCCTATCATTGTCCCGCTGTAGCCTCTGACAGCCCTTCACACTACCCACAACACCTCCAATCTTTCTGTCATCAGCATATTTACTAACCCATCCCTCCACTCCTCATCCAGGTCATTTATAAAAATCACGAACAGTAAGGGTCCCAGAACAGATCGCTGAGGCACACCACTGGTCACCGACCTTCATGCAGAATATGACCCGTTTATAACCACTCTTTGCCTTCTGTGGGCAAGCCAGTTCTGGATCCACAAAGCAAAGTCCCCTTGGATCCCATGCCTCCTTACTTTCTCAATAAGCCTTGCATGGGATACCTTATCAAATGCCTTGCTGAAATCCATATACACTATATCTACTGCTCTTCCTTCATCAATGTGCTTAGTCACATCCTCAAAAAATTCAATCAGGCTCATAAGGCATGACCTGCCCTTGACAAAGCCATGCTGACTATTCCTAATCGTATTATACCTCTCCAAACGTTCATAAATCCTGCCTCTCAGGATCTTCTCCTTCAACTTACCAACCACTGAAGTAAGACTCAATGGTCTATAATTTCCTGGGCTATCTCTACTCCCTTTCTTGAATAAAGGAACAACATCCGCAACCCTCCAATCCTCCAGAACCTCTCCCGTCTCCATTGATTTAAAGATCATCGACAGAGGCTCAGCAATCTCCTCCTTCGCCTCCCACAGTAGCCTGGGGTACATCTCATCCGGTCCCGGCAACTTATCCAACTTGATGCTTTCCAAAAGTTCCAGCACATCCTCCTTCTTATTATCTACATGCTCAAGCTTTTCAGTCCGCTGCAAGTCATCACTACAATCACCAAGATCCTTTTCCATAGTGAATACTGAAGTAAAGTATTCATTAAGTACCTCTGCTATTTCCTTCGGTTCCATACACACTTTCCCACTGTCACACCTAATAGGTCCTATTCTTTCACGTCTTGTCCTCTTGCTCTTCACGTACTTGTAGAATGCCTTGGAGTTTTCCTTAATCCTGTCCGTCAAGGCTTTCTCATGGCCCCTTCTGGCTCTCCGAATTTCCTTTTTAATCTCCTTCCTGTTAGCCTTATAATTTTCTAGATCTTTAACATTGCCTAGCTCTCTGAACCTTTCGTAAGCTTTTCTTTTCTTCTTGACTAGATTTATTACAGCCTTTGTACACCACGGTTCCTGTATCCTTTCATAACTTCCCTGTCTCATTGGAACGTACCTATGCAGAAGTCCACACAAATATCCCCTGAACATTTGCCACATTTCTTCCGTACTTTTCACTGAGAACATCTGTTTCCAATTTAAGCTTCCAATTTCCTGCCTGATAGCCTCATAATTCCCCTAACTCCAATTAAACACTTTTCTAACTTGTCTGTTCCTATCTCTCTCCACTGCTATTGTAAAGGAGATAGAATTATGATTACTAACTTCAAAATGCTCTCCCGCTGAGAGATCTGACATCTGACCAGGTTCATTTCCCAATACCAAATCAGGTACAGTCTCTCCTCTTGTCGGCTTATCTACATACTGTGTCAAGAAACCTTCCTGAACACACCTAACAAACTCCACCCTATCTAAACCCTTTAGGGAGATGCCAGTCGATATTTGGGAAATTAAAATCTCCCATCACGACAACTCTGTTATTATTTAACACCTTTCCTGGATCAGTTTCCCTAACTGCTCCTCGATATCCCCGTTACTATTGGGCGGCCTACAAAAAACACCCAGTAAAGTTATTGACTCCTTCCTGTTCCTAACCTCCACCCACAGAGACTCTGTAGACAATCCCTCCATGGCGTCCACCTTTTCTGCAGCAGTGACAGTATCTCTGATCAGTGCCACGCCCCCACCTCTTTTGCCTCCCTCTCTGTTCTTTCTGAAACGTCTAAAGCCCGGCACTTGAAGTAACCATTCCTGTCCCTGAGCCATCCATTTCTCTGTAATGGCCACCACATCATAGCTCCAAGTACTGATCCATGCTGTAAGCTCATCCACTTTGTTCACAATACTGTTTGCATTAAAATAGACACATCTCAAACCGTCCATCTGAGCACGTCCCTTCTCTATCACCGCCTATCCTCCCTCACACACTGTCTCCAAGCTTTCTCTATTTGTGAACCAACCACCTCTTCCCTGGTCTCTTCAGTTCGGTTCCCACCCCCCCAACAATTCTAGTTTAAACTCTCCCCAGTAGCCTTAGCAAACCTCCCCGCCAGGATATTGGTACCCCTGGGATTCAAGTGCAACCCATCCTTTTTGTACAGGTCACACCTGCCCCAAAAGAGGTCCCAATGATCCAGAAATCGGAATCCCTGACCCCTGCTCCAATCCCTCAGCCACGCATTTATCCTCCAACTCATTCTATTCCTATACTCACCGTCGTGTGGCACAGACAGTAATCCTGAGATTACTACCTTTGTGGTCCTGCTTCTCAACTTCCTTCCTAACTCCCCGTCATCTTTTTTCAGGACCTCATCCCTTTTCCTACCCATGTCATTGTAACCAATATGTACCACGACCTCTGGCTGTTCTCCCTTCCACTGCAGGATATCTTGGACGTGATCTGAAACATCCCGGACCCTGGCACCTGGGAGGCAAACTACCATCCGAGTTTCTTTCCTGCATCCACAGAATCACCTGTCTGATCCCCTAACTATAGAGTCCCCTTATCACTACTGCCTTCCTCTTCCTTTCCCTACCCTTCTGAGCCACAGGGCTGGACTCTGTGCCAGAGGCACGGCCACTGTTGCTTCCCACAGGTAGGCCGTCCCCCCAACAGTACTCAAACAGGAGTACTTATTGTCAAGGGGTACAGCCACAGGGGTGCTCTCCAGTACCTGACTCTTCCCCTTCCCTCTCCTGACTGTTACCCACTTGTCTGTCTCCTGTGGCCCTGGTGTGACCTTGATGCAAGTGTTGGGATACGTGAAGTTATTCACTCTGGTTCAGGAGCCTGATAGTTGAGGGGTAACCTGACGGTGTGGGACTTGAGACTCCTATACCTCCTTCCTGGTGGCAGAGGTGAGAAGATGGCCTTGATGATGGATGCTACTTTCCTGCGATGTTGTTCCTTGTAGATGTGCTCAAAGCTGGAGGGGTTTATTCCTTATCAGACTATGAGACAGAGAACAGGCTCTGCTCTGACATTTGATCATGATTGATTTATTTCCCCTCTCAACCCCATTCTGCTGCCTGCTATCCATAATCTTTGATGTCCTTCATAATCAAGAACCTATAAACCTCTGCTTTAAATACACCCAATGATTTGGCCTCCACGGCCACCTGTGGCAATGAATTCCACAGATTCGTCAACCTCCGGCTAAGGAAATTCTTCTTCATCTGTTTCCCAAAGAGGTATCCTTATATCTTGAGTCAGTGCCCTCTTATCCAAGTCTCTCCCACTACTGTATACATTATCTCCACTTCCACTCAATCTAGGCCTTTCAATATTCAGTAGATTTCAATGAGATTCCTCCCTCAATCTTCTTAGCTCAGTGAGTACAGGCCCAGAGCCATCAAATGCTCCTCGTACATTAACGCTTCAATGCCCAGGATCATTCTCGTGAACCTCCTCTCGACCCTCTCCAATGCTAGCACTGCAGATAAGTGGCCCAAATACCATTGCATTTGACATTTTCTAAGGCTGGACCCTCAGTTCCAAACTTACAGCTGGTTTGTTTCCAGGAAGCAGAAGTACGCTCAGATGCAGCAGCCTCCCTGGGTCCAACCAACTGTGTGATTGTTGTTCCAAGACATTGCTTGTTATCGTGGACATCAGAAACTGCAGGTCTACCCCACTAGTGAGTTGTTGAATAGCTATGGAGCTGGGGATCCCCTATCTCCCTGTTCCTGACCTCTCCAGCACAAGGAACTGGAAGCAAGCCGGAGATAACCACCCTGGAGGTCCTGCTTTTCAGCCTTCTTCTGAGTTCTCTGAAGTCAGGTTGCAGAATTTCTTTCCTCATCCTCCCAACGTCATTTGTGCCAACATGCACCACCACTTCCAGCTGTTAACCTTCACCCTTGAGGATGCCCTGCAATCGGTCTATGATGTCCTGGATCCTGGCACCAGGGAGGCAACACACAATCCTTAAATCCTGCCTTTTGCCGCAGAAACCCCTTTCTGTACCTCTCACTATGGAGTTCCCCTACTACCACGGCTCTGCCTGACTTCTGTCTCCTCGGCTGTGTTTCAGCACCAATTTTTGACTTGCAGACCTGTCCGCCTCTCAGACTGGCAATGTCTTCTGTCCCGACAGCTTCCAACCTGTTATCTAGAGGTACATCCCCCAGGGTCTCCTGTATTCTAAGTATCCATCCCTTCCTCATCGTCTCGTCCCTTCTCTCTTCTGGTATCTTTGGTGTAATGATGTTGCTGTTGGTCCTGTCCAGAAAATTCTCAGTTTCCGGGGTAAACCTGAGGTCATCCAGTTGCTTCTCCAGTGCCTCAACAAGGTCCTTCAGGAGCTGAACCTGGACACACTTTCCACATTTGTAGCAGCCAGAGGCACCGTCAACGTCCCTGACCTCCCACATCATGCAAGCAGCACACTGAATCAGTTGACCTGTCATTTTTTCACCGCTTCTCACCCCCTCCAACCAGGGCGTAGTCTCCTCTCTCAGCCTCCTCGCCGAAGACTCTCGAGACAAAGACTCGCACTTTTCTCACAAGGCACTTCCCTCGACAAGGCTGCAGCCTAACAGGCCACTCCCCAAGAGCAAACCTTGATTATGTTGGCTGATATTTTGACTAATTCGTTTCACTTGTCACACCTTGTCCGATTTATGGTAAAGAATTTATTTGCAAGAATAAAGGCTCCTATATCCAGTGACTGTAGTGTCTCTCTGGTGACTTTGTTCACATCACAGCAGTCCCACCTTAGTCACTTACAGTGTGCTCCAAGTAATAAAGTCCCAGCCTGCCCAAACTCTCCTTATAATGTAGATCCTCCAGTCTTGGCAGTAGTCTGGTAAATCTTCTTTGTGCTTATTCCAGTTTAATGACGTCTTTCAACAGTGTAATTAAAACTGTACACAATACTCCAGGTGTAGTCTCACCAATGTTATGGTACATCTACTACATAATGTCACATAACCTATATTCGGCATCATGACTGATTGAACAGGTGTGTTGTCTGACCATTAAATTCTTCTGGCATTCTGATCCTTGTTCCATTCCCCACCATCTGCAGTCCCTTTTGTTTGTTTTGAACCCAGAACTTAGCGTTTCAGAGGGTGATTAGTTAAATGCTGAGAATTATGGGTTGAATCGGTGATAAGGAAGGCAAATGCAATGTTAGCATTCATTTCAAGAGCGCAAGAATATAAAAGCAGGATGTAATGTTGAAACTTTATAAGGCACTGATGAGGCTTCACTTGGAGTATTGTGAGCAGTTTTGCTCCTTATCTAAGAATGGATGTGCTGACACTGGAGAGGTACAAACGAGATTCACTAAAATGATTCCCGGATTGAACGGCTTGTCATATGAAGAGCGTTGAATGGCTCTGGGCCTGTATTCACTGGAATTCAGAAGAATGAGGGGTGACCTAGCTGAAACCTATCAAAAGTTGAAAGGCCTCCATAGAGTGGATGTGGAGAGGATGTTTCCTATGGTAGGAGAGTCTAAGACCAGAGGACACAGCCTCAGAATAGAGAGGGGGTCCTTTTTAGAACAGAGGTGAGGAGGAATTTCTTTAGCCAAAGTGTGGTGAATCTGTGGAGTTTGTTGCCACAGGCTGTGGAGGTCAAATCGTTGTGTATATTTAAGGCAGGGGTTGATAGATTCTTGATTAGTCAGGGTATGAAGGATATGGTGAGAAGGCAGGAGATTGGGACTGAGAGGGATAATAGATCAGCCATGATAAAATGGCAGAGCAGAAAGGCCTAATTCTGCTCCTATATCTTATGGTCTTATGAACTAATAAAGAATTGTCAGTTTTCAGGTGCAATACTATTTGGCCAATCCAATAAAATTATGGACTAAAGCAAAGAAATGGGGTGACTCGGTGGCGTAACAGTTAGTGTAATCATTTTACAGCACCAGCAATCACCAATTGGGGTCTGATTCCCGTTGCTGCATGTAAAGAGTTTGTACATTCTTCCTATAACTTCAAGGGTTTCCTCCGGGTGATGCGGTTTCTTTAGGGTTAGTAAATAATGGACATACTACGTTAATACCATAAACATGGCGACATATGTAGGCTGCCCAGCAGAATCCTGACTGATCTGATTTGATGCAAACAGCCCATTTCACTGTATGTTTTGATGTACATGTGACAACTAAAGCTAATCTTTCAATCTTTAGATATAAACATCTTCTGTTGTCTCTA
Organism: Mobula hypostoma; assembly: GCF_963921235.1. Lineage (NCBI taxonomy): Eukaryota > Metazoa > Chordata > Chondrichthyes > Myliobatiformes > Myliobatidae > Mobula > Mobula hypostoma. Next base: position 24,140,674 of record NC_086102.1, read on the forward strand.
GCCCAGGATGCACTTACTGGAAACAGAAGTATTAGCTCGGAACTCATCAGTGTTGAAGTTGAATCACCCAACGCTCCTGACCTGACATTGACTGTCTTGCCCGGAATTGTAAGAGTTGCAGTTGGAAAACAACCCCAGAACTTTGGAAAAAAGGTAAATCAAATTTGCTGTTAATGAAAATAAGAGCTGAATATTTTTATAGTGACTATTTCCCAGGACAAGGGCATGACTAATAAGGGCTAGCACTTAACGGTTATCCAGTTTGGTCTAAAGTCAAACTAAAACTGAAGGTTATTGTCATATGCAAAAATAATTTTGTGCACAGGTACAATAAAAATTACTTACAGCAGCATCACATACACATAGGCACACTATTCACAGGAAAATTCATGGATCACAAAAAATTATATTTGAGATGTCAAAGTGTGATGGACAGCAGTATTTGATGGAATCTAGATCATGGTCTCTTCGGGGTCTTGCTATTACTTCCATGGTAGGCAGTGAGGCGGGGGCAGCTGCTTTTGCTGGAACAAGTGAGATGAAGAGTGGGAGGGTCGATGCTTTTGCTGCTGCTTGTGCATGGGGGGGCGGGCTTTGGAGTTCTATCACTTTTCTGCAATTTATTATTTGGGGTTTTTTTCTCTCTGTTTTGTGGATGTCTGTGAAGAGTAAGAATTTCAGGTTGTATACTCTATACATTCTCTGATAGTAAATTGAACCATTGAATGAACACAATTGGAATAAAAGCTGGTCTTAGACTTCCCTGATCAAAGGAAACATCCTCTTCACATCCACTCTATCGAGGCCTTTCAACATTCAATAGGTTTCAATGAGATCCTCCCTCATTCTCCTAAATTCCAGCGAGTACATACCCAGAGCTTTCAATCGCCGTTCAGATGATAACCCTTCATTCCTGGAAGCATTCTCGTGAACCTCCTCTGTACCCTTTCCAATATCAGCACATATTTTCTTAAATAAGGGCCCAAAACTGCTCATAATACTCAAATGAGGCCTCACCAGTGCCTTATACAGCCTCAGCATTACATCCTTGCTTTTATCTTCCAGTTCTCTTGAAATGAATGCTAACATTGTATTCACCTTTTTCACTAGCGATTCAATCCAAGATTAATCATCAGGGAATCCTGCACAAGGACTCCCAAAGCTGTTTGCACTTAAGACTTTTACCATTTCTCCCGGTTTAGAAAATAGTCTATATCTTTATTCCTTATACCCGAATGCATGACCATATATTTCCCAACACTGTATTCCATCTTCCACCTCTTTGCCCATTCTCCTAATTTGTTGAAGTCCTTCTCCAGCCCCTCCGCTTACTTAACACTACTTGCCCTTCTACCTACCTACGTATCGACCGCAAAAACCTGGCCACAAAGCCATCAAATTCATCATCCAAATCTTTGACATATAATATAAAAAGAAGTGGTCCCAACACAGATCCCAGAGGAATGCTACTAGTCACTGGCAGCCAACCAGAAAAGGCTCCCTTTATTCATACTCTCTGCCTCCTGCCAATCAGCCAATGCTGTATCCATTCTAGTATCTTTCCTATAATACCCTGGGCCCTTATCTTGATTAGCAGCCTTCTGTGCAGCGCCTTGTCAAAGGCCTTATGAAAATCCAAGTAGAAAACATCCATTGATTCTCCTTTGTCAATCCCGGCTGTTATTTCCTCAAAGAATCCCAACAGGTTTGTCAGGAAAGATTTTCCCTGAAGGAAAGCATGCTCACTTTGGTCTATTTTGTCATGTTGCTCCAAGTACCAAAACCACATCCTTAACAATTGACTCGAACATTTTCCCAAGCACTGAGGTCAGTCTAACTAGCCTATAATTTCCTTTCTTCTGCCTCCCTCCCATTTTGAAGAAAGGAGTGATATTTGCAGTTTTCCAGTCCTCCATCAGCAGTACAATACAATACATAAAATTACTACAGTAATATGCAAAAGTCTTAGGCACATATACATAGATAACTAAGGTTTGCCTAAGACTTTTCCACAGTGTGAGTGATGATAAACCTGATTCCTGGGTGCCTATTATAGACTGAGAGTAGGGAGAGGGGACGAAGCAGGAATCACTAGAGAGACATTCTGTAAGGACCAATAAACCAATTGGTTGGAATCACAGGACCTTGCCTGGTGTCTCAGGGCTGGTTGTGTCTGCACCCGTATCTCCCCCGCCATTGGCACTCCTTCTCTGCCAGCTGTCCCTCCCCGGTACTCCACCCTAGTCATTCCCAACATCCTTTGCTCTGGCCAGGTTTACAAACTTGATTTCCACTCCACGTTGACAAATACAATACTGTGCAAGAGTCTTAGGCATCCTAGCTGTATATACATAGGTGCCTAAGACTTTTGTGCTTTGATAAGCTGGCAGTTGGGGGGAGGGAGTCCTGCATTAACTTACAGTGATTGGTTTTCAAGGACACTGGATCTTTTGCACAGTATGTATAAACAGGTCAGAGTTTGCACACTACTTCCTAAATTGTAGAGTAAGCAACAGCTCTATGTGTTTAATCAATGACAACTCAAGTTTCATTTCGAGTGAAATGTTGAACCAGAACAGAAACAGAGATGACTCGAGTTCCACACCACATTCTTTGATTACAGTGGCTGTATCGACTGCTGGAAATGAAACCGAAACAACTGGCTTTGCTTTCATTTCTGAACCCTGTGAATAAAGTAAATGAACCATTTTACACACTGAGCCTTTGCAAATGGACGGAGTAAAGCTATGTCTCAGCTGTCATCTAATTACATACATGACAAGCTTGAAGAGTCTCCTCTGATTTATATTTCCTTCCTGTTGAGGAGGCCTGTTTGTGCTACATGTACTCGGATTGGAGAGGTTCCAGAGGAGGTTCAATGGCTCTGGGCAACGATGGGGAGGAATTTCTTTAGCTGGACACCAGTGGAGGCCAAGTCATTGAGTATATTTAAAGTGGAAGTTAATAGGTTCTTAATTAGTAAGGGTTACGGGAGAAGGCAGGAGAATGGGGTTGAGAGGGATAATAAATCAGCTATGTTGAAATGTTTAGCAGAGTAGATGGGCCTAATCGCTTAATTCTGCTCATATGTCTTATGCTCTTGTGGTTAGTTTTAAATACTCAAGTAATTTGATGGCTTACGAACTCATTAATATAAATATAAAAGATTGAAGATTCGGAATTGTTTGTCACTCTTCAGTACACAAATCACCATTATTACATTATTAGTAGTAACAGTTATCACTGTGAACTCAATTCCACTGAAAACAGGTAAATGATTTGAGTGAAACGTAAACACAAGAGATTCTACAGATGCTGGAAATCCAGAGTGACACATATAAAATGCTGGAGGAACTCAGCAGGTCAGGCAGCATTAATAGCAGCTTTGAGCTGAGACTCTTCATCAGGACTGGAATGGAAGGGGGAAGAAGGTGGGGGGAGGTGAAACCAGGTGGGTGGGGGAGGGAGGGGGGATGAAGTGAGAAGCTAGTTGAGAGGTGGAAAAGGTAAATGACTGAAGAAAAATCAGTCTGATAGGAGAGAAAAGTGGACCATGGGAGAAAAGGAAGAAGGAGAGGTACCAGAAGGAGGTGATAGGCAGGTGAAGAGAAGAGGAAAGAGGAGAGCAGGAGTGGAGAATAGAAGAATAGGGAAGGGGGAGAGTAAAGAATTACCAGAAGTTAGAGAAATCCATGTTAAGTGTAACATTATATTTAAATCTAAGTGGACCATGTTTCCTATTGATAAAGATGTGGCAGCAGCATGCCTCCTTGGAGAGAGCATTCAACTCCCTGTAGAAGAGTTACTTATTAGATTGTTCAGGCTAGGCAACATAACTGTGTTTGTGACTGATAATGTAAAACTAGTATAAAGGCAGAACTATACTGTAGCATTTACCAGACATGAATCTGGTGTTGCCACTGGGCAAATGCTGGGCCAAGTGATTTCACCCATTGTTGTGGTTTAGCTACTTGACCTGATGAGTCCAGGCTATTTTGTTTAGAGTCACAGAACTGCACAGCACAAAAAAAAACAGGCTATTTGGCCTAAATCATCCATGCTGACCATCTGTGTGAAAATGTAACACACACTAAATGCTGGAGGAACTCAGCAGGTCAGGCAGCATCTATGGAGACGATTTGATCTGATGTATTTCACTATATGTTTCAATGTACGTGTGACAAAATAAAGCTAACCTTTCTCTCTTTTTCTTAAGATAAGAGAGAAAGATTAGCTTTATTTTGTCACATGTACATTGAAACATATAGTGAAATACATCAGATCGAATCAGTGAGGATTGTACTGGCCAGTCTGCAAGTGTCACCACATTTCTGTCAGCGACGCAGCATGCCCCCAGCTTACTAGCCCTAATCTTAGTTCTTTACTTTGCGGAAGGAAACCAGAGCAGCCAGAGAAATCAACATGGTCACAGGGAGAACATACAAACTCCTTACAGGCAGCGGAAGGAGACGAACCCTGATGGGTGATTTACAGCACATGTGAAACAATTGTGCTAACCGCTACACTACCCTGCCACACTGCCTGAATGAAAAGCAATGCCCTAACTACTACACTACTGTGCATACGTCAGTATGCAAAATAATCCTCCCAAAAAGCCAGTGAATAATATTTATATTCTAGATCAAGAAATTCATCAGAAGCTACGTTGAAAAGAAGGAAACTATCATTCTGGCTGTCATCCCATGCACCGTGGATATTGCAACCACTGAGGCACTTAAGCTGGTGAAAGAGGTTGACCCTGATGGACAAAGAACCCTGGATAAATTATTAATATTGGTGCAGTATTCAATGTGTTAGACATTTTTTTCAGCATAATAACAATAATAAAGATTAAGAATGAGGAACATCTTGGGGGACCTCATTGAAACCAATTGAATATTGAAAGGCCCAGACAGAGTGGGTGGGCACGTGGCCAAGTGGTTAAGGCATTTGACTAGCAATCTGCAGGTCATGAGTTCGAACCCCAGGCGAGGCAACGTGTTGTGTCTTTGAGCAAGACACTTAATCACACGGTGCTCTGCGATGACTCCGGTGCCAAGCTGTATGGGTCCTAATACCCTTCCCTTGGACAACATTAGTGTCGTGGAGAGGGGAGACTTGCAGCATGGGCAACTGCCTGTCTTCCATACAACCTTGCCCAGGCCTGCGCCCTGGAGTGTGAAGACTTTCCAGGCGCAGATCCATGGTCTTGCAAGACTAACGGATGCCTTTATTTATTTAGACAGAGTGGACTTGGAGAGGATGCTTTCTATAGTGGGGGAGTCTAGGACTGGAGGGCACAGCCTCAGAATACAAGGATGTCCCTTTAGAACAGAGATGAAGAGTAGTTTATTTAGCCAGATGGTGATGAATCTATGGAATTCATTGTCACAGACAGCTGTGGAAGCCAAGTCATTGGGTAAATTTAAAGTGGAAATTGAAGAACATCAAAGGTTATGTGGAGAAAGCAGGAAAATGGAGTTGGGAGGGATAATCAATCATGGAGCACATTCAATGGGCCAAATGGCTTAATTCTTCTCCAATGTTGTATGGTCAATGGAAATTGGTCATTATGCATGTTAAGTTTGTTCCCTGACCTAGCCCAGCATTTAATTGTTTCTTTGAACTTCCCCCATAGTATCATCTTACGATGAAAACAAGTTAGTTAATTAATCTTGTGTGGGTTCCTTAATACCTTAATAATTAATAATGGTGCTGTGTACGGCAGCCGTATTGCGAGCTCCATACCAACTTTACAGTGTACTACTAATTTCTGTAATTTTCTTCACATTTCTTGTTCAAGAAGCTGATAGTCACATCAGATATGATCGACTGACTCTTCTGAACATCGGGAAGATGACATTTACCCACAAAGTCTCCCCTTTTCTACCCTGGGAACTCCTGCTTATGCGATCCATTTATTATTCCGCTGCTACTCGGAACAACGCCAGAGGTGAGAGAGTAGGGCCAGCATCCTGGTGAGGTTGAGATGGCGTGCTAATCGGTCGCTGCTCCTTAGCATACTCCTGGCTAACGTTCAATCCCTGGACAACAAGCTGTGCAAACTGAGAGCCAGAACCTCCTACCAGCAGGAAACAAAGGAATGTAATGTTTTGTGCTTTGGAGAGACCTGGTTGACGGAAAAGATGCTGGATCACACCATTCAGCCCTCTGGGTTCTCCCTGTTCTGGGCGGACAGATCTAAAAACCTCTCTGGGTAGTGTAAAGGAGCTGAGCTATGCTTCCTGGTCAATAATGCTTGTTGCAACACCCAAAATGAGCAGGCCCTCAAATCCTTTTGTTCTCCGGATCTGGAGTATCTTGTGCTGCTGTGTAGACCTTTCCGGCTGCCCAAGGAGTTCACAGCTGTTATTATCACAGCTGTGTATATTCCGCCGCAGGCTGATATTGACCTGGCTCTCAAAGAAATGTACGAGACCATCAGCATTCTGAAGACTGTACACCCGGAGGCTACTTTGATTGTCGCTGGAGACTTTAATTGAGTGTCGCTGACTAAAATCTCTCTAAAGTTTTGTTAACACATCCAAGTGAGCACATGGGGAGATAGCATACTCGACCACTGTTACTCTTCCCTCTGCAATGCTTACAAAACGCTCTTCAGCCCACCACCTGGGAAGTCCGACCACTCCTGCATCCTGCTTCTGCCCGTGCACAGGCAGAAGCTGAAACAAGAGATGGCCATAGTTAAAACCGTTCACTGTTGGTCCGACCAATCAGTCTCTATGCTACAGAACTGCTTTCATGACATCAACTGGAATGTCTCTGAGTTCACGGAAGGGGTCACGAATTAATCCAGAAGAGCTTCAAGGATGTTGTCCCCCAAAAATCGGTCAGGGTCTATCCAAACAAGAAACCCCAGATCAACAATTCTGTGCACACTGCACTTACCACGCGAGACAAAGCTTTTGCCACCGGTAACCACCAGGAACTCAAGAAATGCAGCTACAATCTATGAAAAGTCATCAAGGAAGCAAAACAACTATCCAGGGACAAGATTCCGACACAACTCTCCACCAACAACCCACTCAGCTTATGGCACACCATCGCAGACTTCAAAGCTAAACACTGTGGTGCTGCCACCATTGCTGCCTCTCTCCCAGATGAGCTAAATCTTTTGTACACTCAATCCGATGTCGCCAACACTGAGCCCCCGAGGAGAGCCGCTGATGCAGCCTGCACCTTGGCCATCTCTGAGACTGAAGTACACAGGTGTTTCCAATGAGTGAACAGCCTCAAGGCTGTGGGACCGGATGAGTGTGTTTGCAGACATTTTTAATCTCTCTCCCTCCCAGTGTACAGTGCCTTCCTGCTTCAAAACATCCACCATTGTCCCTGTACCTAAAAAGATCAAGGTAACATAACTGAATGACTGGCGTCCTGTCGCACTCTCCTCAATAATAGGCAAATGCTTTGAGAGGCTGGTCAAGGATTACACCTGCAGCTTGCCACCACCCACCCTGGACCCCCTACAATTCACTTACCAACACAACCGATCAACAGATGACACAGTTGCCACTGACCTACACACTTGGAGAGGAGGGATGCTTATGTGAGAATGCTGTTCTTGGCCTACAGTTCAGCATTCAACACCATAATTCCCTCCAGGCTTGACAAGAAGCTCAGAGACGTCGGCCTTCACTCTGTCTTGTGCAGCTGAATCCTGGACTTCCTGTCAGATTGACGGTAGGTGGTATGAGTGGGCTCCCTCACCTCTGCCCCTCTGACCTTCAATATAGGAGCCCCACAGGGCTGTGTCCTAAGCCCCCTCCTTTCCTCTTTACGCCGATGATTCTGTCATCACCCACAATTCCAATCTGCTAATTAAATTTACAGATGATGCAGATTGATCGGCCTAATCTCAAATAATAACGAGGCAGCCTACGTATAAAACATCATCACCCTGACACAGTGGTGTCAAGAAAATAACCCCTCCCTCAATGTCACAAAAACAAAGGAGCTGGTTGTGTACTACAGGAGGAATGGAGACAGGCTCAGCCCTATTGACATCAATGGGTCCAGGGTTGAGAGGGTGAACAGCTTCAAGTTCCTTGGTATACACATCACCAAGGATCTCACGTGGTCTGTACCTACCGGGTGTGTGGAGAAAAAAGCACAACAGTGCCTCTTTCACCTCAGACAGTTGAAGAAGTTTGACATGAGCCCCCAAATCCTAAGGACTTCCTACAGAGGCACAATCGAGAGCATCCTGACTGGCTGTATCTCTGCCTGCTATGGGAACTGTACTTCCCTCAATTGCAGGACACTGCAGCGAGCAGTGCAGACAGCCCAGCACATCTGTGGATGTGAACTTCCCACTATTCAAGACATTTACAGTGACAGGTGCATAAAAAGGGCCCAAAGGATCACTGGGGACCCGAGTCACACCAATCACAAACTGTTCCAGCTGCTACCATCTGGGAAACTGCACCACATCATTAAAACCAGGACCAATAGGCTCCGGAACAGCTTCTTCCACCAGGCCATTAGACTGATTAATTCACGCTGACGCAATTGTATTTCTAAGCTATATTGACTGTTCTGTTGTATGTTTTACTGTACATACTATTTATTACAAATTACTATAATTTGCACATTGCACATGCAGACGGAGATGTAACATAAAGATTTTTACTTCTCACGTATGTGAAGGATGTAAGAAATAAAGTGAATTCTAATTCTAATTCTAATGTGGTCCATTCAGTCCATGCAGTCTACTCCACCATAGTCTGATTTATTATCCCTCTCAATGCTATTCTCCTGCCTTGTGCCTATAACCTTTCACACCCTTACTAATCAAGAACCTATCAACCTCTACTTTAAATATACCAATATTTTCAATATTCACAAGGTTTCAATGAGATCTCCCCTCATTCTTCTAAACTCTAGTGAGTTCAGTGCTGAAGCCATCAAATGCTCCTCGCACATTAAACCTCTCATTTTCAGGATCATTCTTGTGAACTTCCTCTGGACACTAAAGGGAAAATGCAAGCAGGCTTTTAGGGTGAGACTAGATTAAGAAGTCATGGGTGAAGGGTGAAATGTTTAAGGGAAACATGAGAGGGCACTTCTTCACTCAGAGGACGCTGAGAATTTGGAATGAACCGCCAGATCAAGTGTTGGATGTAGGTTCAATTGCAATATTTAAGGGTATTTTGATTAGCTACATGGATGGGAGGGGTAAGGAAGGCTGTGATCCAGCTGCAGGTTGATGGAACTAGATCGAATAATGGTTTGCAATTGGCTATGTGGGCCAAGGAGCCTGTTTCTGTCCTGTAGTGTACTATGACTATGACTCTATAACTTTATGGACAACAAATTGAGGATTTGTGGTGGATGATCCTACTTACAACATTGTCCTTAGTACACAATGCCCAGTTGACGAAGCAAAGACTCTTGCCAATCTAGTCTCCAGGACATCAGCCTTTCAAGTTGTCACTGCTTCTTAATTAAAACCAAAGTTCCAATGTTACAGAAAGGTGTAGCATCATTTGAGCATCTGTCAAATAAACTCAACACTGAACTTGTCAAACGGATCAAGGTTAGTCAAAACATTTACTCTGCATTGACCAAAACATTAATTTAGATCTAATTTTTATTGGTTAAAATATTACAGGGGGAAAAATGGTTGGAGTGCTGAGGGGGAGGGATCAAATAATGACCATGTGATCCACTACATACTAGAATGTTTCCTATGGTAGGGGAGTCTAAGACCATAGGACACAGCCTTAGAATAGAGGGACATCCAGTTAGAATGGAGATGAGGAGGAATTTCTTTAGCCAGAGAGTAGTGAATCTGTGGAATTTATTGCTATAGGCAGCTGTGGAGGCCAAGTTATTGGGTGTATTTACAGCAGAGGTTGATCGATTCTTGATTAGTCAGGACATAAAGGGATATGGAGAGAAGGCAGGAGATTGGGGCTGAGAGGGAAATGGATCATCCATAATGAAATGGTGGGCAGACTTAATGGGGCAAATGAACTAATTCTGCTCCTATGTCTTATGTACTTAGAGGTATGTAGAATCATGAGAGGCACAGATAGGGTTGATAGTCTTTATCCCAATTTGGGGAGTTAAAACTAGATGGAATAGAAGGTGGGATGAGAAAGGTTTAAGAGGGAACTCTGGGGCAATTTTTCCCACACAAAGGGAGCTGATAGATGGAATGAGCTGCCAGAAGTGGTAGAGGTGGGTGTAATGTTTCAAAGACATTGGGATATGTACCTGGATATAAAAGGTCCAGAGAGAAAGGTAGGCCAAACAAACATAAAGAAAAAAGAAAGGCTTAGATAGACATCTTGAAAAGCATAAGCCTGTTTTCATGACTGTATGACTCAATGAGACCAATTTTCCTCCACTTCACAATGTCCCTGCATATTTTGCCGTCAGATAAGTGCTGCAAGCTGTATTGATGTTCACTCAATGGCCACTTTATTTGGTACCTCGTGTACCTTATAAAGTGGCCACTGAGTGTATGTGCGTGATCTTCTGCTGGTGTAGTGCTTCCACTTCAAGGTTCGACGTGATGTACATTCAGAGGTGCTCTTCTGCACACCACTATTGTAATCAAAGTTAAAAGTTCAAAGCACATTTATTATCAAAGTATGTATACATTACACAAACCTTGAGATTCATCTTCTTGCAGGCAGCTACAACACAAGAAACCCAGAAGAACCCATTAAAAAAAAGACCAACAAACACCCAATGCATAGAAAGAGAGAAAAGAACGCAAATCGTGCAAACAATAAAAGCAAGCAACAGCATTCAGGATGAAAGTGAGTCCATAGGTATGAATCCTGGAGCAGCCAGAGCAAGCTCACAGTCTCAGCCTCAGTTCTTCACATTGCAGAACAAAACGTTGCACAGCAATGCACGGTTAATTTAGTTACTGTTTCCTTCCTGCCAACTTGAACCAGTCTGACTCTTCTCCTCTGACCTCTCTTATTAACAAGACATTTTCACCCACAGAACTGCCATTCACTAGATGTTTTTTTGTTTTTGCATTCTATAAACCATAGAGATCGTTGCGCATGAAAATCCCAGATCAGCAGTCTCTGAGATACACAAACAACAAGAATCATTCCACAGCCAAAGTCACGTAGATCACATTTCTTCCCCATTCTGGCGTTTGGTCTGAACAACATCTGAACCTCTTGACCATGTCTGCCTGCTTTTATGAATTGAGTTGCTGCCACTTGATTGGCTCAGGATTGTTTAATGTCATTTACAGTAGACAGGTATAAGGGAGAATGAAATAATTGTTACACCAGATCTGATACAACACTAAAAAGACACATTTTGTTAAAGAAAAATGTAATAATAAAAAAACACAATAAATATAAATACTTAAGATAGCTTATAAACATAGATTAATTGTATATCCATAAAATGATGGGCATGGGTCTGTACATAAGGTGACTGATGGGAAATAATAAAGCACTGATGGTTGAGGGAGTGGAACGGTAGATTAGTGGGTGGAGGTGTTGACCAACCTTTCTACTTGGGAAAGTAACTGTTTTTGAGTGGTGGTCCTGGCATGGATGTAATGTAGCCTCTTCTATGATGGGAATGGGACAAACAGTCCTTAAGCAGAGTGAGTGGGATTTTTCACGATGTTACTGGCCCTTTTTCAATATCTTTCTGTATATACGTCCTCCATGACTGGTGCTGATGATGTGCTGAGCAGTTTTGACTACTTGTTATAGAGCCTTCCTGACCACCACAGCGCAGTTTCCATACCATGAGGTGATGCAGCTGATTAGGATGCTCTCATGAACATATAGATGTGCATAGTCCCCTCTCTTCAGCCTCCTTAGAAAGTGAGGTGATGAAGTGTGCAATAGTTTCTGGGGCTATGAGACTTTGTTCAAGTTTGTCACTCCTAGGAGTTTGAAACTGCTCACAGATTCCACTGTTGTGCCACCAATGTAGAGGGGTTTGAGTGGTACGAGTTCTCTGGATTAGATATATGCATTAACAAGCAGGTGTAGCTAATACAGTGGCCACTGAGTTATATATGTACCATGGAAAACAGGACAACTAATTTATACATAGCAAGCTTGAACAAAAACACACTGTGATGACGGGCTGATTGCCTGCCATAGTACCTTTATCAAAGGATAAGTATTGGACCAGCATAACAGCTCTTATTCCAAGCTTTCTTTTGCACCAGCCTGGATGAGTAAAACAGATCATTGGTCATACAAACAGGAACAGAAAAAACTCAGCAGATAACGGTAAGACCATAAGCATTAGGAACAGAATTATGCCATTCAGCCTATCGCATCTGCTCCACCATTCCATCATGGTTAATTTATTTTCCCGTTCAGGCCCCGTCTCCTGCCTTGTCCCTATAACAGTTGACACCCTGACTAATCATCGATCGATCAACATCTGCTTTAAATATACTCAGTGACTTGGTCTGTATGGCTGGATATGACAATGAATTCCATAGATTCACCAACCTCAGTCTAAAGAAATTGCTTCTCATCTCTTGTCTAAATGGACGCCGTTGCATTCTGAGGCTGTGCCCTCTGGTCCTAGACACCCCCACTATGAAGAACATTCTGTCCATGCCCACTCCATCTAAACCATTCAATGTTTGATAGGTTTCAGTGGGATCCCTCCTCATTCTGATCTCCAGTGACTACAAGCCTTGGGTGATAAAATGCTCCTCATACATTAACTCATTCATTCCCTGGATCATTCTCATGAACTTCCTCTGGACTTTCTCCAATGCCAGCACATAAGGGGCCCAAAACTGCTCACAATTTTCCAAGTGTGTCTGACTAATGCCTTATAAAGTATCAGCTTTACATCCTAGTAATGCCACATCTATGGGAAGGAAAACAGATCTAATGTTTCAGAAAGAATAAGGACTTTTGGGCACACAGGACAACAAGAAATGTATTCAGCTTTGAGCTTCTTGATGGATTATTGTGAATCTGTTGATTTATTGTTTCTAAAATGCTTTTGTTTTCTGAAGACACAGCTCCCAATCATTGAGAATGTAATCACTTTGAACATTGCAGAAGTCACACTTAAAATGGAGAAAATGGGTTGCAATATTCCAGAAGATGATCAAGCCAAGTCGATAGTCCTGCACAAGGTAAGTTGAGGCAAACAAGCTTCAAATGTTCCCTTTAAGCAGAGGGCCCAATTTTAAATGATTAGTAGAAAGTGGCCAAGGTTTGCAGGGCAAGGGGGTGAGTGAACGATGAAATTGAGGACTCCACCATCAATATATTGTCCTCCACCATCAATATATTGTCCTCTAATGGCCTGATATCAACTTTCTCCAGTGAGCAAACATGTTAGATGGCTACAACCACACCTATTGGGCCTTGTAAAATGTAGCTCAATGCCAAGTAACTTCACAAATTTCACAACTTTCACAATACAGCAATAACTATAATAGAATCAATGAAAGACTGCACCAACTAGGCCAGTATGAAAAAGACAACAAACTGTGTAAATACAAAACGAATGAAACCATATTAATAAATAAGTAAACAATAAATATTGAGAACATGAGAGGAAGTGCCCTGAAAGTGAATCCATAGGCTGTGGGAACCTTTCAATGATGGGTCAAATGAAGTCGTGAAGTTATCCCCTTTGGTTCAAGAGTCTGATGGCTAAAGGGTAATAACTGTTCCTGCCTTTGTCACCACTATATCTACCTGTGACACCACGTTCAATGAACTATGCATTTGTACCCTTACATCTCTGTTCCATTACACTCCTTTGTGCCATTCATTATACACGTCCAGTTCTAGTTGCCAAAATGCATCAGCTCACACCTAACTGGATTAATCACTTCTTGGCCCACTTCCCTTTCAAAAAAAGGACACCCTGTAATCTACGATAAGCTTCACCGTCAAAAACACCTTCTAATTTAGTAAAGTCTTCAGTCTTACTAATCAAGCCTTGAGCATTTGAGTTTGGTCTGGGCCCCCAAATCCTAAGAACTTTGTACAGGGGCGCAATTGAGAGCATCCTGACTGGCTGCATCACTGCTTGGTATGGGAACTTTACCTTCTTTAATCACAGGACTCTGCAGAGTGTGTTGTGGACAGCCCAGCATCTGTAGTTGTGAACTTCCCATGATTCAGGACATTTACAAGGACAGGTGTGTATAAAGGGCCTGTAGGCTCATTGGGGATCCAAGCCATCCTAACCACAATCTATTCCAGCTGCTACCATCCAGGAAGCGGTACCACAGGACCATCAGGCTCTGAGACAGCTTTTTCCACCAGGCCACCAGACTGATGAACTCACGCTAATCTGAGTGTACTCTATATTACATTGACTGTTCTATTTATTATAAATTACTATGATTGCACATTGCACATTTAGATAGAGATGTAACATAAAGATTTTATACTCCTCATGTATGTGAAGGATGTAAGAAATAAAGTCAATTCAATTCAATTCTATAAATAACAAATGACAGGGGTCCCTACACCAACCCATGCAGCACACCACTAGTCACCAGCCTGCTGAGAGTATGTCGTTTATTCAGCTGAAAGAGGACAAGGTGCAGGCAGAAACAATTACAGCATTTAAAAGGCATTTGGGCAGTTAATTGGATAGGAGATATTGAGGGATATGGGCCTAACACAGGCAAATGGGACTGGTATTGATATGCATCATGGTTGACATGCACAAGCTGGGAGCAGAAGGTCATTTATTGGGCTGTTTGATTCCTTGGAGCTCCCTCTGCCTCAGATTTCCTATAACCATCCTCAACACTTACACATCTCATGCGTTGCCAGCTTCATCCTCATCCTCCTGAATTTTCAATGAAGTCATCAGATACAGGGACATATGTAGCTTTAAGGATTAATTAGCACATTATATTATACACTCAATGGCCCATGTTATTAGATGCAGGAATGAAACCCAGTGTGGTCTTCTGAGTTACTGTCGCCTTTCTGTTAGCTTGAACTCTGTGTGAAGAAGCCCCCCCCCCCCATGTTCCCTTTAAGCTTTTCCCCCTTCACCCGTAACCCATGTCCTCTGCTTTTTTTCTCCCCTTGCCTCAGTGGAAAAAGCCTGCTTGCATTCACTCTATCTATACCCATCATAATTTTATATACGTCTATCAAATCTCCCCTCATTCTTTTACGCTCCAGGGAATAAAGTCCTAACCTATTCAACCTTTCTTTGTAACTGAGTTTCTCAAGTCCCGGCAATATCCTTGTAAATCTTCTCTGCACTCTTTCAACCTTATTTATATCCTTCCTGTAATTTGGTGACCAAAACTGAACACAATACTCTAGATTTGGCCTCACCAATGCCTTATACAACCTCATCATAACATTCCAGCTCTTATACTCAATACTTTGATTAATAAAGGCCAATGTACCAAAAGCTCTCTTTACAACCCTATCTACCTGAGATGCCACTTTTAGGGAATTTTGTATCTGTATTCCCAGATCCTGTCATAAGGTGGTGGGTAGGAACGGACCGAAGTGCAAGACACAGACACTGAAGTGCTAGGGACAGGACTAGGATACAGGCTGAGGGCAAGGACATGGACACGAAAACCAGGAACCTGGAACAGGACTGGACAAGAGAACTAGGAGCCCAGGCTTGGACTCCAAGCCAGAGACTGGACAAGGACCCAGTACCTGGGTCTTGCCTCTGGCTCGGACCCCAGAACTAGGCAAGGACGAGGCTTGGAAGGCAGGCAGGACGAGGCTGGAGTCTTCAGGCTTGAGGCTAGAGACGAGGCTTGGCAGGAGGCTGCAGTCTTCAGGCGAGGCTTGAGGCTAGAGGCGAGGCTTGGCAGGAGGCTGGAGTATTCAGGCTTGAGGCTAAAGGCAAGGCTTGGCAGGAGGCTGGAGTATTCAGGCTTGAGGCTAAAGGCAAGGCTTGGCAGGAGACTGGAGTCTTCAGGCTAGAGGCTAGGCAGGAGGCTGGAGTCTTCAGGCTTGAGGCTAGGCAGGAGGCTGGAGTCTTCAGGCTTGAGGCTAGGCAGGAGGCTGGAGTCTTCAGGCTTGAGGCTAGGCAGGAGGCTGGAGTCTTCAGGCTTGATGCTAGGCAGGAGGCTGGAGTCTTCAGGCTTGAGGCTAGGCAGGAGGCTGGAGTCTTCAGGCTTGAGGCTAGGCAGGAGGCTGAAGTCTTCAGGCTTGAGGCTAGGCAGGAGGCTGGAGTCTTCAGGCTTGAGGCTAGGCAGGAGGCTGGAGTCTTCAGGCTAGGCAGGAGGCTGGAGTCTTCAGGCTAGGCAGGAGGCTGGAGTCTTCAGGCTAGGCAGGAGGCTGGAGACTTCAGGCTTGAGGCTAGGCAGGAGGCTGGAGTCTTCAGGCTAGGCAGGAGGCTGGAGTCTTCAGGCTTGAGGCTAGGCAGGAGGCTGGAGTCTTCAGGCTAGGCAGGAGGCTGGAGTCTTCAGGCTAGGCAGGAGGCTGGAGTCTTCAGGCTAGGCAGGAGGCTGGAGACTTCAGGCTTGAGGCTAGGCAGGAGGCTGGAGTCTTCAGGCTAGGCAGGAGGCTGGAGTCTTCAGGCTTGAGGCTAGGCAGGAGGCTGGAGTCTTCAGGCTTGAGGCTAGGCAGGAGGCTGCAGTCTTCAGGCTTGAGGCTAGGCAGGCTCCTCCTGGGCAGGGCGCGGATCACCACCCGACGGAGGCAAGGAACAGGAAGGGACAGAACCAACCACAGGTAATGGCAAGACGGCCTGGCTTACCTGAGTGGAGGCAAGGAACAGGAAGGGAGCTAGGTACAGGGTGGCTCCAGGACAAGACTGCAGGTGAGACGAGGCGAGAGTTACCAGCAAGACAAGGCAAGGCTTCAGGTAATGCAAGGCGAGACGAGAACTTCAAATGAGGTGAGAGTTACTGGCAAGACAAGGCAAGGTTTCTGGCAAAGCAAGGCGAGAGTTACCAGCAAGGCAAGGCAAGGCTTCTGGCAAATCAAGGCGAGACGAGAACTTAAGGCGAGGCGAGAGTTACCAACAAGACAAAGCAGGGCAGGGCTTCAGGCAAGGAAACAGAAGGCAGAGGAAGGGATACAAGGAACGGGGACAAGAACAATCCAGTAGCCATGCCCTAGTCTCTGAAGGTATTTATACAGCCAGCCCTAATGAGCATCAGCTGGCTCAATTAGAGCTCAACAAGAACTGAAACAGGGTAGACAGGAAAACCTGGAGAAAGGGTCAAAGGACCGGACTGTGAACCAAAATACGGACTTCACGAACCAGACCATGACAGTACCCCACCCCACCCCACCCCCCGCCACGGGAGCCTCCTGGTGACCAAACAGGATATCCAGACTATGGACAACCTGGTGGGAGGGTATTAAACCCAAAGGAACCCCAGGTCGCAAGAGGAAAATGACAGTGTCCGTGTCGCTTGGTCCATGGTTGGCTGGATCGTTCTGTCATAAGGCGGTGGGTAGGAATAGACCCAAGTGCAAGACACAGACACTGAAGTACTAGGGACAGGACTAGGATACAGGCTGAGGGCAAGGACATGGACACGAAAACCGGGAACCCAGAACAGGACTGGACAAGAGAGCTAGGAGCCCAGGCTTGGACTCCGAGCCAGAGACTGGACAAGGACCCAGTACCTGGGTCTTGCCTCTGGCTCAGACCCCAGAACTAGGCAAGGATGGGGCTTGGCAGGCAGGCAGGACGAGGCTGGAGTCTTCAGGCTAGAGGTGAGGTTTGGCAGGAGGCAGGAGGCTGGGGTCTTCAGCCTAGGGGCTAGAGACTTGAGGCAAGGCTTGGCAGGAGGCTGGGGTCTTCAGGCTAGAGGCTAGCGACTTGAGGCGAGACTTGGCAGGAGGCTGGAGACCAGGCTTGAGGCTAGGCAGGAGGCTGGAGTCTTCAGGCTTGAGGCTAGGCAGGAGGTTGGAGTCTTCGGGCTTGAGACTAGGCAGGAGGCTGGAGTCGAGGCTAGGCTAGAGGCTGGAGTCTTCAGGCTTGAGGCTAGGCAGGAGGCTGGAGTCTTCAGGCTTGAGGCTAGGCAGGAGGCTGGAGTCTTCAGGCTTGAGGCTAGGCAGGAGGCTGGAGTCTTCAGGCTTGATGCTAGGCAGGAGGCTGGAGTCTTCAGGCTTGAGGCTAAGCAGGAGGCTGGAGTCTTCAGGCTTGAGGCTAGGCAGGAGGCTGGAGTCTTCAGGCTTGAGGCTAGGCGGGCTCCTCCTGGGCAGGGCGCCGATCTCATGGGCAGGGCACGGATCACCACCCGACGGAAGCATGGGACAGGAAGGGACAGAACCAACTGTAGGTAATGGTAAGACGGCTTGGCTTACCCGACGGAGGCAAGGGACAGGAAGGGAGCTAGGTACAGGGTGGCTCCAGGACAAGACTGCAGGTGAGATGAAGCGAGAGTTACCAGCAAGACAAGGCAAGGCTTCAGGTAATGCCAAAGACAGTATGGTTTCCTGAAAGGAAAATCCTGCCTGATAACCTCCTGCAATTTTTTGAGGAAATTACAAGCAGGGTAGACAACGGAGATGCAGTAGATGTGGAGTACTTGGATTTTCAGAAGGCCTTTGACAAGGTGCCGCACATAAGGCTACTTAGCAAGATAAGAGCTCATGGAATTACAAGGGAGTTACTGGCATGGGTGGAGCATTGGCTGATCAGAAAACAGAGAGTGGGAATAAAGGGATCCTTTTCTGGCTGGCTGCCAGTTACCAGTGGAGTTCCACAGAGTCAGTGTTGGGACCACTGCTTTCAAGATGTATGTCAATGATTTGGCCTGTGAGATTAATGGATTTGTGGCTAGATTTGCTGATGATACAAAGATAGGTGGAGGAGCAGGTAGTGTTGAGGAAACAGAAAGCCTACAGAGAGACTTAGATAGTTTAGGGGAATGGGCAAAGAAGTGGCAAATGAAATACAATGTTGGAAAGTGTGTGGTCATTCACTTTGGTGGAAGAAATAAACAGGTAGACTAATAAACTGGTATGGCGGGAGGCTATTGCACAGGACTGAAAGAAGCTGCAGAAGGTTGTAAATTTTGTCAGCTCCATCTTGTGTACTAGACAACAAAGTACCCAGGACATCTTCAAGGAGTGGTGTCTCAGAAAGGCAGCGTCCATTATTAAGGATCTCTAGCACCCAGGGCATGCCCTTTTCTCACTGTTAGCGTCAGGTAGGAGGTACAGAAGCCTGAAGGCACACATTCAGCGATTCAGGAACAGCTTCTTCCCCTCTGCCATCTGATTCCTAAATGGACATTAAATCCTTGGACACTACCTCAGTTTTTAAACATTTAGTATTTCTATTTTATGCATGATTTTTAATCTATTCAATATACATATATTGGGATTTATTTATTTATTTATTATTGGGGGTTTTTTTCTTTTGTATTATGTATTACATTGAACTGCTGCTGCTAATTTAACAAATTTCACGTCACATGCCAGTGATAATAAACCTGATTCTGATTATTTAGATGGGGAGAGAATTCAAAATGCAGAAATGCAAAGGGACTTGGGAGTCCTTGTGCAGGATACCCTAAAAATTAATCCTTATATTGAGTCGGTGGTGAAGAAGGCGAATGCAATGTTAGCATTCATATCTAGAGGTACGGAATATAAGAGCAGGGATGTGATGTTGAGGCTCTATAAGGCACTCGTGAGACCACACTTGGAGTATTGTGTGCAGTTTTGGGCTCCTTATTTTAGAAAGGATATACCGATGTTGGAGAGGGTTCAGAGAAGATTCACGAGTATGATTCCAGGAATGAAAGGGTTACTGTAAGAGGAACGTCTGGCAGCTCTTGGGCTGTATTCCCTGGAGTTCAGGAGAATGAGGGGCGATCTCATAGAAACATTCTGAATGTTAAAAGGTCTGAACAGATTAGATATGGCAAAGTTATTTCCCATGGTTGGGGAGCCTAGGACAAGAGGGCACGACTTCAGGATTGAAGGACGTCTATTTAGAACAGAGATGCGGAGAAATTACTTTAGTCAGTGTGTGGTAAATATGTGGAATTTGTTGCCATGAGAGACTGTGGAGGCCAAGACATTGGGTGTATTTAAGGCAGAGATACATAAGTTCTTGATTAGCCAGGGCATCAAAGGGTATGGGGAGAAGGCAGGGGAATGGGGATGACTGGAAGAATTGGATCAGTCCGTGATTGAATGGTGGAGCAGACTCGATGGGCCGAATGGCCTACTTCTGCTCCTATATCATATGGTCTTATAGTCGATTGTAACTATTCCATTGTTCCAATTATACATCCCAATTAAAATTACCCTCAGCTTCTCTTGTTCCAAAAAGAAATTTGCTGCAATCCTCCCATAGTAAATATTATTCTCCAGACCTGGCATCCTCTGTAATATGTAAATACCCTGTTTATTCTACCACAAATTTTGTATTCTTCTATCTTATTATTAATGCCATTACCAATGGCTTTTGCCGTGAAGACTGAACAAACTATTCACTTAGAATAATGGAGACACAAAGACTGCAGATGCTGTGTTACAGTGCAAAATAAAACAAACTGCTGAAGGAACTTCGGAGGTTAGGTGACTTCGGTGGGAGCAAAGGGAAGATTAAATAATGTCTAAATGACCTAGGTAATCACATTCAAAAAATGCTGCATGCTGCGTTCACCAGCATTTTTTGTGTGTGTTGCTTGAATTTCTAGCATCCACAGATTTCCTGGTGTCTGCGTAGGTAATTACATTGCTCGGCATGCAAGTTTATAAAAGCTCTGATTCTATGATTGTAATGTGGAGTACTTGGAATAATTCGTCAGGATGAACAATTTCCTCTGAGTGCAATTGTCATCAGATCTGATACAAAATCTCAGCCTGAAACATCAACTGTTCCACTCCTCCGCTGATGCTCCCTGACCCTTTGAGTTCCTCCATCAGTTTGTAATTTGCACTTAGAATTATATATTTTGTATCTGTGCACACATGCTGTAAATTTGGACTTCAAAGGCTGCTTTCTTTGCCTTTCATTTATATAAATAAAATTCCAGTTTTCATTAATTTTATATGCTTATATTTTGTTATGCACCCACATCATCTTTCTAACTTCCTCATTAATCTCACTTGAACTACATGCTGTGTTTCTGTGGCACTGGTGCATTGGGATTCACACCCAGACTTCAGAACAAGAGGTTCTGGGTTCAAATCCGGTTGGCTTCTTGCACGCTTTCCATCTGTGCTGGGTTGAGCAACGAGCTAGCAACTCGGCCTCATTTTTAAAAATAAAAACAGACAAGTGCTAAAGAAATGGTGAGGTTGCTGCCCGATGCACCAAATATGGTGTGGGGAGGAACTTTGTGACTGTATCGCTGTTGCAAGTAAGTTTTTCCACCACTGTATACATGCTCTTGTGCATATGACAATAAACTCAACTTCTGTCTGTTACGTACCCCGTAACGGGTTCAAGAACCAGCAGAAATGGAAAAACACCTGGAGTCTGGTATTGCTATTCACTAAAGCTCGTTTATTAGTAACTACGCAATACAGTAATATAAATTCAGACATATCAACCAGGTTAGCAATGATTATATATAAGTGTGAAAATAATACAGCCAAGCTTCTTTGAGCTTAGGAGGTAATTAGATACAGTCTTACGATGATAGGTAGAGCTCAGTTGGTATTATCGAGTTGAGTAGTGTTGGAGAGAGAGAGAGGTGTTTATTTCTTCAGGTAAGCAGATGTCGTCAATTCACTGTTGTCCTCCGAAATCCTTTAAAAGTCACCGAATGTGACCACAACAAGGAAACCATCTTCTGTGGGTAAGTTATCAACCCAGGCGAGGGTTGGCACACTCATCACTTCCCACCGGTCACCCCTTCTCCACACTGCGAGAGCCACTGATCGATTCTCCCGATCAATCCTCCAAAAACCCACCCCTCTGTGGGCACAACAAAGCTCATCCAGTGTCCAAAACCATGTGTGTCTGTGTGTCAACCAGCTGACCTTGTATTTATCTCAGCAGCTGAACACCAGCTGTCCATCACATAATGCCGCCCTCGGTTACCATGGCGACTCACGAGCTGCTCGTTGTGTGTGTCTCTCTATGTAAGACCCGACAAGCAGGCAGTGTCCTTGTATATTCAAAACAAGCATTAGAGTTCATATAAACACCATCTCAAGGCAGGCTTCATCCCTCCCTCTCTCTGTAACAGCTCAAACAGTATCCAAAAGTCAGTCGCATTCACCCGACATTTTAAAGTGACAGTCCACAAAAAATATGAACCCTAGGGGTACAAAATATGTCCTTTAATGCCCCTTTAGGAATTCTAGTCTGTTGACTTCACAATATTTATGTATTACCTTGTATTGCCTTGTACACTTGCCAATGTCCATGTTGGCTTAGTTTTGGAAGTATCTTTATTTTTCTCTTTGGCAATATACACTCTATGACCACTTTATTACATCTACATATGTACACCTCATTAATGCAAATGTCTTTTCTTTTCCAATATTTTTATTAATTTCTACATAGAAGAATACAGAGACCAAGAAAATATATATTATAAAACAAAAGAAAAAATTTAATAATACCAGATACATTATATTGAATTGCATTAACGAACTCCTTACCCTATATTCATATAGATTAGATTAATCTGTATGTTAGAATATAAACAATTTTATATTTTAAAAAATCTATACCCACTACCAAAGTCGAAGCTGTTTGGAAAGAAAAACAAACCTTATCAGATAATAAAATATGCTATTAACCAGCTTCTGTACTTTAACGAGAAATCAAAGATTATGAAAATAATTTAAAACTGGCCCCCACAAATTTTGAAAAACTTGGTTAGATTCAGAAATTGAACAACAAATCTTTTCTAAATTTAAGCATGCCATAACATCCCGTAACCACTGATCATGGTTAGGCAGAACAGCATCCTTCCATTTAAACAAAAGTGCCCTCCTAGCCATAAGAGAGATAAAAGCCAGAATGTTCAGATCAGATATCTTCAAGATGATATCTTTCCCTCCAACAATACCAAATAAAACAGTCAAAGGATTAGGCTTACAATTTACTTTAAAGAGTAAGAAAAAGTTTGGAATACTTCCTTCCAATTTTTTCAAGACTTGGACATGTCCAAAACATATGAATATTTGAAGCTTCTCCATTGTTACACCTATCACAGTAGGGAGATATATCCATATAAAAATGAGATAACTTATCCTTGGTCATATAAACCCTATGAACCATTTTAAATTGTAGGAGGGAATGATGAGCACATAATAATGAAGTATTAACCAATTTAAAAATGTCATTCCAAGTTTCTTCAGAAATTGAAGTCTGTAAATCTTGTTCCCAAAGATCTTTGATTTTATCTGAAGAATCATTTCTCATTTCCATCAACATATCATAAATATTGGATGTTGAACCATTATAAAAAGATTTCATATTAAGAATTTCATCTAATAAGTTATCAGGCCTATTAGGAAATGTATATAATTGAGATTGCAGAAAGTCTTTAATTTGTAAGTACCCAAAAAATGGGGTTTTGGTAAGCTATAATTAGTCGACACTTGTTTGAACGAAGAAAGACTTCCTCCACAAACAGATCCTGGAAACATGTAATGCCCAATCCATCCCATTGTTTAAAAACTACATCAGTCATAGAAGGCTTAAAATAAATTTAAAATGGGACTAGAAAGAGAAAATCTCAATAGACCGAAGTGTTTTCTAAATTGTATCCAAATCCTCAAAGTCTGTTTGACTACCACATTTTCAGTTATTTTATTAAGGATAAAGGAAGTGAAGATCCCAAAAGAGAGATAATAGAACATTTATTAACAAGAGTTAGCTTCTAAAGAAACCCACTCTGGGCAGTCCTCATTATTAATATAATATAACCAAAACATAAGATTCCATATATTAGCTGCCCAGTAATAAACCCTAAAATTTGTTAAAGCTAAATCTCCATTCTTTTTAACTTTCTGGAGATGGACTTTATTCAATCGAGGACGTTTATTTCTCCATATATAGGAGGATAAAATAGAGTCCAGAGAGTCAAAAAAGGATTTAGGAATATAAACAGGTAAAGCCTGAAAAAGGTACATAAATTTAGGTAAAACATTCATTTTAATAGAATTAATTTGACCAATCAATGATAACGAAAGGGGTGACCAATTTGATAATGTCCTTTTTGTATAATTTAATAAAATAATTCTTAGTAATTGTGACACCCAAATAAGTAAATTGGTTTCTTACAATTTTAACAGGAAGGTTAATATCAGTTAATACCAAATTATTCAAAGGAAAAAGTTCACTCTTGTGTAGGTTCAATTTATATCCAGAAAACTGACTAAAACAAGAGAGTAAAGAAAGTACAGAAGGTAACAAAGTTTTGACATTAGAAATGTAAAGCATTTATAGAGATACCATGAATATTTTTAGCTTCAGGAATTATTATAGCCAAAGGCTTCAGTACGAGATTAAATAATAAAGGACTTAATGGACACCCTTGTTGAGTACCTCGTGAGAGTGAAAAAAGGGAGACCTGAGATTATTAGTAATAACGGTAGCGATAGGGTTCTCTCTTTATGCAGATGATCTTTTGGTTTATATTTCGAATCCTGAAGAATCTATTCCTAATCTTTTGGAATTATTAAATGATTTTGGAAAATTTTCAGGATATGAACTTAATTTAAATAAAAGTGAATTGTTCCCTTTAAATGTTCCTGTTTTTATATTTAATGATATTCCATTTAGAATTGTGAATTCTTTTAAATATTTGGGTATAAAGATCTTTATAAAGCTAATGTAGTTCCTTTATTAGACTCTATGAAACTATTACTTTCTAGATGGAATCCTCTTACACTTTCTTTAATAGGTCGTATTCATGCCGTGAAAATGATGATTTTACCTAGATTTTTATATATTTTTCAAAATATACCTATTTTTCTAACTAAAAAAATGTTTGATCAAATTGATTCTACTATTTCGTCCTTTATTTGGAATAATAAAAAAACCAAGAGTTAATAAGTTTCATTTACAAAAATCCAAAAAAGATGGTGGACTTGTGCTACCTAATTTAAGATTGTGTTATTGGGCTGCTAATATTCGACAACTATGTTTTTGGTTATCTTGGCTCGATAAGAGCCAAAATCCAGCTTGGATTGATGTGGAATTAAAAGCTATCAAACAATTTCATTTAACTTCATTATTAGGAGCTCCGTTACCTTTACAACTTGCTAAAATTCCCAGTTTAAATCTCTACCCTGTAGTTAAACAGTCCTTACGGATTTGGTTTCAGTTTCACAACTCTTTTAATTTTAAACAATTTAAATAGTCTAGCCCTGTATTTCAAAATTTGCTATTTAAACTTTCAATTACTGATCCCATTTTTCTTTTATGGAGAAATAAGGGGATCTGTTCTTTTGCAGATTTATTTAGTGATGATCGATTGATGACTTTTGAAGAGTTAATTAGCAAATATTCTCTCTTTCATACACATTTCTTGCAATATTTTCAGTTTAGACATTTCTTACAAAAATATTTTTCTACGTTTCCATATATGCAAGAATCTGATTTGTTGTATACTATTTTGAATATGTATCCTTTCGTGAGAGATTCCATTGGTAGAATTTATAAATAATTTTAACTACAAAAACATAACCTCTCACTAAAGATTAAACAAACTTGGGAGAGAGAACTTAATATGACTTTTGTTAATGAAGATTGGTTGCGAGTTCTGAAAATGGTTAATTCTTCTTTGTTATGTGCCAATCATTGTTTAATTCAATTTAAAATTGTTCACCGTTATTATTTAAGAAAGGAGAGGCTATCCAAAATATTTCTTAATATAGACAACTATTGTGATAGGTGTAAAAATGAAGTAGCTACTTTGTCACATATGTTCTGGTCCTGTTCCTCATTTGAAATCATTTTGGAAATCTTTATTTTCTACAATTTCTAAAGCTTTGAAAATTAATTTACAACCTAATACATTGACTGTTCATTTTGGAATAATTCCGCATCATGTTCAGGGTATTTCATTTTCAAACCAACATGTAATTGCATTTGTTACATTGTTGGCAAGAAGGGCTATTTTATTGAAGTGGAAAGATACTACTGCTCCTACACTAATTCAATGGTTTTCCCAAGTAATGTTATGCTTTAGTTTGGGAAAAAAAAATTAGAAGTAGAACTTTTGATCCCCAATTCGATTTTGAGAGCAGGTGGGGCTCTTTTTGCCAAATATTATCATTTAATTTGAATTAATTTACATGGTTTCCTTCCAATTTTATGTTATATAAATGTGATTAGATGGTTGCTGTTTTTTCTTTATATATATATATATATATAGATGATTGTAAGATGTATTGCTCCGGGAGTTGGTTTCATTTTTTTTCTCTTTTGTAGTTAGTGAGTTTTTTTCAGTCATTTGGGGTTCTCTTTTTTCCTTTTTTTTCTTATATAATTTTTTTTCATTAGCATATATAAGTTCTTTTCTTCAGCTTTATTAATTATATATATACTAATTTGTTGAACTTTTGTATTTTATAGCTGTAGAAGATTATATGTCAATAAAAAGATTTTAAAAATTAAATGAGAAATGTAAAGCAATAAGTCATCCGCATAAGGTGAAACTTTGTGGGTAGCACCCTTCCGTAAAATACCAGTGATATCATGAGATTCTCGAAAAGCAACAGCTAAGGGTTCTAAGGCCAGATCAAAGAGCAAAGGACTCAAAGGGCAACCTTGTCTGGTTCCACGTCGAAGTTTAAATGGTTTAGAATTCTGAGAATTAGTAAGAACCCAAGCAGAAGGAGATAAATACAGTAATTTAATCCATTGAATAAAGTTGGACCCAAAATTAAATTTTTCTTTCTTTTCTTTTTTAGTCAATCTTTTCATTAGTTTCATAATAATAAACATAGCATAGTATTGATACAAAGTTATTGGGAGTACATTGTTATAAATGACATAGTTAACTATACGCCCAGTTGACACTTCATGTTAAAACTCCCAATCATACAGGATACAGATGAACAATATAAAACAAAAAAAACTAAAAAAAAAATCATGAAAAAGGAAAAAAATTAAAAATATAATCCCCCCAAAAAAACTAACCTAAACAGTTTTAATCAACTAAACTAAAAAAAAAGACATGGGCTGTTATGTAACATCATAAAAAAAAATAGGAACCATTAGAGTCGACGACTCTTCCTCTCAACAAATATTACAAAGAAATATTTGTCACATGTGCATGGAAACATGCTGAAACATACAGTGAAATGCCTGCAGTCCAAGGATTGTGCCGGGGGTGGTCTCAAGTATGGCCTTGCTTCTGGCCCCGACAATCACCTGGCAGTAGTTCTACTCCCTGCGCATGGCTGTTCACTGGGACTAAATTCATACTGAATATATTTTGCAATCACTAAATATAGATTTAGAAGAAAACAGTTTAAAAGTCCCAGAAAATGTGCATTGCTCACCTACAAGAAGTAGGTGGCTAGAGGTAAAATATTGTTCTGTTTGAAATTTTTGCAAAATAGACAATTCCTACATTGAACCTACACCTAAATGCAAACTACTGAAGCCAGTGGAAAATTTTCATAATGTTTGAACTACATTGAGCTTCTTTTCACATGCATGGGCTATCAACAGCTATTGCTATTCATTCACTAGTTTATTTAATGTTCGCTATAACTAACAGCAGGATATGTTCTGTTAATACATGGTCAAGGCCTCACTAGCTTTTTTCAGTCTCTTCAGGCGGTTGGAGAGGAACCGACGCTTCTCGAAGATACCTGCCTCTTCCATCAGCAACATCTCAATCTGATCCTTGCGCTGCAGCAACAGGAGCATTTTACATTGTAGCTTGTCTGCCAGCTCCTGCAGCAGGTGAAAGTTAATGGCCATTGGCACTATATCAGCCAGTCGGTTCAAAGCAATCTGAAATATAAAGTGGATCCACCGTCAACCTTCTGCAAGTCTTTGCTGCAGGTGAGGACTGAGGCTTTTAAAGATTGGATTTTTAGCTTTATTTGTCACATGTGCATGGAAACATCAAAACATGTAGTGAAATGCCTGCAGTCCAAGGATTGTGCTGGGGGCAGTCTCAAGTGTGGCCTTGCTTCCAGCGCCAACAAAGCATGTCTCCAACTCACTATCCTAACGGCCTGAGCACCGAGAGGAATCCCATGCTGTCACAGGGAGAATATACAAACTCCTTACAGGCAGCAGTGGAAATAGAACCCAGATTAGTGATCAGTGGTGCTGTAAAGCAATTGCACGAACTGCTGTGCTACCAAGTCACCCTTTTGAAGTATCTTGTGTACTATGGGTGCACAACATTGTGGTATTATGACGTACTAAGGAAAAGGTAAGAGAGAAAATACACTGTACTACATTAACCAGGTTTACCAGAGTCTTATTTCCTGGTGCCAGAGTCTTTTTGCAGACTCAGTCGACTATTTCCAGTCCGTCTGCAAAACAGGTTATCCTTCCTCTTTTTTTCAGTCTCTCTTTTCTTCTCAATGTGTCTGGGGTCCTGTTGGAGTCCGTGATCTACAGATTTAGCTCAGACTATGGTTTTCTACGCGCAGTGAATTCCTGTTTTCGGACTCGCCGTGTGGCCTGGTGTTTCGATATCTCCAGGTGTGGCCTGGAAGAGGTGTGCCTTTGGGTGTAGCCCTGTGGACAGCCTGAAGGCCCCTGCACTCGATCCCTCTCTTTCTCTTGATGGTGAGTAAAGGTCAGTCAGTCCTCGAGTCGGGGAGCTCAGACAAGCAACATGGCAGATTGTAACATCGAAACAGTGAGCTGTTCGTCTCCCCTCTTTTTGTTGCAGGAGCAATAACTCTCTGCCACTTGCTAGTGAGAGGGAGAAACTGTCTGAGATTTTGAAGTGTTGGGATGGACAGTAGTTTTGATGGACTCCAGATTGTGGTTTCTGGGGGCTTGCTATTGCGTGTATGGTGGGGGTGGGGGGGATTTGATGCTTTTGCTGGACAAAGTGGGAGGAGGGGGAAGGGGGGGGTTGATGCTTTTGCTATTGCCTGTGAATGGGGGGGGTGGATTGGGCTTTGGGTTCTAACATTTTCTGCCTTCGTTCTTTGGGGTTTTTTCCTGTTCTGTGGATGCCTGTGAAGAGTAAGAATTTCAGCCTGTATATTGTATACATTCTCTGATATTAAACTGAACCACTGAATCAGAACAGTGTTTCATAAACCTTCTCAACAACAATCCAACCACACATTTAGGATGGGTGAAGAGGTTTCTGCTAAAAATAACTGGGGCATCTTTGGTCTTTAACAGCAGTTTATTTTGTTCCTGGAAGCACTTGCTGCTCATATCCCAAGGGTGTGGTGACCTTTGCCCTCCTCATGTTCAGAATGCTGTGTACATGCAGAGCAATCAATCTAGACCTACTGAAGGGAGTAGCACTGTTAGATTATTGTTAAAAATCTAGTTGTATTAGTTGGCTAGCTCACCTTTAAATAGGCCTTCAAATGAATTGACATTCTGGTCATTTCTTTGTTTTTAACAAAATCCTCTGGGGTTTCCTCGTCTTCGTCTGATTCTTCATATGTGTCCTGAATCTTCTTCAGCTTTTTGCAGTAAATGGAATCCTGAGTGTAGACCAGGCTTTCCATTTTGAACAAAGTCTTCAGCATTTTCTCCGCTTCCATTTCCTGCTCCTCCTGAATATCATCGATCATTTTCTGCAGAATACAGGTTGTTTGTAAATATTGGTTGAGTACCCCTTATCCAAAAGGCTTGGGCCAGAAGTTTTTTGGATTTTAGATTTTTTTTGAATTTTGGAATATATAATTGAATAGCTTGGGACCGCCATAATTTCCAACTCTGAACTTATGTGCTACTAGTAAGCAGTCTTTGTCTTACACTTGTTCATCACACGTCCTGCTGCAGCATTAGATTTTCATCAGCGGCAATCTTATCAATAAATTTCTCTGCTGTTTCATGATCAGCATACACTTTATCACCACAAATCTTTAAAAATTTAATACTGTGCCTTTTCTTAAATTTTTGCAAACAGCTTGTTGAATATTCACAATTACCTTCAATTTTCAGTTTACCATGATAGAATTTTGCTTGTTTCATGATCAGCATATGTTCACTCTGACTCAGCGTTTTTCTATTTTTCATTATGTTCTGTTCTTTACAACTGTGAGGTCCCTTTTCAGAGCTGTCTGTGGTGTGCAGACATCTCCACAATGTCTGGGAACCTTCCCAGCACCTTGGGAAATTTACCATTTGTGACATCATGTCAACACTCAAAAAAAACTTTGGACTTCAGAGGTTTTTGGATTTTGAATTTCAGATAAGGGGTACTCAACATGTACTTTGTTGGTACTCTACAGATGGTTTGCGTCAGTGCCAGACTTGGCTATGGGTCAAAGTCCACTGCTGGTGTTATCCACTCCCACTCAAGTTTGTCCTGGACTTGGAGAGTGTTGCTTCTACCTGGGGTATACTGAGTGAGAGATGTTGGTGCATATATCACTCTCCATTGCTGGGCCATGTGGAACTCAACAGCAGAGTCTCAACATGCTGGGATTCCCCTTCATTATCCAGTGAAAGCTGCTTCTCCCAGACCTCACCAGGCGAGCATGGCTTCAGATCACTACTTTCTCAGTGATAGGAATGGGGATTCTGCACTACCAATTACAGGGGAAAAGGTAGGCAGCAGTGTTGTTTTAGAACTTACTTCATTTCATGTTACTAGTACCATAAGATGTATGAGAAGTAGGCCATTCAGCCCATCATGTCTGCTCCGTCATTCAATCATTCCTGATTTATTCTTCCTTCTCGACCCCAGTTTCCTGCCTTCCCTCCATAACCATTGACATTCTTACTAATCAAGAACCTATCAACCTCACTTTAAATATACCCAGTCACCTGTCCTTCACAGCCACTTGCGATAATGAATTCCAGAGATTTACCAACTTCAGCCTAAAAAAAACCCCCTCATTATGTCTGTTCTAAAGGGATGCCCTATTCTGAGGCTATGCCTTCTGGTCCTAGACTTCCACATCCACAATATCTATGCCTTTCAATACTTGGTAGGTATTTGGTAGTTGATTTTCTGTCCCCTTCGATGATACTGCTTTCCCACATGCTCTTTCAAATTGCATTATTTACATCTCATTAAACTATACCGAGCAAGACTTTTCTCTCTAAAACTACAACTATTCTTTTGAGTTACTCTAGTTGCAAAGTGAAGAACACACTGAGGTATATGGAACGAGCTGCCAGAGGAATTAGTAGCAGCAGATAAAATTGTAATATTTCAGAGACATTTGGACAGGCACATGGATGTAGGGAGATGGGTCAAACACAGCCAAAATGTAACACTTCACACCCGAATTAAATTCCACCTGCCATTCCTTGGCCCACTTTCCCAGTTGATCAAGATACAGCTGTACCTTACATAACCTTCACTGTCCACTATAATACCATTTATTTCAGTCGTGATGAAGGGTCTCAGCCTGAAATGTAAAAATGTAAACTGTATACTCTTCTCCATTGATGCTGCCCGGCCTGCTGAGTTCCTCCAGCATTGTGGGTGGGTGGGTGTGTGTGTGTGTGTGTGTGTGTGTGTGTTAGTTACTCAGTTTTCCAGCACCTCTTGTTTGTACCATTTGTTTTTTTTGTCATCTAAAAAGTTACTAAGCATGTCAACTACATTCTCATCCAAATCCACAACAGTGGGCTAGGAATCAATCCTTGTGGCACATCACTAGGCAGAGTTTTACAATTTTCCAGGTGTTTCATTATTACCATTACTTAGATTGCTTTTTTTTAAATTAATCCATATTTTGTTCAAATTAGCTGAGTTTCAATTCTCCAGTAGCTGAGGTGAGATTTGAACTCGTGCCATTAGATCACCGATCCCAACCTCTTGAGCTGCTCAATTCTTTCTAAATATTACCAGTCATTTTCCCTGGGAGATTCTGCTTTCCAGATTCAGCATCCTCTAATGGATTTTAGACACATCACTTGTTCCCAGCCCTTCGCCAATGGAAAAACAGATGTCAATTATCCACGTACCTGGACAGATCTCAGTAGGTTCGGCAGACCTTCAAAGTGCCATAAACACATATTTTTAAGCACTGACTGGACCAGGCCTATAAAGAAAATAAGAGTGAAGTCAGTCAGAGAATTATAATGTCTTTATTCTGTTTTAAATGACTTACAAGTAAATCCTGCTTAAAAGGCAAAAGCACTGGCACTCAATGGCCACTCTGTTAGGTACACCTGTACACCTACTCGTTAAAACAAATATCTAATCGGCCAGCTCAATGCATAAAGCTTGCACACATGGTCAAGAGGTTCAGTTGTTGTTCAGACCAAACATTAGAATGGGGAAGAAATGTAATCAAGTCACTTTGACCATGGAATGCTTGTTGGTGCCAGACCGGGTGGTTTGAGCATTTCAGAAACTACTGATCTGAGATTTTCTAGGGTTTACAGAGAATGGGCGGCAGATCAGTGTGCAAAAACACCTTAATGACAGAGGTCAGAGGAGAATGTCCTCTGAAACTGACAGGGAGGTGACAGTAACTCAGATAACGACGCGTTCAACAGTGGTGTGCAGAAGAGCATTTCTGAATGCACAACATGTCAAACCCTGAAGTGGATGGGTTACAACAGCAGAAGACCACAATAATACACTCAGTGACACTTTATTAGGTACAGGAGGTGCTTAATGAAATAGCCACTGAGTGTTAGTCCAGAGATAAATATAAACAACATAGGATCATTCATTTGAACTATAGAATTCTAATGGCACAGCCTGAGCATTTGGAAATGATGAACACAATAGGTTCTGCAGATGCTCGACATCCAGAGCAACACATGCAAAACGCTGGAAGAACTCAGCAGCTCAGGCTGTTCTGTCTATGTACTGGGATAAACCGTTGACACTTTGGGCCAAGACCCTTCATCAGGTCTGGAAAGGAAAGGGGAAGAAAGCAGATAAAAGAAGTGGGGAGTGAGGGGAAGGAGTACAGGTAGGCAGGTGTCTGGTGAGACCAGGTGAGGAGGAAGGTGGGTGGGTGTGGGAAGGGAATGGAGTAAGAAGCTAGGGAGTGATAGGTTGGGTAGTAAACGACTAAAGAAGAAATAATCAGAAAGGGGAGGACAGTAGACTCTGGAAGAAAGGGAAGGAGTAGGGGAACCAGAGGGAGGTGATGAAAGAAGAGGTAAGAATGGAGCCAGAATGGGGAATGAGAAAAGATAAAAGGAAGAGGGAAGAAATTACCAGAGATTAGTGAAATTTCAGGGCCTGAGCTCCGGAGTTCTCCCAGTATTTTGCATGTGTTGCTCTGGATGTCGAGCATCTGCAGAACCTATTGTGCTTACGATTTTCAGCCTCTTCCAAATGCTCAGGCTGTGCTGTTAGAATTCTACAGTTCAAATGAATGATCCTGTGTTGCTTTTATTTATCTCTAGACTAACGCTCAGTGATGAAATTCCTCTCATCAGGTTCCCCCTTCTCCAGCCATAAGACCATAAGACACAGGAGCAGAATTAGGCTCTTCAGCCTGTTGGGTCTGCTGCACCATTCTATCATGGCTGACCCCAGATCCCACTCAACCCCATAGACCTGCCTTCTCACCATATCATTTGATGCTCTGACTGATCAAGAAATGATCAGCTTCCACCTTAAATATACCCATGGACTTGGCCTCCACTGCAATCTGTGTCAGAGCATTCCACATATTCACTACTTTATCTCTTTTACCAATCAACTTCCCAGCTCTTTACTTCACCCCAGCCCCACTCCCAGTTTCACCTATCACCTGGTGTTTCTTCCTCTCCCCTCCACCATTTTTTCCTGACTCATCTTTTTTTCTCCAGTCTTGATGAAGTGTCTCGGCCTGAATCGTCAATTGTACTCTTTTCCATCTGATGCTGCCTGGCTTGCTGAGTTCTCCAGCATATTATGTGTATTGGTTAGAAAAGTTAATGTTGAATCCATCGATTTGGAGGCTACCCAGACGGGATATGAGTTGCTGCTCCTTCAGGGGGCAGGTACTCTCACCATATTTAACAAGGACTTAAGCGAGCACTTGAAACACTGTGACATATAAATCTACAGTGACAGTCCAGGACAGAGATATTATTGTGGTTAGGTTCTTGATGGCTAACACAGTCCACTTCTATAATGTATGATTCTTTGAGAAAGAGGCCATTCATCCTTTCAGCTTAATGTTGGCAATCAGCTTTGTTTAATCTCTCCACTCTTTTGTTCTATCCTTGTGAATTATTCACTCTCAGCTGACCATCCAACTCTCCTTATAGGGAGTAACTGACAGTTCAAAACCACTGTGCAAAATTGAAAATCCTTACATTGCCTCTTATATTTTCCCCTCAATAACCTGAGATCTTCCACCCCTGGTCCTTGAGCAATCCCCTAATGGGTCAGTTCCCCACCATGTATTCCTTCTCGCCAGTCAAAATCTTGCTCCCTCTATGAAATCTCTTCTCACAACAAGTACAGGATTCATGATTGTTCATTGTCATTCTTCAGTAAGTGACCATGGAATGATTGTTGGTGTCAGAGGAGAATGGCCAGACCAGTTCCAGCTGACAGGAAGGTGGCAGTAACTCAAATAATCATGCATTACAACAGTGGTGTGGAGAAGAGCATCTCTGAATGCACAACATGTCAAACCGTGCAAATGGATGGACTACAGCAGCTGAATACCACAAACATCCAGGAATACACTCACTCAGTAGCCACTTTATTAGTACCTCTTGTTCCTAATAACGTGGCCACTGAGTGTACAGATGAAGCAAGGCATTATTACATGAGTGTTCAAAGCTTTTCTGCTTCATGGTTATGGCTTGCTGTCAGTTGTACACATTACCTGATATTTCTTTTAGCATGGTTAGAGAGTAAGGTTGCTTCTCCAGGATCAGACTCTTGGCGAGTGACTCAAAGATCTTGTAATTGGTAAATCCAGGTAATTCTCTCCCACGGGATATTGCAAAGTATTCTGTTACTGTAGCTTTCATCAGCTTTTCGGCTAGAAAGACAGAAGATTGGAGAATAAAGCCTTTTTATGGCTTACTTTTATATTTTGACTATTGTTTTCTTTAAATTTAAAATCTTTGGTGAGCCTGACCTCTGTTCTTGCCCCTTCCCACAAGCAAATCTATACGTCTTTGGAACGTAAAAGGAAACTAGAGCACCCAGCAGAAACCCATGCGGTCACAGGGAGACGGTACAAAGTTCTTACAGGCAGCAGCAGGAAATGAAGCCTGTCACTGGTGTTGTAAAATATTACACTAGCTTCTAACTACCATGATACCCATAACAGTAACTCATTGGTCTTTGGGCTCACAGAAAGCTTGGTAAACTATCTGTGTGCACTTTCAAGTGCATACCCCATGACATTATGGATGGATGTCAGTTTTAATACTTACACTCAGCTTGGTCTGAATTAAGCCACTCATTCCATTCGTCAAAAGTCCTACGTGCCATGCTGTACAGTCTATCGTTATCACTGTAGTCCCTTGTGTACTCGCCGCTTGTTACGTTAACAACGTTCTCAATATAGCCTCTAATTTTCTGCAAATAATGCATAAAGTAATTTCTGAGATGCATTTGGGCACCACACTTGTACCAGCACTTTCCATTCCCTTGACAGCTTTTAACAATCGTCCCCATTACATGCATTTTGTGATTTCTATTGTAGGTTTTCGTATATAAAATGACAGAGACATTTTAAGTTTAATGCAAACCGTAATAACTGACTATATTGTCAACCAAGCACAGAACATAAAATGCAGTAAATAAAACTCCAAACAACAAGAATTCTGCAGATGCTGGAAATTCAAGCAACACACATCAAAGTTGCTGGTGAACGCAGCAGGCCAGGCAGCATCTCTAGGAAGAGGTACAGTCGACGTTTCAGGTTGTTACATCAGACCAGCCTTTTAAAATGAACCCCAACTCAATGTCGGTGCCTGTGAATTATGTGTAGGTTTCCAGCCCTTACTTTGCTTATGTTCCTTTTTATGCATTGGGCAGCATTTTTTTTTTGCTGTTTCCTTAGCATTTGTCTGTTTTTTTAACGAGCTGAGCTGCAAGATCAACACTGAACACTCAACCCAGATGAGAAGTGTGCAAGGAGCCAGACAGATCCGAACCCGGGCCTCAAAGTCCAGTGCTGAAGCCACTACACTATCAGCCAGCATAACCATACCCCGGCCTCCCTTACATTACCCTGAGCAATTGCTTGAGAAAAATATGTCGTCACAGTGGAAGGTAACACTTTCAGCACTTTATAGAGTGGGTAATTCCAAAGATTCATAATCCTCTTTCTGAAGAAATTCCTCTTAATCCCAGTCTTAAAAGGAAACCTCTTATTCCCAGATTCCAAATTTCCACCTTGGGGGCAATATCTTCACTGCAGCTACCCTGATAAGCCTACTCAGAACAGATAAAGCCTTGTACTTTATTGTTCACCTGCGCTGCACTTTTTCAGTAGCTTTCATATTCTATTCTGCATTGTTACTGTTTTACCCTATTTTAGCTCAGCGCACTGTATAATAATTTAATCCATATAAACAGTACGCACATAAACACAGGAGATTCTGTGGATGCTGGAAATCCAGAGCAACACACACAAAATGCTGAAGGAAATCAGCAGGTCAGGCAGCTTCTACGCAAGGAATGGATTGTCCACGTTTCGGGCCAAGTCCTGATGAAGGGTCGCAGCCTGAAATGTTGACTGTTTATTCCCCTCCATAGATACTGTCTATCAGCCTGCATGAGCTGTATGGGGCCTCCAGGGAGGGGTAGCACCTCTGGTGAAGGGGCTTGATGTGTCCATTCTGGGGCTGCTCATTCCCCACTGGACACCCAGCTCTCACCTTTGGCTCCTAGTAGTTATTGACATGCGAGAGTGGTCACACCCTGGTACAGCGTTTCGACAGCCAGGTGAGGGTAAGTCGGGGGTGGGGGGTGTCTTATACCCCAGTGAGATATGGACATGCCTGCCCTATCATTCAAAGTCAGCTCTCGCATGGCAGACTGAGTGGATGAGATCTACACTGAGACCCAAAGGCCAGGATTTACAGCGCTCTGTGGAGAGCAAAGGGCAAAGGAAGACTCCAGTGTGACAGCTATTTGTACCACTGGATCCAGACGTTCGAGATTAAGAGAGTGGAATCACCCCAGTGCCTTGGCTTTTCCACTTGAGAACTCTCCCACACAGGTTTCTTGTCACCTGTGAATGCGACAGACAACAATCTTCAGCCTGCACACAGCCTATATCCACTCATCCCCTGTCTGTTCATGTGCCTGTCTAAATCCCTCTTGAACATTGACACTGGCAGCCTTCTCTGGGCATCTACCCCTCTCTGTGTGAAAAAACAACTTGCCCTCATAAATCTTTAAACATTGCCACTCTCACGTTAAAGTTATGCCCTTTAGTAGCTGATATTTCCACCTTGAGGAAAAAGACCATCTCCTGTTTGTACTCTCTGGCTAAAAAAATTCCTCCTTACCTCTGTTCCAAAGGGTCGCTCCTCAATTTTGAGGCTGTGCCCTCTAGACTGGATACCCCCACCACAAGAAATATCCTCTCCTCGTCCACGTTATCGAGTCTTTTCAACATTTGGTAGGTTTCAATGAGATTCCCCCACATTCTTCTAAATTCCAGTGAGTACAGGCCCAAAACTGCCAAACACTCCTCATATGTTAACCCCCTCATTCCTGGAATCATCTTTGTGAACCTCCTCTGCACTCTCTCCAATGACAACACATCCTTTCTGAGGTATGGTGCCCAAAACTGTTAACAATACTCTAAGTGCGGCCTGACTAGTTTCTTATCTCCTTGCTTTTATATTCTATTCCCCTTGAAATAAATGCCAACACTGCATTTGCTTTCTTTACCACAGACTCAACCTGTAAATTAACCTTCTGGGAGTCTTGCACAAGGAGTCCTAAGCCCCTCTGCACCTTTGATCTTTGAACCTTTTCCCAATTTAGAAATAGTCTGCAGTATTGTTCCTTTTACCAGAATGCATTATCATACATTTCCCAACACTCTATTCCATCTGCCACTTTTTTGCCCATTCTTCCCATTTGTCTAAGTCCTTCTGCAATCACATTGCTTCCTCAGCACTACCTACCCCTCCACCTATTTTCGTATCATCTGCAAATTTTGCCACAAAGCCATCAATCCCATTATCCAAATCATTTTCAAACAATGTGAAAAGTAGCGGTCCCAACACTGACCCCTGAGGAACACCACTAGTCACCGGCAGCCAACCAGAAAAGGCCCCCTTTATTCCCACTCACTGCCTTATGGCTGGCAGCCATTCTGCTATCCATGCCAGTACCTTTCCTGTAACGCCACAGGATTTTATCTTGTTCAGCAGCCTCATGTTTGGCACCTTATCAAATACCTTCTGAAAATCCAAGTAAATGACATCCATTGCCTCTCATTTGTCCACCCTGCTTGTTACTTCCTCAAAGGACTTGAACAGATTTGTCATGCAAGATTTCCCTTCACATAAACCATCCTCACTTTGACTTACTTTCTCATTAGTCTTGAAATACCCCAAAACCTCATCCTTAGTAAGAGACTCCAACACTTCCCCAACCACTGAGGTTAGGCTAACTGGCCTATAATTTCCTTTCTTTTGCCTTCCTCCCTTCTTAAAGAGTGGAGTGACATTTGTAATCTTCCAGTCCTCTGGGACCATGCCAAAATCAAGTGATTCTTGAAAGATCATGACCAATGCATCTGTTATCTCTTCAGCAACCTCTCTCAGGAGGTTATGGAGTGTGGTGCTTGGAAGTGGGCACAACTGAAAATCAAAGCACTACGGATGCTGAAAATCTGAAATTATAACAGAAAATGCTGATAACACCCAGCAGATCAGGCAGCATCTATGGAAGCAAAGAGCTATATTTGTTCTCTGAAAAAAGCTCTTTGGCCAAATATATTAAAAGTATCTTCATCCACTGATGCTACCTGACCAGCTGAAATTTTCCAGCACCTTTTGCTTCATTTCATTACTGAACAATATCTGACATCACCACCATCTTCTTCCCAATGCTAAAAGAAAAACATGCAGTGTAGATTATATTGTTGGTATAGTGCCTCTTAGTCCATTAGGGACAAAAATAATTTATCACAAATTAAATTATAAATGAGCTCACTGTGAGCCGACAGGCTGAGTCTTGAGAGAAGTTCTGAACGATTGCCTTCTGTTCCCTAGCTCTCCTGTCAGCCTGACTCCTATCAAATCAAAATGGCTCAAACATTTTTGTCACAAAGCTAAACGTTTTTTTGGAGAAGATCCCTGAGTGAGTTGTCTATTGTGAAACACCCCGGTTTCCTTGGCTGCGCAAGTCAAGGGAAGACAATCTCTGGCCCCGCTAAACTCGTCAGATCGAGGCACACTCGATCCCACCCCAAACCCCGGTTTGTGTGGATGCTGTGTCATCTGCTACTCCGTTACAAATTAATGCCACGAAACAACAGACAGTGCACTGCATACGATTAAAGGAATTATATTTATGAATCATAATTAAAGGAGTAGTAAAGAATAACAAAAAGAAAAGGGCCCGTTCTAATTAAACAGTGAAATGTACACAAGTTGGAGCTCATCTTGAACTTCTCTGTCGCTCACACGCTGGGCCCTCGGTCCATGTGAAAGCACACACCACCTTCCGAATGTCACTCGCAATCCATCTCGAACGTACGGGTCTCCCACCGGACTGTGTGCTACGACCGGTTCTCCCCAGCGTCTTCTCTCTTCATCTCCTCTCCAACAAAAGCATCAAGCCCATCCTTAGTGTCCCTCACCAGAGAAACCTCCCCTTAATCTGACCATCCTAATTGGATGGCACACATTTCTCCTGAGCTCTTATCTTCGACAGTCACCCAAACATAAGCTGAAAACAAGCAGCTCGCACAGAACAGCACAAAACGAAATACATACAGCATAACAGGAAAAAATATGAACCAGGCCATTACAATTGTACTTACATCAAGGAGAAAGTACGTCTTTTCCTCGTCATCCACAGGCACTCTCTGTCCAAGCCTCTCCAATTCTTTATTGGTATCGGCAATTTTGCGCTGAATTTCATTCTGAATATTTGGTAAAGTTTTCTTCATTGTGGAGAGAAGTTGAGAACATGTTATTATACGCTACAAAACTGTCCTGAGCAGGCAGAGTTTACCCCTCACTGTCACCCCTTTAACTGAAAAATCGCTCCTAAAACTTATTTTCGTCTCCTGGGTAGCATTCATTTCACCTTTTTTTGGAGATTTTTTTTATTTATTTAGCGCAAGGTTTCCTAACCTTGGATCCACAGACCTCCAAGTGTGGTCTGACCAGGGTCCTATATAGCTGCAACATTACCTCTCGGCTCCTAAATTCAATTCCATGATTGATGAAGGCCAAAACACCGTACGCCATTCGAGAAGAAGCAGAAAATAGGATATTCTACTGCTTTGAAAGAATTAGACAAAAACAATATTATCATAAGGTCATACAATACAGAAACAGACCCTTCTGTCCATCAGTTTTGGGCTATCTACCAGTACCCATTTGCACCACCCTGCACTAAACCCATTACGCTCCCATCAACTCTTGAATATTCTACCATTGATCAACATTACCTGGCCAATTAATATCCCAATGCACACATCATTAGGATGTGGATGAAAGCCAGGGAACCCAGTGGAAACCATACAATCAAAGGGAGAACTTGCAAACTCCACACAGACCACATCTAAGGTTGTGATCAAATCTGAGCTTGAGAAGCTGCGGGCCAGCAGCTCTAATAGGTACGATGCCGCGCCACCCAAAGTCGTCAGCCATGAAGTCATACTGCACTTACCAGGTCCTTCGATCCATCAAGTCTGTACTGCCCATTGTACCCCTGCTTACAATGGATATACTGATAGGATGGCTACTCAGTGTAGGAAGTAGGAATGAAGGGAAAGTTACTTTGGCAGATTATGAGAAAGACCATAAAACATAGGAGGTGGGGGGGAGGGGGAGAGAGAGGGGAAGGGAGGGGGGAGAGAGAGGGGAAGGGAGAGGGGGAGGGAGGGGGAGAGAGGGAGAGGGAGGGAGGGGGAGGGAGGGGGAGGGAGAGGGAGGGAGGGAGAGAGAGGTGGGAGGGAGGGGGGAGAGGGAGAGGGAGGGAGAGGGAGGGAGGGAGAGAGAGGTGGGAGGGAGGGGGGAGAGGGGGAGAGAGAGGAGGAGAGAGAGGGGTGGAGAGAGAGGTGGGGAGGAGAGAGGTGGGGAGGAGAGAGAGAGGTGAGGGAGAGAGAGACGTGGGGAGGAGAGAGAGGTGGAGGAGAGGGAGGTGTAGGAGAGAGGGAGGTGTAGGAGAGAGGGAGGTGGAGGGGGAGAGAGAGGTGAGTGGGAGAGAGGGGTGAAGAGAGATGGGGAGGAGAGAGAGGTGGGGAAAGAGAGGGAGGTGGGGGAAGAGAGGGAGATGGGGGAAGAGAGGGAGGTGGGGGAGAGGTGGGGGAGAGATAGGGTTGCCAACTGTCCCGTATCAGCCGGGACATCCCGTATATTGGGCTAAATTGGTTTGCCCCATACGGGACCGCCCTTGTCCCATATTCCCCCGCTAAGGTAGAGCGTTCTTATGAAACCGTTCGTAAGCCAAAATAGCGTAAAGCGAAGAATCGATTACCATTAATTTATATGGGAAAAATTTTTGAGCGTTCTCAGACCCAAAATATATCTACGAAATCATACCAAATAACACATAAAACCTAAAATAACACTTAACATATAGTAAAAGCAGGAATGATATCATAA
Source organism: Mobula hypostoma (assembly GCF_963921235.1). Classification (NCBI taxonomy): domain Eukaryota; kingdom Metazoa; phylum Chordata; class Chondrichthyes; order Myliobatiformes; family Myliobatidae; genus Mobula; species Mobula hypostoma. The sequence continues at coordinate 24,182,416 of NC_086102.1, forward strand.
ATACACAGCCTATATAAAGTAGAAATCATGTATGTACAGTGTAGTTTCACTTAACAGAATCAGGAAGTTCAAGCCAAAACTGATTTGTAGAAAAAAATCAGCACGACACGCATGCGCACACAGGTTCCCGTGCAAGGCTTCATTGTCATGGTAGTCTTTCTCGGGGTAAACACAAGAGTCCCGTATTTGACTGCTACTTTTGTCCCTTATTTGGGAGTGAGAAAGTTGGCAACCCGGAGAGAGGCGGGGAGCGAGGGGGGGAGAGAGATGGGGAAGAGGGGGAAGTGGGAAAAACATATTACGCAAAGCATCAAGGCAAGCAACAGCATTCAGAACGAGAGTGAGTCCATAGACCCAAAGCACGGAGCAGCCAGAGTAGGCCAGTAGCCTCAGCCTCAGTTCCTCACACAGCAGGGCAACATTCATGAAGCTAGGGGCATTTTACAGCTGCCTGTTAACTTACTAATCCACATTGTGTTGGGATGTGGGAGGGAACCCTACAGTCACAGGGAGAACATGCCGACAGTGCCAGAGGTCGGGTTTGAACCAGGTCTCTGGTGCTGTGAGGCAGCAGCTCCATCACCGTGTCATTTTGCCACCAATAAGACATAGAATTAGTCTATCCAACCCAACAAGTGGCTGCTTTATAATCCCATTCTCCTGCCTTCTCCCCATAAACTTTGATGCCTTTACAAATCAAGAACCTATCAAACCCTGCTTTAAATATACCTAAAGACTTGGCCTCCACATTCCTCTCTGGCAATGAACGAGCTGCTTGCTGCACTGTTTTTCAGGGTTTTACAGCTACTGTGAGTACAATACAGAGCTTTATACTGCATAACCTCCAAGAGGAACACAACCTTATCCTGGCTTGGAGGCTTGCATGCCTCAACAATCCGGAGAGCTATCTTGGCTGGAGTCTGGCCTTTATGCTTTGGCTCTTGGTAGGGTCACCAATGCCAAACAGGTCAAAGGGTAGAGGACAGACTAAGAGTGGTCCACCAGTGCTCCAGGTTTGGGGTTTCAGTTCAGGGCTAACAACCCTGACTGGTAAAACAAAATTGTTACGGAAACAGCAATGAAGATCCCTTCTACATCTGAGTGCGATGAAATTCCTGAGTCTTGCATGACTGACAGTAGAGAACACTGAGAGGAAGCTACTGACATGATGAAGGAAGCCCTGAACACCACCAGAGATGGAAGACCTAAATGCCAGCAGTGTAACAGGCAGTAAGTTCAGTATACTGGATGAAATAAAGAGTCACTGACCTGAATGTGCATTACCAGTTCTGTCGACAGTCTAGCAGCCACGCACTGTATTGTCGCCGCTTTGTCGTCTAAGAGTGTTCTAAGAAAAAACAAGAAGGTAAGAGAAAAACATCACAACTGGATTCCTGTGACCACTTACGTGAGATTATAAAGTCTGCAGATCCAAAGCAACCTACAGAAAGTGCTGAAGGAACTCAGCAGGTCAGGCAGCATCTGTGGAAATTAATAAACTGTTCAAGTTTTGGGCTGAAATCCTTCCTTATTAATTTGTTAGTCATTCTTTAACCCATACAGTTGCCTACTACAAAGACATGATGTGCTTTAATATTCAATATTCAATGTTCCTTGTAATCTTCCCTATTGAAACAATAACAATGAAAATATAATGACAAAGGAACAATAACAACCATTTTGTCTTACCTAAAAAACTTATTTTGCTTGAAAAAAGCTTTCTCGTTCTTTAAAGCCTCAGCCAGTGTCAAATTGTCATTAATATCCTGTTGTCCACGGCATTTGACAACCATATAACCTTTCTTCAAAGTAACAACCTCGTTATTCACCAGTTTAAGGATGTTTATTTCTGTTCCCTTGTCAATCAGGTCAGGTTTAGTCAATATACCTGCATATATAAAAAAACAGCAAGACTTCTGTTACAAGCAGCAGAGTCATGGAATGGCAGAGAAAGGCCAATTCCTGAATGATGTCTATATTTCTACACATCAAATCCCACACCCTTGGATCTTCCATCACCACTGAGTGGATCCTAGTTTAGAGTTGATTCTGGGTGAATACCTTCATGTGGATTTTAACGTACTTCTGACCAACTTCAAATTCTTTTCAGTATTCTGATTGGATGCTAGTTCAACAAGCAGCACATCAGCTAGACTCACAGTAGCGTAGTGGCCAGCAAATGCTCTTACAACTCAGAGCATTGGAGTTTGGAGTTCAATGCTGATGTCAACTGTATGGATTTTGTACATTCTCCCCGTGAACGCATGGATTTCCTCCCACATCCCAAAGACAGACCAGTTAGTAGGGTAATTGGTCATTGTAAATTGTTCTGTGATTAGGCTAGGGTTAATAGGTGGGATGCCAAGTGATGTGACTCGTTGGGCCAGAAAGGCCTGTTCAGTGATGTATCTCTAACTTATATATACTCCGTGACTTCCTTGTTCATTCATCCCTCGCCACCGATCTTCCTCCTGGCACTTATCCTTGCAAGCAGAACAGGTACTACACCTGCCCCTACTCCTCCTCCCTCACTACCATTCAAGGTCCCAAACAGTCCTTCCAGGTGGGGCAACACTTCACCTGTGAGTCTGTTGGGGTTATATACCGTGTCTGGTGTTCCCAGTGTGACCTCCTGTATATCGGGGAGACCTGATGTAGATTGGGAGACCGCTTTGCTGAGCACCTACACTCTGTTCTCCAAACAAGCGGGATCTCCCAATGGCCATCCATTTTAATTCCACTTCCCATTCCCATTATGATACGTCAATCCATGGCCTCCTCTACTGTTGCAATGAAGCCATACTCAGATTGGAAGAACAACACCATATATTCCGTGTGGGTAGCCTCCAACCTGATGGCATGATTTCTCGAACTTCCGGTAATGCTCCCCCGCCCTATCCTTCACCATTCCTCATCCCCTTTTCCCTCTCTCACCTCATCTCCTTGCCTGCCCATTGCCATCCTCTGGTGCTCCTCCCCCTTTTCTTTCTTCCATGGCCTTCTGTCCTCTCCTATTAGATTCCCCCTTCTCTAGTCCTGTACCTCTTTCACCAATCAATTTTCCAGCTACTTACTTCATCCCTCCCCCTCCAGGTTTCACCTATCACCTTGTAGTTCTCTCTCCCCTTTCCGACCTTTTAAATATATTCCTTAACTTTTTTTTCTCCAGTCCTGCCAAAGCATCTCAGCCTGAAATGTCAACTGTTTACTCTTTTCCATAGATGCTGCCTGACCTGCTGCATTCCTCAAGCATTCTGTTGTGTTACTTTGGATTTCCAGCATCTGCAGATTCTCTCTTGCTTGTGACTGTAGCACCTTCACCAGTTTCACTGGCAGTTCATTCAATGATACACACGACCCTCTGCGTAAAGAAGTTGCCCATCATGTGTCCTGTGAACCTTTCCCCTTTTACCTTAAACCTACACCTTCTAGTTTTTGATGCCCTTTCCATGGACTGTGTGCATTCACCCAATCTATACACCTCTAACATCATCTGCGGTGAAGGGGAAAGATGACAATATCACGGCCTATCAAGCAGAAAGAGAAATGTTGAGTTGAATGTTACAGGTTCACAAGGTTACATCAGAACTTGAGGAAAATGGGGAAAACACTGTCTTTGACCTCCTGAACACTTCCAGTGAAGCCCAATACAAACTGGAGACTCAGCCCTCAGGCCTCCGTATTGAATTGATTTATTCCATGTGAGTAGTCTACCAAGATACAAAGTCATCCTTCTATCAGTCACAGCATGGAAACAGGCCCTGCAGCCCAATTCCTCCTTCCAACTATGAAGCCTTTCTGAGCTGGTCCTATTTGCTTACAAACAACCCCTGTCCATTTAAACTTTTCCAATCTATGCACTGCCAAATATCTTTAAAACACTGCAATTGTAATCTCCTCTGGCAGCTTGATCCATACTCACAGCACCGTCTGTGTGAAAAGCTTGCTTGTCAGGTCCCCGCTAAATCTTCTTCCTTTTCCTCAATCCTTGGCCCTCTAGCTTGAGACTCCCCTGCCCAGGGGAAAATGACTCTGGTCCCTCACCTTATCCATCACATGCCTCTCGTCAGTTTGTATACCTGCATCAGGTTACCCCCCAGCTTCCTACATTCCAGGCCTATCCACTCTCATTATAACCAAAGATAAGCAGCACCAGCAAAACAAAAGCTCAAAATATCAGCAGAGGCAAAGTTCAGATTACCAACATATTGTTGCTTTCTGTTTCTTATTCATCTCCCTCCGGAAAGATCAACAATGATCTATTAACTAAACAGCACTCAAAACAATTTCCCTCAAGAGGACCACAAACTTGTCATTGGGTTTGGAGCCTTGTATGCCTCAATGACCCAGAGAGCAGTGTTGGCTGGAGTCAGGCCTTTATGCTTTGGCTCTTGATAGGGTCACCCATGCTAAACAGGTCAAAGGGTAGAAGCCAGACTAAGAGTGTTCTCCAGGGTCGGGGGTTCAGCTCAGGGCTAACAACCCTGACTGGTAAAACAAAATTGTTATGGAAATAGCAATGAGGAATCTTTCTACATCTGTCTGTGGCAGTACGGACTGACAGAGATGGAGGACCTTCACTGCTGCCTTAAATACCAGTGCATAATGGGTAGTAAGTACCCCAAGCAATTGTGTCTCACAGTACGAGGAACATGAGATCTGAACCTTGCATGCTGTCTGTGTGGAGTCTGCTTGTTTTTCATGTGACAGGGAGATTTCCCACTGCAAATTCCATGCAAACAGAACTGATGCTTGGACCCTGGAGCTGTGAGACAGCCGCACCAACTACTCTGTTATCACAGAATTATCAGCTTGAAGCCGGCCTCGGCCAGATAGGTCAAATGGAATTGAGTCATCATAAGAGATTCCTTTTTGTCCCATCCTTTCCTCCTTTCTGTGCGTTAAAACATGCTTGTTCTCTCACTTTTTCTCCATTCTGAAGGAAGAAGATTGACCTGCAACATTTGCTGACCTGACCTGCTGAGTACATTAACCATTTTCTATTTTAATTCCAGGGGGAAAAAATTATCCAGCAATTTTCATGCTTTTTTCAGAACATCCAGATCACTTTACAGCAAATGAAATGCTTTGGATACAATAATAGTAAACATAGTAACTTATTCACACACACTAAGCACTAACATCAGAGAAATTATTGCATGTCTGCAATACTAGCCCTTCCATGCACAACCTACTTCCTTAGCTTCACCAATGACCCTTGTACTTTCAACTGTATGTTCTTGTCCTCAGACATTTCCTTGTACAATCTCTCCCTCACTCACTTCACCTTTAAGACATCCACAGAACATACCTCCATGACCTGAGATCTCGTTGTAAGACTCACTGTCAAATTTTCTTTGACGAAGTTCTATGATAATGTGTTAAGGGACCACATATGGCTGTTGCAAACCCTTGATGTTTAATCGGAGGTTTGGTGCACTATTAATACGGCAGCTTTCGAAAAGTGGGAAGATTTTTTCTTACCCAGTGTTCTTTCTCCAGTAGGATCAACTTCCTGGGCCATTTTCAAGGCCTCTGTGGTCGCTATGTCAACATTACATGGTATGACAACAAGGTTAATGGTCTTATCCTCCTTAATGTAGGAGCCAATTAGTTGCTTAATCTGAATGAAGAATGAGGAAACTTAATTCACCCAACAAATTGATTGATTGATTTAATAATTACAATTTTTCTCTATCTCTTTAAACAGAAATGCAACAGTCAATGTGCTCACGGCAAAGAAGAAGTTCAACAATATGATTTGTTATCTTTCAATGTTAATTGGCATATTGGAAATTTTTATCTGTTTCTTGTCCAGATTGGGACCGGTTGGGTTCAGCTGGAATGATTTGAAGAAGGCACCCCTAATGAAACACTAACAGCTCACTTCTGGACAGAAGGAGAAGATGTCGCCATTTTGGAATAAATTGTGTAGTTGAAATGTAAGCAACATCTTTAGAAAGGACCTAAAAGTGGATGGAAAAATGCAGAGCATGTGACATGGAAGATCAATATCCGAAGAGCAGATGGATGAAGTGAACAGTTAACAAAAGGGGTATTAATTCCCAACATAGATTGAGAGATTGCTTTGCTGAACACCTTTGCTGCATTTGCCACAAAAAGCAGCATCTCCTGGTGGCCACCCATTTCAATTCTACTTCCCATTCCCATTCCAACCTGTCAGTGCATGGCCTCCTCTACTGCCGCAATGAGGCCACATTCAGGTTGGAGGAGAAATAACTTATATTCCACCTAGGTAGCCTCCAACCTGATGGCAACACCTTATATTCCGTCTGGGTAGCCTCCAACCTGATGGCATGAAGATCAATTTGAAGAACTTTTCGTAATTCCCCCCTCCAACTTCACCATTCCTGTTTCCCTCTCTCACATCTCCCATCAACTCTCTCTGGTGTTCCTCCCCCTTCCCTTTCTTCCATGGCTTTCTGTCCTCTCCAATCAGATTGTCCTTTCTCCAGCCCTTTATTTCTTCCACCAATCAACTTCCCAGCTCTTAACTTCACCCTTCCCCCCCACCCAGATTCACCTATCAACTACCACCTTGTACTTATTCCTCCCCTCCCTCCCCACTTTCTTACTCTGACTTTTCCTTTTCCTTTCCTGTCCTGATGAAGGGTCTCAGCCTGAAATGTTGACTGTTTACTCTTTTCCATAGATGCTGCCTGGCCTACTGAGTTCCTCCAGCATTTGGTGTGCATGGCTTTGGGTTTCCAATATCTGCAGAATTTCTTCATATTTGTATTGACTGTTTCCCCAGTGGCTTTCTGGCCTTCTGAGAACTTATGCATTGTCTATTTGAGAAAGAAGAAAAGAGCAAGGGGGCAAGACATAAAGTGAGGAACAAGAGAAATGTAGAGAAAGCAGACAAGAGGAATGGAGAGAGATGACTAGTAGGAGTGAAAGAAGAGGAACAAAATGTGAGGACAAGCTTCACCTACAACACAAGGATGAGTGGGAAGAAAGAATAACAGATATGCTCAGGTGTGAAATAAACTCTCCCTTTAATTTGCTGTAAATAGAAAGTTCAAGTAGCTGACTGGGATCCAGAGATTACACTGTCACATAATAATTTCCTACCGCACAGTCAGTTTCTGCCTTACTTGGTCTCCAATATCCCGTGGCTGGTTACCAACAGCAACCCTAGTGATGCCTGGAAGGTCGATTAACGTGAGGTCGGGGACGTTGTCGGACTCCACCTCCAGACTGATGAGCTCGGAGCTGATTCCCAGGTTCCCGCCGGCCATGGTGTCCTGAGCTGTGACCCAAACAAACCCATTATCAGATTCACTGCACAACTATAAGGATTCTGCAAAGAGACACATCCCTCTGGTGGCAACCTCACCAGACAAGTAAAGAACGTGAAGACTTGAATTCAAATCCTGCTGAGACAGCTGTGGAGTTCAAAAGGAGACAATTAAGTAAATCGGGAATCAGGAGGGTGGTTCAGCCGCATTTATTCGGGGAAGGGAAAGCCCAGGTCTGACCTTTAAAGCAACATGCCATCATACACCAGGGAAAAGGCCCTTTGGCCCACAAAATCAAGGTTGGATAACTCAGGGTTGTTTTCTCTGGAATGGCAGAGGCTGCAGAGAGCCCTAATGTAAGTTTATAAAATTACAAGAGGCAAAAATGAACAACTAGTATCTTTATCTCAGGATCAGAAAATTTCATACCAGAGGATAGGCTTTTAAGATGAGAGGGGGTAAGTTGAAAGGAGATGGGTGGGTCAAGTATTTTATTTTACACAGAGAGTGCAGGGTTCCCAGAATGCAGTGCCTGGGATGATGGTTCAGGCAAACAAGATAAAGGTGCTTAAGATGGTCTTAGACAGGCAAGTGACCATGTTGAGAATGTTGAAATATGGGCCAAGTGTCGACAGAAGGGAATTAGTGTCATTAACTTCAACTGTTTGGCACAACATCGCGGGTGGAATGGTCTGTTTGTGTGCTGTACTGTTCTCTGTTCTATAAGTCCATGCTGACCATCAGTTACCAGTTTACATTTACTTTATTGCATAGAACATAGAACAGTTCTGCACCGTACCGACCCTTTGGGCCACAATGTTGTGCCGATCTTTTAACCCACTCCAAGATCAACCTAACCCTTCCCTCCCACATAGGCCTCCATTTTCCTTTCACCCGTGTGCCTACTAGTTTCTTAAATATCCCTGGTGTATCTGCCTCAACCACCACACGTGGAAGGGCATTCCATGAACCCATCACACTGTGTAAACACCCCACCCACCCTAAAATAATGTCCTCTTGTATTAGCCATTGCCTGGGATAAAAGGCACTGGCTGTCCACTCTATCAACACCTCTTTTCATCTTGTACGCCTGAGGCTCAGAATCAGAATCAGCTTTCCAATCACTGACACATCTCATGAAATTTGTTGTTTTGCAATGTGTGCCCCATCACTGAACTGATCCCACAACCTACAGACTCAGTTCCATCACGTTCTCAATATTTGTTGCTTATTTATTCATCATTATTACTTGCTTATTTTTGCAGTTGTCTTCTGCACACTGGCTGAATGCCCAGCTGGTGAAGTCTTTCACTGTTTCAATTATGGTTATTATTAGATTATCGATTTATTGAAGAAAATTAGCCTGCAAGAAAATTAGTCTCAGATTCGTATAAGGTAGAACATAAACAACATACAAAACTACAGCACAATACAGGCCCTTCAGCCCACAAAGCTGTGCCGAACATGTCCCTACCTTAAAAATTACCGAGGGTTACCCACAGCCCTCTATTTTTTTGAGCTCCATGTACCTGTCCAGGGATCTCTTAAAAGACCCTATCATATCCGCCTCCAACAACATCGCTGGCAGCCCATTCCACACACTCACCACTCTCTGCATAAAAACTTACCCCTGACATCTCCTCTGTACCTACTTCCAAGCACCTTAAAACTGTGCCCTCTCGTGTTAGCCTTTTCAGCCCCGGCAAAAAGCCTCTGATTATCCACACGATCAATGCCTCTTATCATCTTGTACACTTTTATCAGGTCACCTCCCATCCTCCATCGCTCCAAGGAAAAAAGGCCGAGTTCACTCAACCTATTCTCATAAGACATGCTCCCCAATACAGGCAACATCCTTGTAAATCTCCTCTGCACCCTTTCTGTGGTTTCCACGTCCTTCCTGGAGTGAGGCAACCAGAACTGAGCACAGTACTCCAAGTGGGGTCTTACCAGGGTCTATATCACTGCAACATTACCTCTCGGCTCCTAAATTCAATCCCATGATTGATGAAGGCCAATGCACCATATGCTTTCTTAACCACAGAGTCAACCTGCGCAGCAGCTTTGAGTGTCCTTTGGACTCAGACCCCAAGATCCCTCTGATCCTCCACACTGTCTTACCATTAATACTATATTCTGTCATCATATTTGACCTACCAAAATGAACCACCTCACACTTATCGGGGTTCAGCTCCATCTGCCACTTCTCAGCCCAGTTTCACATCCTATCAATGTCCCGCTGTAACCTCTGACAGCCCTCCACACTATCCACAACATCCCCAACCTTTGTGTCATCAGCAAAGTTACTAACCCATCCTTCCACTTCCTCATCCAGATCATTTATAAAAATCACAAGGAGTAGGGGGCCCAGAACAGATCCCTGAGGCACACCACTGGTCACCAACCTCCATACAGAATATGACCCGTCTACAACCACTCTTTACCTTCTGTCAAATGCCTTGCTGAAATCCATATACACTACACCTACTGCTCTACCTTTGAGTCACATCCTCAAAAAATTCAATCAGGCTTGTAAGGCACGACCTGCCTTTCATAAAGCCATGCTGACTATTCCTAATCATATTATGCCTTTCCAAATGTTCATAAATCCTGCCTCTCAGGATCTTCTCCATCAACTTACTAACCACTGAAGTAAGTCTCACTGGTCTATAATTTCCTGGGCTATCTCTACTCCCCTTCTTGAATACTGGAACAACATCCGCAACCCTCCAATCCTCTGGAACCTCTCCTGTCCCCATGGATGATGCAAAGATCATCGCCAGAGGCTCAGCAATCTCCTCCCTCACCTCCCACAGTAGCCTGGGGTACACCTCATCCAGTCCCGGCGACTTATTCAACTTGATGCTTTCCAAAAGTTCCAGCACATCCTCTTTCTTAATACCTACATGCTGAAGATTTTCAGTCCGCTGCAAATTATCACTACAATCACCAAGATCCTTTTCCATGGTGAATACTAAAGCAAAGTATTCATTAACTACCTCTGCCATCTCCTCTGGTTCCATACACACTTTTCCACCGTCACACTTGATTGGTCCTATTCTCTCACATCTTATCCTCTTGCTCGTCACATATAATGCCTTCGGGTTTTCCTTTATCCTGTCCGTCAAGGCCTTCTTATGGACCCTTCTGGCTCTTCTAATTTCTTTCTTAAGCTCCTTCCTGCTAGCCTTATAATTTTCTAGATCACTATCATTACCTAGTTTTTTGGACCTTTCATATGTTCTTCTTTTCTTCTTGATGAGATTTACAACAGCCTTTGTGCACCATGGTTCCTGTACCCTACCATCTTTTCCCTGTCTTATTGGAACATACCAATGCAAAACTCCACGCAAATGTCCCCTGAACATTTGCCACAATTCATCCGTACATTTCCCTGAAATCATCTGTTTCCAATTTATGCTTCCAAGTTCCTGCCTGATAGCTTCATATTTCTCCTTACTCCATTTAAACGCTTTCCTAACTTGTCTGTTCCTATCCCTCTCCAATGCTGTGGTAAAGGAGATAGCATTGTGATCACTATCTCCAAAATGCTCTCCCACTGAGAGATCTGACACCAGACCAGGTTAATTTCCCAATACCAGATCAAGTACAGCCTCTCCTCTTGTAGGCTTATCTACATATTGTGTCAAGAAACCTTCCTGAACACACCTAACAAACTCTACCCCATCTAAACCCCGCACTCTTGGGACATGCCAGTCAATATTTGGGAAATTAAAATCTCCCAGCACAACAACCCTGTTATTATTACACCTTTCCAGTATCTATCTCCCTATCTGTTCCTCGATGTCCCTGTTACTATTGGATGGTCTATAAAAAACACCCAGTAGAGTTATTGACCCCTTCCTGTTCCTAACTTCCACCCACAGAGACTCTGTAGACAATCTCTCCATGTCTTCCTCCTTTTCTGCAGCCGTGACACTATCTCTGATCAACAGTGCCACGCCCCCACCTCTTTTGCCTCCCTCCCTGTCCTTTTTGAAAGAGTTGGTGGCTAAAGAGTTGGTGCAGGGGGCAGGGGTTCAGATTTCTGGATCATTGGGATCTCTTCTGGGGAATGTCTGACCTGTACAAAATGGATGGGCTGCACCTGAACTGGAAAGGGACCAATATCCTGGCGGGCAGGTTTGCGAGAGCTGTTGGGGAGGGTTTAAACTAGTTTGGCAGGGGGGTGGGAATCGAATGTGAGTGCAGAGATTAGGGTAGAAGGACAAGGGCATGATGCTACGTGTTCTGAGTTGGTGGGGAAGGACAGGCAGGGACAAAACATAAATGTAGCCAGTTAGAGGGGTTGAAATATGTCTATTTCAGTGCTAGGAGTATTAGGAATAAAGAGGATGAACTTAGAGCATCGCTCAGTACGTGGAACTATGATGTTGTGGCAGTTACTGAAACTTGGCTGAAGGAAGGGCAGGACTGGCTGATGCAGGTACCGGAGTTTAGATGTTTTAAAAGGTATAGGATGGGATGTAGAAAACGGGGTGCGGGTGGTGGCAGGAGTAGCATTACTGGTGAGGGATAGTATCATGGCTATAAAAAGGGAGGACGCTGTAGAGGGAGTGTCCACTGAGTCGGTGTGGGTGGAAGTCAGAAATAGGAAGGGATCAATCATTGTGCTGGGAGTAGTCTGAAGGCCCCCAAATAGCCCTCGAGATACCGAGGAGCAGATAAGCAGGCAGATTTTAGAATGGTGCAGGAAATACAGGGTTGTAGTTATGGGTGATTTCAACTTCCCTCATATTAACTGGCACCTCCTGACTGCAAGGGGGATAGATGGGGCTGAATTTATCAGGTGTGTTCAAGAGGATTCCTAACACAGTATGTGGGCTGGCCGACGAGAGGAGAGGCCATACTGGATCTAGTTCTGGGTGATGAACCTGGTCAGGTGGCAGACCTCTTGGTGGGGGAGCATTTTGGTGAGAGTGACCACAACTCCCTTAGCTTCAGCATAGCTATGGAAAAGGATACAAACAGACAAAATGGGAAAATGCTTAACTGGAGAAGGGCTAACTATGAAGGGATGAGGCAGGAACTAGCAAGAGTAAATTGGAAACAGATGTTCAAGGATGAAAGCACAGAAGTAATGTGGAGGAAGTTTAAGGACCACTTGTGCTGGGTTCAGGATAGGTTTGTCCCACTGAGACAAGGAAAAAATGGTAGGAAAAAGGAACCGTGGCTGATGAAACATGTGAGGCAACTCGTCAAGAGGAAGAAGGAAGCATATGTTAGATATAAGAAGCAGGAAGCAGGAGGGGTTCATGAGAATTATAGGGTAGCTAGGAAGGAGCTTAAGAAAGGACTTGGGAGAGCTTAAAGGGGACATGAGAAGGCCTTGGCATGTAGGATTAAGGAGAACCCCAAGGCGTTCTATGTGTATGTGAAGAACAGAAGGATGACAAGAATGAAGGTGGGGCCACTAAAGGATAAAGAAGGCAACATGTGCCTAGAGGAAGAGGAAGTTGGGGAGGTCCTAAATGAATACTTTGCTTCAGCATTCACAAGAGAAAAGGATCTTGATCAGGGTGGGGTCGAAATAGAACAGGCCTGTGCGCTGGACAATGGGGAGATTAAGGAAGAAGAAGTGTTGGATCTTCTTAAAAACATCAAGATTGATAAGTCCCCAGGGCCAGACGTGATATACCCCAGGTTGCTGTGGGAAGTGAGAGAAGAGATTGCTGGAGCAGTAGCAATGATCTTTGAATTCTCTTTGGCTGCAGGGGAGGTGCCAGAGGATTGGAGAATGGCAAATGTAGTTCCCTTGTTTAAAAAAGGCAATAGGGAGAATCCTGGGAACTAGAGACCTTACATCGATGGTCTGCAAACTATTGGAAAGGATTCTTAAGGATAGGATCTACAAGCATTTGGAGAAGTACATTTTACTCAAGGATAGTCAACATGGCTTTATGAAGGGAAAGTCGTGCCTCATGAGTCTAATTGAGTTTTTTGAAGAGGTAACAGAAGAAATTGATGAAGGTAGGGCAGTAGGTGTGGTCTACATGGATTTTAGCAAGGCATTTGACAAGGTCCCCCACGAGAGACTCATCCAGAAAGTCATGAGGCATTGGATCAGTGGAACCTTGGCTGTTTGGATAAAAAATTGGCTTACAGGAAGAAAGCAGAGGGTAGTAGTGGAAGGAAAGTATTCTACCTGGAGGTTAGTGACTAGTGGAGTGCTGCAAGGATCTGTCCTGGGACAGATCCTGGGAGCTGTAGGTTGTCGAAGGTTACAAGAGGATATAGACAGCATGCAGAGTTGGGCAGAAAAGTGGCAGATGGAGTTCAATCCAGATAAGTGTGAGGTGATGCATTTTGGAAGGACAAACCAGAAGGCTGAGTACAGGGTTAATGGTCGATTACTTAAGAGTGTGGATGGACAGAGGGACCTTGGGGTTCAAATCCATACATCCCTCAAGGTTGCTGCACAGGCTGACAGGATAGTTAAGAAGGCCTATGGGATGCTAGGCTTCATTAATAGGGGGATTGAGTTCAAGAGTAGAGAGGTCATGTTGCAACTCTACAAATCTCTGGTGAGACCGCACTGAGAGTATTGTGTTCAGTTCTGGTCACCTCATTATAGGAAGGATGTGGAAGCTATGGAGAGGGTGCAGAGGAGATTTACCAGGATGTTGCCTGGATTGGAAAACAAGTCTTATGAGGCAAGGTTAGCAGAGCTGGGACTTTTCTCTTTGGAGCATAGAAGGATGAGAGGGAACTTGATAGAGGTCTACAAGATTATGAGAGGCATAGATAGGGTGGATAGCCAGTATCTGTTTCCCAGGGCACGAATAGCAAACACCAGAGGGCATATGTACAAAGTTAAGGGAGTGAGGTTTAGGGGAGACATCAGGGGCAAGTTTTTTTACACAGAGGGTTGTGGGTGCCTGGAATGACTTGCCAGGGATGGTGGTGGAGGCTAAAACATTAGAGGTATTTAAGAGCCTCTTGGACAGGCACATGGATGAAAGAAAAAAATAGAGGGTTATAGGGTAGTGTGGGTTTAGTACTTTTTTTTTAAGGAATATATGGGTCGGCACAAGATCGAGGGCCAAAGGGCCTGTACTGTGCTGTAGTATTCTAGTGTCTTCTAGTATCTAAAGCCTGATATATATATATGTACTTTGATAATAAATCTACTTTCAGCTTTAAAATGACAGCAAGCAGAAAACGATAGCAACCACATTGCTGCTTCCTTCTGCAGCCAGCGAGGCTGATGGAAAGAATCTTGATCAATTTCTGATGTTGCAACAGTTGATCAGCACTTAAGTACTATTCATATCTCTTTATAAGACAGAAAGAGGCCATTTGAATTATCAAGTCTATGCCAGCACTCAAACAATTGTACTCCAAGAATTATTTCCCTGTAACACATTTTCTCTTATCAACCTGCACTGGCACCATAGCCCTCCATACACCTCCCATCCAGGCACCTATCCAAACTTTGAAATTGAGCTTTCATTCAGCATTTGTGCTGGCAGCTCGTTCCACACTCTCACAACCCACTGAGTGAAGAATATCCCCTCATGTTCCCCTAAACTTTTCACCTTTCACACTTAACCCGTGATCTCCGATTGTAGTCCCACCCAACCTCCGAGGAAAAATCCCACTTGCATTTACCCCTCATAATTTAGTATACTTCTATCAAATCTCCTTTCAATCTTCTACATTCCAAGGAATAAAGTCCACATTTATTCAATCTTTTCTTAAAATTCAGATTGTCTAGAACCAGAAACATCCTCATGCAGCATTAAAAAAATGTGATGAGCATAACAACACAATAAATATAAATACAAATGCAATCCTAAAAACCACAAAGCACAAGTAACTGTTATACACTGTCCATGGGGAATGAAGGGTGCTGAGGGGCTGAGGAAAGGAGTAACTGAAGTAGGGTTAGTGATGATGGGGTGTGGGTTAGTGGTGGAGCTGTTGATCAGCCTGATGGCTTGGGGAAAGTAAATATTTCTGAGTCTAGTGGCTCTAGTGTGGATGCTGCATAGCCTTCTCCCTGATGGGAATGGGACAAACAGCCCATGGGCAAGAGTTAAGGAGATCAAGAGAAAAAAACAATGAGAACATGAGTCGGGCTTGAAGTATCGGTTCCCTAATTACAAAACTCAGAATTACTGTACATAATTATAATTATACTGTATATGATTATAATCAAACAACGTGGAATAGACAAGGCATGTCATAGATGTGATCCAGCAGTTACACAACTTCAACTGACCTTTCAGAATTTCTTTGCCCACTTCAGATGGGCCCGACAGTTCTTTGCTGTAGTTGTTGTAACTGATTTTGGCCGTCCATGTATTCTGCACCTCGGTATGCTTCAGCTTCAGTTCCAAAGGACATCTAGTCACAATACCTACCAAATAAACAGAAATGACAGTGTCAGGCTTGCAATAATCAGAAAGGAGACGGGCATTCACAGAGGTTCGGGTGGGGCAGGATGTGGGTGTCAGAGGATGAGTACTTTTGGTCTGCTACTGACTGTCATTTTCGTTACTAAAATAGGATTAATACTAACCAAAAATGAAAAGAATAACTGACTTCCTTATTTCCCTTTAGAAATCTTCAGGCATAACCTATTCAGACCCTCAAATGCTTACTAGGTCTCAAGATTATTCCTGTTGTTTTATCATCTCTAGTACATTATTACCAACAAGAATCTACCAGTCTATAACTGAGGGCTAAGTTCCAGCTTTCTCATTATCCTTACCACAAGAGCTTTTGCAGATGCTAGAAAACCGGAGTAACACACACAAAATGCAAGCCAGGCAGCATCTATGGAGATGAACAAGTAGTCAATTATCAGGGTGCAGGCAATTATGGTCTATCCGTGTCCATGACCGTTCTTGGCAAATGTTCTTACCGATGTGGGTTGCCATTGTTTTCCTCTAGCTGCAAAGAGTTGTAGAATTAGTCAGCCCTGTCATGGGCATGGACCTCTATAGTACCCAAGACATCTTCAAGGAGTGGGGTCAAAAAGATGATGTCCATCATTGAGGACCCCACCACCCAAGACAGCTCTCTTCTCATTGTCAGCATCAGGAAGGAGGTACAGAAGCCTGAAGGCGCACACACAATGATTCAGGAACAGCTTCTTCCCCTCTGCCATCCGATTCCCAAAGGAACATTGAACCCATGAACACCACCTCATTACTTTTCTATCTATTTCTGTTTTAGCACCACTTATTTAATTTAACTAATATATATACACACACTGTAATTAATTTTTTTACTATATTATCACATATTGCATTGTATTGCTACTGCAAGGTTAATGAATTTCATGACATATGACAGTGATATTAAACCTGATTCTTATCTGCCTTAAGTAGATAGCTTTGGTAAACCTCGATTAAATTTGTTCAAAGGGACTGAGTACTTTTCTTACCACTGCCTCTGGGTAGACCGATCCCAGAAAGTGCCTCAAGGACGGAGCTTTTTCCAGAGCTTTGATCTCCAATTACTGCGATGGCTGGAAGAGACAGATCCTTTTCCAAACCCAATGCTCTCAGCTTGTCAATGAGGTCAATGCAAGGTCGCACTCTCTTTTCATATTGATCGTACAGCACTGCATCGCTTTCCTGAGGCAAGAAACATTGGACCATAGGGTGAGGTACACTTCATAAAGTAATTTTTCTCTGTGCCAAAAGATGTACTTGAAGTCAAGTAATAGTGTTCATAATCTCGAATTATCCCAAAGAACTTCACTGGCAATAAAGCATCTATGCAGTATTGTGGATAGGACAGCATGGCAGTTATGAATTTGTTTGTGGAGAGCTGGGCCACTGATGGTGATCATCTAAAGGTCATGGGTTAAGGATGAAAGGTGAAATGTTTAACGGAGCATGAGAGGAAACTTTTTTACTCAAAGGGTGGTGAGAATGTGGAATGAGCTGCCAGCAGGAGGGGTAAATGCGGATTTAATTTCAATATTTAAAAGAAATTTAGATATATATGTAGATAGGAGGGCTATGGTCTGGACACAGGTCAATGGGACTAAGCAGAATAATAGTCAAGCACAGACCAGATTGACTAAAAGGCCTGTTTCTGTGTTGTAGTGTTCTATGACTTGATCATGAAGTTAACTTTCACCATTTTAGCTGGTGTATAAATTATGAGTGAGGAGACAACTTTAAATGTAAATTTTAATTCAATTCTAGATAGAGTATGAATTTATTTGGAAAGCTCCAAGTTCAATATATATTTCACTCATTGCTTACAACCTTCCCTCGTAGGAACATAAGAATATAAGAAAGTAGGAACAGGAGCCAGCTACTTGGATCTTTAAGCCTGCTGCACCATTCCGTAGATCATGGCTGAACTGTCCCAGGCTCCATCTCCTCTTCTGCACCACTTACCCAAAGTTCTCAGTTCCGTGGCCTTTCAGGAAAACCATCCCACTCTACTTTTTAAATATCACAGCTCAAACGCAATCTATATTAATTGAACTTGATCTCTAGTGGTTTAGCCTTCACAACCTTCTTGGGTAGAGAATTTCATGCATTTAATTTGTTCCTCTACATGTTAGTTTTAAATGACTGCTCCGTAATCTTGTAACCATGTTTCCTTGTCTGAGATTCTCTCATTAAAGGATTCATCTCAACATCTATCCTAAGGATTGTATAGATTCTTCTAAATTCCAAGAAATGTAGATCTAATTTCTTTAGTCACTCTCATCCTAGAAAATGGCTCGATGAGTCATTTTTGGACCACCTTCAATGTCAGTATATCCTTTTAATAAATAAGGGGACTAGAATTATGTACAGAGCTCCAGGTGTGGCCTCACTAGCACTATATGCAATTTCAACAACACTGCTTTATTTCTAAACTCCAACCTTCTTGGAATCAAGGTCAGTATTTCATTTACCTTCCTATTCATATGGTGCAACTATCTGCTCATTTTTGCAAATTGTGCATGAGTACACTGAAACCTCTCTGCACTTCTTCCACCTTCAACGCTTCTCCACTGCTTTTGGAGTTGTCTTTCTGAAGTGCATAACCTCACACTTTCCCACACTGAACTCCATTTGCCAAGTATTCACCCATTCAACCAGCCTGTCTGTATCTAGTTGCAGAGTTGTGATATCTGCTTGTTACTTCCTCAATGAACTTCAGTAAATTTGTCAGACATGATTTAATTTTCATACATTAACTGGTATGTTGCTGAACTGTGGGAAGAAACTGGAGCACAGGCAGGAAAACCACGTGGTTCACAGGGAGAACGTACAAACCCCTTACAGCCAGCGCCAGAATTGAACTCTGAACTGTGATGCCCCAAGCTGTAATAGCATCATGCTAACCACTACGCTGCCATACCTATTTATTTATTTATCATCGTTATTATTATTTTGCTTTTCTTTTTGTATTTGCACTACTTGTCATCTTTTACACATTGGTTGGTTGTCCATCTTTGGTTGTGCACAGTTTTTCATTGATTCTGTTGTGTTTCTTGGTATCTACTGTGAATGCCCACAAGAAAATGAATCTCAGGGTAGTATTTGGTGAGGTATATATATTTTGATAATAAATTTACTTTGAACTAAGTGAAATCCCAATAATATTTGCAGACCCACCAAATTATTAGCATGTGTGTCCATTGATGGAAGAAAGGAGTCCATGTTCGTCTCCTGAAAATTTTGTTCATGGCTTCGCTCTGAAAGACAGAAGGGGAAATGCAACAGACATGGTCAATCAACATTCCTGACAGTTAAGCAAGTGCTTTCTATCATAGTCTGATAATGGAAAGGATGAGGTCAGAATATATGCCAAAATTATCTGGAAATATGTCAGAATTATATTAGTGGCTAGTGTACTGGAACAAATCTCCCAAGCCAGGAAATGGTGACCAAATGACATAAGATCAAAACTCACCAATTGCAGCTATATTTAACATCACTTACTTAAACCCACGTGGAATTTGCTATTCTTACCCTCTCCTTCTTCTCAGCAGTCTTTTGCAGTGAATAATGACTCCAAATCAAGGTACTTATGCGTGTATTCTTTCAGTGTGGAACAGCTCTTGGAAACCAGCTAGCATATGGTCCTGATGGAGTGAGGTTTTTGTCCAAGTTGATGTACCCTATCTACACATTGATAGGCATACGTAAGTTCAAATAAGTTCCCTTCTCCATTCTTTCTTCCCAGAATGCCATGACCCTGCCTTGGGCACCTGGATCCTGGACTTCCTGGGGACCCGAGTCACCCCAACCACAACCTATTCCAGCTGCTACCATCCGGGAAATGGTACAGCAGCATAAAAGCTAGGACCAACAGGCACTGGGACAGCTTCTTCCACCAAACCATCAGACTGATTAACTCACGCTGATTTGAGTGTAGTTCTATGCTACAGACTGTCGTATTAATTATAAATTATTATAAATTACTATGATTGCATAGTGCACATTTAGACAGACGTAATGTAAAGATTTTTACTCGTGTATATGAAGGATGTAAGAAATAATGTCAATACATTCATTTATTCATTTAAAATGTGCTAATTAGGGTTAGAATTTGAATTTAATTTGAGATGGCACTAGTAGCCTGACAGATATTTATAAAGTTCATCATCATTATGTGCTATGTCATACGACAAAGGCAATCCTTGTATTTGACCATAATTGTTCTTGGCAATTTTTTCTACAGAAGCAGTTTGCCACTGTCCTCTTCTGGGCAGTGTCTTTACAAGATGGGTGACCCCAGTCTTTATGAATACTCTTCAGAGATTGTCCTTGGTCACATAACCAGGACTTCAGATATGTATCAGCTGCTCACACGGCCATACACCACCTTCTCCCATGGCTTCACATGGCCCTGATCCGGGGATGGGGGGGTTAAGCAGGTGCTACACTTTGCATAATGGTGATCTGCAGGCTAGCAGAGGGAAAGAGAGCCTTACTCCTTCTTTGGTAGAGATTTATGTCCACCCTGCCACCCCAATGTGTAAAATTATTGAGAGGCATAGATTATTGGGGCAGACATTGTCTTTCTCCCAACATGGAAAAGTCAGATACTAGAGGTCTGGGCTTCAAGGTGAGAAGAGGAAAGTTTAAATATTTGTGAGGCAAGTTATTTTACACAGAGAGTGGTAGATGCCTTGAACACACTGCCAGGGTAGAGGTAGAAGCAGATATGGATTATGGAATAATCCACATCGATTTGGATTCTGGAATTGATGGCTTTGTGGCTAACCTTGCTGATGATATGAAGATAGGTGGAGGGGCCGGTAGTGTTGAGGAAACAGAGAGTCTGCAGAGAGACTTGGATAGATTGGAAGAATGGGCAAAGAAGTGGCAAATGAAATACAATGTTGGAAAGTATATGGTTATGCACTTTGGCAGAAGAAATAAACGGGCAGACTACTATTTAAATGGGGAGAGAATTCAAAGTTCTGAGATGCAACTGGGCTTGGGAGTCCTCGTGCAGGATACCCTTAAGGTTAAACTCCAGGTTGAGTCAGTGGTGAAGAAGGCGAATTCAATGTTGACATTCACTTCTAGAGGAATAGAGTATAGGAGCAGGGATGTGATGTTGAGGCTCTATAAGGCACTGGTAAGACCTCACTTGGAGTACTGTGGGCAGTTTTGGTCTCCTTATTTAAGAAAGGATGTGCTGACGTTGGAGAGGTTACAGAGAGGATTCACTAGAATGATTCTGGGAATGAGAGGGTTAACATATGAGGAACGTTTGTCCACTCTTGGACTGTATTCCTTGGAGTTTAGAAGAATGAGGAAGGAACCTCATAGAAACAATTCGGATGTTGAAAGGCATGGACAGAGTGGATGTGGCAAAGTTGTTTCCCATGATGGGGGAGTCTAGTACGAGAGGGCATGACTTAAGGATTGAAGGGCATCCATTCAGAACAGAAATGCGAAGAAATTTTTTTAACCAGAGGGTGGTAAATCTATGGAATTTGTTGCCACGGGCGGCAGTGGAGGCCAAGTCATTGGGTGTATTTAAAGCAGAGATTGATAGGTATCTGAGTAGCCAGGGCATCAAAGGTTATGGTGAGAAGGCGGGGGAGTGGGACTAAATGGGGGAATAGATCAGCTCATGACAAAATGGCGGAGCAGACTCAATGGGCCGAATGGCCAACTTCTGTTCCTTTGTCTTATAGTCTTATGATAGCTATGAAGAAGAGGCATTTAGCTAAACTTATGAACAGGCAGGGAATGGACAGCTATAGTCCATGTGCAGGCAGATGTGAATAGATTAATTTGGCATCATGGTCCGGAGCCTAAGATTCTGTTTCTGTGCTGAACTATGCTCTTTCTCATTTCCTAATATCCCAGAGTTAGGCCTCTTCTCAGATTCCTGCTATCTATGCATCATATTTCAGATCTACTTAAGTATGCTTTGGAATGTTTTGATTATTATTTTTCTCTTTCAGTTTCTGTATATCAAAAGTTAAAGTGAAATGTTTGCATCAAATTAAATCAGCAAGGATTGTGCTGGTGGCAGCTCTGGCAGCAACATAGCACACCCACGACAGAATAACCCAAACCCGTACATCTCTTGAATATGGGAGGAAATCTCACATGGTCATGAGGGAGAATATACTGTTATGAGAATACACATAAAATTAAGATGTTTGCTGGCCTGGGCTAGCATCAGTGGCATCAGCAGTTGGTCTGCCACCTGCCCTCAGGGGAAGGAGAGATAAGGAACAATGGAGCAGCGTCTGGAGATGTGTAATGGAGGGACGTGGGAGAGGGAGCTGTCTGGAGCGGCTCCCCCTTTGAACCCTGAACTGTTTGAAGTGATGGACAGGCGATACCCCAGCAGGGGGATAAAAAGGGACAGGTTCGCTAAGACAGACACACGCCACCCGAGGTAACGAGACCCTGGAAGCGGTGCGCCTCTCACGAGTGGGTGAGAAGTATCAGACAACGACAAGGGTGGAAAGGTACGATCAGCGGGAACCCGGTGTGTGTCCGCCCTTGTCTGGGTGCCGGGTTCACTGCAGAGGATCGACCGCATCTGGAGGAGGGGTCACAGTCGGTGACCTCAGGTGACATCACCAAGGACCCGCCCAAAAGTTGCTTGTGAGCAATCTCGCCGGTCTGTGAGTGAAGCTGTGCTGAATGATGAGTTGTTCCTGTTCTCTCTGTCTCTCTTCCCGCACGTTGTCCATCGCCATGGCAACGATTACTGCGAACTGAACTACTAACTGGACTGAACTTTGAGTCATTTTGAAATTTGGTCATTTATCCCTAGACAACGATAGAGCTTGATTGATGCTGTTATCTTAATGCTGTGCACATGTGTGTTTATCATCACTGAACTGTTGCATTTATTATCCTTTCGATTACTGTGTTGCTTGTTTCTTTAATAAAACTTTCTTAGTTCTAGTACTCCAGACTCCAACTGAGTGATCCATTTCTGCTGGTTTGGCAACCCAGTTACGGGGTACGTAACATAAGTGGGGTTCTCGTCCGCGATTTTGAACGCTAAATTTGGGACGGAGTAAATTGATTGGGTTAAAATTCCCGAAAGAAAGAAAAGACAAACAGCAGAAATGGAGGTTGAGGAATTTATAAAGGCGCCGACCTTGGAGGCATTAGAGGATGCCAGGAAATCGGAATTGATAGCTGTGGCCAAACGGGTGAATCTTGCCAAGGTGAAGTCGACAATGAGGAGAGAGGAGATACACAGAGCTATTGTAGAGCACTATGTATCTAAAGGTGTGTTTCCCCAAGGTGAGCTGGGGGTGGTGTCTATTGAAAAACCTGCTGGAGACGCAGTACAGGTACAGCTTGAAAAACTGAGACTCGAGCACGAGTTCCGGGTACGGCAGTTAGAACACGAAGAGAGAGAGTTAGAAAGGCGGGAGAAAGAGAGAGAGTTAGAAAGGCGGGAGAAAGAGAAAGAGGTAGAAAGGCAAGAGAGAGAGAAAGAGGTAGAAAGGCAAGAGAGAGAAAGACAGTTGGAGAGAGAAGAGAGAGAGAGGGACAGACAGTTGGAGAGAGAGGAGAAACAGAGGGAAAGGGAATTTGAGCTGGAGAAGTTAAAGATAAGGGTCGAGCAGGGGCTCGTGCCGAACCAAGGTGGAGGGTTCCGGGCGACCCAGGAGGTTAGGCTGGTTCCCCCATTTGACGATACCGATGTGGATCGGTACTTTCTCCATTTCGAAAAAGTGGCTATAAATCAGGACTGGCCGAGGGATAAGTGGGTTGTTTTACTTCAGAGTGTACTGAAAGGGAAGGCCCAAGAAGCTTACTCAGCTTTATCCGCGGAAGATGCCCAGAAGTATGAGGTGGTGAAGGAGGCCATCCTCAGGATTTATGAGTTGGTCCCGGAGGCATACCGGCAGAGGTTCCGGAATGCGAGGAAGCAGTGGGACCGCACGTATTTGGAGTTTGCTCGTGAGATGCAAACATATTGTGAGCGTTGGTGCGCCTCGAAGGGGGTAGAGGGGGATTATGACAGACTGCTGCAGCTGATTCTGATTGAGCAGTTTAAAGGTTGTGTCCCTGAGGGTATGAGACCCTACCTCGATGAGAAAGAGGCAGCCACGTTAGCCGCAACTGCTAAGTTAGCGGATGAGTATGCGTTGACGCATAAAATGAAGTTTGCCCCGAGTAAAGGCTACCAGAAGGGTAGTCAGGACGGCGGGGAGAGTCCACCGGAAAAGTCAGAAAGTAAGCCGGGGACTAGTGAAAAGGATAAGGTAGACCGGGAGCAGTCTGGTAGGAAGTCTCCTGGGGTCGTCTGTTATAATTGTGGGAAAGTCGGACACTTTGCGTCCAGGTGCTTTGCCCCAAGGAAGGAGACGGGGAAAGGAAAAGCGGAAATTTTGAATGGCTGTATTGAGCTGTTAAGCGAACCGCTAGGGAAGGACAGGTCTGAAAAAGTCCAGGAAGGGCGCGAGAGGTTTATCTCGGCCGGACTGGTGTCAGTGAAGGAGAGGTTAAAACCAGTTCCAGTGCGGATCTGGAGAGACACGGGAGCGTGTCAGTCACTAATACTGAAGAGTGTATTAGAGTTTAGCTCAGAGACCCAGACTGGGGAGGTAGAGGTCAAAGGTGTTGGGGAAGGGACAGAGTCAGTCCCTTTGCACCAGATACATTTACAGAGCAACCTGGTCTCTGGACTAGTCACGATCGGGGTGAGGTCCGAATTACCGATGAAAGACGTGGAAGTCTTGCTCGGTAATGACATCGCCGGAGGAATCGTGTTCCCAGTCGTGAGATTGACGGGTCAGCCTGCCAGCATGGAGGCCCCGCCCGCGATGGTGAATTTGGCTGAAACATTTCTGCCAACATTGTATGAGACAGGGTGTAGTGAGATAAGAGGTAGTGAGGGAGCTGGGACGGACGTAGCAGTAGCCAGGAAAGAATTTGTGCAGACGCAGGAGCGAGACGAGGGGCTGATGGTTTTTGCCGAGACCGCTCTCTCTGACACAGCCTTGACAAGCTATTGTGCGGAGGAGGAAGTGCTAAGGAAGAAAGGGAAATCAAGTACAGTACCCGCAGATGAGGAATGGGGGGTGGTGCAAAAGAGTTATGGGGGTGAGGTTTTTAACATGGCCCACGAGGTACCCCCCGGTGGACATTTTGCGGTGCTGGAGGAAACAGTTGGTGGAATCATGAAAGAGATTTACCGGCTGCCCAGGGGGAAAAATGTTATTAATCATGACCGACGCGAACTGAGACGGTCACCGGCTTTTGATATGCTAACAAACCTAGTCGGTGTTAGCGTGGAAATCAATGAAGCTAGGGGCCCCCTGATAAGAGAAAAAAACCATTTTGAAAAGATTAGGACGGGATCGGTCAGATGGGAGAAGGCTATTGTTTTGGCCAGGTCTACTGATAAGGTCTCTCCCTTAATCCCCGAACAAAGCGAATCTTTAGAAGGAGTAATTAAACGACTCGCACCTATGTGTTTGATTGTCCCGAGGAAATGCAAAGAACTGGGACGTTGGGTGATTGTGGTTACAATAGGGCAGCCAAGTAAACAACACCCATATTTTTCGAGTAATTCAGTGACTAAAGGGCTGATGAACACAGAGGTGTGTATTGGCAATTTAACACGGCTGTCTGAAGCCAGTTTGATAGTGAACCTTGAAAAAAATGAATTCGGCCACACGAGGGTCACTTACCTGGGAATTGTGGTGACACAGGGGCAGCTGGCAGTGATGCAAGCTACAGTGCAGGCTATCGCTGACCTCCCAACCCCGACAGACAAGAGGGCCCTCAGAAGGCTTTTGGAGATGGTGGGGTACTGCAGGAAGTTTTGCAATAACTCTGCGGTCAATACCCGTCCCCCTCCTACTAAGCCCTTGCGAGAGAAAACTGAGCCGGAATGGGACGACCCTTGTTGTTGTGGTCCGGGACAAAACCAAATGAGAGGTTACATTGGTCGCAATTCATCAGTGTTTTTGGCCACTACGAAGTTTGCTGAGTTGGAGCCTGGTCTAAGGGATTATTAATAACACGTGTAAAAGGAACAGAAAATGTGATGACTGTCTGTCAAGGTGTTGACAGCTTCAAATTCTCTGTATTAGCTAAATAACTGT
Organism: Mobula hypostoma; assembly: GCF_963921235.1. NCBI lineage: Eukaryota > Metazoa > Chordata > Chondrichthyes > Myliobatiformes > Myliobatidae > Mobula > Mobula hypostoma. Next base: position 24,208,219 of record NC_086102.1, read on the forward strand.
TAAAGATGTATATTGTGTATGTATCAGATAATGTAGTCATGTTTGTAATTTTTACCTCCCGGTAAAAATCCTTAAAGGGGGGAAGTGTTACGAGAATACACATAAAATTAAGATGTTTGCTGGCCTGGGCTAGCATCAATGGCATCAGCAGTTGGTCTGCCACCTGCCCTCAGGGGAAGGAGAGATAAGGAACAATGGAGCAGCGTCTGGAGATGTGTAATGGAGGGACGTGGGAGAGGGAGCTGTCTGGAGCGGCTCCCCCTTTGAACCCTGAACTGTTTGAAGTGATGGACAGGCGATACCCCAGCAGGGGGATAAAAAGGGACAGGTTCGCTAAGACAGGACACACGCCACCCGAGGTAACGAGACCCTGGAAGCGGTGCGCCTCTCACGAGTGGGTGAGGAGTATCAGACAACGACAAGGGTGGAAAGGTACGATCAGCGGGAACCCGGTGTGTGTCCGCCCTTGCCTGGGTGCCGGGTTCACTGCAGAGGATCGACCGCATCTGGAGGAGGGGTCACAGTCGGTGACCTCAGGTGACATCACCAAGGACCCGCCCAAAAGTTGCTTGTGAGCAATCTCGCTGATCTGTGAGTGAAGCTGTGCTGAATGATGAGTTGTTCCTGTTCTCTCTGTCTCTCTTCCCCCACCTTGTCCATCGCCATGGCAACGATTACTGCGAACTGAACTACTAACTGGACTGAACTTTGAGTCATTTTGAAATTTGGTCATTTATCCCTAGACAACGATAGAGCTTGATTGATGCTGTTATCTTAATGCTGTGCACATGTGTGTTTATCATCACTGAACTGTTGCATTTATTATCCTTTCGATTACTGTGTTGCTTGTTTCTTTAATAAAACTTTCTTAGTTCTAGTACTCCAGACTCCAACTGAGTGATCCATTTCTGCTGGTTTGGCAACCCAGTTACGGGGTACGTAACAATACAAACTTACAGACCGTAGTGGGAATCAAACTCTGATCTTACAGTGCGCACAGTAATAGTTACGCTATCTCCTCTGGCACCTCTCATTAACAAGGTTTTTTTCACCCACAGGACTGCTACCCACTAGATGTAGTCTATTTTTTGTTTTTTGCACCATTCTCTGTAAACTCTAGACTGAAAATCCCAGAGATCAGCAGTTTCTGAGATACTCAAACCTCCCCATCTGGCACCAACAATCATTCCACAGTCAAAGTTAGTCATTCTTATGTTTGATCTGAACTTCAAATGGATCTCTTGACCGTGTCTGCATGCTTTCCTGAGTTTCTGCCACATGATTGGCAGGTTAGATATTGCATTAATGAACATAAGTACAGGTGTACCTAATAAAGTGGCCACAGGGTGTGGGTTCCAATATTGCCACTAATCAGTGGTAAACTCATGACTGATTTAAGCATTCAAACAATACAGAAATAGGTTTTTTGATGTAAAATATGATGCTTTGAAAACCAGGAAAATGCTCTGTTCTGCATTGACAAAACCTCATTGTATCAAGTTCCATCTGTTCTAGAACCACCTTGACCTCTGGACTGTACATTTGAAGGTTGAATGTCAAAAATTACTGATGCTGTACATCTAAAATAAAGCAGAACATTGATCTTGCATTTCTCCAGGCAGCAAGCCTACTGGACTTGTGTTCCCAGCTGCCCTCTCATCCCAGTGCTGATCAGGTCTGAGCTGAGAAAGTGAAAGATTGGTGAACATTAGTCAGAACATAGAACAGCACAGGACAGGAGCAGACAATTAGGCTCATGAGGTTGTGCCAAACCAGCTAAAAAGCAAATCAAAAACACCTGAACACTATTCTCTCATACCTACACAATGCCCATATCCCTCCAATACATCCTCTCCCACCATACCAGGCAGTGCGTTCCAGTCATCCACCACTCTCTGAGTAAAAACCTCACCCCTCACATCCCCTCTCACCCTCAGTGCATGCCCTCTGGTGTTAGACATTTCAGCCCTGGGAAATAGATAACCCTGTCTACCCTACACGTCTCATAATCTTATAAACCAATTTCCCTCGGGATCAATAAAGTATGACTATAACTATGACTATGACTATGACTAAACCTCTGTCAGATATCCCCTGTCTTTGACACTCCAGAGAAAACAACCCAAGTTTATCCAGCCTCTCATGATCACACATGCCCTCTGAACTGGGCAGCATCCTAGTAAACCTCTTCTGCACCCTCTCCAAAGCCTCAGCATGCTTCCTATAGTAGGGCAACTACAACTCACATATGCCTCACATATTCATAGACACACACACACATTCTATCATAAGTCAAGTAATGAATAGGCAACTGTCTGTGCAACAGAGACATGCTCACAATAATATACATTCACTGGATGCTTTATCAGGTATAGGGGGTACTGACTAAAGTGGGCACTGAGAGTACAGTATGGTCAGGGTCTTTTGCTGCTGTAGCCCAGCCACTTCAAGGTTCGACATGTTGAGTTCTTCTGCACACCACAGACTCATAGAAAAATACAGCACAGAAACAGGCCCTTTGGCCCATCTAGTCCATGCTGAACAATTTAAACTGCCTACTCCCATTGATCTGCAGTGGGGACATAGCCCTCCATACCCCTACCATACATGTCAGCTGTCATCCTTAACCCATGACCTCTAGCTGTAGTCCCATCCAACCTCAGTGGAAAAAGCCTGCTTGCATTTACCCTATCTATACCCCTCATAATTTTGTGTACCTCTAAAATCTCCACTCCATATTCTGTGTTCCAAGGAATAAAGTCCTAAACTATTCAATCTTTCCTTCAGGTCCTCCAGTCCCAGCAACATCCTTGTAAATTATTTACATCTTATTTACATATTTCCTGTAGGTAAGGGCCAATGTACCAAAGGTTTTCTTTATGACCCTAGCTACCTGTGACACAACTTTCAATGAATTGTGCACCTTTATTCCCAGATCCCTTCGTTCTACTTCACTCTTCAGTGCCCTACCATTCACTGTGCAAGACCTACTCTAGTTGTTCCTACCACTGTGCAAAACTTTACACTTTTCTGCATTAATTTCCAACTGCTATTTTTCAGCCCATTGTTCCAGCTGGTTCCAGATCCCACAGCAACCCATGATAGTCTTCCCCTCTATTCACTACACCCCCAATCTTGCTGTCATCCTCAAATTTGCTGATCCAGTTTACCACATTATCATCCAGACAATTGATATAGATGACAAACAACAGACCCATCACCGATCCCTGTGGCACACCACTAGCCACAGGCCTCCTGTCAGGGCGGCAACTGAATACTGCCACTCTCTAGGTTCTCCCACAAAGCCAATGTCCCATCCAATTTACTATCTCATCTTGAATGCTGAGTGACTGGACTGTCTTAACCAACCTCCCATGCTGGAACTTGTCAAATGCCTTGCTAAAGTGCATGTAGACAACATCCACTGCCATGTCTTCATCAACTTTCCTGGTACCTTCCTTGAAAATCTCTATACCCTACCTTAATTATACGGATGACAGTCAGATTTTTATAACAGTGTCAACAAGTGACTATGATCCCATACAATCACTAAAAACCTGTATTGAATAAATCACTGATTGGATGAGCCAAAATTTCCTCCAGTTAAACAGTCCAGCTATACCAAAACCATGGCGAGAGCTGTATCACCAGACGGAGAAACAGCAGTGTTCGAGCTCCTAGCTGGTGTGCTGCAAGGAGACACTCTGGCACCATACGTCTTTACGATCGTCCTTGATAATGCTCTACGTCAAGCTACCAAAGATCATGACAAGCTTGGTTTTACCATAAAACCAGGACAAACCAAAAGGGTCAGACCAGTTATGCTCACAGATCTTGATTTTGCAGATGACATAGTCCTGCTCTCTGACCAGTTGGAGGAAGCACAGCAGCTACTGACATAAGTGGAAATTGAGTGCAATAAAGTTGGACTTCATCTAAACGCTAAAAAGACAGAATACATTGTGTTTAACTGTGACAAAGGTACTCTCAAGACCGTAAAGAATGATACCATTAAGAAAGTCTTTGACTTCAAGTACCTTGGGTCAAGAACGATGAGTTTGGAGAAGGACATAAAGATACGGAAGACACTGGCGCGGAGGGCTATGAACGAGATGAAGGAAATCTGGAAGTCGAACCTGACCAGAGGGCTTAAAAAGAGGATTTTCATAGCAGTCAGAGAGTCCATTCTCACGTATGGATGCGAGACGTGGACACTCACCAAGACTATGCGGAAGTCTCCAGATGTTTGCTGTACATGAATGCTCCGGATGGCTCTTGACATGAGTTGGCAACAGCACACGACAAACACCGAGCTTTATGACGACCTACCGATACTCACCACTAAAATCGAGGCGAGAAGACTGCAACTAGCGGGGCACTGTCTACACCACCCCGAGCTACCTGCCAGCCTAGTCATCATATGGGAGCCCAAGCATTGGAGGATGAACCCTGGGCGCCCTCCCAAGACTATGGTCAACACGCTCCTAGAAGACAGTGGCGTGGCTAATGTAGATGAACTGAACACACTGATGAGGGAGAGGGAGAAGTGGAGAGTCTATCATCGTGCCCAATGCCGGACCCTAGGCCTGAGTCAACGTAGTAGTAGTAAACAAAGAGAAAACTGAAATAATTGTTTTTGGTGCCAAGAAAGGATGATTAAAAATCAGTGCACACTCACAATCCCTGTAGTTACAGACCATAAACCAAGCCAGATACCTTGGTGTAGTGATGGACTTGGGGTTAAATTTTAACTGCCACATTAAGACAATTACAAAGTCAGCCTACTACCATCTGAAAAATAGAGCCAGAGTTAAAGGGCTTAAGTCACAACAAGATCTGGGAAAACTCATCCATGCATTTATTTTTAGTAGGCTTGACTACTGTAACGGTGTTTTCACAGCTCTCTGTGGAAAGTCCCTCAGACAACTGCAGCTCATTCAGAATGCTGCTCCTGGAATCCTCACTAAGAACACATCACTCTCGTTCTCAGATCACTACACTGGCTTCCTGTCTATCAGAGGACTGACCTTAAAATATTACTACTGGTTTACAAAGCACTGACTGGTCTCAGGCCAAAATACATCTCCGATCTCTTGCTGCATTATGAACCTTCTTGAGCTCTCAGGTCGTCTGGGGCAGGTCTGCTTACCATCCCCAGGGTCAAAACTAAACACAGTGAAGCAGCTTTTAGTTACTATGCTCTACATATCTGAGGATCTGAAGTCTGCCCCAACTTTAAGCTCTTTTAAATTGAGGCTTAAAGCTTTTCTTTTCGCTGTAGCTTTTAATTAGAATCTCCTGCAATGTAACTTCTATTTATCATATCTATTCTTGGTGTGATTTTATTCTCTTATTTAAATATTGTCTGAAATCTAATGTTTGATTTTTAAATCTTGTTCTATATAAAGCACTTTGAACTGCCTTGTGTTTGGAAAGTGCTATACAAATAAACTTGCTTGCCATAAGTTTGGTTAGACACTGCCTACTATACACGAGCTCATGTTGACTATCCTTAATCAGTCCATATCTATCCGAATACTCATACTATATCTAGTACCTCAGAATACCTTTCAATAACTTTCCCACTACTGATGTCAGGCTAACTGGCCTGTACTTTCTTGGCTTATTTTTAGAGCCTTTCTTAAACAGTGAAACAACAATAGCTATTCTCCAGTACCTCACCCGTCACTAAGGATGACTTAAATAGCTCTGCTATGACCCCTTCAATTAATGCATTTGCCTCCCATAGGGTCCAAGTGAACACCCTGTCAGGCCCTGGGGATTTATCAACCCTAATTTGGCTCAAGGCAGCAAACACCTCCGCCTCTGTAACTTGTACAGGGTCCATGACCTTGCTGAATATCTTATCTGACTTTGGGCACAGGAGCCTCAATTCCATAGACGATGTCCATCTCCTGGGTAAATACAGATGCAAAAAATGCATTTAAGTTCTCCCCCATCTCATTTGGTCCATGCATGGATTACCATTCTGAACTTGCAGAGGATCAATTTTGTCCCTTGCAATCCTTTTGCTCTTAACGTATCTGTAGAATCTCATGCCTTGTCTGTTCGGGCAGCCTCATGCCTTTTAGCCCTCCTGATTTCTTTCTTAAGTGATCTCTTGCGTTTCATATACTCCAGAAGCACCTCATTGTTCATTCCTGCAATGCAGGTTTTTTTCTTAAGCATGGCACCTGTTTTCTTTACCTTTTATTGCAATAGGCACATATAAGCTTTTTACTCTCAAAGTTTCACTTTTGAAGGCCTCCCACTGACCAAGTACACTTTTACTGAAAAACAGCCTGTCCTAGTCCACACTTGCCAGATTCTTACTGACGCCATCACAATTGGCCTTTCATTAAGTTAGAATCTCAACTGGCAGACCATACCTATCTTTTTCCATATTTACTTTGAAACCAATGACATTCTGATCATCAGATGCAAAGTGTTGCCCTGCACAAACGTTTGTTACCTGCCCTGTCTCACTCCCTAATAGCAGACCAAATATCGCACACTCTCTTTCGGAACTTCCATGTACTAATTAAGGAAACTTTCCTGAACACATTTGACAAACTCTTTCTCATCTAGTTCTTTCACAGTATGGGAGTCCCAGTCAATATGTGAAAAGTTAAAATTACTTGTTACAACAACCTTATGTTTCTTGTAATAGTCTACGATCTCTCCACAAATTTGTTCCTCTAAATCCTGTGCACTCCTGTGTGGTCTGCAATATGGTCATACTTTTCTTGTTCCTCAGTTACATTCATAATGACTCACTAGACAAGTTCTCCAGTCTCTCCTGACTGAGCAATGCCGTGACATTTTCCCTGACTTGTAACACTCCCCCCCCCAATCCCTCCATATTCTTCACATCTATAACAATGGAACCCCAGAATGTTGAGCTTCCAGTCCTGTCCCGCCTGCAGCCACGTCTCACTAATGGCTAAAATATCATAATTCCATGTGTTGATCCATGCCCTGAGCTCAACTGCCATACCTCTGATACTTCTTCCATTGAAATATACACGGCTCAGGACATTAGGCACACCACACTCAACCTTTTGATTCCTGACTTTGTCTGAGGTTTTAACAACATCTGTCTCCACAACCTCTCCATTAACTGTTCTGGCCCTCTGGATCTCATTCTCCGACAACTCTAGTTTAAACCCACCCCCATGCAACACCAGTAAACCCTCCCACTCGGATATTAGTCCCCCTCCAGTGCAAGTGCAAACTGTTTCTTCTGTACAGATCCCACCTTCCCTGGAAGAGAGCCCAATGATCCAAAAATCTGACAGCCTCCCTCCCAAACCAACTCCTTAGCCACATGTTTATCTATATGATCTTCCTATTTCTGGCCTCACTAGCATGTGGCATGGGTAGCAATCCTGAGATCACAATCCTGGAGTCCTGCCCTTAACGTAGCACCTAACTCTCTGAACTCACTTTGTAGAACCTAATCACTCTCCCTACCAATGTCATTGGTACCTCCATAGGCCATAGCCTCTGGTTGCTCACCCTCCCACTTAAGAATGCAGAAGACTTGATCGGAGATATCCTGGGCCCTGGCACCTGGGAAACAACATACCATCTGGGAATCTTGTTCTCATGCACAGAACCTCCTTTATGTTTCCCTAACTAACAAAACCCATATCACCACAACTTGCTTCTTCTCCCCCCATTCACTTCCGAGTCAAAGAGCCAGACTCAAGGCCAGAGACCTGATCACTGTGACTTACCTCTGCTAGGTTATTTCCCCACCCCACCATTGTTGTAATATGTGGTTACTGGAGTTACAGTCATCTTCCTGTCAGCTTGAACCAGTCTGGTCAGTTTCCTCTGATCTCTCTTATTAACAAAGCATTTTTGCTCACAGAACTACCACTTACTAGCAACACACATCAAAGTTGCTGGTGAACGCAGCAGGCCAAGCAGCATCTGTAGGAAGAGGTGCAGTCGACGTTTCAGGCCGAGACCCTTCGTCAGGACTAACTGAAGGAAAAGTTAGTAAGGGATTTGAAAGCTGGAGGGGGAGGGGGAGATGCAAAATGATAGGAGAAGACAGGAGGGGGAGGGATGGAGCCAAGAGCTGGACAGGTGATTGGCAAAAGGGGATACGAGAGGATCATGGGACAGGAGGTCCAGGAAGAAAGACAAGGCCGGGGGGACCCAGAGGATGGGCAAGAGGTATATTCAGAGGGACAGAGGGAGAAAAAGGAGAGTGAGAGAAAGAATGTGTGCATAAAAATGAGTAACGGATGGGGTACGAGGGGGAGGTGGGGCCTTAGCGGAAGTTAGAGAAGTCGATGTTCATGCCATCAGGTTGAAGGCTACCCAGACGGAATATAAGGCGTTGTTCCTCCAACCTGAGTGTGGCTTCATCTTTACAGTAGAGGAGGCCGTGGATAGACATGTCAGAATGGGAATGGGATGTGGAATTAAAATGTGTGGACACTGGGAGATCCTGCTTTCTCTGGCGGACAGAGCGTAGATGTTCAGCAAAGCGGTCTCCCAGTCTGCGTTGGGTCTCGCCAATATATAAAAGGCCACATCAGGAGCACCGGACGCAGTATATCACCCCAGTCGACTCACAGGTGAAGTGTTGCCTCACCTGGAAGGACTGTTTGGGGCCCTGAATGGTGGTAAGGGAGGAAGTGTAAGGGCATGTGTAGCACTTGTTCCGCTTACACGGTTAAGTGCCAGGAGGGAGATCAGTGGGGAGGGATGGGGGGGACGAATGGACAAGGGAGTAGTGTAGGGAGCGATCCCTGCGGAATGCAGGGGGGGGGGAGGGAAAGATGTGCTTAGTGGTGGGATCCCGTTGGAGGTGGCGGAAGTTACGGAGAATAATATGTTTTTTTGGTTTATCATACCATTCTCTGTACACGCTGTTGTGTGTGAAAATCTCAGGAGATCGTTAGTTTCTGAAGTACTCAAACCACCCCATCTGGCACCAACAATCATTCCACAGTCAAAGTCACTTAGATCACATTGCTTCACCAATCTGATGCTTGGACTGAACAACACCTGATCCTCTTGACCATGTCTGCATGTTTTTATGCATTGAGTTGCTGCCAAGTGATTGGCTCAATAGAAACCATAGAAACCATAGAAACTACAGCACAGAAACAGGCCTTTTGGCCCTTCTTGGCTGTGCTGAACCATTTTCTGCCTAGTCCCACTGACCTGCACACGGACCATATCCCTCCATACACCTCCCATCCATGTATCTGTCCAATTTATTCTTAAATGTTAAAAAAGAACCCGCATTTACCACCTCGTCTGGCAGCTCATTCCATACTCCCACCACTCTCTGTGTGAAGAAGCCCCCACTAATGTTCCCTTTAAACTTTTCCCCCCTCACCCTTAACCCATGTCCTCTGGTTTTTTTCTCCCCTTGCCTCAGTGGAAAAAGCCTGCTTGCATTCACTCTATCTATACCCATCATAATTTTATATACCTCTATCAAATCTCCCCTCATTCTTCTATGCTCCAGGGAATAAAGTCCTAACCTATTCAACCTTTCTCTGTAACTGAGTTTCTCAAGTCCCGGCAACATCCTTGTAAACCTTCTCTGCACTCTTTCAACCTTATTTACATCCTTCCTGTAATTTGGTGACCAAAACTGAACACAATACTCCAGATTCGGCCTCACCAATGCCTTATACAACCTCATCATAACGTTCCAGTTCTTATACTCAATACTTTGATTAATAAAGGCCAATGTACCAAAAGCTCTCTTTACGACCCTATCTACCTGTGACGCCACTTTTAGGGAATTTTGTATCTGTATTCCCAGATCCCTCTGTTCCACTGCACTCCTCAGTGCCCTACCATTAATCCTGTATGTTCTACGTTAGTTTGTCCTTCCAACGTGCAATACCTCACACTTGTCAGTATTAATCTCCATCTGCCATTTTTTAGCCCATTTTTCCAGCTGGTCCAAGTCCCCCTGCAGGCTCTGAAAACCTTCCTCACTGTCTACTACACCTCCAATCTTTGTACCATCAGCAAACTTGCTGATCCAATTTACCACATTATCATCCAGATCATTGATATAGATGACAAATAACAATGGACCCAGCACTGATCCCTGTGGCACACCACTAGGCACAGGCCTCCACTCAGAGAAGCAATTCTCTACCACCACTCTCTGGCTTCTTCCATCGAGCCAATGTCTAATCCAATTTACCACCTCTCCATGTATACCAAGCGACTGAATTTTCCTAACTAACCTCCCATGCGGGACCTTGTCAAAGGCCTTACTGAAGTCCATGTAGACAATATCCACTGCCTTCCCTTTATCCACTTTCCTCGTAACCTCCTCGAAAAACTCCAATAGATTGGTCAAACATGACCTACCACGCACAAAACCATGTTGACTCTCCCTAATAAGTCCCAGTCTATCCAAATGCTTGTAGATTCTGTCTCTTAGTACTCCCTCCAATAACTTACCTACTACCGACGTTAAACTTACTGGCCTATAATTTCCTGGATTACTTTTCGATCTTTTTTTAAACAACGGAACAACATGAGCCACTCTCCAATCCTCCGGCACCTCACCTGTAGACAGTGACATTTTAAATATTTCAGCCAGGGCCCCTGCAATTTGAACACTAGTCTCCTTCAAGGTCCGAGGGAACACCCTGTCAGGTCCTGGGGATTTATCCACTTTAATTTTCCTCAAGACAGCAAGGACCTCCTCCTTTTCGATCTGTACAGTTTCCATGATCTCACTACTTGTTTCCCTTAATTCCATAGACTTCATGCCAGTTTCCTTAGTAAACACAGACGCAAAAAAACCTATTTAAGATCTCCTCCATTTCCTTTGGTTCTGCAAATCGCCGACCACTCTGATCTTCAAGAGGACCAATTTTATCCCTTACAATCCTTTTGCTCTTAATATACCTGTAAAAGCTCTTTGGATTATCCTTCACTTTGACTGCCAAGGCAACCTCATGTCTTCTTTTAGCCCTCCTGATTTCTTTCTTAAGTATTTTCTTGCACTTCTTATACTCCTCAAGCACCTTATTTACTCCCTGCTTCCTATACACGTCATACAACTCCCTCTTCTTCTTTATCAGAGTTGCAATATCCATTGAGAACCAAGGTCCCTTATTCCTATTCACCTTGCCTTTAATCCTGACAGGAACATACAAATTATGTGCTCTCAAAATTTCTGCTTTGAAAGCTTCCCACCTACCGATCACATCCATGTCAGAGAACAACCTGTCCCAATCCACGCTTTTTAGATCCTTTCTCATTTCTTCAAATTTGGCCTTCTTCCAGTTCAGAACCTCAACCCTAGGACCAGATCTATCCTTGTCCATGATCAAGTTGAAACTAATGGTGTTATGATCACTGGAACCAAAGTGCTCCCCTACACAGACTTCTGTCACTTGTCCTAACTCGTTTCCTAACAGGAGATCCAATATTGCATCCTCTCTAGTTGGTCCCTCTATATATTGATTTAGAAAACTTTCCTGAACACATTTTACAAACTCTAAACCATCTAGACCCCTAACAGTATGGGAGACCCAATCAATATATGGAAAATTAAAATCCCCTACCACCACAACTTTATGTTTCCTGCAGTTGCCTGCTATCTCTCTGCAGATTTGCACTTCCAATTCTCTTTGACTATTGGGTGGTCTGTAATACAATCCCACTAATGTGGCTATACCTTTCCTGTTTCTCAGCTCCACCCACAAGGACTCAGTAGACAAGCCCTCTAATCTGTCCTGCCGGAGCACTGCTGTAATGTTTTCCCTAACAAGCAATCCCACTCCCCCACCTTTCATTCCTCTGCCTCGATCACATCTGAAACATCGGAACCCTGAAATATTAAGTTGCCAGTCCTGCCCCTCCTGTAGCCAAGTTTCACTAATTGCTACAACGTCATAATTCCACGTGTCAATCCACGCACTCAACTCATCCGCCTTCCCCGCAATACTCCTAGCATTGAAACATATACACCTCAGAAGATTTTTACCACCACTCACAACCTTTCTATTAGTGGATTTGCTTGAACTTTTAACATCATTTATTTTCACCCCAGCCACACTGTCAACTCTGGTACTGTGGTTCCCATCCCCCTGCAAATCTAGTTTAAAGCCCCCCCAATAGCATTAACAAACCTCCCTGAAAGGATATTGGTCCCCCTGTAGTTCAAGTGTAGCCCGTCTCTCTTGTACAGGTCCCACCTGCCCCAGAAGAGGTCCCAATGATCCTGAAATCTGAAACCCTGCTCCCTACACCAGTTCCTCAGCCACTTGTTCATCCTCCAGAGCATCCTATTCCTACCCTCACTGGCACGTAGCACAGGTAGCAATCCTGAGATTACCACCCTCGAGGTCCTGCTTTTCAACTTCCTACCAAGCTCTCTATGCTCACTCTCCAGGACCTCCTCACTCTTCCTTGCTACGTCATTGGTACCGATGTGCACCACGACATCTGGCCGATCACCCTCCCACTTCAGAAAGTCATGCAATCGACCAGAGACATCCTTGACCCTGGCACCTGGGAGGCAACAAACCATCCTGGATTCTCTGTCACGACCACAGAACCTCCTATCTGCACCTCTAACTATCGAGTCCCCTATCACTACCACTCTCCTCTTTTTCCCCCTCCCTTCTGCACTGCAGAGCCAGACCCAGTGCCAGAGATCCGGCTACTGCAGCTAGTCCCAGGTAAGTCATCCCCCCCAACCGTATCCAATGCGGTATACTTGTTGTTGAGGGGAATGGCCACAGGGGAACCCTGCTCTGCCTGCCCTTTCCTCTTCCCTCGCCTGACAGTGACCCAATTTCCTGTCCTCTGCTCCTTTGGCGTAACTACCTCCCTGTAGCTACGACCTATAGTCTCCTCATTCTCCCGAATGATCCGCAGGTCATCCAGCTCCTGCTCCAGTTCCCTAATGCAGTTTGTTAGGAGCTGCAGCTGGATGCACTTCCTGCAGGTGTCGTTGTCAGGGACACCGGAGGGCTCCCTGACTTCCCACATCCTGCAAGAGGAGAATTCCAACATCCTGCCTGGCATTCTCTCTACGCTAGACAATCTGAACAAAAAACTTACCAGAACCTACCCTGGCCTCTACCTGTTCTCGCCGAAGCCTGTTTGAGCCAAAGCCGCCCCACTCTGACTCAGTCCACTCCGACGATGGCCGCTACAATGATGGCCGCTGTATATGCTGGTCTGCTTTTTAAACCTTGGCGCGCTACGTCACGCGCCTGCGCAGTGCAGACCCTTCTCCCCGAGCAGTTTTTAAAAAGAAAACACGACTTTTTCGACCCGAATTCTTCCGCTCACTTCTTCAGCTACTTGCTTCGATTGAAATAGGTATTTTCATTAACTATCTACCGTGCCCATGGTCTGTTCTTCATCAAATTAGGGTATTGCTTTGCACTGTTGTAACTATATGTTATAAATATGTGGTTTTTGTCAGTTTTTTTAGTCTTGGCTTGTCTTGTGTTTCTGTGATATCTTTCTGGAGGAACATTGTATCATTTCTTAATGCATGCATTACTAAATGACAATAAAAGAGGACTGTGTGTCCTCAAAATCTAACCTAATCTAATCTAACTAGCATGAGTACCTAATGAAGTGGCCACTGAGTATATATATATTGATATCAACAAAACAAACTATGTTCTCAAACCTTCTTACTATTGTAGTATCATTAGGTTCATTTGCAACCACTGAACAAATATAATCAAAATTATTTAAAATCCTGCCCTTCTGTTTTTGTTGTAATAACTTTCCACAAAATTATTTCATCAGGATTTTGAATCCTGCTACAGACAGCTTACAGTACTGAATCTACAATTAAGCAGACTCTTTTGTCATTTGCACTTACTTTAAAGCCTAATCAGAAAACAGCAATAATTGTTTGAAGTGTAAAGAAATGTACAGTTTATTAATTTATATTTCCCATGGACAGTACCTGTTCTATACAGATCACAATGGTGATGCCTTGGTAATGTCTTACAGGGACAGAATGGCATTGCTCTCCAAATAGTCAATACGTTTGCCAGTTTACTGCATACTGCCCTGGTGACTGAAGCAGACATAACTTTTTTATTGGATTCTGGAAATGCACGTCTAGCAGCAACTAACCTGTACTGGATTCTGCTCAAACTAAAGCAAAACCTGTCAATTATGTTCAGGTGTCCTTCAATTCATGTACACACTTTGTTTGGCAGAGAACTAATTTGCTCCATCTAGAGCATTTCCATCGAGGGCTGGTGTCCCATTAGACCTCGGAGCAGAATTAAGCCATACAGCCTAACGAGTCTGCTCCCCATTTCCATCATAGCTCATTTATTATTCCACTCATTGTTTTGCCTTCTCTCCATAACCTTTGACACCCTTATTAATCATGAACCTATTCACCTCTGCTTCAAATGACTTGGCAGCCGTCTATGGCAATGAATTGTACAGATTCACCTCCTTCTGACGGAAGGATGAATGAGTGATACTATATGCTCCAGTTCCTTGGCTCCTATCCCTCAGTCATCCAACAACCCTTCTCCATTCACTTCTCCCAGTCAGTACATACTTTAATTGCTGCTTTTCAAGCTCTAACCTTGTTATAGAGCATTCAAATTTATGCCTTGGACAGCGACTGAAGCTTAATACTAAGAGTGTTTTTCTATTGCGAGACCCAGGTGATATTGCAAATATTTAGAAGCAACTCTGAACTAACCTCCGGTATAGAACTCTTTTATTTTCGAGAACATGCTTAAACTCGATGCTGATCTCGTGCGTGGTGGAAGACGTCCTCCTGGTGTTGGTGGCTCTTGAAACAGGTGTGACAGTCAAGTGACTGTGTCCCGGTTCGATGCCTATCTGTGAGAGTCTTCGTCAACCAGTCAGTAGGGCGAGGAAATAAAAGGAAGATAATTAGATGAGAGAGTACGTGCTTACTGCTACCATCTTCAAAACCGTGATGCTCACAAAGCTGATGTCCATCGTTAAGGGCCCCCACTACCCAGGGAGGCTCTTTGCTTATTACTACCATCAGGGAGGAGATATAGGAACAGTTTCAACATTTCAGGAAGAGTTTCTACCCACTATCATCAGATTTCTGAACGGACAATGAACCAACCTAAGAGCACTACCTCACTATTTTTGCTCTCTCTTTGCACTCTTATTTAACTTGTATAACATTTCTTATTGTAATTTATTGTATTGCACTGTAATACTGCCACAACACTACAAATTTCATGGCATGCAATATGTCAGTGATATTAAACCTGACTCCGCTTCCGTACAATCAGAGATGCAGGAGGCGTCAGATTCATCTGAAACTTCGGGCTAGCCTGAGATCTGATACAAGTCCTGAATGTTCCACGCCTACGCGACAGAACAAAAGTTTCTCAGGGTTTGTGGGAACTATCTGTTTGATAATTGGCAAGTTGGATTGGTTTATAAGATTTTCCTCATACGTGGGGCATTTCCTTCCTCAAGTCCTGACTCTTACCTGTGTGCTACCTGGTGCGCTTGTAACCGTCATCGAGCCACCGGCGTTCGGTGGGAGGGAACCGCTACGTCTGTAATGGGGGTCGGGGTCGGTGAGAGGATCGCCGCGACTGGTCGAGCGGATCCGTCGATGGGGTTGCGACCATTAGGAAGGGGTGAAAGGAGCCCAAAGGACCCCAGAAGAGATGGGCTTCCACCACCGGAAATATCAAAACCATCGGGAACAGACTATCCGGCCCTTCAAACCCGGTGTACCGATAAAATCAGACCTACCGTGAGGAACTCGAGTGCTTTGGGGTCGACAATTGGGGACAAATATCACAGCATCGGCACACCTGCACGTTGCCTCTTCTTGGGTGGACTGGACAACACATAAATCAGTGATTGCACTCAATAGTGTCTTCCACTGGGACTTAGAAGGCTTAAGAAAACATCGCTTGAAGACCCCATCGCCAGTTGCAAATTAGTTTTAAAATTATAGGGGAAAATTGCATCAACCAAACTAACTGCGGAAGTTAGAAGTTTCCTGCTGTTGAGAGACGAAGCGGGAGGCTTTATCGAGTTTACGCCTCTGGGCGCGATTGATTCGTGTGCAAGCATTAGCGTAGCGAGATGAATTCGGAGTTTGGAAGGGTTTGAAACTACGGTTCGAAAGGCATAGGGTTTCGCCAGCAATGTTTAAAATACCTTGCTGTTGAGAGCTCTCCTCGCAGCCGAGACCGCCAACAACAGGAAGGGTAACACTACTGAGGGTTTTTCTGCACCGCTATAACTTATTTCCTTTTGATTTCACTTTCCCCGCTCAGTCATCTCGCGTCACGTGATTTTTTGTAAATACTTGTTTCTGTCTCTGAATTCAACCTCCTTATCGACGAGGAACATCACACCTTGAAAGAATTTGCAAAGTTATTTAAAAAAAAGACGCGGTTAAAGACATCTGAAGTCTCCAGGAAAAGTTTCATGGCTGTCTATTATCATATTTAACATGACAATATAATTAATGTATTCAACATATTAATTGCACAAAAGGAATTTAAGATTCAGATTTATTTATCACATATACATTGAAACATACAGTGAAATACATCACTTGTCTTAAGAACCAACATACTTACTGCGACAGCCTGCAAGTGTTACCACACATTCCAGCGCTGCCATAGCATGCCCGCAAATCTCGACAGAACTCAGAACTCATACACAACAAGCTACAAAACAACAGCAAAACAAACCACTTTCCTCCCTCCCACCCACCCACAGACACGGACAGTCCTCCAATTCCAGGACAGCCCTCTGGGCATCCAGTCTCCAGGCTTCAGCCATTAGACTTTGACTTCCCATTGAATTATGGGCTCCGATCTTCAGAATAAACCCCCAGAATAGCTGATGACGGGACCCCAAACTCCAGGCCCTGTTTCCCTCTGGCAACAAGTATTGCCAATACTCCCATAGTTTCTACTTTAGGTTTAGACCTGAGGACAAACACGGAGGACCCTTGCCAGGGTCAACCCACGAAAAGCGGGAGGTCCCGACAGCATCCCTGAATGTGTGCTCAAGGAATGTGCTGATGTATCAGCAGATATCCTGACAGACATTTTCAACATCTCCCTTAGTCAAGCCATTGTCCCCAGATGCTTCAAAACCTCCACAATCATCCCTGTAGCAAAGAAATCAGTTGTAGCCTGTCTGAATGATTACCGTCCCGTTGCCCTGACTCCCATAGTGATGAAATATTTTGAACGGCTTGTCAAGCCTCATATCAGAGCCAGCCTCCCCTCATCGCCTGATCCTCTACAGTTTGCTTATCGTCCAAATCGGACGCAATATCCACCACACTGCACACAGTTCTCTCTCACTTGGACAACAAAGACACTTGTGCCAGAATCCTGTACATTGATTTCGGTTCAGTGTTCAATACCATCATCACGCAGAGGCTTGTGGAGAAACTGTCGCTGCTTAGCCTTAGCACTGCCATGTGTCGCTGGATTCTGGATTTCTTGACAGGGAGACCACAGTCAGTCCGTGTTGGCAGGAACATCTCTGACTCCATCACACTGAGCACTGGATCCCCACAAGGCTGTATGCTTAGCCCATTGCTGTTTACACTGCTAACACATGACTGTGCAGTCAGATTCAAGGAGAACCTGATCATTAAATTTGCTGATGATACCACAGTGGTAGGGCTCATCAGCAAAAATGATGAAACAATGTACAGGGAGGAGGTCAAACACCTAGAGAGCTGGTGCAGTGATAACAACTTGATGCTTAATGTCACCAAACCAAGGAGATGATCGTCGATTTCAGACGGTCTCAGCCTGAGTACACACCCCTCAGCATCAGCAGCTCCACAGTGGAGAGAGTGGAAAACATCAAGTTCCTTGGGGTGCAGATCTCGGACAATCTCACCTGGTCCAAGAACACCACTGGGATTGTGAAACGGGCCCAGCAGAGATTGAACTTTCTAAGGAAGCTTAAACAAGCATCACTCCCCACTAACATCTTAACTACATTCTACAGAGGCGTGGTTGAGAGTGTGCTGACCTTTTGTATCACAACCTGGTACTCCAGCTGCAGTGCTGTCGACAAAAAAGCCTTGCAGAGGGTGGTTAGGGGAGCAGAGAAGGTTATTGGGGTCTCCCTACCTTCTGTCCAAGACCTCTTTCAGAGTCGATGCTTCCAGAAGACACGGTACATCATTAAAGACCCCTCACACCCTCTCCATGAACTGTTTGTTCTTCTGCCATCAGGCAAATGTTATAGGAGCGTCAAAACTAAAACCACAAGGCTACTAAACAGCTTCCTCCCACAGGCAGTCAGACTGCTAAATAGCTGCTCTACCTGACTCTGCTTTGGACACTTTTAACTTGCACTGGACACTTATAACTTGATTTGAACTGACATGTGGCTGTTGTGTTTTACTATTTATTGTTATGTTTATTATTTAGTGTTGCGTTTGTTATGTTATGATTGCACTGCTCCTGGGAAACGTTATCTCATTCTGCTCTGCAGAGCTGATGTACGGTTAGAATGACAATAAAGTTTTTTGAATCTTGAATCTTGAATCTTGAACGCCTCAGATCAGTTTAATACATACAACACTCCTCCCTTTCCATCAAAATCAGTCTCACACTCTGATCTTGTGTGTGATCTTTATCATTCAGAGATTTAGATTCATAGAGCTTATCCATGCTAATCAAGATGCCCAACTCAACTAGTCCCATTTTCCCATGTTTGGCACATGTTGCTCTAAATCTTTCCTGTCCATGTACCTGCCCAAGTATCTTTTCAATGTTGTTATTGTACCCACCTCAATCACTTCATATCTGCACCACCCTCTCTGTGAAGAAATTGCTCTCGTGTCCCAGACGGAGATCAAAAGATCAGACTTGTCTCACTCAGGTTCACCAACTGAGTAGAAAAAGCAGCAGTTTAGGGCTTTGAACAGTGGCCAATCAGCTTTCGGGATTGATCGGCAAGAACAAATTAAAGTAAGTCAGGGGCAAGAGGAGCAGCCATTGTTGGATCAGCCATTAGTGGAGTGGTCAGAGTTAGAGTGGGGTTTTTGAGGCTTTAGCTCTTCGTGGCTTCAGCCAGGAGAGGCTTGAGAGAGAAAAGGCAAGAAAAGCCTTCTTCCCCACAGTTTATTATTTATTTCATTCTTTGTATTTGCTCAGTTAGTAACAATAAAGGTGCCAGGCAGGAGAGTGAAATGCTCCTCTTGCAGAATATGGGAAGGCAAGGAGACCTCCAGTGTCCTTTACGACAATATTGCGAGAAGTGCATCCAATTGCACCTTCTAACGATCCACTCAGGAGTTGGAGCTGGAACTGGAAGAACTCTGGATCATTCAGAAGACTGAGGGGGTGACAGATAGGACATACAGAGAGGTGATTAAACCCAAGGTGCAAGACACAGGAAATTGGGAAAAGGGTTATACAACCAGTGCAGAGTACCCTGTGGCCATCCCCCTCAACAACAGGTATATCACTTTGGATACTGTTGGGAGGGGGGATGGCCTAGCAGAGGAAAGTCACAGTGGTCAGGTCTCTGGCACTGAGCCTGGTTCTGTTACAGAGAAGGAAAGGAGGGGAAGAGGCAAGTTGTGGTCAAAGGGGATTTATTTGCTAGGGGAAAAGAAAGGAGGTTCTATGGACAAGAACGAGAATCCTAGATGATATGTTGCCTCCCAGACGCCAGGTCCAGGACATCTTGGATCAAATCTGAGGTGAACAGCCTGAGGTCGTGGTCCATGTACTGCAGATACCAATGGCATAGGTAGGATAAGTGACGAGGTTCTGCAAACTGAGTTCAGGGAGTTCGGTGTTAAGTTAAAGGGCAGGACCTCCAGGGTAGCGATCTCACGATTGCTACCCATGCGGTGTGCTAGTGAGGCCATATACAGTTTAACACATGGCAAAGGAGTTGGGAGCTGATTTTTGGATCATTGGGCTGTCTTCCAGGAAAGGTGGGGCCTGTACAGAAGAGACACTTTGCACCTGAACTTGAAGGGGACTAATATCCTAATGGGAAGGTTTCCTAGTACTGCACAGAGATAGGTTTAAACTAGGATTGCAGTGGGGTGGGAACCAGAGTGGAGAATTTGTTAAGACCTCAAACAAAGTCGGGAATTAAAAGGTTGAGCTGTGTATATTTCAATACAAGAAGTATGGTATGAAAGGTAGATGAGTTCAGGGCATGGATCAACACCTGGAATTATAACGTTGTAGCCATTAGTGAGACGTGTTTGCAGGAGGGGCAGGAATGGCAGCTCAGTATTCTGAGGTTCCATTTTCTTAGATGTGACAGAGCAGGAAGGATTAAAGGAGAAGGAATTATATTACTAGTCAAGGAAAATGTCATGGCTGTGCTCTGTAAGGACAGACTGGGGAACTCAACCAGTGAGGCATTGTGGTGGAACTCTTACGTGACGCAACCAAACACGCCAGCTTTAAAGAGTTAAATGCTCTAACTCTTCGGAGTTTGGATAGCTGGGATGGGCTCTTTAAGGGCTGAGGACTTCCCCATTAATTGATGATCATGTTTTACGTTCATAAAATGTAAGAGCAGAATTAGGACACTTGGCCCATCGAGTCTGCTCCGCCATTCAGTCACGGCTGATCCTTTTTTCTTCCCCTCCTCAGCCCCACTCCCCGGACTTCTCTGTGCAACCTTTGATGCCATGGCCAATCAATACTCTTATCAATCTCCATAAATGCATCTAACGACAGTGGTAACAAACTCACCATCCTTTGGCTAAAGAAATTTCTCTGCATCTCTGTTTTAAATAGACGTCCCTCTTGTCCTAGACTCCCCCACCATGGGAAACATCCCTTTTCATCTACTCTATTTGGCCGTTCAACCTGGAGTATTGTGTGCAGTTTTGGTCCCCTAATCTGAGGAAAGACATCTTTGCCATAGAGGGAGTACAAAGAAGGTTCACCAGATTGATTCCTGGGATGGCAGGTCTTTCATATGAAGAAAGACTGGATGAACTGGGTTTGTACTCGTTGGAATTTAGAAGATTGAGGGGGGATCTGATTGAAACGTATAAGATCCTAAAGGGATTGGACAGGCTAGATGCGGGAAGATTGTTCCCGATGTTGGGGAGGTCCAGAACGAGGGGTCACAGTTTGAGGATAGAGGGGAAGCCTTTTAGGACCGAGATTAGGAAAAACTTCTTCACACAGAGAGTGGTGAATCTGTGGAATTCTCTGCCACAGCAAACTGTTGAGGCCAGTTCATTGGCTATGTTTAAGGGGGAGTTAGATATGGCCCTTGTGGCTACAGGGGTCAGGGGGTATGGAGGGAAGGCTGGGGTGGGGTTCTGAGTTGGAGGATCAGCCATGATCATAATAAATGGCGGTGCAGGCTCGAAGGGCCGAGTGGCCTACTCCTGCACCTATTTTCTATGTTTCTATATGGTAACCCTTTCTTTTCTGGAATCATCCTTGTGAACCTCCTCTGAACCCTCTCCAATGCCAGCACATCTTTTCTTAGATAAGGAGACCAAAACTGTTCACAATACTCAAGGTGGGGCCTCACCAGTAATTTATAAAGCCTCAACATCACATCCCTGCTCTTGTATTCTGGACCGCTTGAAATGAATGCTAACATTGCATTTGCCTTCCTCACCACCGACTCAATCTGCAGGTTAACCTTTAGGGTGTTCTGCACAAGGACTCCCAAGTCCCTTTGCATCTCAGATTTTTGGATTTTCTCCCCATTTAGAAGTAGTCTGCACATTTATTTCTACAACCAAGTGCATGACCATGCATTTTCCAACATTGTATTTCACTTGCCACTTACTTGCCCATTCTCCTAATCTGTCTAAGTTCTTCTGCAGCCTTCTTGTTTCCTCAACAATCCCTGCCCTCCATTTATCTTAAAACTTGGCAACAAAGGCATCTAATCCATCAACTAAATCATTGATACACAGAATAAAAAGAAGCGGTGCCAACACTGACTCCTGTGGAACACCTCTAGCCACTGGCAGCCAACCAGAAAAGGATCCTTTTATTCCCACTAACTGCCTCCTACCAATCAGCCAAGGCTCTAATCATGTTAGTAACTTTCCTGTAAGACTGTGGGCTCTTAATTTGGTAAGCAGCCTCACATGTAGCACCTTGTCAAAGGTCTTCTGAATAGTCCAAATATACAACATCCACTGCATCCCTTTTATCTATCCTACTTGTAATCTCCTCAAGGAATTTCAACAGGTTCATCAGGCAGGATTTTCACTTAAGGAAACCATACTGACTTTGTCCTAACTTGTTCTGTGTCACCAAGTACTCCATAACCTCATCTTTAACTTTAACAATTGACTCCAACATTTTCCCTACCACTGAGGTCAGGTTAACTGGTCTATAATTTCCTTTCTGCTGCCTGCCTCCTTTCTAAAGGAGTGGAGTGACATTTGCAATTTTCCAGTCCTCTGGAACCATGCCAGAGTCCAATGATTCTTGAAAGATCATTACTAATGCCTCCACAATCTCAACCGCTACCACATTCAGAACCTTAGGGTACAGTTCATCTGCTCCGGGTGATAATGCACCTTTAGGTCTTTCAGTTTTTTGAGCATCTTCTCCCTTGTAATAGTAACTGCACTCACTTCTCTTCCCTCACACCCTTCAATGCCTGGCACATTACTACTGTCTTCCACAGTGAGGACTGATGCAAAATACTCATTTAGTTCATCTGCCATCTCCTTGTCCCCCATTATTATTTTTCCAGCCTCATTTTCTAGCGGTCCTATATCCACTCTCATCTCACTTTTATTTTTTATACATATTTGGAAAAGCTTTTTCTATCCACCTCTGTATTGTTTGCTACTTTGCTTTCATATTTTATCTTTTCTCTCCCAATGATTCTATTAGTTGTTTCTGTAGGGTTTTAACAGCTTCCCAATCCTCTGTCTTCCCACCAACTTTTGCTTTGTTGTATGCTCTTGTGATGGGGTCCTGAATTACCCCTATGAACTGTGTTTTTGAAAAGAGAGAGAGAGAGTTATTTAACACCGACATGTTGTTTTGAAAAGAGAGAGAGAGATGAAGACTGCTCACAGGTTGTTTATACTTTCTCCAAGGACATTGCCTGCTTGTATTCTTACACAGAGAGAGAAGGGTGGAGTTATTTGAGAGACTGTTGGTGCTCAGCACGGGAAGATAAAATACAAGGTCAGAAGATATAGAGCTCAGACACATGTTTTGGACACTGAATGAGCTTTGTTGTACCCGCAGAAAAAGTGGGTTTTTGGAGGATCGATCAGGCAGATCGATCAGTGGCTCTTGCAGTAAAAAGAAAAGGCAGTGACTGGTGGGGAGTTGTCCATGTGTCCACCCTTGCCTGGGTGATAGCTCCACCACAGAAAACTGGTCCCCTCTGTTGTGGTCACAGTCGGTGACTTTCAAAGGATTTCGGAGGACAACGAGAAGATCGACAGCGTCAGCTCAGCTGAGGACTCAGATCTCTCCCTTTCTCTCTCTCCATCACTACTCAACTCAATACCACGAACTGAACTGAACTGAACTTTACTCATCATCGTAAGACTGTATCTTTTTACCCCTAGACTTGAAGAGGCTTGATTTCCATATATTTCCACACTTACTGATTTACTTACTTCTATATAATCATTGCTAAGCTGTTTGATTTATCTACATTTATATTACTGTATTGCGTAGTTACTAATAAACATTATTAGTCAATAGCAATACTGGACTCCAAAGTGTTTTCTATTTCTGCTGGTTCTTTATTCTCGTCACGGGGTACGTGACACTCTCTCTTTTGGTTTTACATTAGCTTTGACTTCCCTTGTCAGCCACGGTTGTACTATATTCACATTTGTGTATTTCTTCGTTTTTGGAATACATCAATCCTGCACCTTCTTCATTTTTCCAAGAAACTCAAGCCATTGTTGTTCTGCTGACATCCCTGCCAGCATCTCCTTCCAATTTTCTTTGGCCAACTTCTTTCTCATACCACTGTAATTTCCTTTACTCCTCTGAAATACCGCTCCGTCAGACTTTACTTTCTCCCTATCAAATTTCAGCTTGAACTCACTCATATTGTGATCACTGCCTCTTAAGTTTTCTTTTACTGTAAGCTCCCTAATCACCTCAGGTTCATTACATAATACCCAATCCAGTATAGCTGATCCTCTAGTAGGCCCAATGACAAACTGAAATGAAATACCTTTATTGTCATTGCATAGTACAATTTGTCATGCACCAATACAGTGAAAATGAGTTTGCAACTCTGGTACTCAATGCTATAAAACAACAAATACAATAAATAAAATCAAGTAACCAGCTAGTAAAAGCAATGTCCAGCAGTACAAAAGCACAATTTAGATGCACGACAGCCATAAAACCAGTATTAAAGTAGCAATATGACAAACTTATGGATGATGCTTGATCGATTGGTTCAAAGCAATTATAGCTTTGGGGAAAAAGCTATTTTTCAGTCTGGAAGTACGGGCATAGAAAATCTTATAACGTCTGCCAGATGGAAGAAGTTGAAACAGATGATTTAATGGGTGTAACACACATAAAAGTTGCTGGTGAACGCAGCAGGCCAGGCAGCATCTCTAGGAAGAGGTACAGTTGATGTTTCAGGCCGAGACCCTTCGTCAGGACTAACTGAAAGAAGAGCTAGTAAGAGATTTGAAAGCGGGGGGGGGAGGGAGATCCAAAATGATAGGAGAAGACAGGAGGGGGAGGGATGGAGCCAAGAGCTGGACAGGTGATTGGCAAAAGGGATATGAGAGGATCATGGGACAGGAGGCCCAGGGAGAAGGAAAAGGAGGAGGGGGGGGAAAACCCAGAGGATGGGCAAGGGGTATAGTGAGAGGGACAGAGGGAGAAAAAGGAGAGAGAGAGAAAGAATGTGTGTATGTAAATAAATAACGGATGGGGTACGAGGGGGAGGTGGGGCATTAGAAGAAGTTTGAGAAGTCAACGTTCATGCCATCAGGTTGGAGGCTACCCAGACAGAATATAAGGTGTTGTTCCTCCAACCTGAGTGTGGCTTCATCTTGACAATAGAGGAGGCAGGCCATGGATAGACATATCAGAATGGGAATGGGACGGCCATAGATTCTCCCTTCTCCAGCCTTGTATCCCTTTTGCCAATCAACCTTCCAGCTCTTAGCTTCATCCCTCCCCCTCCTGTCTTCTCCTATCATTTTGGATCTCCCCCTCCCCCTCCCACTTTCAAATCTCTTACTAACTCTTCTTTCAGTTAGTCCTGACTAAAGGTCTCGGCCCAAAACGTCGACTGTACTTCTTCCTATAGATGCTGCCTGGCCTGCTGCATTCCACCAGCATTTTATGTGTGTTGACCTCTATTTGGCTGTCTGTTATTTTCATGTTCTTCTAGTGGGTCGCCATTTCACGGCATTCATTGACCACAAACCCCTTGTGCATGTGATGGCCAAAATATCAGACCCTGGTCTGCGTGGCAGCAACACCACCTGGCCTACCTACCAGAGTTCACAACTGATATACAACATGAAGGGGAAAGATAATGCCATGGCCAATTGCGTCTCATGGCCAGCTGTTGAGGCCATACACGCAGGGGTTGACTACACTGGCATGGCAGCCGACCAAGTTATTGACACAGAGGTCCAGGCTTACCAGACAGAGTTAATGGGCCTGTGGTTGGCTGACATTAGGTTTGGGGAAGCTGGGGTTTCTCTCCTGTGTGATGTCTCAACCAGTTGTCCTCACCCCATCGTACCTGCAAACTGGAGATGGGTTGTCTTATACATGGCTTCTCACATCCAGACTGGAAGGCCTCACAGAAATTGGCTGCACTTAAGTTTGTTTGCACGGCCTCAGAGAGGATGTGCATGATTGGATTGGACTGCAGCTTGTGTGGAGTGCCAGCGGACAAAAATTAACTCATGTTCAGGTTCCATTAGCACTTTTTGAGGTCCCTGAGCGATGTTTTGACATGTCAATGTGGACACTTCACCTGTGAGTCGGCTGGGGTGATATACTGCGTCCAGTGCTCCCAATGTGGCCTTCTATATATTGGCGAGACCCAACGCAGACTGGGAGGTCGTTTTGCTGAACACCTACGCTCTGACCGCCAGAGAAAGCAGGATCTCCCAGTGCCCACACATTTTAATTCCACATCCCATTCCCATTCTGATATGTCTATCCACGGCCTCCTCTACTGTAAAGATGAAGCCACACTCAGGTTGGAGGAACAACACCTTATATTCCGTCTGGGTAGCCTCCAACCTGATGGCATGAACATTGACTTCTCAAATTTCCGCTAATGCCCCACCTCCCCCTCGTACCCCATCCGTTATTTATTTACATACAAACATTCTTTCTCTCTCTCTCCTTTTTCTCCCTCTGTCCCTCTCACTATACCCCTTGCCCATCCTCTGGGTTTTTCCCCCCTTTTCCTTCTCCCTGGGCCTCCTGTCCCATGATCCTCTCATATCCCTTTTGCCAATCAACTGTTCAGCTCTTGGCTCCATCTCTCCCCCTCCTGTCTTCTCCTATGAATTTGGATCTCCCCCTCCTCCTCCTACTTTCAAATCTCTTACTAGCTCTTCTTTCAGTTAGTCCTGACGAAGGGTGCAGGCCCGAAACGTCGATTGTCCCTCTTCCTAGAGATGCTGCCTGGCCTGCTGCTGCGTTCACCAGCAACTTTGATGTGTGTTGCTTGAATTTCCAGCATCTGCAGAATTCCTCGTGTTTGCGATTGCATGGGTGTGTATTGTCCTTACAGATGCTTGCAGCTTTCCCTAGGCAGCATGAGCTGCAGGTGTCCTCCGGAGCTGGGAGCTGTGTCCTGATGAACTTCTGTGCGCTAGAGACAACCCGCTACTACTAACTGCTCTAAAAAGCCATCCTGTAGGCCTTCTACAAATTCACTCTCATGAGATCCATTAACATAATATACTGGGTGGGCACAGGAGTACATTCAGCCAGAGATTCATTCCACCGAGATGCAACACAGAGCGTCATAGAAAGTCATTCCTGCCTGTGGCCATCAAACTTTACAACTCCTCCCTTGGAGGGTCAGACACCCTGAGCCGATAGGCTGGTCCTGGACTTATTTCCTGGCATAATTTACATATTACTATTTAACTATTTATGGTTTTATTACTATTTAATTATTTATGGTGCAACTATAATGAAAACCAATTTTCCCCGGGATCAATAAAGTATGACTATGACTATGACTATGACTAACGATCTAACTTTCCCAATCCACCTGCATGTTAAAATCTCCCAAGACTATCATAACATTACCTTTTTGACATACCATTTCTATTTCCCATTGTAATCTGTAGTCCACATCCCAGCTACTGTTGGGAGGCCTGTACATAACTGCCATCAGCTCCTTTTACTCTTGCAATTTCTTAATTGAACCCACGAGGATTCAATATCTTCTGATCCTATGTTACATCTTTTAATGATTTGATGCCATTCTTTACCAGTAGACCCACGCCAACCCCTCTGCCTGCCTTCCTATCCCTCCAATGCAATGTGTAACCTTGGACATTCAGCTCCCAACTACAACCATCCTTCAGCCACAATTCAGTGATTGCCACAATGTCATACTGACAAGCTGCAAAAGTGCAACAAAATCATCCACCCTATTTCTTATACTCCACGCATTGAGATATAACACTTTGAGTGCTGCATTTGCTATCCTTTTTGATTCTGCATCCCTAATGTACTGATACTCACCCTGCTGGCTGCAATTATGTGCTATCATCTTGCCTGCCCTTCCTGACAGTCTGACTGCACACTATCATGCATTTTTTACTATCCATCCAATCCTGAGTCCGTTCACTCCAGATCCCACCCCTCTGCCAAATTAGTGTAAACCCTCACCAACAGCTCAAACAAACCTGCCCTCAACATTATTGGTCCCCCACGCGTTGTGCAACCTGTCACTTTTGAATAAGTCATACCTCGCCCAGAAGAGATCCCAATGATCCAAGAATCTGAAGCCCTGCTCCCTGCACCAGCTTCTCAGTCACGCACTTATCTGCCAAATCACCCTGTTCCTATCCTCACTGGTGTGTGGGCGCCGAGAATTGAGTATTTAAAGAACACCTGAACATAAGTTCAGTGCTCATTCTTAAGATTATCAGTGATTTTGTCTAGGGTTTGGTTTGTAGTCAGTTTCTCAATCCCATTTGAGACCGTGTCTCAATCCTAGCCTTGGATACTCCAGCGGATGGATCCAAGCCATCCTCGTCAAGGACTCTCGTCACTGTACGATTTAACCAACATGGACCCAGAGGGGTATCAGAGACTATTGTCCACTGTGACCAACCACAGTGAGATATTTTCACACCGAGCCTGGAGATTCACAAGCTCCAGGTAGCCATTGGTCAACTTTCACAAGGAGGAGGCCAGAGTCGTTTGTGAGAACCAGTCTGTCCTGCTCCGGAGCCAGTAATCTCCCAACCCCGGAGAGATCCGACAGTGACCCGGGCTCGTGCCACAGCTTCCTCATTCAATGCTCATTAGTATTTGAACTTCAGCTGTCCTGGTTCCCTGCGGAGCACAGAAAAGTGGCCTTCATTATCTCTCTCCTGACTGAAAGAGCCCAGGCCTTGGCCAACGCACATTGGGAACATAAGTCAGAGTTCTGCGCTGGTTTGGAGGTGTTCATCACCGCCATGAGGAAGGTCTTTCATCATCACGCTAGAGCCAGCCGATCCTCAGACTGCCCGATGAAGATTCAACAACAGGGGACAGTTGGGCAGCCGACTGCGTGATCGAATTTCGGACTTAGCCCAGGAGAATGGTTGGCACGTGGAGGCTTTGGCCACACTGTACTGACACAGACTCTGAGACAAACTGAAGGATGCCCTCCACTTGGGAGAACCAGCAGAGATCTAAGACATTTTCATCGACCAGTCCATCCGTCTCGATAATCGTCTGGCAGAGGAAAGTAGGACCACTTCACGAGGTCAAGGAGTGCTGATCCGAGCCTGGTCCCAACGCATCGCAGTGCCACTCCCCAATCTCGGACTATGACCAGCCCACCGCTTGCTCAAGGTCCAGTCAAACCCGTGCAGGTCGGTCACACTAGACTCTCTGCCAATGAGAGTTCCCAGCGCTGGAGTCAAAGTTGCTGCTTTTACTACAGAGAATCAGTTCACCTGTGGACCAAATGTCCAAAGCTGCAGCCACCTGAGGGACTGCTGGGACCATCCAGTGTTGGAAGGACTGTGATGGTCGCAGCCACTACCCCCAATCCCACAGATTCTGGTTCCGCATTGAAGTGGTAAGAACTTGAGGAAGGTGAAGGCTTTTGTGGATGGCGGGGTTGGGGGGGCAGTGGTTAATTTTCTGGACCGACGATCCGTCCGTCAGTTTGACATAGCACTGCAAGAGTTGAGGCAGTCCTTGCCCGGACAGATGCAGCAACAGACCGTAGAATTGCAGATGAGGATAGGGGATCATGTGGAGGATATTAGTTTCTACATTATTATCTCTCCACTCATACCCCTGATCCTCGGGTAACCTTTCCTGTCCCAGCATAACAAAGCACATAGAACATAGAACATAGAATAGTACAGCACAATGCAGGTCCTTCGGCCAACAATGTTGTGCTGACCCTCAAACTCTGCCTCCCATATGACCACCCACCTTAAATTCCTCCATATACCTGTCTAGTAGTCTCTTAAACTTCACTAGTGTATCTGCCTCCACCACTGACTCAGGCAGTGCATTCCATGCACCAACCACTCTCTGAGTAAAAAACCTTCCTCTGATATCCCCCTTGAACTTCCCACCCCTTACCTTAATGCCATGTCCTATTGTATTGAGCCGTGGTGCCCTGGAGAAGAGGTGCTGGCTATCCACTCTATCTATTCCTCTTATTAACTTGTACACCTCTATCATGTCTCCTCTCATCCTCCTTCTCTTCAAAGAGTAAAGCCCTAGCTCCCTTAATCTCTGATCATAATGCATACTCTCTAAACCAGGCAGCATCCTGGTAAATCTCCTCTGTACCTTTTCCAGCGCTTCAACATCCTTCCTATAGTGAGACGACCAGAACTGGACACAGTACTCCAAGTGTGGCCTAACCAGAGTTTTATAGAGCTGCATCATTACATCGCGACTCTTAAACTCTGTCCCTCGACTTATGAAAGCTAACACCCCATAAGCTTTCTTAACTACCCTATCCACCTGTGAGGCAACTTTCAGGATCTGTGGACACGTACCCCGAGATCCCTCTGCTCCTCCACACTACCAAGTATCCTGCCATTTACTTTGTACTCTGCCTTGGAGTTTGTCCTTCCAAAGTGTACCACCTCACACTTCTCCGGGTTGAACTCCATCTGCCACTTCTCAGCCCACTTCTGCATCCTATCAATGTCTCTTTGACAAACCTCTACACTATCTACAACACCACCAATCTTTGTGTCCTCTGCAAACCTCCCAACCCATCCTTCTACCCCCACATCCAGGTCGTTAATAAAAATCACGAAAAGTAGAGGTCCTAAAACAGATCCTTGTGGGACACCACTAGTCGCAATCCTCCAATCTGAATGTACTCCCTCCACCACCACCCTCTGCTTTCTGCAGGCAAGCCAATTCTGAATCCACTTGGCCAAACTTCCCTGGATCCCATGCCTTCTGACTTTCTGAATAAGCCTACTGTGTGGAACCTTGTCAAATGCCTTACTAAAATCCATATAGATCACATCCACTGCACTACCCACATCTATATGCCTGGTCACCTCCTCAAAGAACTCTATGAGGCTTGTTAGACACGATCTACCCTTCACAAAGCCATGCTGACTGTCCCTGATCAAACCATGATTCTCTAAATGCCCAGAGATCCTATCCCTAAGAATCTTTTCCAACAGCTTTTCCACCACAGACGTAAGGCTCACTGGTCTATAATTACCCGGACTATCCCTACTACCTTTTTTGAACAAAGGGACAACATTCGCCTCCCTCCAATCCTCAGGTACCATTCCCGTGGACAACGAGGACATAAAGATCCTAGCCAGAGGCTCAGCAATCTCTTCCCTCACCTCGTGGAGCAGTCTGGGGAATATTCCATCAGGCCCCCAGGACTTATCCGTTCTAATGTATTTTAACAACTCCAACACCTCCTCTCCCTTAATATCAACATGCTCCAGAACATCAACCTCACTCATATTCAAGTACAGCAAGTACAGACCCAGAGTCATCGACTGTTCCTTGTATGGTAACCCATCATCAAGTTCCCTCTCATTGGTGAATAC
Organism: Mobula hypostoma; assembly: GCF_963921235.1. Taxonomy (NCBI): domain Eukaryota; kingdom Metazoa; phylum Chordata; class Chondrichthyes; order Myliobatiformes; family Myliobatidae; genus Mobula; species Mobula hypostoma. The sequence goes on from NC_086102.1 coordinate 24,239,435, forward strand.
TGAAGAGAAGTATTCATTGAGGACCTCGCTCACTTCCACAGCCTCCAGGCACATCTTCCCACCTTTATCTCTAATCGGTCCTACCTTCACTCCTGTCATCTTTTCTTCACATAATTGAAGAATGCCTTGGGGTTTTCCTTTACCCTACTTGCCAAGGCCTTCTCATGCCCCCTTCTTGCTCTTCTCAGCCCCTTCTTAAGCCTTCCATGGACTGGGTGGAGGGGAGAATCATTGCTTCTCATTGTAAGAAGCTTTGTTACAACATGGTGTTCTGACACCTAGACTCTCCAGTGACCAACAATCTATAAGGGGGTAGGCTTCAGTACAAGGGGACCTGAGACCTTCTGGAGACCTACTCCAGCCCTCAAGAGCAGACAAACCAGTTTTGGGCAATGGGACAGTGCGAGTCCTGATGCAGCCTAGTTGGAATCCCACAGGAACTAGAGAGGGAATTTCTAGGACGGGGAAGACCAAGGGGATGCCTGAGCAGTCTGGGAGACTTGCCACTAAGCTGAAGGGAACAAGTTGCCATGTCATAAGGAAGGGGAAGACTCCTCTACACTACTCCTTGAAGCCTAGCCCCGGGATGCAAGATCCCTCTGTAACGCCTCACTGCCATCGCCAGTGGATACAGACGGGGAGTTGGACTCTGATTTGGCCTCTGTTCCCATGGATGAACTTTGTGAGCTCAAAGAGAGGACTCTGAAGACCATTGAATCACCCCTGTCACCAAAGAAGTCTCATCATCGAAGGAAGGTCCGGAGGAGATAGCAACACCCAAACCAGTCACAATCCCCTCTGTTTACAAAGACTTAGAGGAGATCCTCAGCAAGGGAAATGCTTTGACTCTTCCACCGCTTTGACCGTACGACCTGCTGCCAGCTACTTGTTCTCCGCAGGGTCATTTGTACATGCTCTCAGGCCCAGAGAGAAGTGCCATGGAGGCGAATACAAAGGAAGTTATTGCCACTGGCTTCATCTGGCCCTCCACCTCACTCACCGGCGTAGGTTTCTTCTTTATATAAAAGAAAGATGGGAGCCTGTGGCCGTGTATTGACTACACCGGATAAAACCGCATAAAGACCAAGTATCGCCACCATGTTCTTACGAATACGGTTTTCAAGATGCTCCAAGGGGCAAAGGTATTCACAAAATTCCAGAGTGCCTGCAAATCAGGTCCATATCAGGGAGGGCGATGAGTAAAAGATGCCATTCAATACATTGACAGGGCATTACGCATATCAGGTTATGCCTTTAGGCCTTATAAACGCATAAAAATCTTACCCCTGGCATCTCCTCTGTACCTACTTCCAATCACACTAAAACTGTGGCCTCTCGTGCTAGCCATTTCAGCCTCTGACTATCCACACGATCAATGCCTCTCATCATCTTATACACCTCAGTCAAGTCACCTCTCATTCTCCGTCGCTCCAAGGAGAAAATACTTTGTTCACTCAACCTGTTTTCATAAGGCATGCTCCCCAATCCAGGCAACATCCTTGTAAATCTCCTCTGCACCCTTTCTATGGTTTCCACATCCTTCCTATAGTGAAGTGACCAGAATTGAGCACAGTACTCCAAGTGGGGTCTGATCAGGGTCCTATATAACTGCAACGTTACCTCTCAGCTCCTAAACTCAGTTCCAGGATTGATGAAGGCCAATACACCGTATGGTTTCTTAACCACAGAGTCAACCTGCACAGCAGCTTTGAGTGTCCTATGGACTTGGACCCCAAGATCCCTCTGATCTTCCACACTGTCAAGAGTCTTACCATTAATACTATATTCTGCCATCATATTTGACCTAACAAAATGAACACTCTCACACTTATCTGGGTTGAGCTCCATCTGCCACTTCTCAGCCCAGTTTTGCATCCTATCAATGTCCCACTGTAACCTCTGACAGCCTTCCACACTATCCACAACACCTCCAACCTTTGTGTCATCAGTAAGTTTACTAACCCATCCCTCCACTTCCTCATCCAGATCATTTATAAAAATCATAAAGAGTAGGGGCCCAGAACAGATCCCTGAGGCACACCACTGGTAACTGTCCTCCATGCAGAATATGACCCGTCTGCAACCACTCTTTGCCCTCTGTGGGAAAGCCAGTTCTGGATCCACAAGCAATGTCCCCTTGGATCCCATGCCTCCTTACTTTCTCAATAAGCCTTGCATGGTGTACCTTGTCAAATGCCTTGCTGAAATCCATATACACTGCATCTACTGCTCTACCTTTATCAATGTGATTTTCATTCAATCAGGCTTGTAAGGCACAACCTGCCTTTCACAAAGCATGCTGACTATTCCTAATCTTATCATGCCTCTCCAAATGTTCATAAATCCCACCTCACAGGATCTTCTCCATCAACTTTCAACTACTGAAGTAAGATTCACTGGTCTATAATTTCCTGGGCTATCTCTACTCCTTGAATAATGGAAGAACATCCACACCCCTTCAATCCTCCGGAACCTCTCCTGTCCCCATTGATGATGTAAGGGTCATCGCCAGAGGCTCAGCAATCTCCTCCCTCACCTCCCACAGGAGCCACGGTACATCTCATCCTGTCCCAGTGACTTATCCAACTTGATGCTTTCGAAAAGCTCCAGCACATCCTCTTTCTTAATATCTACATGCTCAAGCTTTTCAGTCTGCTGTAAGTCATCCCTACGATGGCCAAGATCCTTTTCCGTAGTGAATACTGAAGCAAAGTACTCATTAAGTACCTCTGCTATCTCCTCCTGTTCCATACACAATTTCGCACTGTCACACTTGATTGCTCTTATTATCTTGCGCCTTGTCCTCTTGCTCTTCACATACTTGTAGAATGCCTTGGGGTTTTCCTTCATCCTGTCTGCCAAAGCCTTCTCATGGCCCCTTCTAGCTCTCCTAATTTCTTTCTTAAGCTCCTTCCTGCTCGCCTTATAATCTTCTAGGTCTTTATCATTACCTCGTTTTTTGAACCTTTTGTAAGCTCTTTTCTTCTTGGCTAGAATTTTTTTCAGATTTTAAAGCTTTTATTGCGGTACCATTTATAATAACATATAACTAATATTATTTAGTACAAAAGTTCAAAGTTTTAGTTTAGAATAATGCATTTGATATCAGAAACAAATATAACAAATGTACCAAGACTGGATTGTGCTTTGCTAAATATTGTCGCGGTTTATCATTTTCATTTTAAATCTTTTTATTAATATATAATCTTCTGCAGCTATAAAATACAGAAATTCAATAAATTAGTATGTATATAATTAATAAAGCTGAAGGAAAAAAAACTTACATATGCTAATGAAAAAAAATTTATAAAAGGAAAAGAAGGAAAAAAGAGAACCCCTGCTAACTAAAAAAACCCCACTAACTATAAAACAAAAAAAGAAAAAAAAATTAGGAACTAACTCCCGGAGCAATACGTCTTACAATCATTCATAAACGTAAAAGAAGAAAAAGAAAGCAACAACCACCAAATCATATTTATATAACATAAAATTGGAAGGAAACCATGTAAATTGATTCAAATTAAATGATAAATCATTTCAAAATCAAATTGGGGATCAAAAGTTCTACTTCTAATTTTTTCCAAACTAAGACATATCATTACGTGGGAAAACCATTGAGATAGTATAGGAGCAGAGGTATCTTTCCACTTCAATAAAATAGCTCTTCTTGCCAAGAATGTACGAATGCAATTACATGTTGGTTTGAAAATGAAATACCCTGAATATGATGCGGAACGATTCCAAATAGAACAGTCAATGTATTAGGTTGTAAATTAATTTTCAAAGCTTTAGAAATTGTAGAAAATAAAGATTTCCAAAAAGATTTCAATGAGGGACATGACCAGAACATATGTGACAAAGTAGCTACTTCATTTTTGCACCTATCACAATAATTATCTATATTAGGAAATATTTTGGATAGCCTCTCCTTTGTTAAATAACAACAGTGAACAATTTTAAATTGAATTAAACAATGATTGGCACATATCAAAGAAGAATTAACCATTTTCAGAACTCGCAACCAATCTTCATTAACAAAAGTCATATTAAGTTCTCTCTCCCAATCCTGTTTAATCTATAGTGAGAGGTTATCTTTTTGTAGTAAAAATAAATTATAAATTCTACCAATGGAGCCTCTCACTAAGGGATTCATATTCAAAATAGTATACAACAAATCAGATTCTTGCATATATGGAAACGTAGAAACAAATTTTTGTAGAAAATGTCGAACCTGTAAATATTGCAAGAAATGTGTGTGAGAGAGAGAATACTTACTAATTAACTCTTCAAAAGACATCAATCAACCATCACTAAATAAATCTGCAAAAGAACAAATCCCCTTATTTCTCCATAAAAAAAAGATGGGATTAGTAGTTGAAGGTTTAAATAACAAATTTCAAAACACAGGACTAGACATTTTAAATTGTCTAGCACGGAGTCCGGCCCTGTGGCTCAGAAGGGTAGGGAAAGGAAGAGAAAGGCAGTAGTGATAGGGTACTCTATAGTTAGGGGAGCAGACAGGCGATTGTGGACGCAGGAAAGAAACTCGGATGGTAGTTTGCCTCCCAGGTGCCAGGGTCCGGGATGTTTCTGATCGTGTCCACGATATCCTGCAGTGGGAGGGAGAACAGCCAGAGGTCGTGGTACATATTGGTACCAACGACATAGGTAGGAAAAGGGAAGAGGTCCTGAAAACAGACTACAGGGAATTAGGAAGGAAGTTGAGAATCAGGACCGTAAAGGTAGTAATCTCGGGGTTACTGCCTGTGCCACGTGACAGTGCGTATAGGAATAGAATGAGGTGGAGAATAAATGCGTGGCTGAGGGACTGGAGCAGGGGCAGGGATTCAAATTTCTGGATCATTGGGACCTCTTTTGGGGCAGGTATGACCTGTACAAAAAGGACGTGCTGCACTTGAATCCCTGGGGACCAATATCCTGGTGGGGAGGTTTGCTAAGGCCTCTGTGGAGAGTTCAAACTAGAATTGATGGGGGGTGGGAACCGAACTGAAGAGACTGGGGAAGAAGTGGTTGGCTCACAAATAGAGAAAGCTTGTAAACAGAGTCTGAGGGAGGATAGGCACGTGATAGAGAAGGGACGTGCTCAGACCGGTGGTTTGAGATCTGTCTATTTTAACGCAATGAGTATTATGAACAAAGTGGATAAGCTTGGAGCGCGGGTCTGTACTTGGAGCTATGATGTGGTGGCCATTACAGAGGCTTCGATGGCTCAGGGGCAGGAATGGTTACTTCGAGTACCAGGCTTTAGATGTTTCAGAAAGGACAGGGAGGGAGGCAAAAGAGGTGGGGACGTGGCACTGTTGATCAGAGATAGTGTCACGGCTGCAGAAAAGGGGGAAGACTTGGAGGGATTATCATTGGAGTCTCTGTGGGTGGAAGTTAGGAACAGGAAGGAGTTAATAACTCTACTGGGTGTTTTTAAGAGGCCGCCCAATAGTAACAGGGATATCATGGAGCACATAGGGAAACAGATCCTGAAAAGGTATAATAATAACAGAGTTGTCATGATGGGAGATTTTAATTTCCCAAATATCGATTGGCATCTCCCTAGAGCAAGGGGTTTAGATGGGGTGGAGTTTGATAGATGTGTTCAGGAAGGTTTCTTGGCACAGCATGTAAATAAGCCTACAAGAGGAAAGGCTGTACTTGATTTGGTATTGGGAAATGAACCTGGTCAGGTGTCAGATCTCTCAGTGGGAGAGCATTTTGGAGATAGTGATCATAATCCTATCTGCTTTACAATTCCACTGGAGAGAGATAGGAGCAGACAAGTTAGAAAAGCGTTTAATTGGAGTAAGGGGAATAATGAGGCTACCAGGCAAGAAATTGGAAGTTTAAATTGGGAACAGATGTTCTCAGGGAAAAGTACGGAAGAAATATGGTAAATATTCAAGGGATATTTGTGTGGATTTCTGCATAGGTACGTTCCAATGAGACAAGGAAGTTATAGTAGGGTACAGGAACCGTGGTGTACAAAGGCTGTAATAAATCTAGCCAAGAGGAGAAGAAAAGCGTACAAAAGGTTTAGAGAGCTAGGTAATGTTAGAGATCAAGAAGATTATAAGGCTAACAAGAAGGAACTTAAGAAGGAAATTAGGAAAGCCAGAAGGGGCAATGAGAAGGCCTTGGCAGACAGGATTAAGGAAAACCCCAAGGCATTCTACAAGTATGTGAAGAGCAAGAGGATAAGGTGTGAGAGAATAGGACCTATCAAGTGTGACAGTGGGGAAGTGTGTATGGAACCAGAGGAGGCAGCAGAGGTACTTAATGAATACTTTACTTCAGTATTCACCATGGAAAAACTCATGGCAGATGCAATCAAACTCATGGCAGATGCAATTTAATGTGGATAAATGTGAAGTTATCCACTTTGGTGGCAAAAATAGGAAAACAGATTATTATCTGAATGGTGGCCGATTAGGAAAAGGGGAGGTGCAACGAGACCTGGGTGTCATTATACACCAGTCATTGAAAGTGGGCATGCAGGTACAGCAGGCGGTGAAAAAGGCGAACAGTATGCTGGCATTTATAGCGAGAGGATTCGAGTACAGGAGCAGGGAGGTACTACTGCAGTTGTACAAGGCCTTGGTGAGACCACACCTGGAGTATTGTGTGCAGTTTTGGTCCCCTAATCTGAGGAAAGACATCTTTGCCATAGAGGGAGTACAAAGAAGGTTCACCAGATTGATTCCTGGGATGGCAGGTCTTTCATATGAAGAAAGACTGGATGAACTGGGTTTGTACTCGTTGGAATTTAGAAGATTGAGGGGGGATCTGATTGAAACGTATAAGATCCTAAAGGGATTGGACAGGCTAGATGCGGGAAGATTGTTCCCGATGTTGGGGAGGTCCAGAACGAGGGGTCACAGTTTGAGGATAGAGGGGAAGCCTTTTAGGACCGAGATTAGGAAAAACTTCTTCACACAGAGAGTGGTGAATCTGTGGAATTCTCTGCCACAGCAAACTGTTGAGGCCAGTTCATTGGCTATGTTTAAGAGGGAGTTAGATATGGCCCTTGTGGCTACAGGGGTCAGGGGGTATGGAGGGAAGGCTGGGGTGGGGTTCTGAGTTGGAGGATCAGCCATGATCATAATAAATGGCGGTGCAGGCTCGAAGGGCCGAATGGCCTACTCCTGCACCTATTTTCTATGTTTCTATGTTTCTATGAAAAGGATCTTGGTGATTGTAGTGATGACTTGCAGCGGACTGAAAAGCTTGAGCATGTAGATATTAAGAAAGAGGATGTGCTGGAGCTTTTGGAAAGCATCAGGTTGGATAAGTCGCCGGGACCAGATGAGATGTACCCCAGTCTACTGTGGGAGGTGAGGGAGGAGATGGCCGAGCCTCTGGCGATGATCTTTGCATCATCAATGAGGACAGGAGAGGTTCCGGAGGATTGGAGGGTTACGGATGTTGTTCCTTTATTCAAGAAGGGGAGTAGAGATAGCCCAGGAAATTATAGACCAGTGAGTCTTACTTCAGTGGTTGATAAGTTGATGGAGAAGATCCTGAGAGGCAGGATTTATGAACATCTGGGGAGGTATGATATGATTAGAAATAGTCAGCATAGCTTTGTCAAGGGCAGATCGTGCCTTACGAGCCTGATTGAATTTTTTGAGGATGTGACTAAACACATTTATGAAGGTAGAGCAGTAGATGTAGTGCACATGGATTTCAGCAAGGCATTTGTTAAGGTACCCCATGCAAGGCTTATTCAGAAAGTAAGGAGGCATGGGATCCAAGGGGCATTGCTCTGTGGATTCAGAGCTGGCTTGCCCACAGAGGGCAAAGAGTGGTTGTAGACGGGTTATATTCTGCATGGAGGTTGGTGACCAGTGGTGTGCCTCAGGGATCTGTTCTGGGACCCTTACTCTTCATGATTTTTATAAACGACCTGGATGAGGAAGTGGAGGGATAGGTTAGTAACTTTGCTGATGACAAAAACGTTGGAGTTGTTGTGGATAGTGTGGAGGGCTGTCAGAGGTTACAGTGGAACATTGATAGGATGCAAAACTGGGCTGAGAAGTGGCAGATGGAGTTCAACCCAGGTAAGTGTGAAGTGGTTCATTTTGGTAGGTCAAATATGATGGCAGAATATAATATTAATGGTAAGGCTCTTGGCAGTGTGGAGAATCAGAGGGATCTTAGGGTCCAAGTCCACAGGACGCTCAAAGCAGCTGCAGTTAAAAAGGCATTTAAGAGCCAAGAGGTAATGTTGCAGCTATATAGGACCCCGGTCAGACCCCACTTGGAGTACTGTGCTCAGTTCTGGTAGGCTCACTACAGGAAGGATGTGGAAACCATAGAAAGGGTGCAGAGGAGATTTACAAGGATGTTGCCTGGTTTGGGGGAGCATGCCTTATGAAAACAGGTTGAGTGAACACGGCCTTTTCTCCTTGGAGTGACGGAGGATGAGAGGTGACCTGATAGAGGTGTATAAGATGATGAGAGGCATTGATCGTGTGGATAGTCAGAGGCTTTTTCCCAGGGCTGAAATGGTTGCCACAAGAGGACACAGGTTTAAGGTGCTGGGGAGTAGGTACAGAGATGTGAGGGGTAAGTTTTTTCACACAGGGAGTGGTGAGTGTGTGGAATTGGCTGTCAGCAGCGGTGGTGGAGGCGGATACAATAGGGTCATTTAAGAGACTTTTGGATAGATACATGGAGCTTAGAAAAATAGAGAGCTATAGGTAATCGTAGTAATTTCTAAGGTAGGGACATGTTCAGCACAACTTTGTGGGCCGAAGGGACTTTATTGTGCTGTAGGTTTTCTTTGTTTCTATGTTTCTAATTGTGATCACTATCTCCAAAATCCTCTCCCACTGAGATATCTGACACCTGACCAGGGTCATTTCCCAATACCAGATCAAATACAGCCTCTCCTGGCGGCTTATCTACATATTGTTTCAAGAAACTTTCCTGAACACACCTAACAAACTCCACCCCATCTAAACCCCTTGCTCTAGGGACATGCCAATCGATATTTGGGTATTTAAAATCTCCCACCACAACAACTCTGTTATTATTACACTTTTGCAGAATCAGTCTCCCTATCTGCTCCTCGATGTCCCTGTTACTATTGGGTGGTCTATAAAAAACACCCAGTAGAGTTGTTAACTCTTTCCTGTTCCTAACTTCCACCCACAGAGACTCTGAAGATAATCCCTCCAAGTCTTCCCCCTTTTCTGCAGCCGTGACACTATCTCTGATCATCAGTGCCACACCCCCTCTTCTTTTGCCACCCTCCCGGTCCTTTCTGAAACTTCTAAAGCCTGGCACTCGAAGTAGCCATTCCTGCCGCTGAGCCATCCAAGTCTCTGTAGTGGCCACAACATCATAGCTCCAAGTACTGGTCCATGCTCTTAGTGTCATGTTCTGATCCGTGAAGTCTGAATTCTGGTTCATGGTCCAGTCCATCGTTCCTTATTCCAGGTTTTCTGGTTTTCCCTTTTTCTGTTGGGTGCTCTAATTGAGACAGCCGATTCACAATTTGGGCTGGCTACTTAAATAGCTCCTTGGTTCAGCTTCAGTTGCTGAGGGCCGGGCCAGCAGTTAGGTTAGGTGGGATTTTGGTGCTGGCTGAACTGCTGAAACTCCAGTTGCTGGTCTAGAGTTACGAGTTAGCTGCTGGCTGTGGGGTGCGGTGGGGGACATTCTTTGGGAATATTGGCCAACGGCCTGTATAGGTCCGGAACGATATTCGTACACGGTCCCTTGCAGACTCTGATAGGACAGCAGGGAGGGAGACTGACGGTGACAGCAATAGCATGGAGTGTGAGTGGGAAGAGGTGGGGAGAGGGACTAAGAACAGGAAGGTGATGGGTCAGAAGAGAAAGAAAGGAGGTGGGTCTAGTGTAGGTGGATCGGAAAGTGAGGGAAGAGAAGTTGAGGAGAAGGGCCCGAGGGCAAAATTGCTAAATGTAGTGGTAAGATTTGAGGGGGAAGGGGGAGTAAAGAAAATCAATCTGCTTAAGCTAACAAAAATCATTAGAGGACAAGTAGGGAAAGTGAACCATGCGAGAATTTTAGGAGGTGGAAACCTGCTGATAGGATGTAAAACTGAAGAGGAGATGGAGAAGGCAATGAAGGTGACTGATGTTGGGAAAGTCAAAGTGTCCAGGGTTTTAAGAGTTGGAGCACAAAGGGTCAAGGGTTGCAAGGGGGTGATATCCGGGGTTCCCCTCAGTGTTAATATTAAGGAGCTAGTGGAGAACTTGAGGGTGAGGAATAGTTCAGTGAAGAGTGTGAAAAGAATGACAAGGGGAGCAGAGGAAAGGGAGACTGAAACTGTTCTGGTAGAATTTGAGGATAAGGTGCCTCCAAAGGAGTTATATTTTGGATTTCTAAGATACAGTGTAAGAGAATATATACCAAAACCTATGAGGTGTTTCAATTGCCAGGAGTTTGGGCATATGGCCAAAGTGTGCAAAGGAAAGAGAGGATGTGCAAGGTGTGGTGGGGGAACATGAATATGGAAAATGTGGAGAGGGAGTGCTGTAATTGTGGAGGTAACCATTGTGTAGCATACTGGGGATGTAAAGTGTTGAAAAAAGAGGTGGAGGTGCAGCAGATAAGGGTGAAGGAAAAAGTCTCATATGCTGAAGTAGTTAAGTTGGCAAGACAGAAGAAAATGAATGAGGGAGGATGTAGCAAAGAGCAAGTGGCAGCTAAAGAAAGGCAAGATAAGAAGAATGCATGGATAGAGAAGAAGCAATTGGTGACCTTTATAGCAGGAGTGGTAAACGCAACGTATGAGATCAAATCTAAAACTGAAAGGATTCAGATTATTGTGAAAGGTGCAGAGCACCATTTGGGTTTGATAGGATTAAAATGGGAAGAAGTAAACGATGAACTCAGGGTACAGTCAAGTCAAGAGACAGTATGTGTGGGTTGATATTACTAACAATGCTACTTCTTCAATGGAATGCAAGAAGCCTGATTGCTAATGGACAAGATTTCAAGCAGTTTATAGCGAGTAGGACAGAAAAGCCAGATGTTGTGTGTATCCAAGAGACCTGGTTAAAACCTAATTTAGATTTTGGTTTATATGGTTATGACAGCAGACTAAAACAAGGTATAATATCAGCTGCATTATAATCCATTCCTAAAAGTAAAGGAAGAATATAGAGGAGAATAATACTATGGTGGGATGATAATTGTAATGAAGCAATGAGAAATAGAAATAAGACATTTAAACTGGTTAAAAGAACTCATAACTTCCAACATATGATTCAGTACGAACAAGTTCAGACAGTAGTAAGGACAATAAGAGATGCCAGAAGAATGCTCTGGAGAAAGCATTGTGTTTCAATCGGAAACACAACTCAAGTAGGAGAGGTGTGGGGGATGATAAAAAGGATGGGGGGGGGGAACAGGAGAGAGTGGAGGTACCCAGTTCTGGTTGATGGGAATGTGACAAATAAGGAAAAGGCAGAGTTGTTGGCAAGCACTTTTGTTAGGGTACATAGTTCCGATAATTTGTCTGAGAAGGGAAGAAGAGGTAGATAGAGAACAAAAGCTGAAAATATGGAGGCTTTATGTAGGAAAACTAACCTTGATGGTGTGCAACATGTCCCTTTCAGCATGGGAGAATTAAGAAAGGCACTAGATAAAACAGGAAAGACTGCGCCAGGTAAAGATGAAATATGTTATAGTATGATAAAACACTTGAGTGAAGGAAGTCTGGAGAAACTACTGCTTCTGTATAACAAAGTCTGGGATGAAGGGAGAATACCAGGGAGCTGGAAAGAGGCAATAATTATTCCAATAAGGAAACCTGGGAAAGCTGCCAGCAGGCCAGAAAACTACAGGCCAATTGCCTTGACGTCACATGTATGTAAACTTATGGAACGTATGATAAATGAGAGGTTAGTGTACTTCTTGGGAAGTAGAGGTCTGGTGGCTATGTATCAAAGTGGGTTCAGGAAAGGAAGGAATACTATGGATCCAGTGTTGTGACTAGAGGATGAAATAAGAAAAGCTCAAGTAAATAAAGAGACAGTGGTTGCAGTTTTTTTTTGATGATGAGAAAGCTTATGATATGTTATGGAAAGAGGGTCTCCTAATCAAGCTACATTTAATGGGAATCGGGGTGGGGGGGTGCAATGTTCAATTGGCTTTTTAAACGGGAGAACTATTCAGGTGAAGATAGGATCAGAGCTATCAAGCCAGTATGTTGTAGAAAACGGGACACCTCAGGGGAGTGTAATGAGTCCAACTTTATTCTCCATTTTGATAAATGATATATTCGTAAATATTCCAACGGAAGTGAGGAGGTCATTGTTTGCAGACGACGGGACTTTGTGGAAAAGAGGTTCAACATATAGTTACGAAAATGCAAGATGGAATTAATCAAGTTGAAGAGTGGGGGACAAAGTAGGGTGTTAAATTTTCAGTGGAGAAGACAAAAGCCATGTTCTTTACAAGGAAAAAGATCAGGGGACTTAATTTGAATCTGTATGGAAGTAACCTGGAGAGAGTTGAAAGTTTTCAGTTTTTGGGAGTGCACTTTGACTTGAGATTAACATGGAGAGAACATGTTAGATATGTGGTTAGTAAATGTAAAAATGTGATAAATGTCATGAGTTGTCTTGCCGGATTGGAATGGGGTGCTGATTTTGCATCACTGACGTATATTTATGTAGCATTAATAAGATCAAGATTAGACTGTGGAAGTATTGTATACGGGTCAGCAGCAAAAGCTGTGCTGGCAGAACTGGGTATCGTGCAAGCTCGGGCTCTAAGGGTGTGCTTGGGAGCGGTTAGAACTTCCCCAGTGTGTGCACTCCAAGTTGAGGCAAATGAAATGCCATTGGGGCTGCGGCGTAAACAGCTGGAGGCCAATTACTGGATTAATTTAAGGGGGCATGGTGATAGCCATCCTACAAAAAGGGTGTTGCAGACATGCTGGGAGAAGGAGAGGACACAAAAAGAAAGTTTTGGCTGGACAGGAGAGCAAACAGCAAAAGATATGGGTGTATACGATAAAGAGTTTTGTCCAAGTGTGGTGTGGCCTGTCAGACCTTTCTGGGTATTAGAAAATCCCTCTGTAGGTTTGGAATTGCTTAAGATTAAGCACAGTAATAAGACGGCTGATATACTCAGTGAATATCATAGTTATGTAAACATAAAGGCGTACAGATTTTTACTGATGGATCAAAGGATCTAGAAACGGGTGCAACAGGGTCTTCAATTGTTGTACCAAGTTATCGAGTGGAAATTAACAAGAGAACACCTGATTGCTTGAGTGTATATACAGTTGAAATGTTTGCCATATTGTTAGCACTAGAATGGAGTGAGCAGATTGATTGTAATAATTTTGTGACGTAGCGATTCTGTATCGGCCCTTGCAAGCATTAAGGCGGGTACAGTTAGAGGTCACCAGGATCTGCTTTATGAAATCCTGTTTGCAAATTCAAGACTGGCTAGACAAGGCAAAAATATCGCATTCATGTGGGTTCCAGCACATTCGGGTATTATGGGAAATGAGACAGCAGATAGGCTGGCAAAAACAGCAGTCAAGAAAGGATCGATAGAGGTCAATATTAAACTATCAAAATCAGAGGGAAAGAGCATAGTGTGGAGAAGGATAAATCAACAGTGGCAGCAGCATTGGGATAGAGCAATAAAAGGAAGACATTTACATTCAATTCAGAACAGAGTAGATATGGGAAGAAGTAGGGGTGTAAAGCGGAAGGAGCAAGTAATTATAAGTAGACTGAGAATTGCGCACAGCAACCTTAATGGCACTCTGGCCATCATAAATAAGCATCCAACAGGTTTTTGCGATCTATGTCAGGAGACTGAAACAGTAAAACATATCCTTATTTCATGCCGGAAATTTGCACAGGAAAGGCAACAAATATTACAACAATTATGCAAAATAGGACTGGTAGAGAACAGTGTTAAAGGTTTATTGGAATGTGGGGAGAGTGATCAGGGGAGGAAATGGTTGTTTAGTTTTTTTAAGGGCAACGGGAATGACGGCTTTAAAGTGAATGGACAATGAGGGACAATAAATCCTGAAGATGGCAGTAATGCAACAGTGTGGATGCCAACTGCCGTAAAAACTCAAAGAAGAAGAAGCTTCAGTTGCTGGATTGTTCCTGTCCAAACCCCCTGTCTGAGTCCCTTCTCTGGCCCTTCCTCCTGACGTCTTGCCCTGTAACCAGTGTCTGGAGCCTTGCCGCGCCTGTAACCCTCGCCTGCACTGCTGTCAAGTTCAACCGCCGGAGCAAAATAAGGAACTGTCTATCGTTGTTTTGAACTGTCTCTGTGTCCACGCCTTCGCTAGGTAGGTCCAGCCGTTTGCTGCTACCTTGAGTGGAGAACTGTCTCAGTGTTCTGTGTACGAGTCCCGGCCCTACGTCCTGCTCCCTAGGAGGGGTCCTGACTCTGTGTAGAGCCCTGGCCCCAAGTCCTGTTCCCAAGGAGGGGTCCTGGCTCTGTGTTCCATGTCCCTGTGTTCCTGTCTCTCCCAAGACCAACGCTCTGTGTTCTGCGTTCCTGTCATCCTCGTCCAAGGCTCCGAGCGTCCAGTCCTTGTCCAAGGCTCCGAGGTTCCTGTCTCCCAAGACCATGTCATGCCTTTGTCTAATTCCGGAGTCTGAGCCCAAGTCAAGACCCAGGTTCTGGGTCCTTGTCCAGTCTCCGGCTCGGAGTCCAAGCCCAGGCTCCTAGTTCCCAGTTCCTTATCCCGGTCCTGCTTGCCTAGCCAATGTCCGAGCCCAAGTCTGTGTTCTTGTCCCAGCTCCTAGTCTGCAACCAGTCACGTCCCTAACCCAGCTCTCTAGTCAAGTCCTGTTCCTAGTACTTCAGCATCTGTGTCTTGCATTTGGCTCTGTTCCCAGCCGCCCCCGTATGGCACTAAGTTCATCTGCTTTGTTCATAATACTTCTGTGTTGCAACTCATACCATTGACTGCAATTTTGACCTATCAACAGACTTTCCTCACCACCCATTGCCTCTGTTTGTAAACCAGCTACCATATCTTCAGTGCTATTATCTGCCTTTTCTATGATACTTTGTGCATTGAAATATATGCAGCTCAAGACACTAGTCACACCATGCTCAATCTTTTGATCCCTAAATTTCTTTGCGGTCTTAACAACATCTGCCTTCACAACCCCTCCACTAATGTTCTGGCACTCTGGTTCCCATTGCCGTGCAAATCTAGCCTAATCCCACCATGCAGCATTAACAAATCTTCCCGCTAGGGTATTAGTACCCTCCCAGATCAAATGTAAACTGTCCTTTTTGTACATATCCCACCTTCCCTGGAAGAGAGCCCAATGATCCAAAAATCTTATGCTCTCCTTCCAACAGCAACTTCTTAGCCATCTATTAAACTGTATAATCTTCCGAGTTCTGGCCTCACTAGCACGTGGCATGGGTAGCAATCCTGAGATCATGACCCTGGGAGTCCTGCCCTTTGGCACCTAACTCCCTGAACTCACTATGCATAACCTCGTCACTCATCCTACCCATGTCATTGGTAACTATATAGGCCACGACCTCTGACCGTTCACCCTCCCACTTGCAGTGCCTATGAAAAGTATTCACCCCCCCCCCCCGGAAGTTTTCATGTTTTATTGTTTGACAACATTGAATCACATGGGATTTAATTTGGCTTTTCTGACAGTGATCAACAGAAAAATACTCTTTCATTTCAAAGTGAAAACGGAGCTCTACAAAGTGATCTAAATTAGTTCCAAATATAAAACACAAAATAATTGATTGCTTAAGTATTCACCCCCTTCAAGTCAGTATTTTGTAGATGCACCTTTGTCAGCAATTACAGCCATGAATCTGTTTGGATCAATCTTCATCAGCTTTGTACATCTGGACACTGCCATTTTTCCCCACTTAGAAAACTGCTCAAGCTCTGTCAGATTGCATGGGGATCAAAACTGAACAGCCCTTTTCAGGTTCAGGAGCAAATTGTCAATTGGATTGAGGTTCTGGACTCTGACTTGGCCACCCCAGGACAATTGGAGTTTTTTTTTATTATTAAGCTATTCTTGTGCAGCTTTGGCTTTATGCTCGGGGTTATTGTCTTGGTGGAAAACAAATCTTCTCCCAAGTCGCAGTTCTGTTGCAGACTGCATCAGTTTTTCCTCCAGGATTTCCCTGTATTTTGCTGCATTCATTTTACCCTTTATCTTCACAAGCCTTCCAGGGCCTGCTGCAATGAAGCATCCCCACAGTATGATGCAGCCACCACCGTGTTTTACAGTAGGGATGGTGTGTTTTTGATTAGATGTGGTGTTTACCTTACACCATAGCATTTAGTCTGATGGCCAAAAAACTCAATTTTTGTTTCATCAGACCATAGAACCTTCTTCCAGCTGTGTTGGAGCTGGCAACTGATGGGTGTAAGATTGTCTTAGTGGTTACGGACGTTTTCACTAAATTCACCCAAGCATTTCCGACTCAGGATCAAAAGGTGGATACCACAGCAAGGGTGCTCTTGAGGGAATGGTTCATGAAGTACGGTGTCCCTGAGAGATTGCATTCTGACCAGGGCCATAACTTCGAAAGTGAGGTCATAGCTGAGCTTTACAAACTATACGGGGTAGAGAAAAGCCATACCACACCTCATCATCCTAATGGCGATGCGCAGTGCGAGCATTTCAACAGGATGATGCATGATTTGTTGCATACGTTGCCTCCAGAGAAGAAGCGCAGATGGCCAGAACATCGACCCGAGTTGATGTATGCATATAATGTGACACCTCACGCCACCACCAGGTATTCACCTTACTGTCTGTTGTTTGGGGTGGATCCCCACTTGCCCATAGATGCTCTGCTGGGGCACGAACAGACTGTGGACCGGAAACATGACTGGCTAGCTTTATACCAGAGCCGACTGAGGGATGCGCATGGCAGAGCAAAAGAATATTCTGAATGGAAAGCAGCAGAACGCATTGCCTGGCACGAGGACAAAGTTTACTGTCCCAAAGTTGATGTGTATGTGCTGATTTACCTGAGGAACAGACCATTAGGCCGTAATAAGATCCAGGATGCTTGGAACTCAACTGTCTACAGGGTGGTAGAGGTACTGGGCAACACATACACTGTGGAACCTTGGGAGGGTGGGCCTAGCAAGAGGGTGAACAGGGTAGACATCAGGCCCTGTGAGAACCGTCCCCCTCCAGCTACCCGAAGGAGACTGCAAACTCCAGTAACTCAGGCCAGCTCACCCCTGGGGCATGAATCAGATTCTGAGGATTTAGAGAATGGTGTGATATTGGTAGAAGGTATTTCAG
This sequence comes from Mobula hypostoma, assembly GCF_963921235.1. NCBI lineage: Eukaryota > Metazoa > Chordata > Chondrichthyes > Myliobatiformes > Myliobatidae > Mobula > Mobula hypostoma. Next base: position 24,256,723 of record NC_086102.1, read on the forward strand.
AACAGGGTGCACAGAGCCTTGACCCTAGCCTAGACAGCATATCTTCCGAAAATTTGACTCCTTCTGGAACTGAGACAGGGGAGCCAACGACGGCTAATGCAGGGGCAGAGGTCGGTAGCCCTCTTGTAGCAACACCCCGCAGGAGTAAACGAGTAAATGCTGGACAGCACCCTAACCCACATCATGAACCAAGCTCAGTCCTTGATGAGGTCTCCATAAGTCCGGCAGCAGTGTCTGAGGTACTGGCTAGTCTCAGTTCAGTTCTCTTTAAAGAAGCAGTTAAGGAGGTTAAAAGTGCCCTTGTAGTGAGCGAGTAATCGAGGACGATTGCTTGAATGCAGGGGAGAATGTAACCGGATGACCGTTAAATCTTATTCAGTATCGTTAAAAGTGTACTTAAACATCCATCCGAGTAGTGCTAAAATGGTTGTTTGAGCCTTTAAGTGGAGACGATGACGTCATTACGCACACGTGGGATAGTGGGGAGACCATTTTTGTTTTCTGCAGAAGAAGCTGGTGGGGCTTTGGGCTTAAGTTCCTCCCAGAGATACTGGTCATGGTGAGGAAAAGTGAGCATTAATTGATGATATCCATGTGAATTCATTTATGCTTGTTGGCGAATCGAGAATATTGGTAATTTGACATGTTTTACATGTGGATGCTTTAGATTTCCACGGGTGAAGAAATCTACGCTGGATAGCATGGCTTGTGCAAAGTTCCTTACCGGCCAAGTAGGTCAGTCTTCCTGTAATTTAACTAAAATGAAAACGAATCCTAAAGCCAACTGGAGTAAGTTGGCGGCAGAGGCATGTTCCAAGAAAGGATACGTGGCTCTGATAGAGAGTCTGAGTAAAGATGTGGTCGAAAAGTTGAAGAGCCGAAAAAATTACAGATGGGGAGCGGTGGGAGATGGCTTCACTGAACTCCTGTCGAAGAGAAGATTTAAACTTCTTCAGTGTAGGCATCACCAGAAGAGGCCTTGCAGTAGTGAATTTAAAAACGCAAACGAGGAATTCTGCTGATGCCATATATCCTATCTTGGAATGTGCCTCCGCCGCCAACTTACTCCAGTTGGCTTTAGGATTCGTTTTCGAGCCTCAATTTAGACCTTCTGAGGATCCCAGGTACTCACATTTTATTGAGCGCAAACAACAGGAATTCTGCAGATGCTGGAAATTCAAGCAACACACATCAAAGTTGCTGGTGAACGCAGCAGGCCAGGCAGCATCTGTAGGAAGAGGTGCAGTCGACGTTTCAGCCCGAGACTCTTCGTCAGGACTAACTGAAGGAAGAGTGAGTAAGGGATTTGAAAGTGGGAGGGGGAGGGGGAGATCCAAAATGATAGGAGAAGACAGGAGGGGGAGGGATGGAGCCAAGAGCTGGACAGGTGATAGGCAAAGAGGATATGAGAGGATCATGGGACAGATGGGGAGCAGTGGGAGATGGCTTCACTGAACTCCTGTCGAAGAGAAGATTTAAACTTCTTCAGTGTAGGCATCACCAGAAGAGCCTCCGGTCCCATGATCCTCTCATTTCCCCTTTGTCAATCACCTGTCCAGCTCTTAGCTCCATCCCTCCCCCTCCTGTCTTCTCCTATCATTTTGGATCTCCCCCTCCCGCTCCCACTTTCAAATCTCTTACTAACTCTTCCTTCAGTTAGTCCTCACGAAGGGTCTCGGCCTGAAACGTCGACTGTACCTCTTCCCACAGATGCTGCCTGGCCTGCTGCGTTCACCAGCAACTTTGATGTGTGTTGTTCCAATAATATTGACTTTGCCTCTCGTCACTTATCCCTTGCCCATCCTCTGTGTTTTCCCCCCCTCCCCCTTTCTTTCTCCCTGGGCCTCCTGTCCCATGATCCTCTCATATCCCTTTTGCCAATCACCTGTCCAGCTCTTGGCTCCATCCCTCCCCCTCCTGTCTTCTCCTGTCATTTTGGATCTCCCTCTCCCCCTCCCACTTTCAAATCTCTTACTAACTCTTCTTTCAGTTAATCCTGACGAAGGGTCTCAGCCCGAAACGTCGACTGTACCTCTTCCTAGAGATGCTTCCTGGCCTGCTGCGTTCACCAGCAACTTTGTGTGTTGCTTGAATTTCCAGCATCTGCAGAATTCCTCATATTAGTTATGTGCGGTTTGCTTTATGTATTTTTATACTGCATACGCAATTCGTCAATACATAAGGGTGTGGATCGAAAGTTAAACTGTGATTGTAACGGCAGGAACTGGTAGTAAATTCGTTCGTTTTGTTTTGAGACCCTCTTCTGGCACGAAAACATCTTAAACAGATAAAGGAATTAAAACCCAAAAAAGTATTTGTTGTCCTGAGTGTGTACTTTTCCCCAGGCTACAAAATTTGTATGACCAGGAATTTCTTTAAGAACTTCCAGGCCACAGGGCACTGACCTGTGTCTGCTGATCAGCTGTGAGGTGGATGAGATCGGCCAAGGCAGGGGCAGGTACCGGAAGGTACAGCTCCTCATTGTCGTCCTCTTCTTCCACACTGAAGCACCTTCAATTACTCCAAAAGACTGAGGTTTGGTAAAATACTGAAAGGCTTTTATTCGCTGTACAATGCGACCTCCACAGTGAGTGTCTGCCCCCGGACTGAGGGGGACGGGCAAGGCGAAACACCTTTATACAGGATTCTGTGGGAGGAGCCACAGGGGCAGTCAGCAGAGGGGTGTGTCCAGACAGGTAACCCAGTTACAACATATATGCATGGTTTACCACATTCACCCCTCCTTTTTTTAAAAAGAGTCCCGCGGGGTGAAGTGACTGACAATATTTACAAGAAGTATATTTACAGGTTAAGTCTATCAGGCGGTCGAGTCCGTCGCTGTGACCTACATAGCACCGGCGATGGCGGTTGTGCTGGCTCCGGCCTGACTTCAGGTGCCAGCACGTTAGGCGTCGGTAATCCCTCGTGCGTGTGCGTCGCGCCTGGTGTGGGAGTGTCGTGTGGTGTCTGTATAGGGTTTGGGGTGCACGGTGTCTTGTAGGTACATACATTGGTGGGTACGGGGTCAATAGTCACCACGGAGTGTTCAGGGTAGGGGCCCGGAGCTCCGGCGGGCGCCAGGTCGCGGATGGAGACCATGTCCTCCCGCCCATCAGGTAAAACCACGTAGGCATACTGGGGGTTCGCATGAAGTAAGTGAACCCTCTCGACCATCGCGGAGTATTTATTGCTCCTCGCATGTTTCCGAAGCAGCACTGGCCCCGGGGCCAGCCAAGTTGGTAGGGTGGTTCCAGTGGTCGATTTTCTGGGAAAAGAAAAGAGCCGCTCATGAGGGGTGGCATTGGTGGCCGTGCATAACAGCGAGTGGATGGAGTGGAGTGCCTCGGGAAGGACCTCCTGCCAGCGGGAGACCGGCAGTCCCTTTGACCTGAGGGCTAAGAGTGTGGCCTTCCACACTGTGCCATTCTCCCTCTCTACCTGTCCGTTCCCCCAGGGATTATAGCTCGTGGTCCTACTGGTTGCAATTCCCCTAGCCAGTAGATATTGGCGCAGCTCGTCACTCATAAACGAGGACCCTCTGTCACTGTGGATATAGCATGGGTATCCGAACAGAGTGAAGAGCTTGCGCAGGGCTTTTATAACTGACGTGGGGCAGGGGATGGCGAAGGGGAACCGCGAGTACTCGTCAATTATGTTAAGAAAGTACACATTGCAGTTGGTGGAGGGAAGGGGGCCCTTAAAGTCAACACTCAGTCGCTCAAAGGGGCGGGTGGCCTTGATGAGTTGTGCCTTTTTGGGTCAGTAGAAGTGCGGTTTGCACTCTGCACAGACTTGGCAGTCCCTGGTCATCATCCTGATCTCCTCAAGGGAGTAAGGCAGGTTCCGGGCTTTCACCAAGTGGAAAAGCCGGGTGACTCCCGGGTGGCAAAGGTCTACATGTAGGGCGTATAGCCGGTCGATCTGCGCACTGGCGCATGTTCCCCGGGATAGGGCATCGGAGGGCTCGTTGAGCTTCCCAGGCCTGTACATGATGTCATAGTTGTAGGTGGAGAGTTTGATTCTCCACCTCAGAATTTTATCATTTTTGATTTTGCTCCGCTGCTGATTATTAAATATGAACGCGACTGAGCGCTGGTCAGTTAGCAGGGTGAACCTTTTGCCAGCAAGATAGTGCCTCCAGTGCCTTATAGCTTCCACTATGGCCTGGGCCTCTTTCTCTACTGCAGAGTGCCGAATTTCAGGACCTTGAAGGGTACAGGAGAAGAACGCCACTGGTCTTCCCGCCTGGTTGAGGGTAGCAGCCAGCGCAAAGTCAGAGGCGTCACTCTCTACTTGGAAGGGAATGGCCTCATCCACCGCATGCATTGCTGCTTTGGCAATGTCCCCTTTTATGCGGCTGAAGGCTGTGCAGGCCTCGGCAGAGAGGGGGAATGTGGTGGACTTGACCAGGGGGCGGGCCTTGTCTGCATAGTTAGAGACCCATTGGGCATAATATGAAAAGAAGCCCAGGCACCTTTTGAGGGCTCTGAGGGTATTGGGAAGAGAGAGTTCCAATAGGGGGTGCATATGGTCGGGGTCAGGGCCAATGACTCCATTCTCCACGACATACCCAAGGATAGCAAGTCAGATGGTCCCAAATACACACTTGTCCTTGTTATAGTGAGGTTGAAAGCTGAGGCCGCTTGGAGAAATTTTTGGAGGTTGTTGTCGTGATCCTGCTGGTCGTGACCACGGATGGTGATGTTATCCAGATATTGGAACGTGGCTTTCAGTTGGCACTGGTCCACCATCTGGTCCATTGCCCTCTGGAAGACAGATACACCATTCGTGACACCAAAGTGGACGCGCAGGAATTGATAAACGCCTGCCGTCTGCCTCGAAGGCAGTGTAAGGGCGGTCCTCCCGGTGGATGGGGAGCTGATGGTAAGCGGAGTTTAGGTCTATGGTTGAGTACACCTTGTACTGTGCTATCTGATTGACCATATCCACGATGCGGGGTAGAGGGTACGCGTCGAGCTGCGTGAACCTATTGATGGTCTGGCTATAGTCCATGACCATCCTATTCTTCTCCCCGTTCCGAACAACGACCACCTGGGCCCTCCAAAAACTTGTGCTTGCCTCAATGACCCCCTCCCTGAGCAGCCACTGCACCTCCGACTTAATGTAAGCTCTGTCCCCCGCGCTGTACCTCCTGCTTTTAGTTGCCACAGGTTTACAGTCGGGGGTCAGGTTGGCGAACAGCGGTGGGGGAGGGATCCTGAGGGTGGAGAGGCTACAAGTGGTGTCGGTAGTGTGGCAGTTGGCACGATGTTGGGTGGGATGTGCGGGTCGGTGTGTGTGTGTGGTCAGTAGCGGGGTACGTGACATATCTCTACAAAACTGGGGATTTATGACAGTAATTGGTGGGAGGGGCCCATCATACTTCATTGTCAGGCTTTTCAGGTGGCTCTGGAAGTCCAACACCAACAGCACAGGGGCACACAGTTGAGGCAAGACCAGTAACTTAAAGTCTCGATATTCTGTGCCCTGCACCACTAGCGTCGCTACACAACCCCCCAGGATGTCTCTTGTATGCGACCCGGAGGCTATGGCGACCCTCTGACTTACCGGCCGTATCATGAGTCCACAATGCTGCACCGTGGCCGGGTGGATAAAACTCTCTGTGCTGCCTGTGTCAAACAGGCAGCTTGTCCTGCACCCCTCCACCAGGATGTCCATCATTGACCTTGCGAGCTGGTGGGGAGCACTTTGGTCAAGGGTCACGGAAGCCAGGGTGGGGTCGCTGTCTTGGTCCGGCGCGGTGGGGTGGCCCATGAGCACCCGTTGGTCATAGGTGGTGGGAGGTGGCACCGACCAAGATGGCCACCCCCATGTCTCGCACATGGTGGCGGCGTGCAGGGAAGATGGCGGCCCCCATGTCTCGCACGCGGCGCTGCTCGATCCCGCTCGCGGTTTTGACTTACAGACCTTGGTGAAGTGGCCCTTCTTTCCGCAGCTGTAACAGGTAGCTTGTCGGGCCGCGCAGCATTTCCGGGGGTGCTTCTCCAATCCGCAGAAGTAGCACTTCGCGGACTCACGACTGGTTGCAGCCGAGGTTGATTCGCCGGCAGGTTGCGGGGTCTGCGGCACCCACGAGGCCATCGGGGGATCGTGTGCCTGGAGAGCCTCGGAGTTATGCAGAGCAGCCTCCAACGTATCAGCCAGCTCGATCGCCGAACTTAGGGTAAGATCGGCTTTTTCCAGCAGCCGCTGGCGCACGTACACTGACCTGGTCCCCGTAACGAAGGCGTCTCTCACTAGGAGTTCTGCATGCTGTGCCGCCGTCAGCTCCTGGCAATTGCAGGCTCGCACGAGTGTCCGTAGGGCCTGGACGAACTCAGCACTCGATTCCCCGGGGCGTTGTTGCCGTGTCGTTAAGCGATACCGAGCATAGACGCTGTTTATCGGCCGCAGGTATTGTCTTTTGAGTGCGTTCATCGCGCCGTTGTAGTTCAGCTGGTCTCTGATCAGCGAATAAACCCGTGGACTGACCCTGGAGAGTAGAACTCTGCGCTTTGCTACGGAGTCAGTCGCTTTAATCTCCTCTAGATACGCTTCGAAGCAGGCCAGCCAGAGTTCGAAAACGTTTCCAGCGTCAGGCATTTGCGGATCTAAATCTAATTTGTCTGGTCTCAGTGATGTTCCGTGTTTTAAAATGTACAGCGAATAAAATTGAAGCACCTTCAATTACTCCAAAGACTGAGGTTTGGTAAAATACTGAAAGGCTTTTATTCGCTGTACAATACGACCTCCACAGTGAGTGTCTGCCCCCGGACTGAGGGGGAGGGGCAAGGCGAACACCTTTATACAGAATTCTGTGGGAGGAGCCACAGGGGCAGTCAGCAGAGGGGTGTGTCCAGACAGGTAACCGAGTTACAACATATATACATGGTTTACCACACACACGTCTAATCAGCAACACCTCTTTCTGGTCAGACCTGGGAAACCATTCTTTCAGTAGGTTAACATGCAAAATTCTCTGTGGGCGTGCCTCACCAGGAGTTGCTATCTCATACGTAGTTGGACCCACTTTCCGTATTATGTCATAAGACCCTTGCCACTTAGCTAAAAGCTTGCTCTCTTGTGTAGGGAGCATTACCAAGACTTTCTGACCAGGAGAAAAACTCTGCTCCCTGGCCGTTTGGTTGTACCAGGTTTTTTTGGTTCTGTTGGGCCTCCATCACATTCTGCTGAGCCAATGCAGCCATTTTCTCCAATTTCTCCCTCAAGTGGATAATGTAGGCTGTGACACTCTGTAGCTCAGCTATTTTGTGACTCTTTTCCCAGTGGGTTTTAAGTAAAGTAAGTGGGCCTCTTACCTCATGTCCATACAGTAATTCGAAAGGTGAAAAACCGGTTGATGCCTGAGGTACTTCCCTATAAGCAAAAAGCAAATAGGGTAACCATTGGTCCCAATCAGATCCTGTATCATTATGAACTTTCTGAGCATTTGTTTAAGGGTTTGGTTGAACCTCTCTGTCAACCCATCAGTCTGGGGATGATAGACAATAGACAATAGGTGCAGGAGTAGGCCATTCGGCCTTTCGAGCCAGCACGGCCATTCACTGTGATCATGGCTGATCATCCACAATCTGTATCCAGTTCCTGCCTTATCCCCATGACCTTTGATTCCGCTATCTTTAAGAGCTCTATCCATCTCTTTTTTGAAAGCATCCAGAGACTTGGCCTCCACAGCCTTCTGGGGCAGAGCATTCCATATATCCACCACTCTCTGGGTGAAAAAGTTTTTCCTCAACTCCATTCTAAATGGCCTACCCCTAATTCTTAAACTGTGGCCTCTGGTTCTGGACTCACCCATCAGCGGGAACATGCTTCTTGTCTCCAGCGTGTCCAATCCCTTAATAATCTTATATGTTATATGATATGTAAAAAGGAAAAGACTGATAAAGACAAATGTAGGTCCCCTGCAAACAGAAACAGGTGAATTGATTATGGGGAGCAAGGACATGGCAGACCAATTGAATAATTACTTTGGTTCTGTCTTCACTAAGGAGGACATAAATAATCTTCCAGAAATAGTAAGGGACAGAGGGTCCAGTGAGATGGAGGAACTGAGCGAAATACATGTTAGTAGGGAAGTGGTGTTAGGTAAATTGAAGGGATTGAAGGCAGATAAATCCCCAGGGCCAGATGGTCTGCATCCCAGAGTGCTTAAGGAAGTGGCCCAAGAAATAGTGGATGCATTAGTGATAATTTTTCAAAACTCGTTAGATTCTGGACTAGTTCCTGAGGATTGGAGGGTGGCTAATGTAACCCCACTTTTTAAAAAAGGAGGGAGAGAGAAACCGGGGAATTATAGGCCGGTTAGCCTAACGTCGGTGGTGGGGAAACTGCTGGAGTCAGTTATCAAGGATGTGATAACAGCACATTTGGAAAGCGGTGAAATGATCGGACAAAGTCAGCATGGATTTGTGAAAGGAAAATCATGTCTGACGAATCTCATAGAATTTTTTGAGGATGTAACTAGTAGAGTGGATAGGGGAGAACCAGTGGATGTGGTATATTTGGATTTTCAAAAGGCTTTTGACAAGGTCCCACACAGGAGATTAGTGTGCAAACTTAAAGCACATGGTATTGGGGGTAAGGTATTGGTGTGGGTGGAGAATTGGTTAGCAGACAGGAAGCAAAGAGTGGGAATAAACGGGACCTTTTCAGAATGGCAGGCGGTGACTAGTGGGGTACCGCAAGGCTCAGTGCTGGGACCCCAGTTGTTTACAATATATATTAATGACTTGGATGAGGGAATTAAATGCAGCATCTCCAAGTTTGCGGATGACACGAAGCTGGGTGGCAGTGTTAGCAGTGAGGAGGATGCTAAGAGGATGCAGGGTGACTTGGATAGGTTGGGTGAGTGGGCAAACTCATGGCAGATGCAATTTAATGTGGATAAATGTGAAGTTATCCACTTTGGTGGCAAAAATAGGAAAACAGATTATTATCTGAATGGTGGCCGATTAGGAAAAGGGGAGGTGCAACGAGACCTGGGTGTCATTATACACCAGTCATTGAAAGTGGGCATGCAGGTACAGCAGGCGGTGAAAAAGGCGAACGGTATGCTGGCATTTATAGCGAGAGGATTCGAGTACAGGAGCAGGGAGGTACTACTGCAGTTGTACAAGGCCTTGGTGAGACCACACCTGGAGTATTGTGTGCAGTTTTGGTCCCCTAATCTGAGGAAAGACATCCTTGCCATAGAGGGAGTACAAAGAAGGTTCACCAGATTGATTCCTGGGATGGCAGGTCTTTCATATGAAGAAAGACTGGATGAACTGGGCTTGTACTCGTTGGAATTTAGAAGATTGAGGGGGGATCTGATTGAAACGTATAAGATCCTAAAGGGATTGGACAGGCTAGATGCGGGAAGATTGTTCCCGATGTTGGGGAGGTCTAGAACGAGGGGTCACAGTTTGAGGATAGAGGGGAAGCCTTTTAGGACCGAGGTTAGGAAAAACTTCTTCACACAGAGAGTGGTGAATCTATGGAATTCTCTGCCACAGCAAACTGTTGAGGCCAGTTCATTAGCTATGTTTAAAAGGAAGTTAGATATGGCCCTTGTGGCTACAGGGGTCACGGGGTATGGAGGGAAGGCTGGGTTCTGAGTTGGATGATCAGCCATGATCATAATAAATGGCGGTGCAGGCTCGAAGGGCCGAATGGCCTACTCCTGCACCTATTTTCTATGTTTCTATGTTTCTATGTTTCAATAAGATCCCCTCTCAGCCTTCTAAATTCCAGAGTATACAAGCCCTGTCGCTCCAATCTTTCGACATATGACAGTCCCGCCATCCCGGGAATTAACCTTGCGAACCTACGCTGCACTCCCTCAATAGCAAGAATGTCCTTCCTCAAATGTGGAGACCAAAACTGCACACAGTACTCCAGGTGTGGTCTCACCAGGGCCCTCTACAGCTGCAGAAGGACCTCTTTGCTCTTATACTCAATTCCCCCTGTTATGAAGGCCAGCATGCCATTAGCTTTCTTCACCGCCTGCTGTACTTGCATGCTTGCTTTTAGAGACTGATGTACAAGAACACCTAGATCTCGTTGTGCTTCCCCTTTTCCTAACTTGACTCCATTTATATAATAATCTGTCTTCCCGTTCTTACCACCAAAGTGGATAACCTCACATTTATCCACATTAAACTGCAACTGCCATGCATCTGCCCACTCACCCAGCCTGTCCAAGTCACCCTGCAATCTCATAACATCCTCCTCACATTTCACACTGCCACCCAGCTTTGTGGGGTGGCGGGAGGATGGGGTGAGAGCAGATGTACGTGAAATGGGGGAGATGTTTTTAAGAGCAGAGTTGATAGTGGAGGAAGGGAAGCCCCTTTCTTTAAAAAAGGAAGACATCTCCCTCGTCCTAGAATGAAAAGCCTCATCCTAAGAGCAGATGCGGCGGAGACGGAGGAATTGCAAGAAGGGGATGGCGTTTTTGCAAGAAACAGGGTGAGAAGAGGAATAGTCCAGATAGCTGTGAGAGTCAGTAGTCTTATAGTAGACATCAGTGGATAAGCTGTCTCCAGAGACAGAGACAGAAAGATCTAGAAAGGGGAGGGAGGTGTCAGAAATGTACCAGGTAAACTTGAGGGCAGGGTGAAAGTTGGAGGCAAAGTTAATAAAGTCAACGAGCTCTGCATGCATGCTGGAAGAAGCGCCAATGCAGTCATCGATGTAGCGAAGGAAAAGTGGGGGACAGATACCAGGATAGGCACGGAACATAGATTGTTCCACAAAGCCAAAGAAAAGGCAGGCATAGCTAGGACCCATACGGGTGCCCATAGCTACGCCTTTAGTTTGGAGGAAGTGGGAGGAGCCAAAGGAGAAATTATTAAGAATAAGGACTCACCAGCAACTTTTATGTGTGTTGCTTGAATTTCCAGCATCTGCAGAATTCCTGTTGTTTCCGTAACAACAGGTGTTCGTGACGAAGCTGCTGGGGCAGTACGGTTACAGAAGGGAGTGGATGACATTGAACATCCAATAGCTTATTTCTCAAAGAACTTTAATGTACACCATAAAAAATATTCAACTGTTGAAAAGGAATTGCTGGCACTTATTCTGGCTTTACAACATTTTGAGGCCTATGATCAGAGACCTTGAAGCACCTTCAATAACTCCAAAAGACTGAAGTTGGGTAAAATACTGAAAGGCTTTTATTCGCTGTACAATGCGACCTCCATGGTGAGTGTCTGCCCCTGGACTGAGGGGGAGGGGCAAGGCAAAACACCTTTATACAGGACTCTGTGGGAGGAGCCACAAGGGCAGTCAGCAGAAGGGCGAGTCCAGACAGTTAACCCAGTTACAACATATATATGGATTACCACATCACCCCTCCTTTTTTTAAAAAAGAGTCCCGCAGGGTGAAGTGACTGACAATATTTAAAACAAGTATATTTATAGGTCAAGTCTATCAGGCGGTCAAGTCCGTCGCTGTGATCTACGTAGCACCTGTGGTGATTGCATCGGCGACGGCAGTTGTGCTGGCTCCGGCCTGACTTGAGGTGCCAGCACGTTAGGCGTTGTTAATCCCTCGTGTGTGTGCGTCGTGCCCAGTATGGGAGTGTCGTGTGGTGTTTGTGTAGGGTTTGGAGTGTGCGGTGTCTCGTGGGTACATACATCGGTGGGTACGGGGTCAATAGTCACCATGGAGTGTTCAGGCTAGGGGACGGTGCTCCTGTGGGTGCCAGGTCGCGGATGGAGACTGTGTCCTCCCACTCATCAGGTAAAACCACGTAGGCATACTGAGGGTTCGCATGAAGTAAGTGAACCCTCTCGACCATCGGAGAGTATTTATTGCTCCTCGCATGATTCCGGAACAGCACCGGCCCCGGGGACGTCAACCAAGTTGGTAGGGTGGTCCCAGTGGTCGACTTTCTGGGAAATGAAAAGAGCCGCTCATGAGGGGTGGCATTGGTGGCCGTGCATAACAGGGAGCGGATGGAGTGGAGTGCCTCGGGAAGGACCTCCTGCCAGCGGGAGACCGGCAGTCCCTTTGACCTGAGGGCTAAGAGTGTGGCTTTCCACACTGTGCCATTCTCCCTCTCTACCTGTCCGTTCCCCCGGGGATTATAGCTCGTGGTCCTACTGGTTGCAATTCCCCTAGCCAGTAGATATTGGCGCAGCTCGTCACTCATAAACGAGGGCCCTCTGTCACTGTGGATATAGCATGGGTATCCGAACAGAGTGAAGAGCTTGTGCAGGGCTTTTATATCTGACGTGGTAGTGGTGTCGGGGCAGGGGATGGCGAAGGGGAACCGCGAGTACTCGTCGATAACGTTAAGAAAGTACACATTGTGGTCGGTGGAGGGAAGGGGGCCCTTAAAGTCAACACTCAGTCGCTCAAAGGGGCGGGTGGCCTTGATGAGTTGTGCCTTTTCGGGTCGGTAGAAGTGCGGTTTGCACTCTGCACAGACTTGGCAGTCCATGGTCATCATCCTGATCTCCTCAAGGGAGTAAGGCAGGTTCTGGGCTTTCACGAAGTGGAAAAGCCAGGTGATCCCCGGGTGGCAAAGATCTACATGTAGGGCGTATAGCAGGTCGAACTGCACACTGGCGCACATACCCCGGGATAGGGCATTGGAGGACTCGTTGAGCTTCCCAGGCCTGTACATGATGTCATAGTTGAAGGTGGAGAGTTTGATTCTCCACCTCAGAATTTTATCGTTTTTGATTTTGCCCCGCTGTTGGTTATTAAACATGAATGCGACTGAGCGCCGGTCAGTTAGCAGGGTGAACCTTTTGCCGGTGAGATAGTGCCTCCAGTGCCTTATAGCTTCCACTATGGCCTGGGCCTCTTTCTCCACCGCGGAGTGCCGAATTTCAGGGCCTTGAAGAGTACAGGAGAAGAACGCCACCGGTCTTCCCGCCTGGTTGAGGGTAGCAGCCAGCGCAAAGTCGGAGGTGTCACTCTCTACTTGGAAGGGAATGGCCTCATCCACCGCATGCATTGCTGCTTTGGCAATGTCCCCTTTTATGCGGCTGAAGGCTACGCGGGCCTTGGCTGACAGGGGGAATGTGGTGGCCTTGACCAGGGGGCGGGCCTTGTCTGCATAGTTAGAGACCCATTGGGCGTAATATGAAAAGAAGCCCAGGCACCTTTTGAGGGCTCTGAGGGTGTTGGGAAGAGGGAGTTCCAACAGTGGGTGCATACGGTCGGGGTCAGGGCCAGGGCCAATGACTCCATTCTCCACGACACACCCAAGGATAGCAAGTCGGGTGATCCCAAACACACACTTGTCCTTGTTATAGGTGAGATTGAAAGCTTTGGCTGCTTGGAGAAATTTTTGGAGGTTGTTGTCGTGATCCTGCCGGTCGTGACCGCAGATGGTGATGTTATCCAGATATGGGAATGTGGCCTTCAGTTGGCACTGGTCCAGCATCTGGTCCATTGCCCTCTGGAAGACAGATACACCATTCGTGACACTGAAGGGGACACGCAGGAAGTGATAAAGCCTGCCGTCCGCCTCGAAGGCAGTGTAAGGGTGGTCCTCCTGGCGGATGGGGAGCTGATGGTAAGCGAGTTTTAAGTCTATGGTCGAGTACACCTTGTACTGTGCTATCTGATTGACCATATCCGTGATGCGGGGTAGAGGGTATGCGCGAGCTGCGTGAACCTATTGATGGTCTGGCTATAGTCCATGACCATCCTATTCTTCTCCCCGTTCCGAACAACCACACCTGCGCCCTCCAAGGACTTGTGCTTGCCTCAATGACCCCCTCCCTGAGCAGCCGCTGCACCTCCAATTTAAGGAAAGCTCTGTCCCCCGCGCTGTACCTCCTGCTTTTAGTTGCCACAGGTTTACAGTCGGGGGTCAGGTTGGTGAACAGCGGTGGGGGAGGGATCCTGAGGGTGGAGAGGCTACAAGTGGTGTCGGTAGTGTGGCAGTTGGCACGATGTTGGGTGGGATGCGCGGGTCAGTGTGTGTGTGTGGTCAGTAGCGGGGTACGTGACATATCTCTACAAAACAGGGGATTTACAACAGTAATTGGTGGGAGGGGCCTATCATACTTCATTGTCACACTTTTCAGGTGGCTCTGGAAATCGAGCCCCAATAGCACAGGAGCACACAGTTGAGGCAAGACCAGTAATGTAAAGTCTCAATATTCTGTGCCCTGCACCACTAGTGTCGCAACGCAACCCCTCCGGATGTCTGTTGTATGTGACCCGGAAGCCATGGCGACCCTCTGACTTACCGGCCGTATCATGAGTCCACAATGCTGCACCGTGTCCGGGTGGATAAAACTCTCTGTGCTGCCCGTGTCAAACAGGCAGCTTGTCCTGCACCCCTCCACCAGGATGTCCATCATTGACCTTGCGAGCTGGTGGGGAGCACTTTGGTCAAGGGTCACGGAAGCCAGGGTTGGGTCGCTGTCTTGGTCCCCGTGAGCACCCTTTGGTCGTAGGCAGTGGGAGGTGGCGCCGACCAAGATGGCAGCCCCATGTCTCGCACGTGGTGGCAACGTGCACGGAAGATGGTGGCAAGCAAGATCGCGACCCCCATGTTTCGCATGCGGCACTGTTCGATCCCACTCACGGTTTGGACTTACAGACCTTCGCGAAGTGGCCGTTCTTTCCGCAGCTGGAGCAGGTAGCTTGTCGGGCCGGGCAGCATTTCCGGGGGTGCTTCTCCAATCCGGAGAAGTAGCATTTTGCGGACTCGTGACTGGCAGCAGCCGAGGTCGGTTCGCCGGTGGGTTGCGGGGTCTGCGGCGCCCACAAGGCCATCAGGGGATCGCGTGCCTGGACAGCCTCGGAGTTATGCAGAGCAGCCTCCAGTGTGTCAGCCAGTTCGATCGCTGAACTTAAGGTAAGATTGGCTTTTTCCAACAGCCGCTGGATCACGTACACTGACCTGGTCCCCGTGACGAAGGCGTCTCTCACTAGGAGTTCTGCATGCTGCACCGCCGTCAGCTCCTGGCAATTGCAGGCTTGCACGAGTGTCCGTAGGGCCTGGACGAACTCAGCACTTGATTCCCCGGGCCATTGTTGCCTTGTCGCTAAGCGATGCCGAGCATAGGCGCTGTTCATCGGCCACAGGTATTGTCTTTTGAGGGCGCTCATCGCGCTATCGCAGCTCGGCTGGTCTCTGATCAGCGAATAGACTCGTGGACTGACCCTGGAGAGTAGAACTCTGCGCTTTGCTACTGGGTCGGTCGCTTTAATCTCCTCTAGGTACGCTTCAAAGCAGGCCAGCCAGAGTTCGAAAGCGTTTCCAGCTTCTGGCGTTTGCAGATAGAAGTCTAATTTGTCGGGTCTCAGTGCGTGTTCCATGCTTTAAAATGTACAGTGAATAAAATTGAAACACCTTCAATAACTCCAAAAGACTGAGGTTGGGTAAAATACTGAAAGGCTTTTATTCGCTGTACAATACGACCTCCATGATGAGTGTCTGCCCCCGGACTGAGGGAGAGGGGCAAGGCGAAACACCTTTATACAAGAATCTTTGGGAGGAGCCACAGGGGCAGTCAGCAGAGGGGTGTGTCCAGACTGTTAACCCAGTTACAACATATATATGGTTTACCACAGACCTCAAAACCTTTCTGTTGCTCAGAGACCACTTGTGGTTTACATGGGTTATAATCCGTTGATGTTTCTAACTAAGATGAAGGATAAGAATAGAAGATTGTTAAATTGGAGTCTGATGTTGCAGGAAGGTGACTTAAAAATCAAACATGTGAAAGGTACTGACAATTTTATAGCTGATTAGCTATCCAGATATTAAGTTGGAAATTGTACACATTTTCGCTCAGTCATCTGATGATTTTACCTGTATTGTTGCAAACTCTGTAATTTACATTTAGACAAAAAAATATCGTCTTTGTCAATTTTTTTTCCCTGAGGAAGGGGAGTGTGAGGGGATCCAGGAGTGCCCTATTAACTGTTTGAAGAGAGACAGAGTTATTTAACAGCTTGTTTGGAAAAGAGAGAGCAAGACGAAGATTAACGGTTGGACTGTCACTTTAAGGCATTGGAAGTAACTTTGGATTTCTACTGAGTTTGGAGATGGAGACAACACCGAGCAGATCGAAAGTTGCTATGGTGACCGAAGGCAGGTTGTTGATATTACTTCAAGGACAGTTCACCTGCTTGTGCATTTCTTCACAGACAAAGGAAGGAGGGATTATTTGAGTGACAATTGATGCTCAGCACAGGAAGATAAAATAGGAGGTCAGATGATACGGACCTCAGACACATGTTTGGACACTGAATGAGCATTGTTGTCCCCGCAGAGAAAGTGGATTTTGGAGGGTCGATCAGGCGGATCGATCCAAATTGCTCTTCCAGTGAAGGAGAAGGGGTTGACTGGTGGGGAGTTGTCTATGTGTCCACCCTTGCTGGGGTGATAGCTCCACCACAGGAAAACCGGTCCCCCTGGTTAAAGTCACAGTCGGTGACTTGTGAAGGATTTCAGAGGACGATGAGAAGATTGACAGCAACAGCTCACCTGAAGACTCAACCCACTCTCTCTCTCTCTCTCTCTCTCTCTCTCTCTCTCCATCACTATTCAACTACATACCACGAACTGAACTGAACTTTACTCAACATCGTAAGACTGTATCTTTTTACCCCTAGACTTAAAGAAGCTTGGTTTTTCATATATCTATTTCCACACTTACTGATTTACTTACTTATATATAATCATTGCTAACCTGTTTGATTTATTTACATTTATATTACTGTATTGCGTAGTCACTAATAAATAATATTAGTTTATAGCAATACTAGACTCCAAAGTGTTTTCCATCTCTGCTGGTTCTTTATTCCCGTCATGGGGGGGAGGGGTTTGTGACACTCTAAAAATGTGAATGGGGAGTATAATAAATTAAGAGTTGATTTTCCAGGAGGAATTTTAAAGAAGCATTCCTGTTGAAGTGAGAACATACTTAAATGAACTGGACAGTGCTACATTGCAGGAGATTGCTAAATTGGCTGATGAGTATGTTTTAATTCCCAAGAATAAATTTTCTCCAGGTAAATTTTTTAAAAGGAAAACTAGCACAGAAAGTCAAGGTAAACCAGAAATTAAACCTGAAGTTAGTGAGAAAAGTAAGGATGAAGGGAGACGTGAAGGAAAGACATTTTGGTATTATTTGTAATTATTGTAAGAAACCTGGAGATGTAGTAGCTAATTGCTTCTGATTAAAAAGGAAAGAGAAAGAAGTGGTCCCAGTTGCTTATGTGCAGCATATTGAAAAACCTGTAAAGCCACAGGGTTCAGAAAATAGTAATAAAGATGTGTCAGAGTCTGACCAAGTTAAGACGGGATATGAAACTTCTATAACAGAAGGATTTGTATCCTTGAAAGAAGGATCCAATTCAGTACCAATAAGAATACTTAAAGATACTGGAGCTTCTCAATCACTAATATTAGACAATGTGCTAAAGTTTAGTGATGTGTCTGACATTGGTGAGGTAAATTATATAAGAGGAGTTGGGAGTGCTCTTATGCCAGTACATTTACATAGAGTAAATTTAAGGTCAGGATTCGTTACAAGGGTTGTTAAAGTAGGACTACAATCCAGTTTACCTGTGAATGATGTTTCTCTTTTGTTAGGGAATGACTTAGCAGGTGGACAAGTTTTTCCTGAAGTGCATTTGACAATAAATTCAAATTCTGAGGAACCACGGAGGGATTCTAACACAGGTTCTTCCTGTGTTGTAACAAGAGCTATGGCTAAAAAGACTGATATAAAGAATGAGGTTGTTACCCATGACAGTTTAAATCAAGATTCGAATTTTGAGGATGTATCAGAAACTTTCTTACCTACATTATTTGATCAGGATTTTGGTGGTAAGTCTGACCAGGAAGATTTGTCTTTGTCTCGGAAGGAGATGATAGCCAAGCAGGGTAGAGATCCTGAGATAGCTCTTCCAGATAGTGAGATTGAAAAAGTGCCAGTAGGATATTATTTTCAAAAGGGGGTATTAATGAGAAAGTGGAGATCACCTACAATTCCTGCTAGTGAGGAATGGGAAGTTAATCATCAGGTAGTAGTTCCAAAAATTTACCGAAATGAGATTTTAACTATGGCTCATAGTATTCCTTTGGGTGGTCATTTAGGTGTAAAGAAAACTATGAACAAAGTTTCTAAACATTTTTATTGGCCTAGTTTAAGACAAGATGTGGCGTCATTTTGTAGAACGTGTCATACGTGTCAAATTGTGGGTAAACCTAATCAGGTTACTCCAGCGGCCCCACTGCAACTAATTCCAGTATTCGGTGAGCTGTTCTCAAAAATCATTGTAGACTGTGTAGGTCCTTTGCCAAAAACTAAAACTGGACATCAATATTTATTAACTATTATGTGCACAGCATCTAGGTTTCCGGAGGCAGTACCTCTTAGGAATATAACAGCCAAAACTCTGACAAAGGTTCTTATAAAATTCTTTACTTATTTTGGGTTGCCTAAAGAAATACAATCAGATCAAGGTAGTAATTTTATGTCGGGGTTGTTTCAGCAGATAGTTTATAAACTGGGAGCAAAACAGATTATTTTCTCAGCCTATCATCCAGAATCACAAGGAACCTTGGAGAGATTTCATTCCACACTAAAAACTATGGTTAGGACATATTGTGTGGAAAATGAAAAGGACTAGGATGAAGGTATACATTTATTACTTTTTGCAGTAAGGGAGGCAGTACAGGAATCAGGTTTTAGTCCTTTTGAACTTGTGTTTGGGCATAGAGTTCGAGGACCTTTGGCCTTGTTGAAGGAAAAGTGGATTAATAAATAAGTGCACACTAATTTGCTAGATTATGTTTTAAAATTTAAAGAAAGGTTGTATAAAGCTTGTAGCTTGGCCAAGGAAAATTTGAAATTAGCTCAAGAGAAGATGAAGACTTGGTATGATAAGGAAGCTAGGATGAGGTCATTTAAGCCTGGAGATAAGGTGTTGGTTCTTTTCCCGGTGCAAATGAACCCATTACAAGCTAAATTTCATGATCCTTATGAGATTAAATCTAAGGTAAATGATGTAGATTACGTGGTAAAAACCCCAGATCAGAGAAAGACAACACTGCTGTGTCATATAAATATGATAAAAACTGTATTATGAGAGAGAAGCTGCTACTATGACTGTTGTGATCAATAATGAGTCTGATCTTGATAAAAACTTAATGGAGGATTTATCTGAAACTCATTTTAAACCGAACATTATTTCAGCCAGGTTACCAAATTCAAAAATTCTAGAAAATATTGATGAAAAATTAGCTCATTTACAGCCAGAGCAGAGACAGCAGAGGAAACAGTTAATCTTTAAATATAGAGATTTATTTTCAGACGTCCCTAGAAGAACCACCGTAGCTACGCAT
The DNA here is from genome assembly GCF_963921235.1 of Mobula hypostoma. Taxonomy (NCBI): domain Eukaryota; kingdom Metazoa; phylum Chordata; class Chondrichthyes; order Myliobatiformes; family Myliobatidae; genus Mobula; species Mobula hypostoma. Next base: position 24,276,063 of record NC_086102.1, read on the forward strand.
GATGTAGATATTGGAGATGCAAAACCCATAAAACAACATCTGTATCGAATGAACAGAGAAAAATGTGAACTTGCTGAACAAGAAATTAAGTATATGTTAGAGAATGATATTATCAGACATTTTAATTCGAATTGGAGTTCACTGTGTGTTATGGTGCCTAAGCCAGACAATAGTATTCGGTTTTGTACGGATTACAGAAAGGTGAATGCTGTGACAAAAACTGATGCATATCCAATCCCTAGAGTAGATGATTGTGTGGATAAAGTTGGACAGGCCAAATTCCTTACAAAAATTGATTTGTTAAAAGGTTATTGGTGTGTTCCATTGACGGATAGAGGTAGAGAGATTTCAGCATTTGTAACCCCATCTGGGTTATATGAATATAATGTTCTTCCGTTTGGGATGAAGAATGCACCAGGTACTTTTCAGAGGATGATTAATAGTGTGATACAGGGATTAAAAGATACAGATGCTTATATTGATGATTTAGTTACAGGAAATAATATGTGGAAAGCACATATTACTGCGGTGGAGAAACTATTTGAGAGAGTTTCAAAAGCTAACTTAACTATTAACTTAGCTAAAAGTGAATTTGGTCATGCCACTGTGACTGTTAAGGAAAAGGGTTAAGGAAATTAAACTCCAATTTAATAATACAGTCCAATGTTACAGGAGTACAATATTTTGATCACTCATATTAAGGGTAAAGATAATGTGATCGCTGACTGTTTATCTAGATGTTAAATGTACAATGAAAATTAATTTTTTCTGGAGTGGTATTTTCACATTTGTAACACTCCAACTGTACATTAGTTTGTAAAGTGCTGAAAGATAAGACTGTATATATTGTGTATGTTGTAAATTGTATACCTTTGTTTTTTTTTGTATAAATTGTTAAAATTTTATTCTTTAAGAGACCAACATTTTTTTTGGAGGGAGGTGTTACACGTTCAAGGAGATCTGTGATTTTTTTGTGAGAATGATGTAACGGTCTTTTGGAGGTCACCTGATGTAATTTTCCTGCCGATGTGAGGTCATGTGATGACATGTGCACCATGGGAATATAAGGGTAGACCCCAGATGATGCAGTTAGTTTTTAGTTTGTAGATTTCCAGGTAGAACGTGCTGAGTCTCTGTTTCTGTTGCGTATTTGTTTTTATGACGCAGTTTCATTTTTAAAATGGAGTGTTGCGTTCTGTTGCAAGATACAATATTATTGGACTGGAAGTTTTTGGCTAGATGTGCTGATGTACCTTATTTCAGCAGTAGTTGAAGGGAGAGTGAAGACTTTATGGAAGTACAGGACGAAGGATTGAGAGGAATCCGCATCGTTTGGCAGTTTAACAAAGGATGGACCTTATTGAGTCTTCATTGAAGGAGTAGCGACCTGCATCAAAGATAACTCTTGCCAAAAGAGTAAAGGTTTGCTCTCTCTAAAAGAAATTAAGGTCAGTTGTTTTGAACTGTTTATTTACTGCATCGTCAATTCTGTGGACAGAACCAGCAGGAAAGTCGCGTCTATGAAGAAATCTTTCTCCAGTGAAATCTCTCCCAATTGAACGTATAAATCTGCTGGACTTTCAAATTTACCATTTTAAGAACTACATCTGACTTTATCGCTTTAAGAACTGTTTCCACATTTAACGCTTTAAGAACCAGTGCCGAGTGACGATTTGTTGAACGGCTGCATAACAGTTAACTTCCGGTTAAAGTTTTCGGTTTTTTTTATCGTTTATCCGTGTTTAATAAAGGTTTGGTTGTTTTTATATAACCTGTCTCGATTGATATTCATTGTTGCTGGTTACATAACAGTGGACACAGGAAGCTTCAGGTAATGACCTGCTAAAGATGAGACCATTCTCGGATGGGTATCTACTTATATACAATGCCAGACATACCAAAGAAGCAATCTGTAATCTCATTAGACTCTGTCTGGGTTGCCTCATTTAACTGGTTCAGACCAGTCAGAGTTGAAAGACACAAATACACAAGGCTGGGGTGGACAGAGCCATGAAACAGTGTTGTTGTAGCCCTGTACAATGACCAGTAACACGGTGACCCAGGTAGGTCAAGTGACCTTGAGCCAATGCGATGGAGATCCACCAGTTTAATTGATGAGGAACATGATAGGAGTCAGGATCTCCAAAGATGTAGGGGTGATAAATCTCCAGCAACCAGAGATCAACCATCGCAGATAAGTAGGACCCCATGGACATGTGGAGATCAGGACCTAACAGAATTGGCGTCCCTGTTGGGGGCTCGAGGATAGCAGAAGACTTGAGTCAGACAACATGGGTGAGGTACAGAGAGATCTGTGGCTGGGTAGTTAGCAGAATGAAGAATTCAGGAAATTCAAAGGACTTGGATTGCTTTGATTGGAGGGGTACCTCCAGAATTACGTGTTGGGCAAGTGGCTGCAATATGAGGAGCTTGTCGGTCCTCCTGGCTGTGAAGAGAACAGCACAGGGAACATCCAGTAGAATTTCACCCAAGTGAAGCTGTCGCGCAGGAAGCAGAGGAAAGTCACAGTGATCAGGTCTCTGGCACTGAGTCTGGCTCTTTGACTCGGAAGTGAATGGGGGGAGAAGAAGCAAGTTGTGGTGATATGGGTTTTGTTAGTTAGGGAAACATAAAGGAGGTTCTGTGCATGAGAACAAGATTCCCAGATGGTATGTTGTTTCCCAGGTGCCAGGGCCCAGGATATCTCCGATCAAGTCTTCTGCATTCTTAAGTGGGAGGGTGAGCAACCAGAGGCTATGGCCTATGGAGGTACCAATGACATTGGTAGGGAGAGTGATTAGGTTCTACAAAGTGAGTTCAGAGAGTTAGGTGCTACGTTAAGGGCAGGACTCCAGGATTGTGATCTCAGGATTGCTACCCATGCCACATGCTAGCAAGGCCAGAAATAGGAAGATCATATAGGTAAACATGTGGCTAAGGAGTTGGTTTGGGAGGGAGGATGTCAGATTTTTGGATCACTGGGCTCTCTTCCAGGGAAGGTGGGATCTGTACAGAAGAAACAGTTTGCACTTGCACTGGAGGGGGACTAATATCCGAGTGGGAGGGTTTACTGGTGTTGCATGGGGGTGGGTTTAAACTAGAGTTGTCGGAGAATGAGATCCAGAGGGCCAGAACAGTTAATGGAGAGGTTGTGGAGACAGATGTTGTTAAAACCTCAGACAAAGTCAGGAGTCAAAAGGTTGAGTGTGGTGTGCCTAATGTCCTGAGCCGTGTATATTTCAATGGAAGAAGTATCAGAGGTATGGCAGTTGAGCTCAGGGCATGGATCAACACATGGAATTATGATATTGTAGCCATTAGTGAGACGTGGCTGCAGGAGGGACAGGACTGGAAGCTCAACATTCTGGGGTTCCATTGTTATAGATGTGACAGATATGGAGGGATTGGGGGGGGCGGTGTTACAAGTCAGGGAAAATGTCACGGCATTGCTCAGTCAGGAGAGACTGGAGAACTTGTCTAGTGAGTCATTATGAATGTAACTGAGGAACAAGAAAAGTATGACCATATTGCAGACCACACAGGAGTGCACAGGATTTAGAGGAACAAATTTGTAGAGAGATCGCAGACTATTACAAGAAACATAAGGTTGTTGTAACAAGTAATTTTAACTTTTCACATATTGACTGGGACTCCCATACTGTGAAAGAACTAGATGAGAAAGAGTTTGTCAAATGTGTTCAGGAAAGTTTCCTTAATTAGTACATGGAAGTTCCGAAAGAGAGTGTGCGATATTTGGTCTGCTATTAGGGAATTAGACAGGGCAGGTAACAAACGTTTGTGTAGGGCAACACTTTGCATCTGATGATCAAAATGTCATTGGTTTCAAAGTAAATATGGAAAAAGATAGGTATGGTCTGCCAGTTGAGATTCTAAATTAATGAAAGGCCAATTGTGATGGCGTCAGTAAGAATCTGGCAAGTGTGGACTAGGACAGGCTGTTCTCCAGTAAAAGTGTACTTGGTCAGTGGGAGGCCTTCAAAAGTGAAACTTTGAGAGTAAGAAGCTTATATGTGCCTGTTGCAATAAAAGTTAAAGATAACAGGTGCCTTGCTTAAGAAAAAAAAAGGTGCATTGCAGGTATGAACAATGAGGTGCTTCTGGAGTACAAGAAATGCAAGAGATCATTTAAGAAAGAAATCAGGAGGGCTAAAAGAAGGCATGAGGCTGCCCGAGCAGACAAGGCATGAGATTCTACAGGTACGTTAAGAGCAAAAGGATTGCAAGGGACAAAATTGATTCTCTGGAAGATCAAATGGTAATCCATGCATGGACCAAATGAGATGGGGGAGATCTTAAATGCATTTTTTGCATCTGTATTTACTCAGGAGATGGACATCGTCTATGGAAGTGAGGCTTCTGTGCCCAAGGTCAGATCAGATAAAGTCAGCAAGGTAATAGACCCAACCCTATACAGATTACAGAGGCGGAGGTGTTTGCTGCCTTGAGCCAAATTAGGGTTGATAAATCCCCAGGGCCTGACAAAGTGTTCACTCGGACCCTATGGGAGGCAAATGCATTAATTGAAGGGGCCATAGCAGAGCTATTTAACTCATCCTTAGTGATGGGTGAGGTACTGGAGGATAGCTATTGTTGTTTCACTGTTTAAGAAAGGCTCTATAAATAAACTAGGAAAGTACAGGCCAGTTAGCCTGACATCAGTAGTAGGAAAGTTATTGAAAGGTATTCTGAGGCACTGGATATAGTATGAGTATTCGGATAGATATGGACTGATTAAGGATAGTCAACATGGTTTCGTGTATAGTAGGCAGTGTCTAACCAAACTTATAGCAAGCAGGTTTACTTGTATAGCACTTTCCAAACACAAGGCAGTTCAAAGTGCTTTATATAGAACAAGATTTAAAAATCAAACACACTTAAAAATTGCTGGTGAACGCAACAGGCCAGGCATCATCTATAGGAAGAGGTAAACATTAGATTTCAGACAATATTAAAATAAGAGAAGAAAATCACACAAAAAATCGCTATGATAAATAGAAGTTACATTGCAGGAGATTCTAATTAAAAGCTACAGCGAAAAGAAAAGCTTTAAGCCTCAATTTAAAAGAGCTTCAAGTTGGGGCAGACTTTGGATCCTCAGATATGTAGAGCATAGTAACGAAAAGCTGCTTCGCTGTGTTTAGTTTTGACCCTGGGGAAGGTAAGCAGACCTGCCCCAGATGACCTGAGAGCTCAAGAAGGTTCATAATGCACCAAGAGATCGGAGACAATTCAGTGCTTTGTAAACAGTAGTAATATTTTAAGGTCAATCCTCTGATAGACAGGAAGCCAGTGTAGAGAGCTGAGAACTGGAGTGATGTGTTCTCACTAAGGATTCTAGGCGCAGCGTTCTGAATGAGCTGCAGCTGCTTGGATGAGTTTTTCTAGATCTTGTTGAGACAGAAGCCCTTTAACTCTCGCTCTATTTTTCAGATGGTAGTAGGCTGACTTTATAATTGTCTTAATATGACAGTTAAAATTTAACCCCGAGTCCATAAAAATACCAAGGTATCTGGATTGGTTTGTGGTCTGTAAGGCCAGGGACTGTGAGTGAGCACTGACTTTTAATCATTCTTTTTTGGCACCAAAAACAACTATTTCAGTTTTCTCTTTGATTACTACTACTACGTCGACTCAGGCCTGGGGTCCAGCGTTGGGCACGATAACAAACTTTCCACTTCTCCCTCTCCCTCATCAGTGTGTTCAGTTCATCTACATTAGCCACGCCGCTGTCTTCTAGGAGCATGTTGACCATAGTCTTGGGAGGGCCCCCAGGGTTCATCCCCCCGTGCTTGGGCTCCCATATGATGACTAGGCTGACAGGTAGCTCGGGGTGGTGTAGACAGTGCCCCACTAGTTGCAGACTTATTACCTCGGTTTTAGTGGTGAGCATCGGTAGGTCATCATAGAGCTCGATGTTCATCATGTGCTGCTGCCAACTCACATCAAGAGTCATCCGGAGCATTCGTGTATAGCAACCATATAGAGACTTTTACATAGTCTTGGTGAGTGTCCATGTCTCGCATCCGTACGTGAGAATGGACTCTATGACTGCCATGAAGATCCTCTTTTTAAGCCCTCTGGTCAGGTTCAACTTCCAGATTTCCTTCATCTCGCTCACAGCCCTCTGCGCCAGCGTCTTCCGTTTCTTTATGTCCTTCTCCGAACTCATCATTCTTAACCTGAGGTACTTTCTTAATGGTATCATTCTTTACGGTCTTGAGAGTACCTTCATCGCAGTTAAATGCCATGTACTCTGTCTTTTTAGCATTTAGGTGAAGTCCAACTTTATTGCACTCAATTTCCACTTATGTCAGTAGCTGCTGTGCTTCCTCCATCTGGTCAGAGAGCAGGACTATGTCATCTGCAAAATCAAGATCTGTGAGCGTAACTGGTCTGACCCTTTTGGTTCGTCCTGGTTTTATGGTAAAACCAAGCTTGTCATGATCTTTGGTAGCTTGACGTAGAGCATTATCAAGGATGATTGTAAAGATGTAGGGTGCCAGAGTGTCTCCTTGCAGCACACCAGCTAGGAGCTCGAACACTGCTGTTTCTCCGTCTGGTGATACAGCTTTCGCCATGGTTTTGGTATAGCTGGACTGTTTAACTGGAGGAAATTTTGGCTCATCCAATCAGTGATTTATTCAATACAGGTTTTTAGTGATTGTATGGGATCATAGTCACTTGTTGACACTGTTATAAAAATCTGACTGTCATCTGCATAATTAAGGTAGGGTATAGAGATTTTCAAGGAAGGTACCAGGAAAGTTGATGAAGACATGGCAGTGGATGTTGTCTACATGCACTTTAGCAAGGCATTTGACAAGTTCCAGCATGGGAGGTTGGTTAAGATGATCCAGTCACTCAGCATTCAAGATGAGATAGTAAATTGGATTGAACATTGGCTTTGTGGGAGAACTTAGAGAGTGATAGTATTTGGCTGCCTCCCTGACAGGAGGCCTGTAGCTAGTGGTGTGCCGCAGGGATCGGTGCTGGGTCTGTTGTTTGTCATCTATATCAATTGTCTGGATGATAATGTGGTAAACTGGTTCAGCAAATTTGCGGATGACAGCAAGATTGGGGGTGTAGTGAATAGAGGGGAAAACTAAGGTTCACCAGATTGATTCCTGGGATGGCAGGACTTTCATATGATGAAAGACTGGATGAACTAGGCTTATACTCAGTGGAATTTAGAAGATTGAGGGGGGATCTCATTGAAACGTATAAAATCCTAAAGGGATTGGAAAGGCTAGATGCAGGAAGATTGTTTCCGATGTTGGGAAAGTCCAGAATGAGGGGTCACAGTTTGAGGATAAAGGTGAAGCCTTTTAGGACCGAGATTAGGAAAAACTTCTTCACACAGAGAGTGGTGAATCTGTGGAATTCTCTGCCACAGGAAACAGTTGAGGCCAGTTCATTGGCTATATTTAAGAGGGAGTTAGATATGGCCCTTGTGGCTAAAGGATCAGGGGGTATGGAGGGAAGGCTGGTGCAGGGTTCTGAGTTGAATGATCAGCCATGATCGTACTGAATGGCGGTGCAGGCTCGAAGGGCCGAATGGCCTACTCCTGCACCTATTTTCTATTTTTCTATGTTTCTATCATGCGTTGCTGTGGGATGTGGAACCAGCTGGAACAATGGGCTGAAAAATAGCAGATGGAATTTAATGCAGACAAGTGTAAAGTTTTGCACAGTGGTAGGAACAACTAGAGTAGGTCTTGCACAATGAATGGTAGGGCACTGAAGAGTGCAGTAGAACAAAGGGATCTGGGAATAAAGGTGCACAATTCATTGAAAGTTGTGTCACAGGTAGCTAGGGTCATAAAGAAAACCTTTGGTACATTGGCCCTTACCTACAGGAAATATGTAAATAAGGTAAATAATTTACAAGGGTGTTGCTGGGACTGAAGGACCTGAAGGAAAGATTGAATAGTTTAGGACTTTATTCCTTGGAACATAAAATATGGAGCGGAGATTTTAGAGGTACACAAAATTACGAGGGGTATAGATAGGGTAAATGCAAGCAGGCTTTTTCCACTGAGGTTGGATGGGACTACAGCTAGAGGTCATGGGTTAAGGGTGACAGGTGAAATGTTTAAGGGGAACATGAGGGGAAGCTTGTTCACTCAGAGAGTCGTGAAACGAGCTGGCAGCCCAAGTGGTGCATGCGATCTCAATGTTCAGTAGAAGTTAGGATAAGTACCTGGATGGTACAGGTATGGAGGGCTATGTCCCCACTGCAGATCAATGGGAGTAGGCAGGTTAAATGGTTCGGTATGGTCTAGATGGGCCAAAAGGCCTGTTTCTGTGCTGTACTTTTCTATGACTCTGTGGTGTGCAGAAGAACCCAACATGTCGAACCTTGAAGTGGCTGGGCTACAGCAGCAAAAGACCCTGAACATACTGTACTCTCAGTGCCCACTTTAGTCAGTACCCCCTATACCTCATAAAGCATCCAATGATTGTATATTATTGTGAGCATGTCTCTATTGCACAGACAGTTGTGAAATTGTCACTAAGCTTATGACAGAATGTGTGTGTGTGTCTATGAATATGTGAGGCATATGTGAGTTCTGGTTGCCCCACTATAGGAAGGATGCTGGGGCTTTGGAGAGGGTGCAGAAGAGGTTTACCAGGATGCTGCCAAGTTTAGAGGGCATGTGCGATCATGAGAGGCTGGATAAACTTGGGTTGTTTTCTCTGGAGTGTCAAAGGCAGGGGAGATCTGACAGAGGTTTAGTCATAGTCATAGTCATAGTTATAGTCATACTTTATTGATCCCGAGGGAAATTGGTTTATAAGGTTATGAGATGAGATTATGGGTTGTTTTCTCTGGAGTGTCAAAGGCAGGGGAGATCTGACAGAGGTTTAGTCAAAGTCATAGTCATAGTCATACTTTATTGATCCCAAGGGAAATTGGTTTATAAGATTATGAGATGAGATTATGGGTTGTTTTCTCTGGAGTGTCAAAGGCAGGGGAGATCTGACAGAGGTTTAGTCATAGTCATACTTTATTGATCCCGAGGGAAATTGGTTTATAAGATTATGAGATGTGTAGGGTAGACAGGGTTATCTATTTCCCAGGACTGAAATGTCTAACACCGGAGGGCATGCACTGAGGGTGACAGGGGATGTGAGGGATGAGGTTTTTACTCAGAGAGTGGTGGATGACTGGAATGCACTGCCTGGTATGGTGGGAGAGGATATATTGGAGGGATATGGGCATTGTGTAGGTATGAGGGAATAGTGTTCAGGTGGTTTTGATTTGCTTTTTAGCTGGTTTGGCACAACATTGTGAGCCTTATTGTCTGTTCTTGTCCTGTACTGTTCTACGTTCTAAATAATGGTTCACCAATCTCTCACTTTCTCAGCTCAGACCTGATCAGCACTGGGATGAGAGGGCAGCTGGGAACACAAGTCCAGTAGGCTTGCTGCCTGGAGAAATGCAAGATCAATGTTCTGCTTTATTTTAGATGTACAGCATCAGTAATTTTTGATATTCAACCTTCAAATGTACAGTCCAGGTGGTTCTAGAACAGATGGAACTTGATACAACGAGGTTTTGTCAATGCAGGACAGAGCATTTTCCTGGTTTTCAAAGCATCATATTTTACAACAAAAAACCTATTTCTGTGTTGTTTGAATGCTTAAATCAATCATGAGTTTACCACTGATTAGTGGCAATATTAGAACCTACACCCCATGGCCACTTTATTAGGTACACATGTACTTATGTTCATTAATGCAATATCTAACCTGCCAATCATGTGACAGAAACTCAGGAAAGCATGCAGACACGGTCAAGAGATCCATTTGAAGTTCAGATCAAACATAAGAATGACTAACTTTGACTGTGGACTGATTGTTGGTGCCAGATGGGGAGGTTTCCGTATCTCAGAAACTGCTGATCTCCTGGGATTGTCAGTCTAGAGTTTATAGAGAACGGTGCAAAAAACAAAAAATAGACTACATCCAGTGGGTAGCAGTCCTGTGAGTGAAAAAACCTTGTTAATGAGAGATGCCAGAGGAGATAGCGTAACTATTACTGTGCCCACTGTAAGATCAGAGTTTGATTCCCACTACAGTCTGTAAGTTTGTATATTCTCCCTCATGACCATGTGAGATTTCCTCCCATATTCAAGAGACCTACGGGTTTGGGTTATTCAGTCGTGGGTGTGCTATATTGCTGCCAGAGCTGCCACCAGTACAATCCTTGCTGATTTAATTCGATGCAAACATTTCACTTTAAGTTTTGATATACCTAAAGTGAAAGAGAAAAATGATAATCAAAACATTCCAAAGCATACTTAAGTAGATCTGAAATATGTTGCATAGATAGCAGGAATCTGAGAAGAGGCCTAACTCTGGGATATTAGGAAATGAGAAAGAGCATAAATCAGCACAGAAACAGAATCTTAGGCTCCGGACCATGATGCCAAATTAATCTATTCACATCTGCCTGCACATGGACTATAGCTGTCCATTCCCTGCCTGTTCATAAGTTTAGCTAAATGCCTCTTCTTCATAGCTATCATATCTGCTTCTACCTCTACCCTGGCAGTGTGTTCAAGGCATCTACCACTCTCTGTGTAAAACAATTTGCCTCACAAATATTTAAACTTTCCTCTTCTCACCTTGAAGCCAAGATCTCCAGTATCTGACATTTCCATGTCGGGAGAAAAACTATGTCTGCCCTAATTATCTATGCCTCTCAATAATTTTACACATTGGGGTGGCAGGGTGGACATAAATCTCTACCAAAGAAGGAGTAAGGCTCTCTTTCCCTCTGCTGGCCTGCAGATCACCATTATGCAAAGTGTAGCACCTGCTTAACCCCCCCATCCCCGGATCAGGGCCATGTCAAGCCATGGGAGAAGGTGGTGGATGGTCGTGTGAGCAGCTGATGCATATCTCAAGTCCTGGTTATGTGACCACAGACAATCTCTGAAGAGTATTCATAATGTCTGGGGTCACCCATCTTGTAAAGACACTGCCCAGAAGAAGACAATGGCAAACTGCTTCTGTAGAAAAATTTGCCAAGAACAATCATGGTCAAATACAATAATTGCCTTTGTCATATGACATAGCACATAACGATGATGAATTTTATAAATATCTGTCAGGCTACTTGTACCATCTCAAAGTAAATTCAAATTCTAACCCTAACTAGCACATTTTTAATGAATGAATGAATTGACCTTATTTCTTATATCCTTCACATACACGAGTAAAAATCTTTATGATATGTTATGTTATGTCTCTGTCTAAATGTGCAATGTGCAATCATAGTAATTTATAATAATTTATAATTAATAGAACAGTCTGTAGCATAGAAATACACTCAAATCAGCGTGAGTTAATCAGTCTGATGGCCTGGTGGAAGAAGCTGTCCCAGTGCCTGTTGGTCCTGGCTTTTATGTTGCGGTACCATTTCCTGGATGTTACCAGCTGGAATAGACTGTGGTTGGGGTGACTCAGGTCCTCAGGAAGTCCAGGATCCAGGTGCCCAAGGCAGGGTCATAGCAGTCTGGGAGGAAGGAATGGAGAAGGGGACTTATTTGAACTTATGTATGCCTATCAATGTGTAGATAAGGTACATCATCTTGGACAAAAACCTCACTCCATCAGGACCATATGCTAGCTGGTTTCCAAGAGCTGTCCCACACTGAAAGAATACACACATAAGTACCTTGACTTGGAGTCATTATTCACTGCAAAAGACTGCTGAGAAGAAGGAGAAGGTAAGAATAGCAAATTCCACTTGTGGGTTTAAGTAAATGATGTTAAATGTAGCTGCAAATGGTGAGTTTTGATCTTGTGTCATTTGGTCACCATTTCCTGGCTTGGGAGATTTGTTCCAGTACACTAGCCACTAATATAATTCTGACATATTTCCAAATAATTTTGGCATATATTCTGACCTCATCCTTTCCTTTATAGGACTATGATAGAAAACACTTGCTTAACTCTCAGGAATGTTGATTGACCATGTCTGTTGCATTTCCCCTTCTGCCTTTCAGAGCAAAGCCATGTACAAAACTCTCAGGAGACGAACAAGGATTCCTTTCTTCCATCAATGGACACACATGCTAATAATTTGGTGGGTCTGCAAATATTATTGCGTTTTCACTTAGTTCAAAGTAAATTTATTATCAAAATACATATACATCACCAAATACTACCCTGAAATTCATTTTCTTGTGGGCATTCACAGTAGAAACACAATAGAATCAATGAAAAACTATGCACAACCAAAGATGGACAACCAACCAATGTGGAAAAGATGACAAGTAGTGCAAATACAAAAAGAAAAGCAAAATAATAATAATGATGATAAATAAATAAATAGGTATGGCAGCGTAGTGGTTAGCATGATGCTATTACAGCTTGGGGCATCGCAGTTCAGGTTTAATTCTGGCGCTGGCTGAAAGGGGCTTGTACGTTCTCCCTGTGAACCACGTGGTTTTCCTGCCTGTGCTCCAGTTTCTTCCCACAGTTCAGCAACGTACCAGTTAATGTATGAAAAGTAAATCACGTCTGACAAATTTACTGAAGTTCACTGAGGATGTAACAAGCAGATATCACAACTCTGCAACCAGATACAGACAGGCTGGTTGAATGGGTGAATACTTGGCAAATGGAGTTCAGTGTGGGAAAGTGTGAGGTTATGCTCTTCAGAAAGACAAATCCAAAAGCAGTGGAGAGGCATTGAAGGTGGATGAAGTGCAGAGAGGTTTCAGTGTACTCATGCACAATTTGCAGAAATGAGCAGATAGTTGCACCATATGAATAGGAAGATAAATGGCATACTGACCTCGATTCCAAGAAGGTTGGAGTTTAGAAATGAAGCAGTGTTGTTGAAATTGCATATAGTGCTAGTGAGGCCACACCTGGAGCTCTGTACATAATTCTAGTCCCCTTATTTATTAAAAGGATATACTGACATTGAAGGTGGTCCAAAAATGACTCATCGGGCCATTTTCTAGGATGAGAGTGACTAAAGAAATTAGATCTACATTTCTTGGAATTTAGAAGAATCTATACAATCCTTAGGATAGATGTGGAGATGAATTCTTTAATGAGAGAATCTCAGACAAGGAAACATGGTTACAAGATTACGGAGCAGTCATTTAAAACTAACATGTAGAGGAACAAATTAAATGCATGAAATTCTCTACCCAAGAAGGTTGTGAAGGCTAAACCACTAGAGATCAAGTTCAATTAATATAGATTGCGTTTGAGCTGTGATATTTAAAAAGTAGAGTGGGATGGTTTTCCTGAAAGGTCACGGAACTGAGAACTTTGGGTAAGTGGTGCAGAAGAGGAGATGGAGCCTGGGACAGTTCAGCCATGATCTACGGAATGGTGCAGCAGGCTTAAAGATCCAAGTAGCTGGCTCCTGTTCCTACTTTCTTATATTCTTATGTTCCTACGAGGGAAGGTTGTAAGCAATGAGTGAAATATATATTGAACTTGGAGCTTTCCAAATAAATTCATACTCTATCTAGAATTGAATTAAAATTTACATTTAAAGTTGTCTCCTCACTCATAATTTATACACCAGCTAAAATGGTGAAAGTTAACTTCATGATCAAGTCATAGAACACTACAACACAGAAACAGGCCTTTTAGTCAATCTGGTCTGTGCTTGACTATTATTCTGCTTAGTCCCATTGACCTGTGTCCAGACCATAGCCCTCCTATCTACATATATATCTAAATTTCTTTTAAATATTGAAATTAAATCCGCATTTACCCCTCCTGCTGGCAGCTCATTCCACATTTTCACCACCCTTTGAGTAAAAAAGTTTCCTCTCATGCTCCGTTAAACATTTCACCTTTCATCCTTAACCCATGACCTTTAGATGATCACCATCAGTGGCCCAGCTCTCCACAAACAAATTCATAACTGCCATGCTGTCCTATCCACAATACTGCATAGATGCTTTATTGCCAGTGAAGTTCTTTGGGATAATTCGAGATTATGAACACTATTACTTGACTTCAAGTACATCTTTTGGCACAGAGAAAAATTACTTTATGAAGTGTACCTCACCCTATGGTCCAATGTTTCTTGCCTCAGGAAAGCGATGCAGTGCTGTACGATCAATATGAAAAGAGAGTGCGACCTTGCATTGACCTCATTGACAAGCTGAGAGCATTGGGTTTGGAAAAGGATCTGTCTCTTCCAGCCATCGCAGTAATTGGAGATCAAAGCTCTGGAAAAAGCTCCGTCCTTGAGGCACTTTCTGGGATCGGTCTACCCAGAGGCAGTGGTAAGAAAAGTACTCAGTCCCTTTGAACAAATTTAATCGAGGTTTACCAAAGCTATCTACTTAAGGCAGATAAGAATCAGGTTTAATATCACTGTCATATGTCATGAAATTCATTAACCTTGCAGTAGCAATACAATGCAATATGTGATAATATAGTAAAAAAATTAATTACAGTGTGTGTATATATATTAGTTAAATTAAATAAGTGGTGCTAAAACAGAAATAGATAGAAAAGTAATGAGGTGGTGTTCATGGGTTCAATGTTCCTTTGGGAATCGGATGGCAGAGGGGAAGAAGCTGTTCCTGAATCATTGTGTGTGCGCCTTCAGGCTTCTGTACCTCCTTCCTGATGCTGACAATGAGAAGAGAGCTGTCTTGGGTGGTGGGGTCCTCAATGATGGACATCATCTTTTTGACCCCACTCCTTGAAGATGTCTTGGGTACTATAGAGGTCCATGCCCATGACAGGGCTGACTAATTCTACAACTCTTTGCAGCTAGAGGAAAACAATGGCAACCCACATCGGTAAGAACATTTGCCAAGAACGGTCATGGACACGGATAGACCATAATTGCCTGCACCCTGATAATTGACTACTTGTTCATCTCCATAGATGCTGCCTGGCTTGCATTTTGTGTGTGTTACTCCGGTTTTCTAGCATCTGCAAAAGCTCTTGTGGTAAGGATAATGAGAAAGCTGGAACTTAGCCCTCAGTTATAGACTGGTAGATTCTTGTTGGTAATAATGTACTAGAGATGATAAAACAACAGGAATAATCTTGAGACCTAGTAAGCATTTGAGGGTCTGAATAGGTTATGCCTGAAGATTTCTAAAGGGAAATAAGGAAGTCAGTTATTCTTTTCATTTTTGGTTAGTATTAATCCTATTTTAGTAACGAAAATGACAGTCAGTAGCAGACCAAAAGTACTCATCCTCTGACACCCACATCCTGCCCCACCCGAACCTCTGTGAATGCCCGTCTCCTTTCTGATTATTGCAAGCCTGACACTGT
The DNA here is from genome assembly GCF_963921235.1 of Mobula hypostoma. NCBI lineage: Eukaryota > Metazoa > Chordata > Chondrichthyes > Myliobatiformes > Myliobatidae > Mobula > Mobula hypostoma. The sequence goes on from NC_086102.1 coordinate 24,291,369, forward strand.
CATTTCTGTTTATTTGGTAGGTATTGTGACTAGATGTCCTTTGGAACTGAAGCTGAAGCATACCGAGGTGCAGAATACATGGACGGCCAAAATCAGTTACAACAACTACAGCAAAGAACTGTCGGGCCCATCTGAAGTGGGCAAAGAAATTCTAAAAGGTCGGTTGAAATTGTGTAACTGCTGGATCACAGCTATGACATGCCTTGTCTATTCCACGTTGTTTGATTATAATCATATACAGTATAATTATAATTATGTACAGTAATTCTGAGTTTTGTAACATGGGAACTGATACTTCAAGCCCAACTCATGTTCTCATAATTTTTTTCCTCTTGATCTCCTTAACTCTTGCCCATGGGCTGTTTGTCCCATTCCCATCAGGGAGAAGGCTATACAGCATCCACACCAGAGCCACTAGACTCAGAAATATTTACTTTCCCCAAGCTATCAGGCTGATCAACAGCTCCACCACTGACCCACACCCCATCATCACTAACCCTACTTCAGTTACTCCTTTCCTCAGCCCCTCAGCACCCTTCATTCCCCATGGACAGTGTATAACAGTTACTTGTGCTTTGTAGTTTTTAGGATTGCATTTATGTTTATATTTATTGTGTTCTTATACTCAACACAGTCCTCCGTGCATTTCCAAATAAAGTCCATGACAGCTGAGGCATACTCATCGAGGTTAGCTGCCAAGTCCTTGAATACTAACCGGTCCTCCGATTCAAAGCAGTCACGGAGGCCCTCATCCGTTTCCTCCGTCCAACGCGACACTACTTTTGACACCGTGACCTCCCACTTCAGTTTCTGTTTGTAAGCCAGGAGGAGGAGTATGGCCTGATAATCCGATTTTCCAAAGTGAGGTCGTGGGACAGAACGGTAGGCATCCTTGACTGCTGTGTAGCAGTGGTCAAGTATATTCGGGCCTCTAGTGGGGCAGGAGACATGTTGGTATAACTTTAGCAGCTCCTTTCTGAGGTTGGCCTGGTTAAAGTCCCTGGCTGTAATGAGCAAAGCCTCCGGATACCTGGTCTCAAGTTCACTGATGTTGGCATACAGTACGTTCAGAGCACACTCCACGTCCGCCTGGGGGGGAATGTGGACCGCTGTCAGTATGACCAAGGTGAATTTCCATGGTAGATAGTAGGGACGACACTTCACCAACAGGTATTCCAGGTCCGGGCTGCAGGAGCTTGTCAGTGCCACCGTGTCCGAGCACCACGCAGTGTTGATCAGTAGGCAGACACCACCTCCCCTCGTCTTGCCCGAAGACGCTGTGCAGTCCATCCGATGGATCGAAAATCCCTCCGGTCGGATGGCACAGTCGGGGGTTGCAGGGGAGAGCCAGATCTCGGTGAAACAGAATACACAGCAGTTCTGCATCTCCCTGCAGTAGGTGAGTCTCCCTTTAAGATCATCCACCTTGTTCTCTATGGCTTGGACATTAACTAGTAGAATGAGGGCATAGGGACCGTGAATCCCCTCATCTCCAATCTGACCAGCAGCCCAGCTCTTTTCCCACACTTCCTCAGTAAATATTGCATCTTTCCAGGTTTCCATCGATACAGTGTGTTGTTGTCAGCTGTTTGATGTTGGTGGACGCGTCCTGTGGGGATTGATCGATCGGCGGGTCATGTCGTCTGGCGCTCCGGGTCGGGCCGAGTGACGGGGAAGGCTCTGCTGCCACTTACAGCTGCCGGGGGCCCGGGCTGTTGATTGGGTCGGGCCCTGAAGCCGACACTTAATCCCGGAGGGCCGGGCTGCTGGCTGAAACAAGTCCGTAAGCCAAGTCACAGTTGCAGAGGCCTCTGCTCCAGCCGAGCCTCGGGCTCGATTTCTGAGGTCAGCGGTGGAGGCCGCACTTCCGGCAACTGTGCATGGCCACCAATGGGGCTTTACGGTGGTCGCTCCGGGGAAGTGTCTGGGGCACCTTAAGGTCTCCGCCGTCACTTCAGCGTGGTCGTCTGCTCTGGAGAGGTGCTGGTCGAAATGGGCCGTGTCTCCAAGCTCTCTGGCACGGTAGCAGGCCACGGGTCTCCGGGAACGTGGTGGGCCTCGGACCAGGCCTCGCTGGTCGGGTCCAGGTGCGGTCCGGAGTTTAAGAAGCAGTTCTGGCACGGTGGTCTCCAGCTGGGTCAGTAGCTTCGCCAGGGTGTTGTTGATCTTGCTAGATGTAGTAGATTGGAGGTTTAGTAGGCACACGGGTGAAAAACAAATGGAGGCCTATGTGGGAGGGAAGGGTTAGGTTGATCTTGGAGTGGGTTAAAAGATTGGCACAACATTGTGGCCCAAAGGGTCGGTACGGTGCAGAACTGTTCTATGTTCTATGCAATAAAGTAAATGTAAACTGGTAACTGATGGTCAGCATGGACTTATAGAACATTATGAGAACAGTACAGCACACAAACAAAGCATTCCACCCGCGATGTTGTGCCAAACAGTTGAAGTTAATGACGCTAAATCCCTTCTGTTGACACCTGGCCCATATTTCAACATTCTCAACATATTCACTTGCTTATCTAAGACCATCTTAAACACCTTTATCTTGTTTGCCTGAACCATCATCCCAGGCACTGCATTCTGGGAACCCTGCACTCTCTGTGTAAAATAAAATACTTGACCCACCCATCTCCTTTCAACTTACCCCCTCTCATCTTAAAAGCCTATCCTCTGGTATGAAACTTTCTGATCCTGAGATAAAGATACTAGTTGTTCATTTTTGCCTCTTGTAATTTTATAAACTTACATTAGGGCTCCCTGCAGCCTCTGCCATTCCAGAGAAAACAACCCTGAGTTATCCAACCTTGATTTTGTGGGCCAAAGGGCCTTTTCCCTGGTGTATGATAGCATGTTGCTTTAAAGGTCAGACCTGGGCTTTCCCTTCCCCGAATAAATGCGGCTGAACCACCCTCCTGATTCCCGATTTACTTAATTGTCTCCTTTTGAACTCCACAGCTGTCTCAGCAGGATTTGAATTCAGGCCTTCACGTTCTTTACGCAAACACGAGGAATTCTGCAGATGCTGGAAATTTAAGCAACACACATCAAAGTTGCTGGTGAACGCAGCAGGCCAGGCAGCATCTCTAGGAAGAGGTACAGTTGACGTTTCAGGCCGAGACCCTTCATCAGAACTAACTGAAGGAAGAGCTAGTAAGAGATTTGAAAGTGGGAGGGGGAGGGGGAGGGGGAGATCCAAAATGATAGGAGAAGACAGGAGGGGGAGGGATGGAGACAAGAGCTGGACTGGTGATTGGCAAAAGGGATATGAGGGGATCATGGGACAGGAGGCCCAGGGAGAAAGAAAAGGGGGAGGGGGGGAGAAACCCAGAGGATGGGCAAGGGGTATAGTGAGAGGGACAGATGGAGAAAAAGGAGAGAGAGAAAAAGAATGTGTGTATATAAATAAATAACGGATGGGGTACGAGGGGGAGGTGGGGCATTAGCGGAAGTTTGAGAAGTCAATGTTCATGCCACACATTTTAATTCCATGTCCCATTCCCATTCTGATATGTCTATCCACGGCCTCCTCCACTGTAAAGATGAAGCCACACTCAGGTTGAAGGAACAACACTTTATATTCCGTCTGGGTAGCCTCCAACCTGATGGCTTAAACATTGACTTCTCAAACGTCCGCTAATGCCCCACCTCCCCCTCGTACTCTATCCGTTATTTATTTATATACACACATCATTTTTCTCTCTCTCTCCTTTTTCTCCCTCTGTCCCTCTCACTATACCCCTTGCCCATCCTCTGGGTTCCCCCCCCCCCGTTTTCTTTCTCCCTGGGCTTCCTGTCCCATGATCATCTCATATCCCTTTTGCCAATCACCTGTCCAGCTCTTGGCTCCATCCCTCCCCCTCCTGTCTTCTCCTATCATTTTCGATCTCCCACACCCCACCTTCAAATCTCTTACTATCTTTTCTTTCATTTAGTCCTGACGAAGGGTCTCGGCCCGAAATGTCGACTGTACCTCTTCCTAGAGATGCTGCCTGGCCTGCTGCGTTCACCAGCAACTTTGATGTGTGTTGCTTCACGTTCTTTACTTGTCTGGTGGGGTTGCCACCAGAGGGATGTGTCTCTTTGCAGAATCCTTGTAGTTGTGCAGTGAATCTGATAATGGGTTTGTTTGGGTCATAGCTCAGGACACCATGGCCGGCGGGAACCTGGGAATCAGCTCCGAGCTCATCAGTCTGGAGGTGGAGTCCGACAACATCCCTGACCTCACGTTAATCGACCTTCCAGGCATCACTAGGGTTGCTGTTGGTAACCAGCCACGGGATATTGGAGACCAAGTAAGGCAGAAACTGGCTGTGCGGTAGGAAATTATTATGTGAGAATGTAATCTCTGGATCCCAGTCAGCTACTTGAACTTTCTATTTACAGCAAATTAAAGGGAGAGTTTATTTCACACCTGAGCATATCTGTTATTCTTTCTTCCCACTCATCCTTGTGTTGTAGGTGAAGCTTGTCCTCACATTTTGTTCCTCTTCTTTCACTCCTACTAGTCATCTCTCTCCATTCCTCTTGTCTGCTTTCTCCACATTTCTCTTGTTCCTCACTTTATGTCTTGCCCCCTTGCTCTTTTCTTCTTTCTCAAATAGACAATACATAAGTTCTCAGAAGGCCAGAAAGCCACTGGGGAAACAGTCAATACAAATATGAAGAAATTCTGCAGATACTGGAAACCCAAAGCCACGCACACCAAATGCTGGAGGAACTCAGCAGGCTGGGCAGCATCTATGGAAAAGAGTAAACAGTCAACATTTTGGGCTGAGTCCCTTCATCAGGACAGGAAAGGGAGGGGAAAAGTCAGAGTAAGAAGGTGGGGAGGGAGGGGAGGAATAAGTACAAGGTGGTAGTTGATAGGTGAATCTGGGTGGGGGGGAAGGGTGAAGTTAAGAGCTGGGAAGTTGATTGGTGGAAGAAATAAAGGGCTGGAGAAAGGACAATCTGATTGGAGAGGACAGAAGGGCATGGAAGAAAGGGAAGGGGGAGGAACACCAGAGAGAGTTGATGGGAGATAAGGTGAGAGAGGGAAACAGGAATGGTGAAGTTGGAGGGGGAATTACGAAAAGTTCTTCAAATTGATCTTTATGCCATCAGGTTGGAGGCTACCCAGACGGAATATAAGGTGTTGCCATCAGGTTGGAGGCTACCTAGGTGGAATATAAGTTATTTCTCCTCCAACCTGAGTGTGGCCTCATTGCGGCAGTAGAGGAGGCCATGGACTGACAGGTTTTAATGGGAATGGGAAGTAGAATTGAAATGGGTGGCCACCAGGAGACGCTGCTTTTTGTGGCAAATGCAGCAAAGGTGCTCGGCAAAGCAATCTCTCAATCTATGTTGGGAATTAATACCCCTTTTGTTAACTGTTCACTTCATCTATCTGCTCTTCGGATATTGATCTTCTATGTCACATGCTCTGCATTTTTCCATCCACTTTTAGGTCCTTTCTAAAGATGTTGCTTACATTTCAACTACACAATTTATTCCAAAATGGCGACATCTTCTCCTTCTGTCCAGAAGTGAGCTGTTAGTGTTTCATTAGGGGTGCCTTCTTCAAACCATTCCAGCTGAACCCAACTGGTCCCAATCTGGACAAGAAACAGATAAAAATTTCCAATATGCCAACTAACATTGAAAGATAATGAATCATATTGTTGAACTTCTTCTCTGCCATGAGCACATTGAGTGTTGCATTTCTGTTTAAAGAGATGGAGAAAAATTGTAAATATTAAATCAATCAATCAATTTGTTGGGTGAATTAAGTTTCCTCATTCTTCGTTTAGATCAAGCAGCTAATTAGTTCCTACATTAAGGAGGATAAGACTATTAACCTTGTTGTCATACCATGTAACGTTGACATAGCGACCACAGAGGCCTTGAAAATGGCCCAGGAAGTTGATCCTACTGGAGAAAGAACACTGGGTAAGAAAAAATCTTCCCACTTTTCGAAAGCTGCCGTATTAATAGTGCACCAAACCTCTGATTAAACATCAAGGGTTTGCAACAGCCATATGTGGTCCCTTACCACATTATCATAGAACTTCATCAAAGAAAATTTGACAGTGAGTCTTACAACGAGATCTCAGGTCATGGAGGTAGGTTCTGTGGATGTCTTAAAGGTGAAGTGAGTGAGGGAGAGATTGTACAAGGAAATGTCTGAGGACAAGAACATACAGTTGAAAGTACAAGGGTCATTGGTGAAGCTAAGGAAGTAGGTTGTGCATGGAAGGGCTAGTATTGCAGACATGCAATAATTTCTCTGATGTTAGTGCTTAGTGTGTGTGAATAAGTTACCATGTTTACTATTATTGTATCCAAAGCATTTCATTTGCTGTAAAGTGATCTAGATGTTCTGAAAAGAGCATGAAAATTGCTGGATAATTTTTTCCCCTGGAATTAAAACAGAAAATGGTTAATGTACTCAGCAGGTCAGGTCAGCAAATGTTGCAGGTCAATCTTCTTCCTTCAGAATGGAGAAAAAGTGAGAGAACAAGCATGTTTTAAGGCACAGAAAGGAGGAAAGGATGGGAAAAAAAGGAATCTCTTATGATGACTCAATTCCATTTGACCTATCTGGCCTAGGCCGGCTTCAAGCTGATAATTCTGTGATGACAGAGTAGTTGGTGCTGCTGTCTCACAGCTCCAGGGTCCAAGCATCAGTTCTGTTTGCATGGAATTTGCAGTGGGAAATCTCCCTGTCACATGAAAAACAAGCAGACTCCACACAGACAGCATGCAAGGTTCAGATCTCATGTTCCTCGTACTGTGAGACACAATTGCTTGGGGTACTTACTACTCATTATGCACTGGTACTTAAGGCAGCAGTGAAGGTCCTCCATCTCTGTCAGTCCGTACTGCCACAGACAGATGTAGAAAGATTCCTCATTGCTATTTCCATAACAATTTCGTTTTACCAGTCAGGGTTGTTAGCCCTGAGCTGAACCCCCGACCCTGGAGAACACTCTTAGTCTGGTTTCTACCCTTTGACCTGTTTAGCATGGGTGACCCTATCAAGAGCCAAAGCATAAAGGCCTGACTCCAGCCAACACTGCTCTCTGGGTCATTGAGGCATACAAGGCTCCAAACCCAATGACAAGTTTGTGGTCCTCTTGAGGGAAATTGCTTTGAGTGCTGTTTAGTTAATAGATCATTGTTGATCTTTCCGGAGGGAGATGAATGAGAAACAGAAAGCAACAATATGCTGGTAATGTGAACTTTGCAAGTACCCAGCAGATCAGGTAACATCTGTAGGGAGGGAAACACTGAGTTCATATCATCACAAGGATTTTGCTGGGGCCATCAGCATCCATGGAAATGAACAAACAGTTGACGTTTCAGGCCAAGACCCTTCAGGTCTGGAAAGGAAGTGGAGAGAAGGTCTCGACCTGAAACGTCAACTGTTCATGAATGCTGCCTGACCAGCATTTTGAGTGTGTGCTTTGGATTTCCAGCCTCTGCTGATATTTTGAGCTTTTGTTTTGCTGGTGCTGCTTGTCTTTGGTTATAATGAGAGTGGATAGGCCTGGAATGTAGGAAGCTGGGGGGTAACCTGATGCAGGTATACAAACTGACGAGAGGCATGTGATGGATAAGGTGAGGGGCCAGAGTCATTTTCCCCAGGGCAGGGGAGTCTCAAGCTAGAGGGCCAAGGATTGAGGAAAAGGAAGAAGATTTAGCGGGGACCTGACAAGCAAGCTTTTCACACAGACGGTGCTGTGAGTATGGATCAAGCTGCCAGAGGAGATTACAATTGCAGTGTTTTAAAGATATTTGGGCAGTGCATAGATTGGAAAAGTTTAAATGGACATGGGTTGTTTATAAGCAAATGGGACCAGCTCAGAAAGGCTTCATAGTTGGAAGGAGGAATTGGGCTGCAGGGCCTGTTTCCATGCTGTGACTGATAGATGGATGACTTTGTATCTTGGTAGACTACTTACATGGAATAAATCAATTCAATACGGAGGCCTGAGGGCTGAGTCTCCAGTTTGTATTGGGCTTCACTGGAAGTGTTTAGGAGGTCAAAGACAGTGTTTTCCCCCATTTTCCTCAAGTTCTGATGTAATCTTGTGAACCTGTAACATTCAACTCAACATTTCTCTTTCTGCTTGATAGGCCGTGATATTGTCATCTTTCCCCTTCACCGCAGATGATGTTAGAGGTGCATAGATTGGGTGAATGCACACAGTCCATGGAAAGGGCATCAAAAACTAGAAGGTGCAGGTTTAAGGTAAAAGGGGAAAGGTTCACAGGACACATGACGGGCAATTTCTTTACGCAGAGGGTAGTGTGTATCATTGAATGAACTGCCAGTGAAACTGGTGAAGGTGCTACAGTCACAAGCAAGAGAGAATCTGCAGATGCTGGAAATCCAAAGCAACACAACAAAACGCTTGAGGAATGCAGCAGGTCAGGCAGCATCTATGGAAAAGAGTAAACAGTTGACGTTTCAGGCTGAGGTGCTTTGACAGGACTGGAGAAAAAAAAATTAAGGAATATATTTAAAAGGTGGGAAAGGGGAGAGAGAACTACAAGGTGATAGGTGAAACCTGGAGGGGGAGGGATGAAGTAAGTAGCTGGAAAATTGATTGGTGAAAGAGGTACAGGACTAGAGAAGGGGGAATCTAATAGGAGAGGACAGAAGGCCATGGAAGAAAGAAAAGGGGGAGGAGCACCAGAGGGAGGCGATGGGCAGGCAAGGAGATAAGGTGAGAGAGGGAAAAGGAGATGAGGAATGGTGAAGGATAGGGCAGGGGAGCATTACCGGAAGTTCGAGAAATCATGCCATCAGGTTGGAGGCTACCCACACGGAATATATGGTGTTATTCTTCCAATCTGAGTATGGCTTCATTGCAACAGTAGAGGAGGCCATGGATTGACGTCTCATAATGGGAATGGGAAGTGAAATTAAAATGGATGGCCATTGGGAGCTCCCGCTTGTTTGGAGAACAGAGTGTAGGTGCTCAGCAAAGCGGTCTCCCAATCTACATCAGGTCTCCCTGATATACAGGAGGTCACACTGGGAACACCAGACACGGTATATAACCCCAACAGACTCGCAGGTGAAGTGTTGCCCCACCTGGAAGGACTGTTTGGGACCTTGAATGGTAGTGAGGGAGGAGGAGTAGGGGCAGGTGTAGCACCTGTTCTGCTTGCAAGGATAAGTGCCAGGAGGAAGATCGGTGGCGAGGGATGAATGAACAAGGAAGTCATGGAGTATATATAAGTTAGAGATACATCACTGAACAGGCCTTTCTGGCCCAACGAGTCACATCACTTGGCATCCCACCTATTAACCCTAGCCTAATCACAGAACAATTTACAATGACCAATTATCCTACTAACTGGTCTGTCTTTGGGATGTGGGAGGAAATCCATGCATTCATGGGCAGGATATACAAAATCCATACAGTTGACATCAGCATTGAACTCCAAACTCCGATGCCCTGAGTTGTAAGAGCATTTGCTGGCCACTACGCTACTGTGAGTCTAGCTGATGTGCTGCTTGTTGAACTAACATCCAATCAGAATCCTGAAAAGAATTTGAAGTTGGTCAGAAGTACGTTAAAATCCACATGAAGGTATTCACCCAGAATCAACTCTAAACTAGGATCCACTCAGTGGTGATGGAAGATCCAAGGGTGTGGGATTTGATGTGTAGAAATATAGACATCATTCAGGAATTGGCCTTTCTCTGCCATTCCATGACTCTGCTGCTTGTAACAGAAGTCTTGCTGTTTTTTTATATATGCAGGTATATTGACTAAACCTGACCTGATTGACAAGGGAACAGAAATAAACATCCTTAAACTGGGGAATAACGAGGTTGTTACCTTGAAGAAAGGTTATATGGTTGTCAAATGCTGTGGACAGCAGGATATTAATGACAATTTGACACTGGCTGAGGCTTTAGAGAGCGAGAAAGCTTTTTTCAAGCAAAATAAGTTTTTCAGGTAAGACAAAATGGTTGTTATTGTTCCTTTGTCATTATATTTTCATTGTTATTGTTTCAATAGGGAAGATTACAAATAACATCAAATATTGACTATTAAAGCACATCATGTCTTTGTAGTAGGCAACTGTATGGGTTAAAGAATGACTAACAAATTAATAAGGAAGGATCTCAGCCCAAAACATGAACAGTTTATTAATTTCCACAGATGCTGCCTGACCTGCTGAGTTCCTTCAGCACTTTCTGTAGGTTGCTTTGGATCTGCAGACTTTATGATCTCACCTAAGTGGTCACAGGAATCCAGTTGTGATGTTTTTCTCTTACCTTCTTGTTTTTTCTTAGAACACTCTTGGATGACAAAGCGGCGGCAATACAGTGCGTGGCTGCTAGACTGTTGACAGAACTGGTAATGCACATTCAGGTCAGTGACTCTTTATTTCATCCAGTATACTGAACTTACTGCCTGTTACACTGCTGGCATTTAGGTCTTCCATCTCTGGTGGTGTTCAGGGCTTCCTTCATCATGTCAGTAGCTTCCTCTCAGTGTTCTCTACCGTCAGTCATGCAAGACTCAGGAATTTCATCGCACTCAGATGTAGAAGGGATCTTCATTGCTGTTTCCGTAACAATTTTGTTTTACCAGTCAGGGTTGTTAGCCCTGAACTGAAGCCCCAAACCTGGAGCACTGGTGGACCACTCTTAGTCTGTCCTCTACCCTTTGACCTGTTTGGCATTGGTGACCCTACCAAGAGCCAAAGCATAAAGGCCAGACTCCAGCCAAGATAGCTCTCCGGATTGTTGAGGCATGCAAGCCTCCAAGCCAGGATAAGGTTGTGGTCCTCTTGGAGGTTTTGAATATAAAACTCTGTATTGTACTCACAGTAGCTGTAAAACCCTGAAAAACAGCGCAGCAAGCAGCTCGTTCAGCAAACAGCACAATGTCCTCTAATCTTCTTCTGGTAAGATGGTGGTGTGCTTGGGTGGCCAAACAAAGGTGTTCTTTTTTCTTTTTAAAATGTCTTTCTTACGATTGCAAGACAATGCTGGACTCCAAGAATTTCGGATACCATAGGGCTACCCTATCAGTGAGCTGCTTGTTGGTGGAGGAGCTGGACTTGGTGAAGACTCTGTTGCTGCCTGCTACAGGAAGGATTTGGTGTGCGAAAACAGCGTGCAGAGTAACCATGGGTGGTTGTCTTGGACATTTCTCTTGCAATCACAAAACCCTTTTGGACATTGATAATGTAAGATGCGACATCCAGCCTGTAAATTGTATGGATTGTTTGTAGCGATAACTAGGCCACAATCCATGGGCTTGCCTGCAGGGCATTCAGGAGAGGAGACGCCGGAGGCATAGCATCCATGCTGGGTTGGAGGTTGGTCTCTCCTGTCAGTGCTGCCCTCCAGTGTTAGATCAGTGGAATGACAAGTTGGATTGCATGCATGTTTGCCTGCAGACTGCTGGGAACTGCACCATCAATATGTTGGCTATATATATACATATTTTTATTGTGTGACTGTATGTGTGCTTGCTATCTTGAATGTGCTATGTACCTTGTGCAGTGTATTTTTCCACCTTAGCCCCAGAGGAATGCTGTTTTGTTCAGCTGTATTAATGTACGGTTGTATGATAATTAAACACCAGTTTGATGTGATTTTAATTGATTTGGGTAAATGCAATGTTAGCGTTCCCTTTTACAGGACAGGAATATAAAAACAAGGATGTAATGCTGTGTTCTTATAAGGCAATGGTCAGACCATATTTGGAGTGTTGTGAGCAGTTTTGGGCCCCTTATCTAAGAAAAGATGTGCTGGCATTGGAGAGGGTCCAGAGGAGGTTCATGAGGATGATCCAGGAATGAAAGGATTAACATATGAGGAATGTGTGATGGCTCTGGGCCTATCCTCCTGGAGTTCAGAAGAGTAAGGGGGATCTCAGTGAAATCTATTGAATATTAAAAGGCCTGGACGAAGTAAACGTGGACAAGATGTTTCCAATAGTTGGGGAGCTTACAACCGGAGGGGTACAACCTCAGAATAGAAGGACATCCCTTTAGGACAAGAAGAGGATGAATTTCTTTAGCCAGAGGATAGTGAATCTCTAAAATTCATTGCCAGAGATGAATGTGGAGGCCAAGTCTTTAGGTATATTTAAAGCAGGGTTTGATAGGTTCTTGATTTGTAAAGGCATCAAAGGTTATGGGGTGAAGGCAGGAGAATGGGATAATAAATCAGCCACTTGTTGGGCCGAATAGACTAATTCTATGTCTTATGGGTGGCAAAATGACATGGTGATGGAGCTGCTGCCTCACAGCACCAGAGACCTGGTTCAAACCCGACCTCTGGCACTGTCGGCATGTTCTCCCTGTGATCGTAGGTTTCCCTCCCACATCCCAACACAATGTGGATTAGTAGGTTAACAGGCAGCTGTAAAATGCCCCTAGCTTCATGAATGTTGCCCTGCTGTGTGAGGAACTGAGGCTGAGGCTACTGGCCTGCTCTGGCTGCTCCGTGTTTTGGGTCTATGGACTCACTCTCGTTCTGAATGCTGTTGCTTGCCTTGATGATATGTTTTTCCCTCTCCCCCCTCTCTCTCTCCCCCCCTCTCTTCCCACCCACCCTCTCTCTCCCCCACCTCTCTCCCCCACCTCTCTCCCTCCCCCCTCACACTCCTCCCCCCTCCTCCTATGTTTTATGGTCTTTCTCATAATCTGCCAAAGTAACTTTCCCTTCTTTCCTACTTCCTACACTGAGTAGCCATCCTATCAGTATATCCGTTGTAAGCAGGGGTACAATGGGCAGTACAGACTTGATGGATCGAAGGACCTGGTTTGTGTAGTATGACTTCATGGCTGAACGACTTTGGGTGGCGCGGCATCGTACCTATTAGAGCTGCTGGCCCGCAGCTTCTCGAGCTCAGATTTGATCACAAACTTAGACGTGGTCTGTGTGGAGTTTGCAAGTTCTCCCTTTGATTGTATGGTTTCCACTGGGTTCCCTGGCTTTCATCCACATCCTAATGATGTGTGCATTGGGATATTAATTGGCCAGGTAATGTTGATCAATGGTAGAATATTCAAGAGTTGATGGGAGCGTAATGGGTTTAGTGCAGGGTGGTGAAAATGGGTGCTGGTAGATAGCCTGAAATTGATGGACAGAAGGGTCTGTTTCTGTATTGTATAACCTTATGATTATATTGCTTTTGTCTAATTCTTTCAAAGCAGTAGAATATCCTATTTTCTGCTTCTTCTTGAATGGAGATATTTCCATCTTCCTTACTGGATTTATGGTGAAGATCCTAACTGATGTCCTCTAGTGCAAGTCTCCATCAGACAACCATGGGAGTCTGCTCTTTCATTCAGTGTGGCCTATTGAGTCTCCATTATTATAACGACTTTAATTAGATGTTTTCTCTTTACTGTTTGGAGAAAATTGCTCCAGTGTGATCAAATTATCCTCTTACTCAATGTCTTCAAGACCATGGAGCTGATTATTGATTGCAGGAGGAGGAAACCAGAGACCAGCCCTCATCAGAGGATCAGAGGTGGAGAGAGTCAGCAACTTTAAATTCCTTAGTGTTTTTATTTCAGGGGAACTGTCCTGGGCCCAGCATGGAAGTGTAATTACGAAGAAAGTATGGCATTGCCTCTACTTCCTGAGGAGTTTGCGAACATTCAGCATGACATTGAAAACTTTGATAAATTTCTATAGGTGTGTAGTTGAGAATATATTCACTGGCAGCATCACAGCCTGATATAGAAAAACCAACTCCCCTGAACAGGAAATCTGACAAAAAAGTAGTGGACCAGTCCATCATGGGTAAAGCCCTCCCCAACACTGAGCACATCTATATGAAGTGCTGTCAGACAAAGCCATCTTCATGGACCCTGCCCACCCAGGATAAGGACTCTTCTCACTGTTGCCATCAGGAAGAAGGTACAGGAGCCTCGGGAACAGTTATTGACCCTCAACTATCAGGATAACTTCACTCACTCCATCACTGAACTGTTCCCACAACGTATGGGCCCACTTTCAAGGACTCTTCATCTCGTGTTCTCAACATTTATTGTTGTTTTATTTATTATCATTATTTCCTTCCTTTTGGATTTGCTGTTTGTTGTCTTTCGAACGCTGAAGTTGGTGTGGTCTTACATTTATTCTATTGTGGTTATTATTCCATCATGGATCCAATGAGTATGTTTGCAAGAAAGCAAATCTCAGGGTTGAATAGGTGACATATATAGACTTTGATTATAAATTTACTTTGAACTTTGATAGCTGTATCCTGTCATTGCACATGGGGAGGTTCCTTACAACCATGCAGTCTCTGATATAAATCTTCTGTTGATTGTTCTCTCAGCTTTGGATGAAATATTATTTAGAGTTGGTAGTGATGGAGTGCCTGAGGTGAGGGAGTGCTTAGGGTGAAAGGCATCCCAGGGTAAGAGAGGATCCCACCAAAGGTCAGAGAAGGAACAGGCCTGAGGTGGCAATAACTCAGGATGGGAAAAAGGAACTTCTCAGGGTAAGGACGTGCCCAGGGTGAAGTAAGGCCCAGCATCAAAAGTTTCTCCAATTGTCTCCAGGTGCCAAAGTTCAAAGTACATTTATTATCAAAGTATGTATGCGTTAGACAGACTTGAGAGTCATTTCCTTACAGGCAGCTACAAAACAAAGAAACCCAAAAAAAACATTTAAAAAAGACCATTAAACACCCAAATTGCAGAGAGAGAAAATAATAAATCGTTAAAAAAAGCTAGCAAATAGCATTCAGAATAGAAGTGAGTCCATAGACATGGTACCTGGAGCAGATATGAAAGGACTGCACTTTACATTGAATTGTATAATTTATCATGGGTGCCATGGTAGCATAGTGGTTAGTGTGACATTATTACAGCTCAGGGCATCGGAATTCAGAGTTCAATCCCAGCATCCTCTGTAAGGAATCTCTGTATGTCTTCCCCGTGGAATGCATGTGTTTCCCCCGGGTGCTCCAGTTTCTTCCCACAGACCAAAGACGTACCGGGTAGGTTAACTGGTCATTGTAAATTGTCTTGTGATTAGGTTAGGGTTAAATCGGGGTTGTTGGAGGTTGCTAAGCAGTGAGGCTTGATGGGTTGGAAGGATCTATTCTGCTCTGTATTTCTAAACCAGTGGATCCCAACTTTATTTTAAACCACAGACCAATATCATTAAGCAAGAGGTCTGTGGATCCAAGGTTAGGAAACCCTGCGCTAAATAAATAAAAATTTATCTCCGAAAAAAGGTGAAATCAATGCTACCCAGGAGACGAAAATAGGTTTTAGGAGCAATTTTTCAGTTAAAGGGGTGACAGTGGGGGGTAAACTCTGCCTGCTCAGGACGGTTTTGTAGCGTATAATAACATGTTCTCAACTTCTCTCCACAATGAAGAAAACTTTACCAACAATTCAGAATGAAATTCAGTGCAAAATTGCCGATACCAATAAAGAATTGGAGAGGCTTGGACAGAGAGTGCCTGTGGATGACGAGGAAAAGACGAACTTTCTCCTTGATGTAAGTACAATTGTAATGGCCTGGTTCATATTTTTTCCTGTTATGCTGTATGTATTTCGTTTTGTGCTGTTCTGTGCGAGCTGCTTGTTTTCAGCTTATGTTTGGGTGACTGTCGAAGATAAGAGCTCAGGAGAAATGTGTGCCATCCAATTAGGATGGTCAGATAAAGGGGAGGTTTCTCTGGTGAGGGACACTAAGGATGGGCTTGATGCTTTTGTTGGAGAGGAGATGAAGAGAGAAGACGCTGGGGAGAACCGGTCGTAGCACACAGTCTGGTGGGAGACCCGTACGTTCGAGATGGATTGCGAGTGACATTCGGAAGGTGGTGTGTGCTTTCACATGGACCGAGGGCCCAACGTGTGAGCGACAGAGAAGTTCAAGATGAGCTCCAACTTGTGTACATTTCACTGTTTAATTAGAACGGGCCCTTTTCTTTTTGTTATTCTTTACTACTCCTTTAGTTACGATAAATATAATTCCTTTAATCGTATGCAGTGCACTGTCTGTTGTTTCGTGGCATTAATTTGTAACGGAGTAGCAGATGACACAGCATCCACACAAACCGGGGTTTGGGGTGGGATCGAGTGTGCCTCAATCTGACGAGTATAGCAGGGCCAGAGATTGTCTTCCCTTGACTTGCGCAGCCAAGGAAACCGGGGTGTTTCACAATAGACAACTCACTCAGGGATCTTCTCCAAAAAAACGTTTAGCTTTGTGACAAAAATGTTTGAGCCATTTTGATTTGATAGGAGTCAGGCTGACAGGAGAGCTAGGGAACAGAAGGCAATCGTTCAGAACTTCTCTCAAAACTCAGCCTGTCGGCTCACAGTGAGCTCATTTATAATTTAATTTGTGATAAATTATTTTTGTCCCTAATGGACTAAGAGGCACTATACCAACAATATAATCTACACTGCATGTTTTTCTTTTAGCATTGGGAAGAAGATAGTGGTGATGTCAGATATTGTTCAGTAATGAAATGAAGCAGAAGGTGCTGGAAAATTTCAGCTGGTCAGGTAGCATCAGTGGATGAAGATACTTTTAATATATTTGGCCAAAGGGCCTTTTTCAGAGAACAAATATAGCTCTTTGTCTGCTTCCATAGATGCTGCCTGATCTGCTGAGTGTTATCAGCGTTTTCTGTTATAATTTCAGATTTTCACCATCCGTAGTGCTTTGATTTTCAGTTGTGCCCACTTCCAAGCATCACACTCCATAACCTCCTGAGAGAGGTTGCTGAAGAGATAATGAATGCATTGGTCATGATCTTTCAAGAATCACTTGATTCTGGCATGGTCCCAGAGGACTGGAAGATTGCAAATGTCACTCCACTCTTTAAGAAGGGAGGAAGGCAAAAGAAAGGAAATTATAGGCCAGTTAGCCTAACCTCAGTGATTGGGAAAGTGTTGGAGTCTCTTACTAAGGATGAGGTTTTGGGGTATTTCAAGACTAATGAGAAAGTAAGTCAAAGTGAGGATGGTTTATGTGAAGGGAAATCTTGCATGACAAATCTGTTCAAGTCCTTTGAGGAAGTAACAAGCAGGGTGGACAAATGAGAGGCAATGGATGTCATTTACTTGGATTTTCAGAAGGTATTTGATAAGGTGCCAAACATGAGGCTGCTGAACAAGATAAAATCCTATGGCGTTACAGGAAAGGTACTGGCATGGATAGCAGAATGGCTGCCAGCCATAAGGCAGTGAGTGGGAATAAAGGGGGCCTTTTCTGGTTGGCTGCCGGTGACTAGTGGTGTTCCCCAGGGGTCAGTGTTGGGACCGCTACTTTTCACTTTGTTTGAAAATGATTTGGATAATGGGATTGATGGCTTTGTGGCAAAATTTGCAGATGATACGAAAATAGGTGGAGGGGTAGGTAGTGCTGAGGAAGCAATGTGATTGCAGAAGGACTTAGACAAATGGGAAGAATGGGCAAAAAAGTGGCAGATGGAATAGAGTGTTGGGAAATGTATGACAATGCATTCTGGTAAAAGGAACAATACTGCAGACTATTTCTAAATTGGGAAAAGGTTCAAAGATCAAAGGTGCAGAGGGGCTTAGGACTCCTTGTGCAAGACTCCCAGAAGGTTAATTTACAGGTTGAGTCTGTGGTAAAGAAGGCAAATGCAGTGTTGGCATTTATTTCAAGGGGAATGGAATATAAAAGCAAGGAGATAAGAAACTAGTCAGGCCGCACTTAGAGTATTGTTAACAGTTTTGGGCACCATACCTCAGAAAGGATGTGTTGTCATTGGAGAGAGTGCAGAGGAGGTTCACAAGGATGATTCCAGGAATGAAGGGGTTAACATATGAGGAGTGTTTGGCAGTTTTGGGCCTGTACTCACTGGAATTTAGAAGAATGTGGGGGAATCTCATTGAAACTTACCGAATGTTGAAAGGACTCGATAGGGTGGACGTAGAGAGGATATTTCCTTTGGTGGGGGTATCCAGACTGGAGGTCATAGCCTCAAAATTGAGGGGCGACCCTTTAGAACAGAGTTAAGGAGAAATTATTTTAGCCAGAGAGTAGTGAATCTGTGGAATGCTCTGCCACAGACTGCGGTGGAGGCTAAGTCCAACGGGTATATTTAAGGCAGAAGTTGATAGTTTCCTGATCGGTCAGGGCATCAAAGGATATGGCGAGAAGACTGGTGTATGGGGTTGAGTGGGATCCGAGATCAGCCATGATGGATGTAATGATGGAACAAACTCAATGGGCTGAGTGGCCTGATTCTGCTCCTATGTCTTATGGTCTTGTAGTACAAAGTCAGAGTATGTGGACATGATGTGCCAGATGTGACTACAAATGAAAGACCTCAGTCACGTGGAATAACTGGTGAAAGTGGGGTTGTTTTCTATGAAGCAGGGAACGTATGTAAGTAGAAATTGGAGTAGAGGTTTTCCAAAGCACCAGTGGTTATATTTGAGTAAATAGAGTGAAACGTGTTATCCAGGGGCACAATGACTGGCTGAAGAGGAAGAGGCAGTAGAAAGAAATACTTCTATATAGGGGCATTGTTGTAACTGGAATTCAGTACCAAGAATAGTAGGCTCCATTTCCAAAGGGAGAGAGGATTCAAAGGAGCTTTAGAGGAAGGCTGGGAGGATTAGGACTATTTGGATGGATTCACCAATGGACCAATACAAAATGGTTAAGTGGTGTTTTCAGTGCTATAGCGTGCCATGATTTAATCCAAGTGGCAAAATGCAATAGACAGCATTGACAGAGAGGAATAAGCAGTCAACATTTCAGGCCGAGACTTTTCATCAGAGGTACCTGTGATATTCTCTTCCACTGAAGTTCAGGGTAACCTTTTCTTACTGCTCCCCTCTGTGATCTCCACTAACTTCTCGAGGGGAGTTCAGTGAGATCCTCTCTCACTGCTGCCCCATCTATGATCTCTACTGTCTTCTCTCCAGGAGCTCATTGAGACCCTCTCTCACTGCTTTCCTCTGTGATATGTATTATCTCCTCTTTGATTAGAATTCATTGAGACCTTATCACTGCTCCCCCTTTGTGATCTCCACTGCTCTCTGAATTATTTATTCATTTCCACAAATGCTGCCTGACCTCCTGAGTTCCTCCAGCACTGTATGTGTTTGTGTGTGTGTGTATGTGTGTGTGTGTGTGTGTTTGTTTGTTACGGTGGATTTCCAGCATCTGTAAGATCTCGTGTTTGCGGCATAACCCAATGTTTAGTATAATAAAAACTTGCAGTGGAGAAGTCTTTTAACAGGGCCATATTTGAAACTATCTCATTGACACCAGCTTTTTATCCCACAAATGCAATCTATCTATCTATACACTACTAAAATTCTCATGCTCTGTCTGTCTGTTTGTCTGTTTGTGACCTCCAATTAACACAAACAGTGCATTACAGCGGCACTTTTTTTGGCAAAGTTGAATTAAAATGCGCTAACTTACAGAATGCAGGCAAAGTTCAGTGTTATATATTCGTATAAAATTGCTCATTCGCAAAAATCAACAGGCTCCGTTTTAACCCGAGAGCCGATCCGCCATCATGGAAATTGGGACGCAACAGCCCAACGCATGTGCACGGCCAGTCTCAGCAGTGACACCCACCAGAGCAAAAGGGTGCGGCAGCTCTATTTCAAAGGGTCACATTCTGCAAATCACCATCAGCATGTGCAGGATTGGGACAGATCTAACTGCCACCCATCAATAAGGGATAATTAATTTTACTTCGAGACACTCATAAAACCCTTTGCTCCAGTCAAAGGACAGCAGTGACTTTATCACATCCATTTAAGAGAGCGCCAACCACATTATCAAGAATAATCAGCATCCTTTGGTGTTACTGCTTCGTATCTTCTATCCAGCATTAGGGTAAATAAAAATGGTCAGCCTAATTATGCCGCGTGGAAAGGGAAGGGGGAATTTATGGTCAAGAGATGATGCCAAACATCGCCGGGAAACGGCAAGGAGAGGGAGAGAACAAGAATCAGATGAGGCCAGGGCCGCACGAATCCAGGATCAAAGATTCAGGACAAAAAAAGATGAGAGAAGAAGAGTCAGAGGAGGAGAGGCATGCACATCTCCAGGATCAGAGACAAACAGCAAACAGCAGAAGAGATGAGACGGGGGATGAAAGGGCTGCACGTCTCCAGAATGACAACAAGAGGCACAATGGTGGCAGATAAACCAAAAATGATGCCATCAAAAGTGTCCTTCCTTAAACGAGGAGGAGCTATGTTTGCTTTGCTACGCGTCGTTCTTCTTTAATAAACTGTGGTTTTCTACTTCAGTTTCCAAAGCAAAGCGATATTAATAGCATTCAGGAAAATTTAATTTTTATTCTGGTCACATCAGACTGCACTACCCTTCTCTCAAAGGGTGCCCCAACAGGTCACCCCGTTGTCTACTTATAACTAAATGTGTATTCTCAAAGCCTAACTGAAGACAGGCCTGGTAACACACTCATTATGTTAGCATTACCCTCACCTGTAATCCCACCTCTGGTTAGTAGGTGTCACCAAATCACTCCACTTCTGTTTTGTATATCGGCCCGCTCTCTATCATTTGGACCAGATGAAGGGTCTCTACACTCCATTTCACTAAAGTCAAGTCACTTTTATTGTCATTTCAACCATAACTGCTGGTACAGTACACAGTAAAAACGAAACAGTGTTCCTCCAGGACCATGGTGCTACATGAAACAACACAAAACTGCACTGGACTACTTGAAACAACACAAAACTACATTAGATTTCAGACCTACAGGGGACTACATAAAGTGCCCAAATCAGTGCAAGACAGTACAAGACAGTACAATAATTAATAAACAAGACAATAGGCACAGAAAAGGACAAATTACAATAATAAATGATGTAAATGTAAACAATGTTTCAGCAGGAATTGAGAAAGAAATGAGCAAAAATTGCAAAAGGAGTGGAGTGGTGTTCAGTTGAGTGTGAGTGTGTGAGAGTGTGTGCCATAGTTGCTACCAACCCAGAGTTCCTCCAATGCTTTGTGTGTGGCTGCAGATTCCAGCATCTCTCTTGTGTCGTCAGGTGCTGAATTTATCTTCAAACAACAGGAATTCTGCAGATGCTGGAAATTCAAGCAACATACATCAAAGTTGCTGGTGAACGCAGCAGGTCAAGCAGCATCTATAGGAAGAGGCGCAGTCGACGTTTCAGGCCGAGACCCTTCGTCAGGACTGAATTTATCTTCACCACTTGCCAACTTCAAGAGAAATACAGCACCAATATCCATATGCAGCCTTATTTGAACTTAGAAGAATCCTTGACTTCATTAGCTAGCAGGGACTGTGGACTGGTCATTTAGTTTAAGTGGAGCTGGTGATAAAAAACATTCCGGACCCTGACACCAGCTACAACTTTGTCCCGTTCTTGAGCATCATCAAGGATCCGAACTCCAATCCTGGCTTCACTCACCCACCCCACTCACAGTCTGGTCTGCGGCTCTGCCCACAGTCTAAATCCTGGCTCTGGCCACACATCCTACTTCCACCCTGGACCACTGAATCAAATTCCAGACTAATGGGCTAGCCAGAGGATAGACCATCTGCATTTCCAAACCATCAGATTAAAGCTCTGTTACAGACCCTGGCGCTTTCTGAAGATAGGGATGCTCTCTGGTTAGGTCACATTTGGAGTACTGTGTGCAGTTCTGGTCACCACTTTACAGGAAGGATGTGGGAGCATTGGAGAGGGTACTGATGTTCACCAGGATGTTTCCTGGCATTGAGGGTATTAGCCATGAGGAGAAGTTGGACAAACATTGATTGTATGTTCTGGAGTGTCAGAGGCTAAGGGGCACCGTGATGGAAGATAGAGGGAGGCATAGAAACCAGGAGATGGCCTTTTTCCTCAAGGTGGAAATATCAGCTACTAAAGGGCATAACTTTAACGTGAGAGTGGCAATGTTTAAAGATTTATGAGGGCAAGTTGTTTTTTCACACAGAGAGGGGTAGGTGCCCAGAGAAGGCTGCCAGTGTCAATGTTCAAGAGGGATTTAGACAGGCACATGAACAGACAGGGGATGAGTGGATATAGGCTGTGTGCAGGCTGATGATAGTTGTCTGTCGCATTCACAGGTGACAAGAAACCTGTGTGGGAGAGTTCTCAAGTGGAAAAGCCAAGGCACTGGGGTGATTCCACTCTCTTAATCTCGGACGTCTGGATCCAGTGGTACAAATAGCTGTCACACTGGAGTCTTCCTTTGCCCTTTGCTCTCCACAGAGCGCTGTAAATCCTGGCCTTTGGGTCTCAGTGTAGATCTCATCCACTCAGTCTGCCACGCTGGAGCTGACTTTGAATGTTAGGGCAGGCATGTCCATATTTCACTGGGGTATAAAACACCCCCCCCCCACCCCTGACTTACCCTCACCTGGCTGTCGAAACGCTGTACCAGGGTGTGACCACTCTCGCATGGCAATAACTACTAGGAGCCAAAGGTGAGAGCTGGGTGTCCAGTGGGGAATGAGCAGCCCCAGAATGGACACATCAAGCCCCTTCACCAGAGGTACTACCCCTCCCTGGAGACCCCATACAGCTCACGCAGGCTGATAGGATTAGTTTAAATCAGCATCAGTCAGCACAGACATTGTTGCTCAAAAAGCTAATTCCAATATTGTATTTTTCCGTATATTCTGTGTTCTTATCGAAACCTTGGTATTAGTGTTAGCATTGTCACAGTGAAAAACTTGTCTTGCAAACTGTGCAACAAACTCAAAATGCTGGAGGAGTTCAGCAGGTCAGGCAGCATCTATGGAGAGGAATAAACAGTCAACATTTCAGGCTGCGACCCTTCATCGGGACTTGGCCCGAAACGTGGACTATCCATTCCTTGCGTAGAAGCTGCCTGACCTGCTGATTTCCTTCAGCATTTTGTGTGTGTTGCTCTGGATTTCCAGCATCTACAGAATCTCCTGTGTTTATGTGCGTACTGTTTATATGGATTAAATTATTATACAGTGCACTGAGCTAAAATAGGGTAAAACAGTAACAATGCAGAATGAAATGTGAGAGCTACTGAAAAAGTGCAGTGCAGGTGAACAATAAAGTACAAGGCTTTATCTATTCTCAGTAGGCTTGTCAGGGTAGCTGCAGTGAAGATGTTGCCCCCAAGGTGGAAATTTAGAAAATGGGAATAAGAGATTTCCTTTTAAGATTGGGACAAAGAGGAATTTCTTCAGAAAGAGGATTATGAATCTTTGGAATTACCTACTCTATAAAGTGCTGAAACTGTTGCCTTCCACTGTGATGAAATGTTTTTTTCAGGCAATTGCTCAGGGTAATGTAAGGGAGGCTGGGGTATGGTTATGCTGGCTGATAGTGTAGTGGCTTCAGCACTGGACTTTGAGGCCCGGGTTCGGATCTGTCTGGCTCCTTGCACACTTCTCATCTGGGTTGAGTGTTCAGTGTTGATCTTGCAGCTCAGCTCGTAAAAAAACATACAAATGCTAAGGAAACAGCAAAAAAAAAATGCTGCCCAATGCATGAAAAGGAACATAAGCAAAGTAAGGGCTGGAAACCTACACATAATTCATAGGCACCGACATTGAGTTGGGTTTCATTTTAAGAGGCTGGTCTGATGTAACGACGTGGAGTTTTATTTACTGCGCTGTATGTTCTGTGTTTGGTTGACAATATAGTCAGTTGTTACGGTTTGCATTAAACTTAAAATGTCTCTGTCATTTTATATACGAAAACCTACAATAGAAATCACAAAATGCATGTAATGGGGACGATTGTTGTAAAGCTGTCAAGGGAATGGAAAGTGCTGGTACAAGTGTGGTGCCCAAATGCATCTGAGAAATTACTTTTTGCATTATTTGCAGAAAATTAGAGGCTATATTGAGGACGTTGTTAACGTAACAAGCGGCGAGTACACAAAGGACTACAGTGATAACAATACACTGTACAGCATGGCACGTAGGACTTTTAACAAATGGAATGAGTGGCTTAATTCAGACCAAGCTGAGTGTAAGTATTAAAACTGACATCCATCTATAATGTCATGGGGTATGCACTTGAAAGTGCACACAGATAGTTTACCAAGCTTTCTGTGAGCCCAAAGACCAATGAGTTACTATTATGGGTATCATGGTAGTTAGAAGCTAGTGTAATATTTTACAACACCAGTGACAGGCTTCATTTCCTGCTGCTGCCTGTAAGAACTTTGTACCGTCTCCCCGTGACCGCATGGGTTTCCGCTGGGTGCTCTAGTTTCCTTCTACGTTCCAAAGACATATGGGAAGGGACAAGAACAGAGGCCAGGTTCACCAAAGATTTTAAATTTTTAAAAAAACAATAGTCAAAGTATAAAAGTAAGCCATAAAAAGGCTTTATTCTTCAACCTTCTGTCTTTCTGTCCAGCCAAAAAGCTAATGAAAGCTACAGTAACAGAATACTTTGCAAAGTCCCGTGGGAGAGAATTACCTGGATTTATCAATTACAAGATCTTTGAGTCACTCACCAAGAATCTGATCCTGAACAAGCAACCTTACTCTCTAACTATGCTAATTCGGGTAATGTGTACAACTGACAGCAAGCCATAACCATGAAGCAGAAAAGCTTTGAGCACTCACGTACTGATGCCTTGCTTCAGCTGTTCACTCAGTGGCCACGTTATTAGGTACAAGAGGTACTAATAAAGTGGCTACTGAGTGAATGGTTCGGGAGGGTTTAAACTAATTTGCAAGGGGGATGCGACCCGGAGCGATACAGCAGTGAAAGAAGTGCAGAGTAAAGTCGGATCTAACATATAGAGAGGCTTTGAGGAAAGAGAAGCAGAATAAACAGTGTAAAGGTAGTAAGGTCGAAGGGCTGAAGTGTGTTCCTCAATGCAAGAAGCATCAGGAACAAAGGTGATGAACTGAGAGCTTGGATACATACATGGAATTATGATGTAGTGGCCATTACAGAGACTTGGCTGGCACCAGGGCAGGAATGGATTCTCAATATTCCTGGATTTCAGTGCTTTAAAAGGGATAGAGGGGGGGAAGGGGAGGAGGGGAGGCATCACTGGTCAGGGATACTATTACAGCTACAGAAAGGATGGGTAATGTAGCAGGATCCTCTTTTGAGTCAGTATGGGTGGAAGTCAGGAACAGGAAGGGAGCAGTTACTCTACTGGGGGTATTCTATAGGCCCCCTGGTAGAAGCACAGATACAGAGTAGCAGATCGGGAGGCAGATTTTGGAAAGGTGCAAAAATAACAGGGTTGTTATCATGGGTGACTTTAACTTCCCTAATATTGATTGGCACCTGATTAGTTCCAAAGGTTTAGATGGGGCAGAGTTTGTTAATTGTGTCCAGGACGGATTCTTGTCACAGTATGTGGACAGGCCGACTAGGGGGAATGCCATACTAGATCTAGTACTAGGTAATGAACCGGGTCAGGTCACAGATCTCTCAGTGAGTGAGCATCTGGGGGACAGTGACCACCGCTCCCTGGCCTTTAGCATTATCATGGAAAAGGATAGAATCAGAGAGAGCAGGAAAATCTTTAATTGGGGAAGGGAAAATGAGGCCTTAAGGCTAGAACTTGCGGGTGTGAACTGGGATGATGTTTTTGCAGGGAAATGTACTATGGACATGTGGTCGATGTTTAGAGATCTCTTGCAGGTTGTTAGGGATAAATTTGTCCCGGTGAGGAAGATAAAGAATGGTAGGGTGAAGGAACCATGGGTGACAAGTGAGGTGGAAAATCTAGTCAGGTGGAAGAAGGCAGCATACATGAGGTTTAGGAAGCAAGGATCAGATGGGTCTATTCAGGAATATAGGGAAGCAAGAAAGGAGCTTAAGAAGGGGCTGAGAAGAGCAAGAAGGGGGCATGAGAAGGCCTTGGTGAGTAGGGTAAAGGAAAACCCCAAGGCATTCTTCAATTATGTGAAGAAAAAAAGGATGACAGGAGTGAAGGTAGGACCGATTAGAGATAAAGGTGGGAAGATGTGCCTGGAGGCTGTGGAAGTCAGTGAGGTCCTCAATGAATACTTCTCTTCGGTATTCACCAATGAGAGGGAACTTGATGACGGTGAGGACAATAGGAGTGAGGTTGATGTTCTGGAGCATGTTGATATTAAGGGAGAGGAGGTGTTGGAGTTGTTAAAATACATTAGGACAGATAAGTCCCCGGGGCCTGATGGAATATTCCCCAGGCTGCTCCATGAGGCGAGGGAAGAGATTGCTGAGCCTCTGGCTAGGATCTTTATGTCCTCGTCGTCCACGGGAATGGTACCGGAGGATTGGAGGGAGGCGAATGTTGTCCCCTTGTTCGAAAAAGGTAGTAGGGATAGTCCAGGTAATTATAGACCAGTGAGCCTTACATCTGTGGTGGCAAAGCTGTTGGAAAAGATTCTTAGAGATAGGATCTATGGGTATTTAGAGAATCATGGTCTGATCAGGGACAGTCAGCATAGCTTTGTGAAGGGCAGATAGTGTCTAACAAGCCTGATAGAGTTCTTTGAGGAGCTGACCAGACATATAGATGAGGGTAGTGCAGTGGATGTGATCTATATGGATTTTAGTAAGGCATTTGACAAGGTTCCACATGGTAGGCTTATTCAGAAAGTCAGAAGGCATGGGATCCAGGGAAGTTTGGCCAGGTGGATTCAGATTTGGCTTGGCTACAGAAGGCAGAGGGTGGTGGTGGAGGGAGTACATTCAGTTTGGAGGATTATGACTAGTGGTGTCCCACAAGGATCTGTTCTGGGACCTCTACTTTTCATGATTTTTATTAACGACCTGGATGTGGGGGTAGAAGGGTGGGTTGGCAAGTTTGCAGACAACACGAAGGTTGGTGGTGTTGTAGATAGTGTAGAGGATTGTCAAAGATTGCAGAGAGACATTGATAGGATGCAGAGGTGGGTTGAGAAGTGGCAGATGGAGCTCAACCCAGAGAAGTGTGAGGTGGTACACTTTGGAAGGACAAACTCCAAGGCAGAGTACAAAGTAAATGGCAGGATACTTGGTAGTGTGGAGGAGCAGAGGGATCTGGGGGTACATGTCCACAGATCCCTGAAAGTTGCCTCACAGGTGGATAGGCTAGTTAAGGAAGCTTATGGGGTGTTAGCTTTCATAAGTTGAGGGATAGAGTTTAAGAGTCGCAATGTAATGATGCAGCTCTATAAAACTCTGGTGAGACCACACGTGGAGTACTGTGTCCAGTTCTGGTTGCCTCACTATAGGAAGGATGTGGAAGCATTGGAAAGGGTACAGAGGAGATTTACCAGGATGCTGCCTGGTTTAGAAAGTATGCATTATGATCAGAGATCAAGGGAGCTAGGGCTTTACTCTTTGGAGAGGAGGAGGATGAGAGGAGACATGATAGAGGTGTACAAGATAATAAGAGGAATAGATAGAGTGGATAGCCAGCGCCTCTTCCTCAGGGCACCACTGCTGAATACAAGAGGACATGGCTTTAAGGTAAGGGGTGGGAAGTTCAAGGGGATATTAGAGGAAGGTTTTTTACTCAGAGAGTGGTTGGTGCATGGAATGCACTGCCTGAGTCAGTGGTGGAGGCAGATACACTAGTGAAGTTTAAGAGACTACTAGACAGATATATGGAGGAATCTAAGGTGGGGGGTTATATGGGAGGCAGGGTCTGAGGGTCGGCACAACATTGTGGGCCGAAGGGCCTGTACTGTACTGTACTATTCTATGTTCTATGTTCTATAGGTGAAACTGGGAGTGGGGCTGGGGTGAAGTGAAGAGCTGGGAAGTTGATTGTTGAAAGAGATAAAGTAGTGGAATGCTCTGTCACAGATTGCAGTGGAGGCCACGTCCGTGGGTATATTTAAGGTGGAAGCTGATCATTTCTTGATCAGTCAGAGCATCAAATGATATGGTGAGAAGGCAGGTCTATGGGGTTGAGTGGGATCTGGGGTCAGCCATGATAGAATGGTGCAGCAGACCCAACAGGCTGAATAGCCTAATTCTGCTCCTGTGTCTTATGGTCTTATGGCTGGAGAAGGGGGAACCTGATGAGAGGAATTTCATCACTGAGTGTTAGTCTAGAGATAAATAAAAGCAACACAGGATCATTCATTTGAACTGTAGAATTCTAACAGCACAGCCTGAGCATTTGGAAGAGGCTGAAAATCGGAAGCACAATAGGTTCTGCAGATGCTCGACATCCAGAGCAACACATGCAAAATACTGGGAGAACTCCGGAGCACAGGCCCTGAAATTTCACTAATCTCTGGTAATTTCTTCCCTCTCTTCCTTTTCTCTTTTCTCATTCCCCATTCTGGCTCCATTCTTACCTCTTCTTTCATCACCTCCCTCTGGTTCCCCTCCTCCTTCCCTTTCTTCCAGAGTCTACTGTCCTCCCCTATCTGATTATTTCTTCTTTAGTCTTTTACTACCCAACCTATCACTCCCTAGCTTCTTACTCCATTCCCTTCCCACACCCACCCACCT
Organism: Mobula hypostoma; assembly: GCF_963921235.1. Lineage (NCBI taxonomy): Eukaryota > Metazoa > Chordata > Chondrichthyes > Myliobatiformes > Myliobatidae > Mobula > Mobula hypostoma. The sequence goes on from NC_086102.1 coordinate 24,319,770, forward strand.
TCCTCCTCACCTGGTCTCACCAGACACCTGCCTACCTGTACTCCTTCCCCTCACTCCCCACTTCTTTTATCTGCTTTCTTCCCCTTTCCTTTCCAGACCTGATGAAGGGTCTTGGCCCAAAGTGTCAACGGTTTATCCCAGTACATAGACAGAACAGCCTGAGCTGCTGAGTTCTTCCAGCATTTTGCATGTGTTGCTCTGGATGTTGAGCATCTGCAGAACCTATTGTGTTCATCATTTCCAAATGCTCAGGCTGTGCCATTAGAATTCTATTTTTTTTTTAATTTTATTTTTATTTGGATAAGGAATTCACAATTATCATGTACTTTTTTCACACATATAACCTTTTCCATTTTTTTATATGTATAAAACTACAATTATTTATACATTCTTAAGTACACATTGAGATGATATAAAAGGAAAATAAACATTTAAATAGATAATTATGTACTGTGGTAAATCTAACCTATTAGGCTAAGTAATGAAATTAGTTGTTAAGAAAATGGTAATAATAGTTTCCATACAACCCTTCTGGACCATTTCCACTGGTCCAAAATGTTGCATACAAGCCTATATACCAACCATTGTAGGTGTTTATAACCCAATTTGTTCGTGCTTGTTCCTGCCCGCAGACATAATTATCCAATCCCTATGTACTTATTTACTTAATTTTTTCATTATTTAAAATGGAAAAGTTGACTTACTCCCTGAGAACTCAAAAAGAAACATTTTATCAAATCTGGAATAAATGGATTGAATATATAACCCCAATGCGAGCAGACTTTAGATGACTCTCCTAATGATTTATATTGTTCTTCTCATCAACACAGTAATATTGCTAACGTAAGCACCCCTAGTCTAAATGTTTGTTTTTTTTTGGAAAATAGAGAATTAACACAGGTAAAGGGAAAGGTTTGGGAAAGCCATTAGAATTCTAAAGTTCAAATGAATGATCCTACGTTGTTTATATTTATCTCTGGACTAACGCTCAGTGGCTATTTCATTAAGCACCACCTGTACCTAATAAAGTGTTACTGAGTGTATTATTGTGGTCTTCTGCTGTTGTAACCCATCCACTTCAGGCTTTGACATGTTGTGCATTCAGAAATGCTCTTCTGCACACCACTGTTGTAATGCTTCGTTATTTGAGTTACTGTCACCTCCCTGTCAGTTTCAGAGGACATTCTCCTCTGACCTCTCTCATTGAGGTGTTTTTGCATACTGATCTGCCGCCCATTCTCTGTAAACCCTAGAGACTGCTGTGTGTGAAAATCCCAGATCAGTAGTTTCTGAAATACTCAAGCCACCCTGTCTGGCACCAACAAGCATTCCATGGTCAAAGTGACTTGATTACATTTCTTCCCCATTCTAATGTTTGGTCTGAACAACAACTGAACCTCTTGACCATGTGTGCAAGCTTTATGCATTGAGTTGGCCGATTAGATATTTGCTTTAACGAGTAGGTGTACAGGTGTACCTAACAGAGTGGCCATTGAGTGCTAGTGCTTTTGCCTTTTAAGCAGGATTTACTTGTAAGTCATTTAAAACACAATCAAGACATTATAATTCTCTGACTGACTTCACTCTTATTTTCTTTTTAGGTCTGGTCCAGTCAGTGCTTAAAAATCTGACTTTCTGTCACTTTAAATGTCTGCCAAACCTACTGAGATCTGTCCAGGTACGTGGATAGTTGACATCTGTTTTTCCATTGGCGAAGGGCTGGGAACAAGTGATGTGTCTGAAATCCATTAGAGGATGCTGAATCTGGAAAGCAGAATCTCCCAGGGAAAATGACTGGTAATATTTAGAAAGAATTGAGCAGCTCGAGAGGTTGGGATCGGTGATCTAATGGCACGAGTTCAAATCTCATCTCAGCTACTGGAGAATTGAAACTCAGCTAATTTAAACAAAATATGGAGTAATTAAAAAAAACAATCTAAGTAATGGTAACAATGAAACACTCGGAAAATTGTAAAACTTTATCTAGTGATGTGTCACAAGGATCGATTCCTAGCCCACTGTTGTGGATTTGGATGAGAATGTAGTTGACATGCTTAGTAGCTTTTTAGATGACAAAAAAAACAAAAGGTACAAACAAGAGGTGCTGGAAAGCCGAGTAACTAACACACACACACACACACACACACACACAAAAGGCTGGAGGAACTCAGCAGGCCAGGCAGCATCAATGGAGAAGAGTGAACAGTTTACATTTCAGGCTGAGATCCTTCATCACGACTGAAAAGAATGGTATTATAGTGGACAGTGAAGGTTATGTAAGGTACAGCTGTATCTTGATCAACTGGGAAACTGGGAATGGCAGGTGGAATTTAACTCAGGTGTGAAGTGTTACATTTTGGCTGTGTTTGACCCATCTCCCTCCATCCATGTGCCTGTCCAAATGTCTTTGAAATATTACAATTTTATCCACCTCTACCAATTCCTCTGGCAGCTCGTTCCATATACCTCAGTGTGTTCTTCACTTTGCAACTAGAGTAACTCAAAAGAACAGTTGTAGTTTTTGAGGGAAAAGTCTTGCTCGGTATAGTTTAATGAGATGTGAATAATGCACTTTGAAAGAGTGTGTGGGAAAGCAGTATCATTGAAGGGGACAGAAAATCAACTATCAAATACCTACCAAGTATTGAAAGGCATAGATATTGTGGATGTGGAAGTCTAGGACCAGAAGGCATAGCCTCAGGATAGGGCATCCCTTTAGAACAGACATAATGAGGGGTTTTTTTTTAGGCTGAAGTTGGTAAATCTCTGGAATTCATTATCGCAAGTGGCTGTGAAGGACAGGTGACTGGGTATATTTAAAGTGAGGTTGATAGGTTCTTGATTAGTAAGAATGTCAATGGTTATGGAGGGAAGGCAGGAAACTGGGGTCGAGAAGGAAGAATAAATCAGGAATGATTGAATGACGGAGCAGACATGATGGGCTGAATGGCCTACTTCTCATACATCTTATGGTACTAGTAACATGAAATGAAGTAAGTTCTAAAACAACACTGCTACCTACCTTTTCCCCTGTAATTGGTAGTGCAGAATCCCCATTCCTATCACTGAGAAAGTAGTGATCTGAAGCCATGCTCGCCTGGTGAGGTCTGGGAGAAGCAGCTTTCACTGGATAATGAAGGGGAATCCCAGCATGTTGAGACTCTGCTGTTGAGTTCCACATGGCCCAGCAATGGAGAGTGATATATGCACCAACATCTCTCACTCAGTATACCCCAGGTAGAAGCAACACTCTCCAAGTCCAGGACAAACTTGAGTGGGAGTGGATAACACCGGCAGTGGACTTTGACCCATAGCCAAGTCTGGCACTGACGCAAACCATCTGTAGAGTACCAACAAAGTACATGTTGAGTACCCCTTATCTGAAATTCAAAATCCAAAAACCTCTGAAGTCCAAAGTTTTTTTGAGTGTTGACATGATGTCACAAATGGTAAATTCCCCAAGGTGCTGGGAAGGTTCCCAGACATTGTGGAGATGTCTGCACACCACAGACAGCTCTGAAAAGGGACCTCACAGTTGTAAAGAACAGAACATAATGAAAAATAGAAAAACGCTGAGTCAGAGTGAACATATGCTGATCATGAAACAAGCAAAATTCTATCATGGTAAACTGAAAATTGAAGGTAATTGTGAATATTCAACAAGCTGTTTGCAAAAATTTAAGAAAAGGCACAGTATTAAATTTTTAAAGATTTGTGGTGATAAAGTGTATGCTGATCATGAAACAGCAGAGAAATTTATTGATAAGATTGCCGCTGATGAAAATCTAATGCTGCAGCAGGACGTGTGATGAACAAGTGTGAGACAAAGACTGCTTACTAGTAGCACATAAGTTCAGAGTTGGAAATTATGGCGGTCCCAAGCTATTCAATTATATATTCCAAAATTCAAAAAAAATCTAAAATCCAAAAAACTTCTGGCCCAAGCCTTTTGGATAAGGGGTACTCAACCAATATTTACAAACAACCTGTATTCTGCAGAAAATGATCGATGATATTCAGGAGGAGCAGGAAATGGAAGCGGAGAAAATGCTGAAGACTTTGTTCAAAATGGAAAGCCTGATCTACACTCAGGACTTCATTTACTGCAAAAAGCTGAAGAAGATTCAGGACACATATGAAGAATCAGACGAAGACGAGGAAACCCCAGAGGATTTTGTTAAAAACAAAGAAATGACCAGAATGTCAATTCATTTGAAGGCCTATTTAAAGGTGAGCTAGCCAACTAATACAACTAGATTTTTAACAATAATCTAACAGTGCTACTCCCTTCAGTAGGTCTGGATTGATTGCTCTGCATGTACACAGCATTCTGAACATGAGGAGGGCAAAGGTCACCACACCCTTGGGATATGAGCAGCAAGTGCTTCCAGGAACAAAATAAACTGCTGTTAAAGACCAAAGATGCCCAAGTTATTTTTAGCAGAAACCTCTTCACCCATCCTAAATGTGTGGTTGTATTGTTGTTGAGAAGGTTTATGAAACACTGTTCTGATTCAGTGGTTCAGTTTAATATCAGAGAATGTATACAATATACAGGCTGAAATTCTTACTCTTCACAGGCATCCACAGAACAGGAAAAAACCCCAAAGAACGAAGGCAGAAAATGTTAGAACCCAAAGCCCAATCCACCCCCCCCATTCACAGGCAATAGCAAAAGCATCAACCCCCCCTTCCCCCTCCTCCCACTTTGTCCAGCAAAAGCATCAAATCCCCCCCACCCCCACCATACACGCAATAGCAAGCCCCCAGAAACCACAATCTGGAGTCCATCAAAACTACTGTCCATCCCAACACTTCAACATCTCAGACAGTTTCTCCCTCTCACTAGCAAGTGGCAGAGAGTTATTGCTCCTGCAACAAAAAGAGGGGAGACGAACAGCTCACTGTTTCGATGTTACAATCTGCCATGTTGCTTGTCTGAGCTCCCCGACTCGAGGACTGACTGACCTTTACTCACCATCAAGAGAAAGAGAGGGATCGAGTGCAGGGGCCTTCAGGCTGTCCACAGGGCTACACCCAAAGGCACACCTCTTCCAGGCCGCACCTGGAGATATCGAAACACCAGGCCACACGGCGAGTCCGAAAACAGGAATTCACTGCGCGTAGAAAACCATAGTCTGAGCTAAATCTGTAGATCACGGACTCCAACAGGACCCCAGACACATTGAGAAGAAAAGAGAGACTGAAAAAAAGAGGAAGGATAACCTGTTTTGCAGACGGACTGGAAATAGTCGCCTGAGTCTGCAAAAAGACTCTGGCACCAGGAAATAAGACTCTGGTAAACCTGGTTAATGTAGTACAGTGTATTTTCTCTCTTACCTTTTCCTTAGTACGTCATAATACCACAATGTTGTGCACCCATAGTACACAAGATACTTCAAAAGGGTGGCTTGGTAGCACAGCAGTTCGTGCAATTGCTTTACAGCACCATTGATCACTAATCTGGGTTCTATTTCCACTGCTGCCTGTAAGGAGTTTGTACATTCTCCCTGTGACAGCATGGGATTCCTCTCGGTGCTCAGGCCGTTAGGATAGTGAGTTGGAGACATGCTTTGTTGGGCCACACTTGAGACTGCCCCCAGCACAATCCTTGGACTGCAGGCATTTCACTGCATGTTTTGATGTTTCCATGCACATGTGACAAATAAAGCTAAAAATCCAATCTTTAAAAGCCTCAGTCCTCACCTGCAGCAAAGACTTGCAGAAGGTTGACGGTGGATCCACTTTATATTTCAGATTGCTTTGAACCGACTGGCTGATATAGTGCCAATGGCCATTAACTTTCACCTGCTGCAGGAGCTGGCAGACAAGCTACAATGTAAAATGCTCCTGTTGCTGCAGCGCAAGGATCAGATTGAGATGTTGCTGATGGAAGAGGCAGGTATCTTCGAGAAGCGCCGGTTCCTCTCCAAATGTCTGAAGAGACTGAAAAAAGCTAGTGAGGCCTTGACCATGTATTAACAGAACATATCCTGCTGTTAGTTATAGCGAACATTAAATAAACTAGTGAATGAATAGCAATAGCTGTTGATAGCCCATGCATGTGAAAAGAAGCTCAATGTAGTTCAAACATTATGAAAATTTTCCACTGGCTTCAGTAGTTTGCATTTAGGTGTAGGTTCAATGTAGGAATTGTCTATTTTGCAAAAATTTCAAACAGAACAATATTTTACCTCTAGCCACCTACTTCTTGTAGGTGAGCAATGCACATTTTCTGGGACTTTTAAACTATGTTCTCTTCCAAATCTATATTTAGTGATTGCAAAATATATTCAGTATGAATTTAGTCCCAATGAACAGCCATGCAAGACTCTGCACTGGTAATGAGGCCTTACACTAACACATTAAACTGAACTGAGTTTGATGTTTTTATGATTCAATAAAAGACTATTTCATTAATATGTGTATTTTTCCATTTTTATTCTACTGAATTAATTTTCAGCACTTGTTTTTTCTCACCTTTTCTGATGTTCTGCCTAAGCTTAATCCCATCTCCTCATCAGACCCGCTCTGCGTTTACATTTTTTGAGAGTTAATGACATTGGGACACACTGAAATACTTTGGTCTATTGGAAGGTAGAGGTGTTAATAATCATTTAAATGAAGAGTACAGTAGGATCTCAACTGTTCACAGATGCGCAGGGAGTAGAACTACAGCCAGGTGATTGCTGGTGCCAGAAGCAAGGCCATACTTGAGACCCCCCGGCACAATCCTTGGACTGCAGGCATTTCACTGCATGTTTTGATGTTTCCATGCACGTGACAAATAAAGCTAAAAATCCAATCTTTAAAAGCCTCAGTCCTCGCTTGCTTAACAGAGAAACATTTGATAGAATGATTTGTATTAAGGAGACGTACATCGAAACCCAAAACCATATTTCTCCTGACTTTTTATTGATGATTACTGAGACAAAATGGTGACTTTGCCACAAGACCTGAACATGCCATATTTAACTTAGAAAAAAAAATAAGTAGCTGGCTCTCATGATATTTTAAATTAATTTTTACAGTATTATGGTATGTTTGTAATGAGCTCTTTGGACCTTTGCAGGGAACAGGAGAGTGAGGGGCTCTGATTTTTTTAGAGCTCTCAAATTGGTTAATTGTTGTTTAATAAGAGTCGTTAATTGTTTAGGGTTCCTTGAGTTTTTCTCAAGCAACCTCTCTTTTGTAATGCGGTCTCCTAGTGTTTTCTGTTTAAGCTTGTTAAGATTATTTTGATAGGCTCATATTCCATTCTACTTTAGCGGACACCTGGTGAGCATTAATTGTGGGGTCCTAGTTTTGAGAATATTATGCCTCGCGATGTCGAGACACCAATGTTCCGTAGGGATTCTTATAAATAAGTTCTGGTCACCATCTCTACATCACAGTTTGTCTTCCCTCTGCACTTGGGTGTTGACATTATCAGCGCACATCGCGGCGGTGTTAAACCCTAATTTATCATTCATTTTGAATCCACAGCTGGTCTTACAAAGCAATGTTTTGGAAAATACCTTTGACAACTTCTTCCACCTCAGATGCCCTGCTGAGTTTCTTTGAATAATCCCTGTAGCTGATTTTCCCCTTCCAAACATTCTCGTTTTTAACTTTTTTTTCGCTTCAGTTCCAGTGGGCATCTGGTTACAATTCCTGTCACAAGGAAAATATTGCCAGATATCAATTAGGACCAGAAGTTTATTTTGGAAGGCAATGTTATTGAATTGCTGGAAAAACACAGAAAAGAATTGTCCGAGGAAATCCAGCGATTCATAAAAGAATCCTCCGAAGAATTTGAACAACTCGGCTCTGAAATTAAACAACTAAGGACAAAACTGGATTCTATTTAAAAACCCTTAACTGAGCACAATAAACAGATAAAAGAGAATGAAAAAATCCTGTCAATTCTGGATGAGAAAATGGAAGACCTGCAAAAGCGTTAAGAAAAATAATCCAAGGTTAACGAAGAACTAAGACAGAAAATTACTGATTTAGAAAACAGAAGTGGAAGGAATAACGTACAAATTCTTGGTCTCAAAGAGTTAACTGAAGGTGATCATCCTACGGAATTTTTTGCAAACTTTCTGGTTCAGGTATTCCCTGATATTTTAAAATCGACACCAATGATTGACCGAGCGCACAGAGTACCTGGGAACAGAATGTTTGGAAGCAAACCTCTTTCAGTAGTACAAACAACAGGAATTCTGCAGATGCTGGAAATTCAAGCAACACACATAAAAGTTGCTCTTTCAGTAATAATTCGTTTTCATGAATTTCGAACAAAGGACCTTATAATTCGTGAATCCCATCGGAAAGGTATGATCGATTATAATGGTAAGAAAACTTGAATTCTTTAAGATTTCTCGGCAGAGATCTTGAGGGAGCATTGCTAAGTTTAAAAGCGTCATATCAGAGAAGTACCATAGAACCATAGAACCATAGAAACTACAGCACAGAAACAGGCCCTTTGGCCCTTCTTGGCTGTGCCAAACCATTTTCTGCCTAGTCCCACTGACCTGCACACGGACCATATCCCTCCATACACCTCCCATCCATGTATCTGTCCAATTTATTCTTAAATGTTAAAAAAGAACCCGCATTTACCACCTCACCTAGCAGCTCATTCCATACTCCCACCACTCTCTGTGTGAAGAAGCCCCCGCTAATGTTCCCTTTAAACTTTTCCCCCCTCACCCTTAACCCCTGTCCTCTGGTTTTTTTCTCCCCTTGCCTCAGTGGAAAAAGCCTGCTTGCATTCACTCTATCTATACCCATCATAATCTTATATACCTCTATCAAATCTCCCCTCATTCTTCTACGCTCCAGGGAATAAAGTCCCAACCTATTCAACCTTTCTCTGTAACTGAGTTTCTCAAGTCCCGGCAACATCCTTGTAAACCTTCTCTGCACTCTTTCAACCTTATTTATATCCTTCCTGTAATTTGGTGACCAAAACTGAACACAATACTCCAGATTCGGCCTCACCAATGCCTTATACAACCTCATCATAACATTCCAGCTCTTATAAGGCTTTTTCTTCTTTGCTTATACTTCATTTATGTTCAGTTTTTTCAGATTCTTTTAAGTCAAGTAGGTTGCCGTAATCTTTTTGCGAAGCTTCTATTTTGCTTATCCTTTTAAAAAAAAGAACCCAATTGAATGTTCTTCATATAGACCAATTTCCTTACTTAATGTAGATGCTAAAACCCTATCTAAAGTTCTGGCTCGTAGGATTGAAAATATCTTACCATCTATCATTTCTGACGATCAGACTGGTTTTTATTAAAAATTGAGATTCCCATTTTAATATTTGCCGGATATTAAATGTTATCTATTCTCCTTCTAAGGAGATATTGGAATGTGTGATATCCTTAGATGCTGAGAAGGCTTTTGATCAGGTTAAATGGCATTATTTATTTAAAATTTTAGAAAAATTTAATTTTGGGTCCAACTTTATTCAATGGATTAAATTACTGTATTTATCTCCTTCTGCTCAGGTTCTTACTAATTCTCAGAATTCTAAACCATTTAAACTTCAACATGGAACCAGACAAGGTTGTCCTTTGAGTCCTTTGCTCTTTGGCCTGGCCTTAGAACCCTTAGCTGTTGCTTTTTGAGAATCTAATGATATCACTGGTATTTTACGGAAGGGTACCACCCACAAAGATTCACTTTATGTGGATGACTTATTGCTTTACATTTCTAATGCCAAAATTTTGTTACCTTCTGTACTTTCTTTACTCCCTTGTTTTAGTAAGTTTTCTGGATATAAATTGAACCTACACAAGAGTGAACTTTCTCCTTTGAATAATTTGGTATTAATTGACATTAACCTTCCTTTTAAAATTGTAAGAAACCAATTTACTTATTTGGGTGTAACAATTACTTAAAATTATAAATACCTATTTAAAGAAAATTTGCTTATTTTATTAAAATATACAAAAAGAACATTATCAAATTGGTCGCCTCTTTCGTTATCATTGATTGGTCGAATTATTTCTATTAAAATGAGTGTTTTACCTAAATTTATATACCTCTTTCAGGCTTTACCTGTTTTTATTCCTAAACCCTTTTTTGACTCTCTGAACTCTATTTTATCCTCTTATATATGGAAAAATAAACGTCCTTGATTGAATAACGTCCATCTCCAGAAAGTTAAAAAGAATGGAGGTTTAGCTTTACCAAATTTTAGGTTTTATTACTAGGCAGCTAATATATGGAATCTTACGTTTTGGTTATATTATATTAATCATGAGGACTGCCCAGGGTGGGTTTCTTTGGAAGCTAACTCTGTTAATAAATTTCCTATTATCTCTGTTTTGGGATCTTCACTTCATTTATCCTTAAGTAAAATAACTGAAAATGTGGTAGTCAAACATACTTTGAGGATTTGGATACAATTTAGAAAACACTTTGATCTATTGAGATTTTCTCTTTCTAGTCCCATTTTTTAAAATTATTTTTTAAGCCTTCTATGACTGATGTAGTTTTTAAACAATGGGATGGATTGGGCATTACATGTTTCCAGGATCTGTTTGAGGGGGGGAAGCCTATCTTCATTCAAACAACTGTCAACTAAATACAATTTACCAAAAACCCATGTTTTTGGTACTTACAAATTAGAGGCTTTCTGCGTTCTCAATTATATACATTTCTTAATAGTCCTGATAAGAACTTATTAGATGAAATTCTTAATATGAAATCTTTTTATAATGATTCAATATCCAATATTTATGATATGTTGATAAGAATGAGAAATGATTCTTTAGATAAAATCAAAAATCTTTGGGAACAAGATTTACAGACTTCAATTTCTGAAGAAACTTGGAATGAAATTTTTAAATTGGTTAATATTTCATCGTTATGTGCTTGTTATTCCCTCCTGCAATTTAAACTGGTCCATAGGGCTTATATGACCAAGGATAAGTTATCTCAACAGCAGTACATCCTTTCTAAAATAAGGAGCCCAGACTGCACACAATACTCCAAGTGTGGTCTCACGAGTGCCTAATAGAACCTCAACATCACATCCCTGCTCTTATATTCCGTACCTCTAGAAATGAATGCCAACATTGCATTTGCCTTCTTCACCACCAATTCAACCTAGGGGTTAACTTTTAGGGTATCCTGCACAAGGGCTCCCAAGTCCCTTTGTATTTCTTCATTTTGAATTCTCTCCCCCTCTAAATAATCAGAATCAGGTTTATTATCACTGGTATGTGACGTGAAATTTGTTAAATTAGCAGCAGCAGTCCAATGTAATACATAATATAAAAGAAAAAAATAATAATAATTAATAAATAAATCACAATATACATATATTGAACAGATTAAAAATCGTGCAAAAAATAGAAATACTAAATATTTAAAAAGTGAAGTAGTGTCCAAGGGTTCAAGGTGCATTTAGGAATCGGATGGCAAAGGGGAAGAAGCTATTCCTGAATCGCTGAATGTGTGACTTCAGGCTTCTGTATCTCCTACCTGATGGTAACAGTGAGAAAAGGGCACGCCCTGGGTGCTGGAGGTCCTTAATAATGGACGCTGCCTTTCTGAGACACCGCTCCCTGAAGATGTCCTGGGTACTTTATAGGCTAGTACCCAAGATGGAACTGACTAAATTTACAACCTTCTGCAGCTCCTTTCAGTCCTGTGCAGTCGCCTCCCGCCATACCAGTTTATTAGTCTGCCTGTTTATTTCTTCCACCAAAGTGCATGAACATACACTTTCCAACATTGTATTTCATTTGCCACTTCTTTGCCCATTTCCCCAAAACTATCTAAATCTCTCTGCAGGCTCTGTTTCCTCAACACTACCCACACCTCCACCTATCTTTTTATCATCAGCCAATTTAGCCACAAATCCATTAATCCCACAGGCCAAATCATTGACATACATTGTGAAAAGCAATGGTCCCAACACTGGCCCCCGTGGAACTCCACTAGTAACTGGCAGCCAGCCAGAATAGGATCCCTTTATTCCCACTCTGTTTTCTGCTGATCAGCCAATGCTCCATCCATGCTAGTAACTCCCCTGTGATTCCATGAGCTCTTATCTTGCTAAGCAGCCTCACGTGCAGCACTTTGTCAAAGGCCTTCTGAAAATCCAAGTACTCCACATCTACTGCATCTCCTTTGTCTAGCCTGCTTGTAATTTCCTCAAAAAATTGCAGGAGGTTATCAGGCAGTATTTTCCTTTCAGGAAACCATGCTGTCTTTGGCTTATCTTGTCATGTGCCTTCAGGTGCTCTGTAATCTCATCCCTAACAATCAACTCCAACAATTTCCCAACCACTGATGTCAGGCTAACAGGTCTATAGTTTCCTTTCTGCTACCTCCCACCCTTCTTAAATAGCAGAACAACATTTCCAATTTTCCAGTCAGCCGGTACAATGCCAGAACCTATCAATTCTTGAAAGATCATTGTTAATACCTCTGCAATCTCTCCAGCTGCTCCCTTCAGAACCCGAGGGTGCATTCCATCAGGTCCAGGAGATTTATCCACCCTCAGACCATTAAGCTTCCTGAGCACCTTCTCAGTTGTACTTTTCACTGCACAAGTTTCACTTCCCTGACACTCTTGAATGTCCAGTATACTGTAGATGTCTTCCACTGTGAAGCCTGATGCAACATATGCATTCAGTTCCTCTGCCATTTCTGCGTCTCTCATTACAATATCTCCAGCATCATTTTCTATTGGTCCTATATCTACCCTCAACTCTTTTACCCTTTACATACTTAAAAAAGCTTTTAGTATCTTCTTTGATATTAGTCGCCAGCTTCCTTTAATAATTCACCTTTTCTTCCTAATGACCCTCTTAGTTTCCTTTTGCAAGTTTTTAGAAGCTTTCCAATCCTCTATCTTCCCACTAGCTTTGCCTTCCTTGTATGCCCTCTCTTTTGCTTTTACTTTGCCTCTGACTTCACTTGTCAGCCATGGTATTGTCCTCCTTCCATTCAAAAATTTCTTCTTATTTGGAATATATCTGTCTTGCACTTTCCTCATTTTTCGCAGAAACTCTAGCCATTGCTGCTCTGCTGTGCTTCCAACTAGTGTCCCTTTCCAATCAACTTTGGCCAGTTCACCTCTCATGCCATTGTAATTTCCTTTATTCCACAGGAATACCAACACATTGGAATTTAGTTTCTCCTTTTCAAACCTCAACGTGAACTCAATCATGTTGTGATCACTGTTCCCTAAGGTTTCATTAACCTTAATCTCTTTTATCACCTCCGGATCATTGTACAACACCCAATCCAGCACAGCCAACCGCTGGTGGGCTCAACAACTAGCTGGTCCAAAGAGCCATCCCTTAGATATTCTACAAATTCTCTCCTGAGAACCAGTACTGGCCTGGTTTTCCCAATCCACTTTCATGTTAAAACCCCCAAAGATTATCATGACATACCTATTCTGACAGGCCTTTTCTACCTCCGCCTGTAATTTGTAATCCACATCCCGGCTGCTGTTTGGAGGCCTGTATACAACTGCCATTGGGGTCTTTTTACCCTTGCTATTTCTTAACTCAACCCATAGAGACTTTACACCTTCCGATCCTATGCCATCCCTTTCTAATGATTTAATATTACTTCTTATACACAGGGTCACACCACCCCCTCTGCCTACTAACCTATCTTTCCGATACATCTTATATCCTTGGACGTTCAGCTCTCAATGGCAGCCATCCCTTAGCCAGGTTTCAGAGGTGGCCACAACATCATACTTGCCAATCTGCAGCTGAATTTCAAGATCGTACATTTTATTTCCTATGCTGCGTGCAAATGCAACACTTTCAGTCCAGTTTTTGATGCTTTCTGTTTTAACTGCACCAAGTCTTTATTGCCCCACAACTCATCCAACTGGCTTGAACAAGCCTCATCTCCTGCCTGTCCTTTCTATTATCTCTGTTGCATGCCATCTTTGATTTATTTCTGTTTTTGACTACTCTCTAATAGGTTCTTCAGTGGCTGAAAACATCTTTTAGGACAACCTGATGTTGTGCTAATTGCCACACATGTCCTTCTCTCATTTTATCTTGCACACTTACTTGAACAAGGTAACAGAAATATCCAGGTATCTGTTGCCTCTAAATTCAGGGGGAAAAAATGAGTTGGAATCTCAGGGTAGCTTTGGGGGCAAATCTCTTTGGGATTTTCATACAGTAAGGTCACTCACCTTAACTGAATCACTTCTCTCATCTTTCGGTTCCTGCTGTGCCTCTGCTGCACCGAGTGCCTTCTGCCAGAAATCTTTCTGTAGGCCATTCTTTATGGAGATTTTAATGCCTCCATTTTGGACTGGAACTTCACTCAGATCATTGTCTGATGTAAAGTGTTCAGTGAAACAATTCTCTGTCTGTGTCATGAATGCAACATCCATCCTTTCCTATAATAGAAACACAACTCTTCAGCTCTGTACCAATAGTCACTGATGTTTATTGATCATCAAGCAATTGTGTTATTCTTCATCCCATATTTTATCACAACTTTAAAGACAGAACATGAAACAGAGAACAGTACAGCACAGAGACAAGCACTTTAAGCCACAATGTCATCAAACTAATTAAACTAGAAATTAAACAACTAACTAAGCTAATCCCTTCTGCTATACAATGTCCATATCCCATCCGTTCTCTGCACATTCAAGTGCCTATCGAAGAGCACCTTAAATACATCTTTTGTATTTGCCTCCACCACCACCTCCGCACCGCATCCCAGGCACCCACCATACTTTGTCTAAGAAAATTGCTCCACACAACTTCAAACGTACTCATCTCACCTTAAATACATGCCCTCTGGTATTAGACATTTCAACCTTGGGAAAAAGCCATCTACTTCATCAACCGTACTCATGATCTCATAAACATCTGTCATGTTGCTCTTCAACCTTTGAATAAATTACATGTTTGGCACAACATTGTGGGCTGAAGGGCCTGTAATATGCTGTAGATTTCCATGTTTGATGTTCTTTGTCACTGCAGTGAAAAATAACCCAAGTTTGTCTAAACTCTCCTCAGAGCATTTGCTCTCTAATCTAGGCATCATCCTGGTGAACCTAATCACAAACAAGAGAAAATCTGCAGATGCTGGAAATCCAGGCAACACAAAAAATGCTGGAGGAACTCAGCAGGCCAGGCAGCATCTGGGAAAAGAGTACAGTTGATGTTTTGGGCTGAAACCCTTCAGCAGGGCTGGGAAGTTTCATCCTGCCGAAGGGTTTTGGCCGGAAATGTCAACTGTGCTCTTTTCCCAGATGCTGCCTGGCCTGCTGAGATCCTCCAGCATCTTGTGTGTGATCCTGGTGAATCTCTTCTCATTTTTAAATCTTTTTTATTAATTATTATTGAGGATCAACAAACAAAATACATTAAAGTAATCAAGTCAACATGTCAATATGTACAATGAGGAATTAAATTACCAATTAACTGATTAACAAAGCTAAACAATATATCAATAATAATAAGAAAAAATAAAGTCTTAAAACTACCTTTTTTGGAAAAATGAAAGAAGGAAAAAAGAACCCCTACTAACTAAAACCAAAAAAAAACACTGCTAACAAAAAAACCAAAAGAAAAACCATTGGGAACACAACCCCGGAGCTATACGCCATACAAACGTCCATAAAAGAAAAACATCAATCCGCCAACTCAAATCCATTTAAACAAGAATCACAAGGAATCCATCTTAATTAACTCAAATCAGATGATAGTAGCAGGCAAAAGAACCCCAACTTTTCTCAAAGTCAAATCAAGGATCAAAAGTTCGGCTTCTGATTTTCTCTAGACTAAGACATAACATCACCTGAGATGACCATTGTATCAAAGTGGGAGCAGAGGCACCTTTCCATTTCAATAAAATCGCCCTTCTGGCCAATAATATAACAAATGCAATTACATGTTGGTCTGATATAGAAATACCATGAATATATTGAGGGATTATACCAAACAAAACTGTCAATTTATTACGTTGTAAATTAATTTTTAAAGCTTTAGAAATTGTAGAGAAAATAGATTTTCAAAACTCTTTCAATACAGAACACAACCAAAACATATGCGTTAGTGTAGCTGGCTCGGTTTTACATCTATCACACTGACTATCAACATTAGGAAATATTTTAGACGGTCTCTCCTTTGTCAAATAGTAACGATGTACAATTTTAAATTGAATTAAGGAGTGACTGGCACAAATCGAAGAAGAGTTAACCAACTTCAAAATTCGCAACCAATCCTCTGTTATCAAGGTCATGTTAAGCTCTCTTTCCCAATCTTGCTTAATCTTAAGTAAAGGATAATTGTACTGTTGTAATAATAAATTATAAGTTTTCCCAATAAAACCTTTCACTGAAGGATTCATTTTTAAAATAATGTCTAACAGGTCAGAATCCTGTATATACGGAAAATTACTTAAATATTCTTGTAAGAAATGTCTGACCTGAAGATACTGCAAGAAATGTGAGTACAAGAGAGTGCATTTAGTTACTAATTTCTCAAAAGACATCAATTAGCCTTCTTGGAACAGATCCATGAAGGAATAAACTCCTTTATTCCTCCAAAGAAAAAAGGTAGGATCACTTAGTAAAGGTTTAAATAAATAGTTTTGATAAATTAAACTAAGAAGGTTAAATTTTTTGAGATTAAGAAAAATTACGAAACTGGTACCAAATTCGTAATGTCTGCTTAATCATAGGATATAAATTTAGATTAGAAATTTTCGCCAGTTGTACAGGTAAAGAAGCTCCTAATAATGAAGTAAAGTAAAATTGTTTCACAGCTTTCAATTCCAAATCAGCCCAAGGTGGTCATTCATTTTTATCAGCCCAATATAACCAAGAACACATATAACGTATATTAACAGCCCAATAGTACATTCTTAAATTAGGCAGAGCAAAACCTCCATCCTTTTTTAATTTTTGTAGATGATATTTTCCAGTTCTTGGTCTTTTATTATTCCAAACAATAGATGAAATAATAGAATCAACCTGATCAAAAAACTTCTTAGTTAAAAAAATAGGAAAATTTTGAAATACATATAAAAATTTTGGTAAAATCATCATTTTAACTGCATGAATTCAGCCAGCTAATGAAAGTGTAAGTGGATTCCACCTACAAAATAAATGCTTCATAAAATCCACTAAAGGAACCGAATTAGCTCTATAAAGGTCTCTGTAATCTTTAGTGATAATAATACCTAAATATTTAAAAGAGCCGGTAACTTTAAAAGGAATGTCATCATCTATAGAAGCAGAATCATTTAGAGGAAATAATTCACTTTTATGAAGGTTTGGTTTATGCCCCAAAAACTTTCCAACTTCATTTAATAATTTCAATAAACTAGGAATGGATTCTTCAGGATTCGAAACATAAATTAAGAGATCATCAGCATAAAGGGAGATCTTATGAATTGTCCCATTTGTGGAAATTCCATGTATATCTTTAGCTTCACAAAGTGCAATGAGAGACTTATGGAGAAGAGGAGTTCGGTGGGTAACAAAATGATCCAGTTAACAGCGCTAGTCAGGAGTCAGAGAACATTTCAGGAGTGCAGTGTTATGTGTTTTACTGAAACGGGGCTGCACAAGGACATACCCATCAAAACTTTTCCATGGACGGCTTCCAGACCGTTTGGGCTGACCAGAAGTGCACTGAGAGCGGTAAGTGTAAAGGAGTTGGGGCCTGCTGTTCTGGTTAACAATGGATGGTGCAATCCTGGTCATATTACAATCGAGGAACGTGTTTGTAGACTGGATATTGAACTTTTTGCTGTTGGACTCTGGCCATATTCCACCGAGATACAACACTGGGCATCACGGGAGGTTGTTCCTGCCTGTGGCCATCGAACTTTGCAGCTCCTCCCATGGAGGGTCAGACACCCTGAGCCAATAGGCTGGTCCTGGACTTATTTCCATCTGGCATAGTTTTCATATTGTTGTTTGATTGTTTGTGGTTTTTGTATTGCTATATTTATGCTCTATTCTTGGTTGGTGCGGCTGTAACAAAATCCAATTTCCCTCTGGATCAATAAAGCATATCTATCTATCTATCTATCTATCAACGGCCAAGGGTTCCAACACCAAATTAAATAACAGGGGACTTAACAGACATCCTTGTCTCTTATCCCACGAAAGTTGAACAAAAGGAGATCTGCAGTTATTAGTAATAACAGTAGCAATAGGGCTTTTATATATAATTCTCATCCACTTATTAAAATTAGTACCAAAGTTGAATTTCTCTAAACGTTAAATAAGTATTTCTATTCAACTTTCTCAAATGCCTTTTCAGCATCAAGAGAAACAACACATTGGGGCGTCTTAGAAAGGGATGAGTATATAACATTTAACAGTCTCCGAGTATTAGAGAAGGAATAATGGCCCTTTACAAAACCAGTTTGGTCCTGAGAGATAATTTTAGCTAGAATATTCTCCAATCGAATAGGCATTATTTTTGAAAGAATTTTAGCATCCACATTTAATAATGAAATAGGTCTACATGAAGCACAGTCAGTACGATCTTTATCTTTCTTAAGAATTAAAGAAATAGAAGCTTCATAAAATGTGGGAGGTAACTCTCCTAACAAAAAAGAATCTTTAAGCGTTTCCAACATTTATGGAGAAAGCAATTTTTCAATTTTTTTATAAAATCCTACAAAAAAAAATCCAGTCCAGGAGCTTTACCAGATTGCCTTGAAAGAATAGCTTTCTGAATTTCTTTTTCAGTAACAGGAGTATCAAGAGTTTGTAGATCTTCAATAGATATTCTAGGAAAATCAATCTTTTGTGAAAAGGCATTAGAAGGATCAGCTGGAAACTGAGATTTATAAAGTTCAATGTAAAAGTATTGAAAAATTTTATTAATGTCTTCATAATTACAAGCTAAACTACCGTCTCCATAACAAATTTGTAAAATTTGTCTTTTAGCTCTAGCTGCCTTTAATTGGGATGCTAATAGCTTATTATTTTTATCTCCAAACACATAAAATTTCTTTTCAATTTAAGCAAATTTCTTTCAATAGGATAAGTTAACAGTAAATTATATTGTGATTGAAGTTCAACTCTTTGTTGAAATAAATCAATATTAGGAGAGCTCGCATAAATATTATCCAAGACTTTAATTTGTTTTGCAATCTTATCTAACTCTATTATTTGCCTGTTTCTTAAGCTTAGCTAATTAGGAGACTATCTGACCTCGGAAGTATGCTTTAAATGTATCCCATATAATGAATTTTGACACATCTCCCGTATTGCTAAAAAGAAAAAACATCTTTTATCTGAGTCTCAATAAGTTTGACAAAGTCCAAACGTTGTAATAAATTTTCTGGAAAACGCCAAGGCAAGTTTGCAATACGGAAATCATTCAATTCAAAAGCTAAGCTTAAAGGCGCATGATCCAAAACAACAATAGCGTCATATTCTCATTTCTGGACTTTGTACAAAAATCGGAAATCAGCTATAAAGTAATCGATTCGCGAATATTTTTGTGAACATGTGAATAAAAGGAATAATCTCTGTGATTGGGATGTAGATGTCTCCAGATTTCGATCAAACCATAATCGATTAAAAAAGTTAATGTGATAGAACATAGAATAGTACAGCACAGTACAGGCCCTTCGGCCCACAATGTTGTGCCGACCCTCAAACTCTGCCTCCCATATAAGCCCCCACCTTAAATTCCTCCATATACCTGTCTAGTAGTCTCTTAAACTTCACTAGTGTATCTGCCTCCACCACTGACTCAGGCAGTGCATTCCATGTGCCAACCACTCTCTGAGTAAAAAAACCTTTCCCTAATATCCCCCTTGAACTTCCCACCCCTTACCTTAAAGCCATGTCCTCTTGTATTCAGCAGAGGTGCCCTGGGGAAGAGGCACTGGCTATCCACTCTATCTATTCCTCTTATTATCTTGTACACCTCTATCATGTCTCCTCTCATCCTCCTTCTCTCCAAAGAGTAAAGCCCTAGCTCCCTTAATCCCTGATCATAATGCATACTCTCTAAATGGGGCAGCATCCTGGTAAATCTCCTCTGTACCCTTTCCAATGCTTCCACATCCTTCCTATAGTGAGGCGACCAGAACTGGACACAGTACTCCAATTGTGGCCTAACCAGAGTTTTATAGAGCTGCATCATTACATCGCGACTCTTAAACTCTATCCCTCGACTTACAAAAGCTAACACCCCATAAGCTTTCTTAATTACCCTATCTAATTGTGAGGCAACTTTCAGGGATCTGTGGACAGGTACCCCCAGGTCCCTCTGCTCCTCCACACTACCAAGTATCCTGCCATTTACTTTGTACTCTGCCTTGGAGTTTATCCTTCCAAAGTGTACCACCTCACACTTCTCCGGGTTGAACTCCATCTGCCACTTCTCAGCCCACTTCTGCATCCTATCAATGTCCCTCTGCAAGCTTCGACAATCCTCTACTCTATCTACAACACCACCAACCTTTGTTTCGTCTGCAAACTTGCCAACCCACCCTTCTACACCCACATCCAGGTCGTTAATAAAAATCACGAAAAGTAGAGGTCCCAGAACAGATCCTTGTCGGACACCACTAGTCACAATCCTCCAATCCGAATGTACTCCCTCCACCACCACCCCCTGCCTTCTGCAGGCAAGCCAATTCTAAATCCACCTGGCCAAACTTCCCTGGCTCCCATGCCTTCTGACTTTCTGAATAAGCCTACCGTGTGGAACCTTGTCAAATGCCTTACTAAAATCCATATAGATCACATCCACTGCACTACCCTCATCTATATGCCTGGTCACCTTCTCAAAGAACTCTATCAGGCTTGTTAGACACAATCTGCTCTTCACAAAGCCATGCTGACTGTCCCTGATCAGACCACGATTCTCTAAATGCCCATAGATCCTATCTCTAAGAATCTTTTCCAACAGCTTTCCCACCACAGACATAAGGCTCACTGGTCTATAATTACTTGGACTATCCCTACTACCTTTTTTGAACAAGGGGACAACATTTGCCTCCCTCCAATCCTTCAGTACTGTTCCTGTGGACAAGGAGGTCATAAAGATCCTAGCCAGAGGCTCAGCAATCTCCTCCCTCACCGCATGGAGCAGCCTGGAGAATATTCCGTCAGGCCCCAGGGACTTATCCGTCCTAATGCATTTTAACAACTCCAACACCTCCTCTCCCTTGATATCAACATGCTCCAGAACATCAACCTCACTCATATTGTCCTCACCATCATCAAGTTCAGCCCCAGCAGAAATTGCAATGGCACCAGTGTAACACCACCAAGAAATTAACTGCGGCTGCTTTGCTTTCTCTGTATAGTTTTGAACACAGCTTTTTCCTCCAGCTAATCTAGTGAAACAACGCCCCCACACAGCAATAAAGTTATAAACTCTGTCAGATCCACTCTACACTTCTGCTTATTTCGTTCGTTGTCAATGTCTTGCCGTTGCTGTTCCTCAGATCAGTTAAGCTGATCTAAGATCACTTAAGGTGGTGATGTCACCACTCTCACTCACGGGAGAGATTGATAGTATACATCCAGGCGCAGATCCGTGGTCTCGCGAGACTAACGGATGCCCCACACATACACATTGTGCTTTTACAAGCGAGCATGGGCCTGGCACGTGCATTATCTTGGCCGGCGTGAAAAATAGATCGATTCTTAGTCAGAAAACGACCTCATCCAGAGGAATCAGTGGTGCCTCAGCCTGAGCCTGTCTTAATTGAAAGTAACATGCAGAAAGGAGTAAGTGGGGATGCAGTTCATCGAAGGAGTGTGAGGGCGAAGTAGAGGAACAAGAAACGGAGTGGGATTCGGAAGGGAACGTGGATGAAGCTGCTCTTAGTGCGAGTGGGAATACTGTTAGCGATGTTAGCCAGCAGCCTGAGGAAGGACCACGTCGGCCAGCATTGAAAAAGTACCTTTCGCAACAGTTTGGCAAGCAGCAAAGGAGTTTTATTCATGGCTGGTTTGACCTGTACTCCTGACTGGAATATTCAATCACAAAAGATACTACGTTCTGCTTCGCATGCAGGCATTTCCTGTGTGGAGGACATGAGTTCCATTCTGAGTCTACCTTCACTGTCACCAGTTACCGCAACTGGTGGATAGCTACAACAGCTTTCAAAACCCACCATGTAAGTGCAGCTCATAAGTTTGCGATGGAAGCATGGGCCAAATTCAGATTGAGAAAACAAGACAGTTCAAGATTGGGAAATATGCTTGACAAAGGACATGCAAAGATTGTCCAAGAAAATCATGAGTATATGAGAGCAGTAGTTGAGTCTCTACACTATACTGTGTGCCAAGGCATTGCCCAGCGAGGACACCAGGAGGATGATGGATCTGGCAATAGGTGGAAACTTTGTCGAGTTGCTCAGTGTAATTGGGCAGTTTGATAAGACTGTAGCTAAAAAAATAGGGGACAATCCTGGAAATGCAAAAAACACCCATCACGATATCCAAAATGAAATTATGGGTATGATGGCAGCTATGGTCAGACGTCAGATAAGTGCAGAAATCAAAGAGGCTGGACATTTTGCCATCATGGTGGATGAAAGTAAAGACGTGAGTAAAGAGGAGCAAATACTGTATCAGTGGTGGTGTGGTATTTGAGTAACGAAACAGTGCTTGAAGAATTCTTGCACTTCACTCCAGCAGAAGGGTTGGACACAGAGTCGCTTCTTAAAAGCATTGAACGGACACTCACCCAGTGTGTTACTGATAAGAACGCGTGTATAGGTCAGTGTTATGACAGGGTGGCAGTGATGTCTGGGTGCAATAACGGGGTACAAGAGAGGTTCAGGAAAGGGGTCCCGCTGGCATTATATATACACTGCCATGCTCACAGACTGAACCTTGTTTTAGTGGATGTTGTGAGCAATGTACTACAAGCAGGTGAGTTTTTTGAAACTGTGCAGCTGCTTTACAACTTCTTTTCAAACTCTGTTGCCCATGATCTTTTCATGAAGAAACAGAGAGAACTGGAATCAACTGCACAGCCCGTGGAGTTGAAGAAATTGTCAGATACACGCTGGGCATGGCAGTATACAGCTTTGTGGGCTATAAGGAAATCACTCCCTGCCATTCTAGCTACACTACAGGATATTATGGGTCAACCAAATGCATGGAGGAGGACGGAGGCCAGAGCTGTAAATGGACTGATTGACGAGCAGTTTGCTTTACTTCTCACTCTGTTTGAGGATTTATTCTGAATCACCAAGTTCATGTCAGACCAGCTACAATCTCCCAGTTTGGAGCTTTCAACCACTGTGGACTTGGCTCAGTCTGTTATCAATGCCCTCTCAGCAAAACGGGGAGAGGAATCATGGAGTGAAATTCACACAAGAGCTGGGGACCTGTGCGTCAAGGCCGGTATACAGAGCAGAACACATGAAAGGAGACAGGCCCAGCCACCCCGCCGCCTACATGATTTTGTTGTTGCGGCCCAAACTGAACGCACACCTGTCACATCCTCTGGTGACCTTCACAACCACTGTTTCTATCCAGTTATAGACAGACTTCTGACTGAAATGAAAAGACGGTTCTCAATTGAGACTGGGAGTGTTCTGACGGGAGTGTCAGCATTTAGTCCCAAACACAAGCTCTTCCTAGACAAGAATTGTCTTTGGCCAATGGCCCAATACTATGGAGTGACTGAAGTGAACCTGACTGCAGAGCTACATCAGGTTTGGCGTCTGCTGGAAATAAAACAAAAGCAAGGACAGACAGTGACATCCAGAAAATCATTGATGCTTTCGTCACCAATCACAACAACAGACAGATTGTGCTTCTCTGAAAACATTAATGGTGAGTGCAGTTGATTCTTTAAAAATTTGGGCCAAGACTAATGCTGATTATTATTATTATTTTGTGGTGGATACCCCATAGTCCTTATGTTTCCTGCAAATCCTAAAATATTATATTTACTGCTATTAAGCCTACTGGTTTTGCTTAGACTTCCAAGCGTGATTCTGTTGATTTTTGTTTTAAATTCAATAGCCGAATTAATTGAGGTATTGCATGGTCAGAGTACGATTTGTCCAACTCTGGTAAAGCCTTGCATCTGTTGTTTGCCTTATTCGACTTTAATAATGGTGTATCTTTTGGCATTGCTGTCTATGTAATGCGAATAGCAGTGGGTTCGTTTTGTGTTTTTCAGTTGAAAAGCACGCATTTGACGCTGATTGCGGGATTGGTGCCTGATTCACGTTGTCCGCTGTTGCTCGGATGCTCTGTTTGTTTTTTTTTTGTTTATGCTCTGCGTAGCCCAGGTTGTCTCCAATACTGTTGACACTGTAACAGTTCACTTCTCTATTAGATCTATCAATTGCTGTTGCCTGTGAATCAACAGAGGCATTTATAGTAGGCACATAATGCTTGAAATTGACTTTTTAACGCCACGCATCTGGCCTTGCGAATACATATTACAGTGCATCCCTCAGCACCATCACTGAATCATTCAGCCCCTCCGTAGCACCAGAAAGAAGAAAATCTCTGGCGCCGCCACGGATCAAGTTCCATCATCAAGTGATGCTGAACAACTCGGAAGTCGCTGATTGGTTGAACTCTTGTCAAAGGATTTAAACGACAGTTAAAATCACCACCCATTAACAACATATATTCATTTAAATCTGGCAAAAAAACAAATATGTTTTTTTTTAAAAAAGATCATCTACATTAGGTCCATATAGATTAACCAGGACAATTTTTCTATTACAAATTGTTCCTTTGGCAATTAAAAATCTACCATTAGTATCTGACACAATGTCTTCTTGGATAAATAAAATATTAGATTTAATAAAAATAGATACTCCCTTTGTTTTATTTTGGCAAGTGGCATGATATTGAAGGCCCTTCCACATTTAAAAAGATCTATTTTGATCACCCATACTGATATGGTTTCTTGAGCAAAAATTATATCAATTGGGAATCAATTAATAATTTTAAAAGTCTTCTTTTGCTTAATAGGATGATTCCAGCCACGCACGTTCCAACTAATAAAGTTTATCTGTTTAACTACCATAAAATATTTTTAACACATAAATACACGCATACCAATGCGGGCTAATCAAAAATGGCGGTGATAATTGTAACCATATAGAAAACACGCATGCTCCGGAACTCTAATGGGAAAAAATACAATAAGAAAAAACTGAAAAAATATTGAAATTAATCCTACAATGAAACCTATAGTTCAAAACTAACCCCAATCCTCCCACCATCCCAAAAGCTAGAAATCCGGCAAAGCAAAAGAAAAAGCTGGAATGCGTCCCCATAGAAAAAGAAAAACAAAACAGAACTCCGCGAGCTGCCCAATTTATAATAATGATTTTTAAAGTTTTCCTTAATCCCCAACCCCCACCCCCACATTTACAAAAAAAGACACATGGCCCTAAAATAAGAAAGCCCAGCAGAGGTAAAAAAAATGTTTATGCTTAATCATCAAAAATAAACTGGGGAATGCAAAAACAATCTCCAAAGACGTCAAAACAATAAAGTTAAGCCTAAACAAAAAGAAAAACTGTCTATGTAATCTCCATTATCCCTTCGACTTACTGCACAATAAAAAAACTGTTCTTAGAAGAAAAACTGAGACTAATTATCTATCTACTAAGCACTCCGCGCTATATATAAGAAAAAGTCCTTATAAACTATGAAAACTATCACTTAATTAATGAAGAAAACGAAGGATAAAAACAAATAATCAAAACAGTTAACTAGTCCACTGTGTTTATTCACTCAGTATACCAAACAGATTTCAGAAAAGTCATTCATCAGTCAAATCAAGAAGTTCACATCTTCTTTAAATGGCCCACCGATCAAAGGAGATCTTCAACATACCAGAAATCTTCAAAGCCTGTTTTCCTTCAGAAAATTATTCAGCAGACCTAATACCATTCAAACCTCAGGCACCTCCAAATTAGAATTAACATAGTCCAGTGCCGCTTTGGGATCCAAAAAACACATGGAGTCGAATCTTTAGGAAATAATTTTAATCGGGCTGGATAGTGAACTGATGGGAATAATCCCCTATCATGGGCTATCTTCATAGCTGGAACAAATTTGAACTGCTGTTCCATAACTTCCCGTGGATAGTCTTCATAAAAACGAATCTCGGAACCCTTGAATTTAAAAACTCTGTGTTTCCTTGCATATTTTATGATTTGGTCTTTAACTTTGAAACAAAGAAAGCTGACCAAAACTGACCTTGGTTTATTCGGATCTTGAGATTTTGAAGTGAAAATTCTATGTGCTCTTTCAATATCGGGAGGCTGAGGTAAAATATCCGGAAACAGAGATTGAAACAAATTAGCAAAGTACTCTAATAAATCCCCGCTCTCAGATCCTTCCTTCAGTCCAACAATTCGGATGTTATTCCGACAAAATCTTGCTTCCAGATCGATAATCTTGAGTTGAGACTGTTCCAAGCGGGCTGAAATATCTGCTATCTGACGCCTCGACTCTAAGTTCAGAATTCAAGGAGGTAATATTTTCCTCTACGAACTGAAAACTCTGTCGAAAAAACTTCATCTCAGAAGTGTTATTATCTATTTTCCTGTCGAGAGCCATCAACGCATGTTCTAAACGCTCAGCCCAAACAGGCATATCCGCTGATTTTTCTTTTGAAGTTTTTCCCTTTCCATTGCTGGATTCAGAAAGCTGCTTTCCACTTCTTAAAGAGTGTGACATAGTGACAACTATTCCCCTCTAAGATCTGACAAATAAAAGTTAAAAATTCAGAGCTTAAACTGGGGAAAGGGAAGAATTAAACATAGCCACACAAGTTTTGTGTTACTCCATTAAGCAGCAGGTGAAAGTCCCCCCAGTGAACCTCTTCTGCACCCTCTCCAAAGCCACATCCCTCCCACAATGAATTGAAGAGAATTAAATGCAAGGCTCCAGATGCAACCTAGCTGTAGTTTTATACAACTGCATGTAACCTCTCAACTCAAACTCATTGCCTTGATTAATAAAAGCAAGCATGCTATACAGCTTACTTGGTGCCCTATCAAACTATGCAGCGGCTTTCCAGGGACTTTGGACATGAACCCAAGATTCAACCCAAGTGGCACAGTGGTTAACACAACACTTTACCAGTGATTCAAGTTCTGTTCCCGCTACAGTCCATAAGGAGTTTGTATGTTCTCCCCATGCATTTCCTCCAGGTGCTCCCGTTTTCTCGCACAGTCCAAAGATATTCTGATTGGTAGGTGAACTGGTCATTGTAAATTATCCTGTGATCAGGCTAGGGTTAAACCGGGGGTTGCTGGGCAGCACAGCTAGAAGGGCTGGAAGGGCATATTCCGCACTCTAGCTCAATATAAAATAAATACTTCTGCACATCAACACTACTAAAGGTCCTGCTACTAGCAGTATATTGTCTTCCAGAACATTTCAGTGTAAGCGAGCAGGGCCAGTGGGAACATTCAGCAGGCCTGAGATCAAAAGGCCTGTTGGCTTGTGATGAATGAATGCAAGATTTTAAAAAAGAGCCTGGCCATTTGGGACATTCAGCATCGATTGAGATCGTTGGGTAATTAGACACTTGGCAAGGGCTAATAAAAGAAGAAGTTACTGTAAATTTAAAGCAGAATTGTGAGAGTTGGCCAGTGTTAGCATGGAGGGATTGAGGCTTTGGCTCAAGAGGCTTCAGTGAGAAGAGGCAAAGATAGAATACCCCTGTGGTCATCCCCCCAACAACTGGTTTGCCACTTTGGATACAGCTGGGGGTGGGGTGGGAAATGACCTAGCAGAGGAAAGTCAGAGCAATCAAGTGTCTGGTACTCGGTCTGGTTCCGTGGCTCAGAAGGGAAGTGGGAGGAAGAGGGATGCTATGGTGACAGGGGATTCGTTAGTTAGGGGAACAGACAGCAGGTACTGTGGACGAGAACAAGATTCCCAGGTGGCCTCCCAGGTGCCAGGTCTGGGAAATCTCTGACCGAATCCTCAGTATTCTTAATCGGGAGGGTGAGTAGCCAGAGGTTGTGGCCCATATAGGTACCAATGACATAGGTAGGAAGAGTGGCTTGCTTCTACAAA
Organism: Mobula hypostoma; assembly: GCF_963921235.1. Lineage (NCBI taxonomy): Eukaryota > Metazoa > Chordata > Chondrichthyes > Myliobatiformes > Myliobatidae > Mobula > Mobula hypostoma. Next base: position 24,347,785 of record NC_086102.1, read on the forward strand.
GTGCGACTAATGCTCTGATTGAGTATACTTCAATACAAGTATTGTAGGAAAAGCAAGTGAGTTCAGGGCATGGATCAACACCTCAAAATTATGATATTGTGGACATTAGTGAGACTTGGTTGGAAGAGCAGCAGGCTGCCAGCTCAGTATTCTGGGTTTCCATTGTTTTAGAGGTGAAAGAACATGAGGGATTAAAGGGGGGTGGTGGCAGTGCTCCATCAGGACAGACTGGAGAACTTGTCCAGTGAGGCTTTATGGATGGAACTGAAGAATAAGAAAGGTATGACCACGTTAATGGGGCTATATTATAGGATTTAGAGAAACAAATTTGTAGAGAGTTTGCAGACCGTTGCAAGAAACATAGGTTTGTGATAGCAGGGGATTTTAACTATCCACATATTGACTGAGACTCCCATACTGTAAAAGGACTGGATGGGATAGAGTTTGTCAAACATGTTCGGGAAACTTTCCTTAATCAATACATAGAGGTCCCAATGAGTGTGTGCACGATATTTGATCTGCTATTAGGGAATGAGACAGGGCAGATGACAGAATTTTGTGTAGAGGAACACTTCGCATCTTATGATCACAATGCTATTACTTTCAAAGTAAATATGCAAAAAGATAGGTCTGGTCTGTGGGTTGAGATTCTAAATTAGAGAAAAGCCAGTTTTAATGGTATCAGAAGGGATCTGGCAAGTGTAGATCGAGACAGGCTGTTTTCTGGCAGAAGTGTACTTGGTAAGTCGCAGGCCTTCAAAAGTGAAATTATGAGAGTAGAAAGCTTCTATGCACCTGCCAGAATAAAAGGCAAGGGTAACAGGTTTAGGGAACGTTGGTTTTCAAGAGGTATTGAGGCCCTGGGTTAAGAAATAAAAGGAGGTGCATTGCAGGTATAGGCAGGTAGGAACAAATGAGGTACTGATGGAGTACAAGAAATGCAAGGGGATACTTAAGAAAGAAATCAGGAGGGCGAAAAGAAGGCATGAGGTTGCTCTAGCAGACAACGTGAAGGAGAATCCCAAGGGCTTCTACAGATATGTTAAGAGCAAAATGATTACAAAGGACAAAATTGGTCCTCTGGAAAATCAGTCTGAGTGAAGCCAAAAGAGATGGGGGAGACTTGCATCTGTGTTTACTCAGGAGACAGGTACAGAGTCTATAGAAGTGAGGCCATGGACCCTACACAGATTACAGAGGAGGTGTCTGCTGTTTTGAGACAAATCAGGGTGGACAACATCAATGTCCCTCAATTTACTTTCTTTTATAAGAAGCGTGTTCAGACGTAGACAACGTGCATGGAATTTCTGGCAAAAATGAACGAGATTGAGATTGAGACATGACCACTCCTGCCCGGGATGCAGTTATGCCCTGCAGTGACCACCGATCCTGGAAAGGCACAAGAGGGCCTGTGGGCTCTCTGTGCTTCTTTAGGAAAACCCAGGTGTCATTCCTCAGAAGAAGGGCAGACACTCAGTTATGGTGGAGGTACCAGCGGCCTTCTTGGCCACACTCGGAGCAGGGTGATGAGGAGGTTACCTCAACTGACTCGCCTTCTCCTTCTCTTCTAAAAACTCTCCACAAATTTCGGGGGAGTGGGGCTGGCTGAAGTGCGAGCTGAACTTGAGGAGCTGCCCTTTCAAGTACGTCAGGAGGGACTGCAATTCTTCACGTAAATGGCAGGCAGCTTTTGAGTCTGCACCAACTCTAGCACAGGTCACCGGTCTGTGCAACACTCTCCACCCCAGGTTTCAGATGTAAAGTGGGAGGACTTCAGTGTAGTTGGGACTCTAGTGGGGTCTCTCTTCACTGTCAGGGGGTAGAAATGTCTGTCACAGTGTGGCTGGGCATCAGCTGAGCACGATGAAGCAGAACAGGCAGGAAACAGATCCACAACTTGTGGAGGGGCAACAGAGGTCATTTCCTAGAGATGGCTCCTGTTGTGCAAGCCCTCTTCCCAAGGAGGGTTTTGGGGTAATGAGTCATTCCGGCTGAGCCAAGATCATTCCACAGCTCCGCCCTCATGACGGGATGGCCAAAGGCCGCAGCCAAGAGCCCAAATGGAAGCAGCATACTTGTCCATCTTCCAATCCATTCCTTTGGCCTTCTGGCCTAGCAGTGGCATCAATCCCCTTTGCTGGATGGGGGAAGGGCTTTCTGACTAAAGATAAACAACATCCCAGACTCCGGAAAGGTTCCAGTAAAAGACAGGCACCTCCTGCAGAACAGCACAGCATTTATTCACAATAGTAAATGGATACAAAAGTATAAACATAGTACAAATTATACATTCATGGTCATTACATTTAGCAGTGTTCCTTTTCTTTTAAAGCCATGGCATCATTGCCACTCACATGCCCTCTCCCCCTGCCCCCCCCCCCCGCAGGGTGATATGCTCTTTCAATATTTGAGGGGCTTCTTACACCCAACTCAGCCCCTCCAAGTCCTTGTAGTAGAAGGAGTCTTGCCGGTGGTCCTTGCCAATGGAGCCCTTGCATCTAAGTTTCAATGCATTGATCAGCACCAGGTTCAGGAACAGCTATTGCTCTTCAACCATCAGCGTGGATAACTTCACTCACCTCAACTCTGAACTGATTCCACAGCCTATGGACTCATAGAACATAGGAACCTACAGCACATTACAAGCCCTTTGGCCCATGAAGTTGTGCCAACCATGTATTGTACTCTAGAAACTGTCTGGAATTTCCCTACCACATAGCTCTCTATTTTGCTAAGCTCCATGTACCTATCGAAGAGTCTATTAAAAGGCTTTATTTCATCTGCCTCCACCACTATCGCTGGCAGTGCATTCCACGCACCCACCACTCTCTGTGTGAGAAAAACTTACCTCTGACATCCCCCTTGTACCTACTTCCAAACACCTTAAAACTATGTCCGCTTGTGTTAGCCATTTCAGCCCTAGGAAAAAAACCACTGGCTATCCACACGATCAATGCCTCTCATCAGCTGATACACATCTATCAGATACTCTGTCACTCCAAGGAGAAAAGGCCAAGTTCACTCAACCTGTTCTCATCAGGCATGCTCTCCAATCCAGGCAACACCCTTGTACATCTCCTCTGCATTCTCTCTATAGTATCCACATCCTTCCTGTAGTAAAGTGATCAGAACTGAACACAGTACTCCAAGTGTGGTCTAACTGGGGTCTTATATAGCTTTAACATTATCTCAAGGCTCTTGAACTCAATCCCATGGTTGATGAAGGCCATCACACCATACACCTTCTTAACAATGAGCAGCAGCTTTGAGTGTCCATGGACACAGTCCCCAGCATCTCACTGATCCTTCACACTGCCATGAGTGTTATCATTAATATTATATTCTGTAATCAAAATTTGACCGACCTACCAAAATGAACCACTTCACACTTCTCTGGATTGAACTTCATCTACCACTTCTCAGCCCAGCTCTGCATCCTATCGATATCCCACTGTAACCTTTGACAACCCTCCAGACTACCCACAACACCCCCAACTTTTGTGTCATCAGCAGACTTACAAACCCACCCATCTACTTCCTCATCCAGGTCATTTATAAAAATCACGAAGAGGAGGGGTCCCAGAACAGATTCCTACCGAACACCACTGGTCACCGTCCTCCATGCAGAACACGAACTATCTGCAACCACCCTTTGCCTTCTGTGGGCAAGCCAATTCTGGATCCACAAAGCAAGGTCTCCTTGGATCCCATGCCTCATTACTTTCTGAATGAGCCTTGAATAGGGAACCTTATCAAATGCCTTACTGAAATCCATATACACTACATCCACTGCTCCTCCTTCATCAGTGTGTTTTGTTACATCCTCAAATAATTCAATCAGGTTCATAAGGCACGACGTGCCCTTGACAAATCCATGCGGACTATCCCTAATCAGATTATGTCTCTCCAAATGCTCATAAATCCTGCCAGTCAGGATCTTCTCCAACAACTTGCCCACTACTGAAGTCAGCCTCACTGGTCTATAATTTCCTGGGTTACCTCTACTCCCTTTCTTGAACAAGGGAACAACATTTGCAACCTTCCAATCCTCTAGTACTTCTTCTGTCCCTATTAATGATGCAAAGGTCATTGCCAGGCACTCAGCAATCCCCTCCCTCACTTCCCATAGTAGCCTGGGATATACCTCGTCCGGTCCTGGCGACTTATCTAACTTAATACTTTTCAACAGCTCCAGCACATCCTCTTTCTTAATGTCTATACACTCAAGCATTTCAGTCCATGGTAAGTGATCCCCACAATTGCCAAGGTTCTTTTCACTGGTGAATACTGAAGCAAAGTATGCATTAAGTACCTCTGCTACCACCTCCATCTCCATTCACACGTTTCCACTGTCACACCTGATTGGTCCTATTCTCACATGGCTCATCCTCTTGCTCTTCACATACAGGTTTCCCCCGCCATCCGAAGGTAGAGCGTTCCTATGAAACAGTTCGTAAGCCGAAATGTTGTAAAGCGAAGAAGCAATTACTATTTATTTATATGGGAAAATTTTGTGAGTGTTCGCAGACCCTAAAGTAACCTACCAAATCATGCCAAATAACACATAAAACCTAAAATAACATTAACATATAGTAAAAGCAGGAATGATATGATAAATACACAGCCTATGTAAAGTAGAAATACTTTTCCACAATCATTACTAAACTGTTCTCCAGAGCAAAAATCTCACGCAAGCGCTGTTGGCAAAAACACGCACAAGCGCTCTGCAGTAACCTTTAAGCTATGAAGCTGCCAAATCATACTAAGTAACGCGTAAAAATACACAGCCGATATAAAGTAGAAATAATGTATGTACAGTGTAGTATCACTTACCGGAATAGGTTCAGCGCCGAGCATACTGATGTTGGTGTGTTAGACTGAGTCATGGCAGGCTGGGTGGTGCAGTGGCCCCCACCCCCTGAGCCACCGAGCGATACATTGCCATGAAGAACGCAGGGGTCCAGCGGTAGCCGGGAGGTACACAGCACATCTTTAAGAAAAAAGCCGAAACAAACATGCTAATTAATTAGGTGCCGCCCGTAATTGTCGGCCCAGACCAGTGCAGATTTCCAATTGCGTCGTCTCTGATCTGGGCCGACAATTACGTGTCGGCGGCACCTAATTAATTAGCATGTTTATTTTGGCTTTTCTCTTAAAGATGTGCTGTGTGCCTCCCGGCTACCTTAGCATTCTCCGCGAATCGGTATCTGTCTGTGGCCTGGGGGCTGGGGTGGTGGGACACTGGGGTGTCATCTCGTCATTGTCTGTTTCCATTAGAGCAGGCAGCTCATCTTCTATCTCTGCCCGCCTCGATGTCGAAGGTCGAGGTTCGTCGTTTGCTGTGGCTGATGCAGAAGGCTTGCTTGACTGCTGAGCCTCACGTATTTTTCTATCACACAGTTCTTTAATAAGGACTCAAACCATCCTGCAAATATCCCCTAAACCGACGTATCCTTTCAAAATTAAAGTCGTACTTTATCATTACTCATTCGGTTTCAATTGTTATCCTTTTTTCTTCCAATTGCATCAGCTCTTCATCTGTCAGTTCTTGGTGATGGGATGCCAAAACCTCTTCAACATCATGTTCGTCAGCTTCCACAAGCCAAACTCACTTTGTCCTTACTTCGTTCACCACGATCAAAATGCTTAATTATGTCTAGTTTTAACGTAAGTGTAACACCCTTACGAGCTCTTTCAGGCTTTTCCGATACCATAGAACTCATCTTGCAAACGGTTGCTCACAGGCTCGTGTTTAAGCAATGCCGGTGAGAATCCGGGGGAGAGCGGCTGCTCAGGGACCGCTGCCTTTTACCGTGCGCTGATTTTTTCGCGGGCTGATTTTTTATCGCGCACTGAATTTTTTTTTCATAACAGTGAAAACACCTTCTGAAAGTGAAAATAGGGTACTAATGTACGTCTTTCGTAACAGTGAGGTTTCGTAAAGCGAACATTAGAAAAGTGGTGGACACCTGTACTTGAAGGATACCTTGGGGTTTTTCCTTAATCCTACTCGCCAAGGCCTTCTCATGGCCCCTTCTATCTCTCCTACTTTCATTCTTGAGCTCTTTCCTGGCACTTCCTTGTAATTTTCTAGAGCTCTAACAGCACCTAGTTTCTTGAATCTTCCATAAGCTTTTCTTCTTAACCAGATTTTCTACATCCTTTGAACACCATGGTTCTTTTATCCTACCCTACCTCAATGGAACATACCTATGCAGAACACTACGCAAATGTTCCCTCAACATTTGCCAGATCTGTGCCGTGCAATTCCCTGAGAACATCTACCCCCAATTTATGTTCCCAAGTTCCTGCCTAAAAGCATCATTTGAACCCCTACCCCAATTAAATGTTTTCCTAAATTGTCTGCTCCTATCCTTCTCCAGCGCTATGGTAAAGGAAATAGATTTGTGACACTACCTCCAAAGTACTCTCCCACCAAGAGATCTGACACCTGACCAGGTTCATTTCCCAATACCAGATCAAGTACAGCGTCTCCTCTAGTTGGCCTAACAGACTCTGCCCCATCCAGGCCCCTTGCTCTAAGGAGGTGCCGGTCAATATTTGGAAAGTTAAATTCACCCATCACAACAACCCTATTATTGCACCGTTCCAGAATCTGCCTCCCTATCTACTCCTTGTTGTTTCTGTTACTATTGGGGGGGGGGGGGGTCTATAAAAACACCCAGTAGAGTTATTGCACCCTTCCTTTGTGTCTTTCAACTCCAAACCAGTTAAATGAGGTGGCCCAGATAGAGTCTAATGAGATTACAGATTGCTTCTTTGGTACGTCTGGCATTTGTCATAAGGAGGTGGCTGGGAACGGACCCAAGTGCAAGACACAGACACTGAAGTACTAGGGACAGGACTAGGATACAGGGCGAGGACAAGGACATGGACACGAAAACCGGGAACCTGGAACAGGACTGGACAAGAGAGCTAGGAGCCCAGGCTTGGACTCTGATCCAGAGACTGGATAAGGACCCAGAACCTGGGTCTTGCCTCTGGCTCGGACCCCAGAGCTAGGCAAGGACGTGACTTGGCTGGCAGGCAGGACGAGGCTGGAGTCTTCAGACTTGAGGCGAGGCTGGAGACCAGAGACTTGAGGCTAGAGACTTGAGGCAAGGCTTGAGACTAGAGGCTCGAGGCTTGGGGTCTTGAAGCTCCTCCTGAGCAGGGTGTGGTACTCCAGGGCAGGGCGCGGTACTCCACCTGACAGAGGCAAAGGACAGGAAGGGACAGAACCAATTGCAGGGTATCGGCAAGACGGCCTGACTTACCCGGCAGAGGCAAGGGACAGGAAGGGAGCTAGGTACAGGGTGGCTCCAGGACAAGACTTCAGGCGAGACGAGGCGAGAGATACCGGCAAGACAAGGCAAGGCTTCAGGCAATGCAAGGCGAGACAAGAACTTTAGGCAAGGCGAAAGTTACCAGCAAGACAAGGCAAGGCTTCAGGTGAGGAAACAGAAGGCAAGGGAAAGGATACAAGGAGTAAGGACAAGAACAATCCAGCAGCCACGCCCTGGTCTCTGGAGGTATTTATGCAGCCAGCCCCAACGAGAATCAGCTGCCTCAATTAGTGCTCAACAAGAACAGAAACAGGGTAGACAGGAAAACCTGGAGCAAGGGTCGATGGACCGGACCGTGAACCGGAATGTGGACTTCATGGACCGGACCATAACAGCATTTTATATAAGTAGCTGCTCATCCGAGAATGGTCTCAGATTTTCAGCAGGCCATTACCTGAAGCTTCTTGTGTCCATATTGAATTGCTCTGATTAGACTATCCCGGAGCAAGGTCAGTTCATTGTCCACAAAATGGGTGGAAAAAGTCAACTGTTTTGTCTGCTGATTCTACTATAGTTCCTTCTGCCCAACATCTCCCTCCTCTTGATCCAAAGATATTTATCTTAGGATCATTATCCTCCTCTCAATCAGTTGACTGCCCATATGACTGCCATGGAACCCCAGTAGGTGTGCAACACTTACATTCTATAACAAATATTAACATTTACAGTACTAACTAAATCCACCCACTTTATGCTGACATTGGTCTCTGCTGTTTCATGAGAGCATTATCCGCAGTTTTTTCCATTATTTCAGCTTCCATCTTCTCAGGTGATATACATTGAGCAATGCAATTATCAGGGTACATAAAATTGGTATTACAGCAGCATGTGATACTATTCTTACCCATGGATGTACTTCAACGTTTGTCCCCCAATTCGAAAATTTACTCCAAACACCTGGGTCATTCAATATTTAATTTGCTTTACCAGCGTGTGTTTTCATTACTTTAGTGTGTTTAGTCCATTGATGGATGATCTCCCTTGCCTCCTCCACAACACGTATCCTGTCTGCAGTCAAGTGAGGAATTGGTGGCAACTCAGTAACAACATAGTCCCACAGATATTCACCTGTATCAGTGCATTGGATCTTGAAGTTCTCCTGCATTACTGTGTATCCTGCTAGCTGAGGCAAAGTTCATCCTCCAGTGGCCAGATCTAAAGTCACATTCCCTCTGGCAACATTGTGACTTTCCAAAGGGCATTGTTTCATCCCTTAGGTATAACTTGTGGCTGCTGTTGCTGCATAATATGCCTGTACTACCATACATATTGTAAGAAAGACTGATTATTCACAGGCAAAATACACAAAGAGCATTTTTCATAAGTACTGAAACCACAATTTGTAAGCTTTGTCATTTCTTCTGGACAAGATCAGTGGTCTGTCCCTTGACGGCATCTTGATAAATCTATCCCTTTCCCACAACTATTCATAACAATAGCATGTGTTGGTGGGTTACTTAAGGATATCCATGCATTCTAATGATATTTACTAACATTGTGAACCCTTTTCAAAGGGTAGATTGAATAATTTCCATGCCAGGGAATGTGGAATACTGGACCAACATAAAAATTTCCTTTACCATCATCACAGGTACCCAGTACTCTGCTGATAATAGTATGGTTTCTAGTATGACACAATAGCACCCTTTCTCTGACCCATTCTTTTAGATGCTCATCTGAGACCCAGTGGATTATAGGCAACCAATTGCCCACCATTGAGAACATCTACCATAAACACTGCCAGGGCAGGGTGAAAATCATTATCAAGGATACATCTCACCCTAACCATCGACTTTTTACTCTCCTCCCATCTGGTAGGTGCTACAGGAGCCTCTGCTCCCATACCAGCAGGCACAGGAAGTGCTTCTGCCCTGAGGCTGTGACCCTGCTGAACCTCACATCACAGCGCTAAGCAGTGTTGCACCCATATTGTACTGTCTCAGTACTTTTATATTTGTGTGCTGTAGTACTTACTTTTTATTCAGTTATTTTGTAAATAATACTATTCTGTGCATTTCTGGTTAGATGCTAACTGAATTTCATTGGCTTTATATCTGTACTCAGCACAATGACAATAAAGTTGAATCTAATCTAATCTAATTTGATACTTGATGTACATCAACTTATAATAAATCAGTGCCAATCATGGTAAGCAAACAACTACCATATATAGTATAGATCTCAGTTTTATGTATTTCCTTAGATAAGGTCTGGATGGTCAATAATCAGATCTGTTGTATCTTGAAGGGGTTTCTGAAATTTAACCACATCCAGAATTACCTGGGATACATCTCGACCAATCTGATTAGTTTCTCCTTGATCTTGATAATTTTCTCCAGTAATATTCTATATTTTTGGCTGGAGGGATTGTATCTGGTTTACTAATTCTGCTATATCTAGGGTGTTGACCATTGCTACCCCTGATGCATAACCTGCTCCCAGTAATTCCCAATGACCTCTCGTTCTAGTCTCATCCAACCTCAGTGGAAAAGGCCTGCTTGCAATCACCCTATCTTTCTGCTCATTATTTTGTGTACTAGATGGTTTGCAATGGTGATGTAATTTGTCCCAAAAGAAACGATGCCTAAGGACAACATAGAACCCTTCACCAAATTCATCAGGAGAGACAAGGACAACAGTGGGGTGACGTTGCCGAGCAGTAGAGGCACCTGGGTCAAATCCTCCCTGTACGTGGATGATGTTGCTGTCTTTTGTTTATTTCCACAGTTAGATTGCAGACCGATCATCATCTACGACTAGTCTGAGTTGGCATCGGGGACCAGACTCATTGCAGTAAGAGTAAGGCCACGCTCTTTGACAACTAACACAACCAATCCCACATCCCCTTCACCGTCAGGTCTGACTACCTGAAGATCCTGGGGATCTGGTTCAGAGGGGCTGAGGTATGTAATCAGAATTGGCTGAAGCAGATTGGAAATGTCAAAGGAAAGTTGGGTCTGTGAAAACAGTGGATTGTGTCAATAACTGTGAGTAACCTGATCATCAGGCCTGCTGTACTTGGCACAGATGTGGCCTGTTCCCTGATCCCCCATCTGCACCATCCTCTAGCATTTCTGCGCTTCCAAGATGCAGCAAGCCTGATGGTCTATGATGCAAAAGTCCCCAGAGAATGAGGACAAAAGAATACCCAATGCTGCCCTCATCCTGATGACCACTTTCATGTGTGGTTGCTTCAGACTGTGTAAACTCAAAGTACACAGGCACCAAATGCCATTACATGCTGCGGTTCTACCTGTCCCTTGTGTAATGGAGGATGGGCTCTGGCCCCATAGCCAGACAGGACAATGCCCCTGTCAGCTGGATGTTACTGCATTACCTTGTCTTTGTGGAAGAGTTCTTCCAACTACAGCAGGCAGTGGTCAGCACAGAATATCCAGAACATCTGTGGACTCTATGGATACTGTGGTGTTTTTTTCCAAACGAGCTGACAACATGACTCGTCGCCAGAACTCAGCAACAAGCACGAAACCATCGCCAGCCCAGCGGTGAGAGGGACCCTCCCGGTCAGATCTGACCTGTAGGGATGAGATATCATCCCAACGCACACTGCTCTTGGGATGGCTGTGGTGGGGAAGTGACAGTCACCCACATCTTTGCAGAGGGACACTCACCAAGACTGATATCAACTCCTGCTAGAAGGTTATCAACTCAATGAAAGACACCCTTTGGTCTGCCCAAAACTTTGTGGTCTTCCAGGATAGCAAAGTTCAAAGTAAAATTTATGATCAGAGAGCATAATTTCACCACAAACAACCCTGAGGTTCTTTTTCCCGCAGGCATACTTAGCAAATCTATAGAACAGTAACTGTAAACAGGATCAATGAACAGCAAACTATGCAAATGCAAATATAAATATATAGCAATATGTAAGGAGTATGAAATAACATGAAATGAAAGAGCACAAAATAGCAAGATAAAGAGTCCTTCAAAGTGAGACCATTGGTTGTGGGAACACCAGAAAAAGAAAGAGTGTCGTTATCTCCCTTTGTTTAAGAGCCTGATGGTTGAGGGATAGTAACTTTTCTTTAACCTGGTGGTGTGAGTCCTGAGACACTTGTACCTTCTACCTGATGGCAGCAGTGAGAAAAGAACATGGTCTGGGTGATGGTTGTCATGGTCCGGATCGGGGTCCCTTTAAATTTAGCTTGTTTATGTTTTGATCCTGACTGTTGATTCCCTGTTTTTCCGTGTTCCTCGACTTTGGTGATTAGAGGCAATTAACACTCGGCTGAACCGGTAGTTTATAATCTCCGGCTTTCAGCCGTTCGGTGCAGAAGCGTCTGCAAAGTCACGACGTGCCAATGTCATCTGGCCAGAGCAAGCCTTGTCTCCGCCCGAAGCGAGTGCTGGTAATTCGCCTTTCCTCACCGGTGCAACCCTGTCCAGTTCCCTCCTCGAAGCGAGCCTGCAAAGTTTCCTCATCAAGGTGGGTCCGTCTGTTAACCTGCCGGAGAGAATCAAGAGCCACTGTCTACTGTTCCCGGGCCGAGTCAAGAACTTGGCACTACCCGGAGGTTCCAAGCACCACATCCTGGCTCCGGTGGTGTCCAAGTACCACATCCACGTCCTGGCCCCGGCGGCGTCCAAGTTCCATGTCCACGTCCTGGCCCCGGCGGCATCCAAGTTCCACGTCCAAATCCTGTCCCTGGCGGCGTTCAAGTACCATGTCAAGTCCTGGCCCCGGCGGCGTCCAAGTTCCACATCCAAATCCTGTCCCTGGCGGTGTTCAAGTACCATGTCAAGTCCTGGTCCTGGCGGCGTTCAAGTACCATGTCGAGTCCTAGGCCCTGGTGGCTTCCCAGTTCTGAGTCAAGTCCTGGCCCTGGCGGTCAGTGATTCCTGTCCTAACCCTTGTCTGAGTCCCTTCTCTGCCCCTCTCGCCTCTAGCCCTCATCTGCAGCCCCCGCCTGCACTTCGGTCTAGTTCCATCGCCGGAGCTAGATAGGTACTGTCTGGTGTTCATTCGTGTTGGTCGTGTCTTGTCTTGTCCTCGCCTCCGTGGAGTAAGTCAGGCCATCTTGCCGTTGCCCCGCAGGGAGTCATGTCTTGTCTTGTCCTCGCCTCCGTGGGGTAGGTCAGGCCGTCTTGCCATTGCCCCGCAGGGAGTCATGTCTTGTCTTGTCCTCGCCTCCATGGGGTAGGTCAGGCCCTCTTGCCGTTGCCCTGCCAGGGGGTCATGTTCTGTCTTACCTTGTCCTCGCCTCCGTGGGGTAAGTCAGGCCATCTTGCCATTGCCCCGCGGAGGGTCATGAGTCCCGGCCCTATGTCCTGTACCGAAGGAGGGGTCCTGGCTCTGTGTTCTGTGTATGTGTCTACGGTTCCATGTACCTGCTCTCCCGAGACCAAGGCTCTGTTCTCCATGTTCCTCCTCTCCCTAGCCCATGTCATGTCCATGCCTGGTTCTGGGGTCCGAGCCCGAGGCAAGACCCAGGTACTCAGACCCAGTCTCGGGCTCGGAGTCCATACCCTAGTCTCTTCATGCCTCCTGTAGTTCTGGGAGCCGATTCCATCCTAGCCCAGACCCTTGGTCCCAGCCTAGTTGTAGTCCTCTGTCCTTGTCCAGTTCGCTACTCCTGCTCCTGCCTTCCTCTCCTGGCATCGAACAATAAACTAAATTTAATTAACCTCACAAGATGTGCCTTGCATTTGGGTCCACCATTGCTCCCAAAGCCCCCGCCATTGTGACAGTGGTGAGGGTCTTTGATGATGGATGCTGCTTTTCTACAGCAATGTTTCATGTAGATGTGCTCAATGGTTGTGAGGGCTTTACCTATTCTTTACCTTTTGTAGGATTTTCCACTCAAAGGCATTGAAGCTCCCATACCAGGTTGTAATGCACTTTCCACCACACATCTATAGAAGGTTGTCAAGGTTTCTGATGACATGCTGAATCTCCGCAGACTCCTGAGGAAGTAGAAGCACTGTCAAGCTTTCTTTGCAATTATATTTATATGATGTGTCCAGGACAGATCCTCTGAGATAGTGATGCACAGGAATTTAAAGTTACTGACCCTCACCACCTCTGATCCTTGGATGAGTACTGGCTCGTGGATCTCTGCTTTCCCTCTCCAGAGGTCTTGAATAAGTTCCTTGGTCTTATGAACTGTTGGCCAGAAGAAACTACAGTCTAATCAAGGACAGGGGAAGCAGACAAATCAGCTGTCTTTGTTCCCACCCTCCACCCCTCCCCACAAATGTTGTGGTCTCTGAACTGATTCCTGCTCTTGAATAATCTAACCAGAGCAATTGAATGTGGACACAGGAAGCTTCAGGTAATGACCTGCTAAAGATGAGACTATTCTTGGATGAGTATCTACTTATATACAATGCCAGACGTACCAAAGAAGCAATCTGTAATCTCATTAGACTCTGTCTGGGTCACCTCATTTAACTGGTTTAGACACAGTCAGAGCTGAAACTCACAAATACACAAGGCTGGGGTGGACAAAGCCATGAAACAGTGTTGTTTGTAGCCCTGAACAATGCCCAGTAACACGGTGACCCAGGTAGGTCAGGTGACCTTGAGCCAATGTGATGGAGATCCACCAGTTCAATTGATGAGGAACACGATAAGAGTCAGGATCTCCAAATATGTCGGGCTGATAACTCTCCAGCAACCAGAGACCAACCATCGCGGATAAGTAGGACCCCATGGACATGTGGAGATCGGGACTACAAGGACTGCCTAGCCAGCATAGACTCCTTTTCTGGGAATGCCTCTTCTCTTCATTGACTGGTCATGGAGGGTCAGGGATTCTAGCAGGGTGCACACAGATAGTTAGTTTATGAATGCACTTGCTTTTTAGTTGAGACAATAGAAGTTACTAGTTAACAAATACAGATTCTCGGTGCCTCACTGATCATTATTACAAGGGGTGATTCCAGTAACAGAACTGGCGTCCCTGTTGGGGGCTCGAGGATAGCGGAAGACTCAAGTCCGACGACATGGGTGAGGTACAGAGAGATCTGTGGCTGGGTAGTTAGCAGCATGAAGAATTCAGGAAATTCAACGGACATGGATTGCTTTGATTGGAGGGGTACCTCCAGAATTACGTGTTGGGCAAGTGGCTGCAATATGAGGAGCTTGTCGGTCCTCCTGGCTGTGAAGAGAACACCGCAGGGAACATCCAGTAGAATTTCACCCAAGTGAAGCTGTCGCGCAGGAAGTTTAAACAATTATAAAAACCAGTAGCAGTTGGCTGTTTAATTGAGAATCTGATAAAATTACAACAAAATGCTAAGGTGGAACAGCACAGATTAGAAATGGAAAACAAATTCCGACAGAAAGCTGAAGCTGAGCGAGATCAGTTAGAAGGAGAACGCGAAAGGCTCCAGAAGGAGATAGAAACGTTAAGAGAAAGGGTTACTGATTCACAGGGTCAGAGGAGTATGGACTTGATGCTGATGAACCAGTTTCAGTTGAAGTGTGAGAAATTACTTACAGAAAAAAAGTAATCAGGGTGAAGTGAAGGACGTGGTGGAAGGATTAATGAAACAATGCTGGCGATAATGCAAAGTGTTCAAAACAGATTCAAAAGCTGCAGGACCAACTTGCCACACAGCCAGGAATAATACTGTATGTGCTTTTGGATCTGAAAAAGGGAAGGAGGGTGAATATGGAGACATTGATTGGCATGATTTAGCAGATAAGGCTACTAGATATGGTTACATCCAATTATACACTCAGCTTTGCCAGATAAATGACATGGTGGGGGAACAAGTCAGGAAACAAAGAACACAATAATATCTGTAATGGGTGTTAGCAGAGGGGACCTGGTAGACGGGCTAGCCAACTGTTACCAGAGGAGAGGTGAACATCCCACTGTATTTGCATCCGGTTTATGGACTGTGTTCCAAGGGGGTATGGAACAGCATCAGACCTGGACTATTTACCAATGAATCTACAAAGGCACTGGAATGTTTGATCCTTCTAATCCTACACACACTGGTGCATGAATACTGAGGAAAATGCGTAGAGCTTGGGAGAAGGAGATACAAAGACCAACTAAACCCTCTATTGAGAAGGCGATGTCTATTAAAAGTCAGGCTAGGGGACCCATGCCAAGAGCCTCCCTGCCATGCTATCTAGGGGCAAGGGAGGGCAGAGGAAACAGAATAGGGCCAGGAAGAGGGAGAACTGATGGTGGAGTGATTAAAAGCTATAACTGTGGTCAAAGAGGACACATTAAGAAAGAATGGCCAAACCTGAGACGAAGAAGTGTAGAGCAATGTGGTTTGCCCTTGGAGGGGCCAGAAAGACTGAGCCCACAAAATAAATAGAATCAGAATCAGGTTTATTATCACCGGCATGTGACGTGAAAATTGTTAACTTAGCAGCAGCAGTCCAATGAAATACATGACATGGAAGAGAAAAAAAATAAAAATAATTAATAAATAAATAAATTGCAGTATATGTATATTGAATAGATTAAAAAACTGCAAAAACAGAAAAACTGTATATTAAAAAAAGTGAGGAGGTGTTCAAGGGTTCCATGTCCATTTAGGAATTGGATGGCAGAGGGGAAGAAGCTGTTTCTGAATCGCTGAGTGTGTGCCTTCAGGCTTCTGTATCTACTACCTGATGGAAACAGTGAGAAAGGGGCATGCCCTGGGTGCTGGAGGTCCTTAATAATGGACGCTGCCTTTCTGAGACACTGCTCCCTAAAGATGTCCTGGGTACTTTGTAGACCAGTAACCAAGATGGAGCTGACTATATTTACAACCCTCTGCAGCGCCCCCCCCCCCAATACCAGACGGTAATGCAGCCTGTCAGAATGCTCTCCATTGTTCATCTATAGAGGTTTTGAGGCTATTTGTTGCCATGCCAAATCTCTACAAAATCCTAATGAAGAGTATAGCTGCTCTCTTGCCTTCTTTATAACTACATCGATATGTTGGGACCAGTTTAGATCCTCAGAGATCTTGACACCCAGGAAATTGAAACTGCT
Source organism: Mobula hypostoma (assembly GCF_963921235.1). NCBI lineage: Eukaryota > Metazoa > Chordata > Chondrichthyes > Myliobatiformes > Myliobatidae > Mobula > Mobula hypostoma. Next base: position 24,364,100 of record NC_086102.1, read on the forward strand.
CACTCTCTCCACTTCTGATCCCTCTATGAATATTGGTATGTGTTCCTTCGTCTTACCCCTCCTGAAGTCAGCTCTTTCATCTTACTAATGTTGAGTGCCAGGTTATTGCTGCAGCACCACTCCACTAGTTGGCATATCTCACTCCTGTACGCCCTCTCGTCACCACCTGATATTCTGCCAACAATGGTTGTATCATCAGCAAATTTATAGATGGTATTTGAGCTATGCCTAACCGCAATGTCATATGTATGTAGAGAGTAGAGCAGTGGGCTAAGTGCACACCCCTGAGGTGTGCCAGCGTTGATAGTCAGTGAGGAGGGTGTGTTATCACCAATCTGCATAGATTGTGGTTTTCCAGTCGGGAAGTCAAGGATCAAATTGCAGAGGGAGGTACAGAGGCCCAGGTCCTGCAACTTCTCAATCAGGATTGTGGGAATGATGGTATTAAATGCTGAGCTATAGTTGATGAACAGCATCCTGACATAGAGTGGCATGCAAAATTTTGGGCACCCCGGTCAAAATTTCTGTTACTGTGAATAGTTAAGTGAGTAGAAGATGAACTGATCTCCAAAAGTCATAAAGTTAAAGATGAAACATTCTTTTCAACATTTGAAGCAAAATTTGTGTATTATTTTTGTTTTGTACAATTTTAGAGTGAAAAACAAGCAAAGGAGCACCATGCAAAAGTTTGAGCACCCCAAGAGATTTGAGCTCTCAGACAACTTTTACCAAGGTCTCAGACCTTAATTAGCTTGTTAGGGCTATGGCTTGTTCACAGTCATCGTTAGGAAAGGCCAAGTGATGCAAACTTTAAAGCTTTAAAAATACCCTGACTCCTCAAACCTTGTCCCAGCAATCAGCAGCCATGGGCTCCTCTAAGCAGCTACCTAGCACTCTGAAAATTAGAATAAATGATACACACAAAGCAGGAGAAGGCTGTAAGAAGATAGCAAAGTGTTTTCAGGTAGCTGTTTCCTCAGTTTGTAATCTAATTAAGAAATGGCAGTTAACAGGAACGGTGGAGGTCAAGTTGAAGTCTGGAAGACCAAGAGAACTGCTCGTAGGATTGCTAGAAACGCAAATCAAAACCCCCGTTTGACTGCAAAAGACCTTCAGGAAGATTTAGCAGACTCTGGACTGGTGGTGCACTGTTCTACTGTGCAGCGACACCTGCACAAATATGACCTTCATGGAAGAGTCATCAGAAGAAAACCTTTCCTGCGTCCTCACCACAAAACTCAGCATCAGAAGTTTGCAAAGGAACATCTAAACAAGCCTGATGGATTTTGGAAACAAGTGCTGTGGATTGATGAAGTTAAAATAGAACTTTTTGGCCACAATGAGGAAAGGTATGTTTGGAGAAAAAAGGTGCAGAATTTCATGAAATGAACACCTCTCCAACTGTTAAGCACGGGGGTGGATCAATCATGCTTTGGGCTTGTGTTGCAGCCAGTGGCACGGGGAACATTTTGCTGGTAGAGGGAAGAATGAATTCAATTAAATACCAGCAAATTCTGGAAGCAAACAGCACACCATCTGTAAAAAAGCTGAAGATGAAAAGAGGATGGCTTCTACAACAGGATGATGATCCTAAACACACCCCAAAATCCACAATGGACTACTTCAAGAGTCGCAAGCTGAAGATTTTGCCATGGCCCTCACAGTCCCCTGACCTAAACATCATCGAAAATCTGTGGATAGACCTCAAAAGAGTAGTGCATGCAAGACGGCCCAAGAATCTCACAGAACTAGAAGCCTTTTCCAAGGAAGAATGGGTGAAAATCCCCCAAACGAGAATTGAAAGACTCTTAGCTGGCTACAGAAAGCATTTACAAGCTGTGATACTTGCCAAAGGGGGTGTTACTAAATACATGCAGGGTGCCCAAACTTTTCCTTCGGGCTCTTTTCCTTTTTTGTCATTTTGAAACTGTAAAAGATGGAAATAAAAGAAGTAATCTTGCTTAAAATATTAAAGAAATGTGTCATCTTTAACTTTATGCCTTTTGGAAATCAGGTCATCTTCTACTCACTTAGCTATTCACAGTAACAGAAATTTTGACCGGGGTGCCCAAACTTTTGCATACCACTGTAGGTGTTTGTGTTGTCCAGGTGGTTTAAAGCCAAGTGGGGAACCATTGAGATTGTGTCTGCCGTTGACCTATTGTGGCAATAGGCTAATTGCAATGGGTCCAGGTCCTTGCTGAGGCAGGAGTTCAGTCTAGTCATAACCAACCTCTCAAAGCATTTCATCACTGTTGATGTGAGTGCTACTGGGCGATAGTCATTAAGGCAACTCACATTATTCTCCTTAGGCACTGGTATAATTGTTGCCTTTTTGAAGCAAATGAGAACTTCCACCCTTAGCAATGGGTGGTTGAAAATGCCTTTGAATACTCCTGCTAGTTGGTTGGCACAGGTTTTCAGAGCCTTACCAAGTACTCCATCTGGACCTTCCACCTTGCGAGGGTTCACTCTTGTTAAAGACAGCCTAACATTGGCCTCTGATACAGAGATCACAGGGTCATCAGGTGCAGCAGGGATCTTCACAGCTGTTGTTGTGTTCTCCCTTTCAAAATAGGCATAGAAGGCGTTGAGTTCATCTGGTAGTGAAGTATCACTGTCATTCATGCTATTGGGTTTCGTTTTGTAGGAAGTAATGTCTTGCAAAGCATACCAGAGTTGCCATGCATCCAATATTGCCTCCAACCTCATTCAAAATTATCTCTTCACCCTTGAATCAGCCCTCTGCAAATCATACCTGGTTTTCTGGTACAGGCCTGGGTTGCCAGACTTGAATGCCGCAGATCTAGCCTTTAGCTGATGACGTACCTCCTGGTTCATCCACAGCTTTTGGTTTGGGAATGTACAGTAAGTCTTTGTAGGCACACATTTATCCACACAGGTTTTAATGAAGTTGGAAACAACTGCAACAAAATTCATCCAGGTTTGAAGATGGATCCTTGAATACAGTCCAGTCCACCGATTCAAAGCAGTCCTGTAGGCGCTCCTGTGCTTCCCTTGTCCATACCTTCTTGGTCCTCACTACTGGTGCTGCGATCTTCAGTCTCTGCCTATACTCAGGGAGTAGAAGTGCAGCCAGGTGATCAGGCTTTCCAAACTGAGAGTGTGGGATAGCACGGTAGGCATTCTTAATGGTGGTGTAGCAATGGTCCAGTGTGTTGTTTTCTCTGGTATTGTAAGTGATCTGTTGATGGTAATTGCTTAGTAATTTTTTCAGACTGGCCTGGTTAAAATCTCCCAAAACAATGGTGAAGGCGTTAGGATGCGTTGTTTCATGCATGTTCATCCCATTGCTCAGATCATCTGAAGCCTGATTGACATTGGCCTGAGTTGGAATGTATACTGCTACCAAAGTGACCCCGGAGAACTCCCTTGGTAGGTAAAAAGGATGGCACTTAACTGCTATATATTCCAGGTCTGGTGAGCAGAATTGGGACAGCACTGATATACTTGTGCATCAAGAGAGTTGATCATGAGGCATACTCCTTCACCTCTGCTTTTGAGAGACTCTATAGATCTATCCTGAAGGTGTATAGTAAACCCATCGATCTGAATTGCTGCATCTGATATGGAACGGGTTAACTAGGATTCCATGAAACAAAGGACACACGTGGTCGTAATGTCCCTCTAATTCAGCACCCTAGCTCTGAGATCATCGGCCTTTCTTCCTTGGAGCAACGGAGGATGAGAGGTCACCTGAAAGAGATTTGCAACTCTCGCTTCAGCTAGCAGCTTAATATAGGGCACGGTAGCCCCTAGCCCGGCCAAACTTAAGAAATCTCGGCTGGATGGATGCTGTGTGATGTGTCCCCTGTTACAAATCAGTACCACGAAATAACAAACAGTACACAATATGTGATTAAGCGATTAAGCTTTATAATTCTGAATTTGACTACATGGTTAGAAAAGAAAAAAAGAAAAAAGAAAAAGGGCCCATTCTTATGAAACAAGTCTATAGCGCAAGGTTGGAGCTCACTGATAAATCTACTCCTCCAAATCTTGAGGCTCTGTCCCTTAGTTCTAGTCTCACCTACTAGTGGAAACAACCTTATCTATCCCTTTCATAATTTTATATTTTTCTGTAAGATCTCCACTTATTCTTCTGAATTCCAGTATGTTCAGTCCTAAGCAACTCAATCCCTTCTCATAGACTAACCCCCTCATCTCTGGAATCTACCTGGTGAACCTCCTCTACACCACCTCCAAAGCCATTATATCCTTCCTCAAGTAAGGAGACCAGAACTTCACACAGTACTCCAGATGCCGCCTCACCAGTACCCTGTACGTTTGCAGCACAACCTCCCTGCTCTTAAATTCAATCCCTCCAGCAATGAAGGTCAACATTCCATTTGCCTTCCTGATAGCCTGCTGTACCTGCAAACCAACATTTTGTGATTCATGCACAAGCACTCCCAAGTCCTTCTGCACAGCAGCATGCTGCAATTTTTACCATTTAAATAATAATCTGCTCTTCCATTTTTTCCTTCCAAAGTAGATGACCTCGCATTTACCAACATTGTAATCCATCTGCCAGACCCTTGCCCATTCAACTAATCTATCTATATCTCTCTCTGTAGACTCTCCGTATCGTCTGCACAAATTTGCTTTTCCATTCAATTTAGTATCATCAGCAGATTTAGATACACTACACTTGGTCCCCTCTTCCAGATTGTTAATGTATATTGTGAACAGTTACGGGCCCAGCACCAACCCCTGCGACACTCCGCTCACCACTGATTGCCAACCAGAGTAACACACATGTATCCCAACTCTCTGCTTTCTATTAGTTACCCAATGTTCTATCCATGCTAAAATATCATCCTCTATACATCTTTATCTTATGGATAAGTCTTTCATGTGGCACCTTATCAAATGCCTTCTGGAAATCCAAGTAAATAACATTCACCTGTTCCCCTCTAGCCACTGTGCTCATTATATTCTCAAAGAACTCCAGTACGTTTGTCAAACAAGATCTGCCTTTGCTGAATCCATGCTGCATCTGCCTGGTGGATCCATTTCTTTCTAGATGCCTCGCTATTTCTTATTCAATGATAGCTTCAAGCATTTTCCTAACTACAGATGTTGAACTAACTGGCCTATAGTTATCTACCTTTTGCCTACATCCTTTTTTGAACAGTAGCGTGACATTCGCTGTCTTCTAATCTGCTGGGACCTGCCCAGAGTCCAGAGGATTTTGGTAAATTATCATCGAAGCCTCTACTATAACTTCTGCCAGTTCTTTCAGTACCCTAGGACGTATTCCATCAGGACCAGGGGACTTGTCGATCTTCAGGCCCACAAGTTTGCTCAGCACTACCTCCTTAGTGATAGCGATTGTATCGAGATCCTCACCTCCCATCACACCCATACATCTCTCTTTGGCATGTCATACATGTCCTTCACTGTGAAGACCAACTCAAAATAGTCATTCCAAACCTCAGCCATTTCTTCATTACCCAATATCAATTCTCCTTTCTCCTCCTCCAAGGAACCTATGTTCACTTTAGCCACCCTTTTCCGCTTTATATAATTATAAAAACTTTGACTATCCGTTTTTATATTTTGTGCAAGTTTATTTTCATAATCTAGCGTCCCTTTCATTATTGCTGGCTTAGTGGTTCTTTGTTGCTTTTTAAAGTTTTCCCAGTCTTCCAGTTTCTCACTATTCTTGGCAACTATGTATACACCAGCTTTTATTTTGATGCCTTCTTTTATTTCCTTAGCGATCCAAGGCTGGCGCTCCCCAGCCTTACTGTCCTTGCTTTTAACTGGATATACTTTTGTTGAGCACCGTAAAAAATCTCTTTGTAAGTCTTCCACTGTTTCTCAACCATTCCACCATAAACCTGTGTTCCCAGTCTACACTAGCCAAATCCTCCCTCATCCCATTGTAGACCCATTGTTTAGGCTTAATGCACTGATTTTAGATCAAACTACTGCACCCTCCATTTGTATGAGAAACTCAATCATACTGTGATCACTCGTTCCAAGAGGATCCCTAACTACAAGATCACTAATTTTACCGGTCTCATTGCACAGGATCAGATCTAAGATAGCACATTTCCTTGTAGGTTCAGTAACATGCTGTTCAAGAAAGCCATCACAGATGTATTCCATGAAGTTCTTCTCAAGACTGCCTCAACCAACTTGTTTCACCCAATCTATATGCAAGTTACATTCCCTCGTGATAACTGCTGTTCCATTCTTACATGCCTCAGATATTTCTCTGCTTATTGCCTGTGCCTCTGTAATGTTATTATTCGGTGGCCGATAGACAACTCCCACCAGTGATTTTTTCCCTTTACTCTTCCTAATCCTTACCCAGATGAATTCAATATTCTGCTCCTTAGATCTTATACTGTCTCTCACTACCACTCTGATCTCATCTTTAATTAAGAGCACTATCCCACTTCCCTTACCTTCCTGCCTACCTGATATCCTTGGATATTTAATTCCCAATCCTCTCCACCTTGCAACCACGTATCTGTAATGGCCACTAACTCACACCCCTTTGTACTACGTTCACTGACCTTGTTTCGAATACTACAGGCATTCAGATAAAGTTCCCTTACACTCACTGTGCTTCTAAATTCTTGTAATCTTTTACTCTTTTGCACTTGACTTTTCTTCACTCCACTCTTACTTTTCTCTTTTTTAACTTTTGCTTTTACTTTATCTACATATCCACACTTTTCTTTTTAAACTTTATCCATCTTCTCCAATCAGTTGAACCCACACCCATACTATTTAGTTTAAAGCCCTATTCACAGCCCTCGTTATGTGATTCGCGAGGAATCAGTCCCATCACAGTTCAGGTGCAGCCCGTCCCACTGGAACAGCTCCCTCCTTCCCCAATATTGGTGCCAATTTACCATGAGTTCAAACATTCTTCTCCCACACCAATCCTTCAGCCACACATTTAACTCTCTAATCTTCTTGACCCTAGTTTGTACATGGCTCAGGTAGTAATCCAGAGATTATCACCTTTTTGGTTCTGCTTTTGAATTTAGTCCCTAGCTGCTCAAATTTCCTCAGAAGAGCCTTTCTCCTTGTTCTACCTATGTCATTGGTACCCACATTGACCAGGACAACTGGATCTTTCCCCTCCCACTGCAAACTGCTCTGCATAAAATGTCCCAAACCCAGGCAGCACAGCCTTCGGGACACTCTATTCTCGCGACAGACAACTCTGTCTATTCCCCTGACTATACTATCCCCAATGGCCACTATATTTCTCTTCTCTACCCCCTCTTGAATGGCTCCCTGAAATACGGTGCCACAGTTAGGTTGCTCATCCTTCCTACAGCCCCCACTCTCACCCACACAAGGAGCAAGAATCTCAGACCTGTTGGGACAAGCTCAAGGGCTGAGGCTCCTCCAGCACTGTCTCTTGGATCCCACTACCCACCACGCTTGCAGTCACACCTTCTTGTCCCCGACCACAGACCAAATTTAAGGCAGCTGATCTATTGGGTGTGACTACCTCCTGAGACAGAGAATCCAGGTAACTCTCCCCCTCCCTGATGTGCTGCAGTGTTTGAAGCTCAGATTCCAGGTCATCACCTTTGAGCCTGATTTCATTGAGCAGACAACACTTGTTGCAGATCTGGTCACCAGGAACCACAATGGGGTCCACCAGCTCCACCATCATGCAGCCACAGCACATCACCTGATCCTGCATCATCCCTACTTTATTTAATTAGCTGTAATTTTGTGATTTTTTATTCAACCACTACAAAAGCCTTACCTGCTACTTACCTGTGCCTGCTTACCAAAGCCTCAAATTCCCACTCCTACACTGGCCCACTCACACAATGGCTGCTCTGCTTGACCCTGCTTTACTTTTATTTGCTCCTGCTAATGAATCGCGAATCGAATAATCTGCTGCCAATGCGCCAGAGCCCTGTGAAATACTCCCTCTTCAAACTCCACTCCCCAACCTGTGCGAAACTCCCACTCTCTGCGAATGGATTGGTCCACCACTAATTATTGCACAGAACTCAGGGACAACTTGCAAGGCACAAGCATGACTGCAGAAAGATGGCTGGCAGTGTGTGCATACAAGGTCCAGAACCCTAAACACAAAAGCAATATTGGTTTCCCAAGAATGCAGAGGAAGATATAGGTAATTAATACAGAGTTTGGAACAACAAGGGGTACTGAGACCAGTAGCCTCCACTAATAATTCACCCATATGGCCAGCGAGGAAACCAGATGGTAGTTGGAGATTGACAATACATTATCAAGAGATGAATAAATGTAACCCTGTTAAGAGCCCAACTGTAGCAACTAACCCAGAGACAGTGGTCCAACAGAATGAAAAAGCACAATGGTTCACAGTTTTAGGCATAAATAATGGATTTTGGTCTATCCCACTAGAACAAGACCGTCAATACAAGTTTGCATTTACCTTTCAGGTACATGGACTGCCCTACCACAGGGGTTCCATGATTTCTCATCTATATTTCACCAGTGCTTAGGGAAAGGGTTGAAATGGTTTTCAAAACCCGAGTACTTGGTACAATTTGTAAATGATCAATTTCTGCAGACTGAAACCAAGCAAGAACATTATCAGCTATTGACAGAACTGTTGCATTTATTACTTGCATTGGGACTGAAGGTAAACCCTCAAAAAGCACAGGTGCTGAAACAAGAAGTTAGTTATTTGGGAGTGATCTTGAAAAGAGAAATCGATAAGCAAAGAGAGGAATCTTCAGCCATTTTTGGGAGTAGGCCAGTGGCAAGACTAGAAACATCAGGCTTTGGCTCAATGAAGGCTTCGACTCGAAGGAGGCATTGGCTCTGGGTAAGCTTCTGTTCAGGTTTTCTTTTTGTTTTTCTCTTACTGGACCTGGTACAGTAAATGGCAGTTGTGTGTTCTTCATGCCAGATGTTGGAATCCTGGGAGACCCAGAGTCTCCTGGGGAACTGCATCTGTGTGAAGTGCATCTGGCTGCAGCTCCTTGAAGACTGTGTTAGGGATCTGGAGCAGCAACTGGATGACCTTCGGCTTGTACGGAAGAGTGAGGAGATAATTGATCAGAGTTACGTGGAAGCAGTCACCCCACAGTTTCAGGAGGCGAATAGCTGGGTGACTGCCGGGAGAAATGGAAATAGGCAGTTAGAGCAGAGCACCCCTGTAGCCATTCCCATCTGAAATAAGTATACCGCTTTGGATACTTTTGTGGGAATGACCTACCGGGGCAACGCCACGGCAACCGGGTTACAGGCACTGAGCGTGGGTCCGTGGTGCAGAAAGGAAAGAGAGAGAAGAAAGGATTGTAGGGATGACTTATAGTGGATTGAAAAGCTTGAGCAGAAAGACATTAAGAAAGAGGATGTGCCAGAGCTTTTGGATAGTATCAAGTTGGATAAGTCACCGGGACCGGACGAGATGTACCCCAGGCTACTGTGGGAGGTGAGGGAGGAGATTGCTGAGCCTCTGGCGAGATCTTTGTATCATCAATGGGGACACAGGAGGTTCCAGAGGATTGGAGGGTTGCGGATGTTGTTCCCTTATTCAAGAAAGGGAGTAGAAATGGCCCAGGAAATTAAAGACCAGTGAGTCTTACTTCAGTGGTTGGTAAGCTGATGGAAGAGATCCTGAGAGGCAGGATTTATGAACATTTAGAGAGGCATAATACGATTAGGAATAGTCAGCATGGCTTTGTCAAAGGCAGGTCGTGCCTTACGAGCCTGGTTGAATTTTTTTGAGGATGTGACTAAGCACAGTGATGGAGGTAGAGCAGTAGATGTAGTGTATATGGATTTCAGCAAGGCATTTGATAAGGTACCCCATGCAAGGCTTATTGAGAAAGTAAGGAGGCATGGGATCCAAGGGAACATTGCTTTGTGGATTCAGAGCTGGTTTGCCCGCAGAAGGCAAAGCGTGGTTGTGGATGGGTCATATTCTGCATGGAGGTCGGTGACCAGTGATGTGCCTCAGGGATCTGTTCTGGGGCTCCTTCTCTTCATGATTTTCATAAATGACCTGGATGAGGAAGTGGAGGGATGGGTTAGTAAATATGGTGATGACAGAAAGGTTGGAGGTGTTGTGGGTAGTGTGGAGGGCTGTCAGAGGCTACAGCGGGACGACAATAGGATGCAAAACTGGGCTGAGAAGTGGCAGATGGAGTTCAACCCAGATAAGTGTGAAGTGTTTCATTTTAGTAGGTCAAATATGATGGCAGAATATAATATTGATGGTAAGACTCTTGGCAGTGTAGAGAATCAAAGGGATCTTGGGGTCTGAGTCCATAGGACACTCAAACCAGCTATGTAGATTGACTATGTGATTAAGAAGGCATATGGTGCATTGATCTTCATCAACCGTGGGATTGAGTTTAAGAGCTAAGAGGTAATGTTACAGCTATGACTTCCACCCAGTTGCACTCACCCCCATCATTGCAAAATGCTTTGAGAGACTGGTTCTACACATCTGAAATCTTGTCTGCCCACTACCCTGGACCCCCATCAATTTGCCTATCGCACCAACAGGTCAACAGAGGATGCCATCTCCACGGCACTTCACTCTGCCCTGACCCACCTGGACAGCCCCAACTCTTACGTCAGAATGCTGTTCATTGACTTTATTTTGGCATTCAATACTGTGATCCCCTCCAAGCTGATCGCCAAATTTCACCAGCTTGGTATCAGCGTATCCCTCTGCAATTGGACCTTGAACTTTCTGACAAACAGACCCCAATCAGTTAAGTTAGACAACCTCTCCTCCTCCACTCTCACCCTGAACACCGGTGTGCCTCAAGGTTGTGTGCTGAGCCCTCTTCTGTAATCCCTTTTCACCTATGACTGCATTCCTGTACATGGTTCTAACTCCATAATCAAGTTCGCAGACGACACCACGGTGGTTGGCCTGATCAGAGGGGATGACGAGATGGACTACAGGGATGAGGTCCAGCACCTGGCCACGTGGTGTGCCAACAACAACCTGGCCCTTAACACCCAGGAGACCAAGGAGATCTTTATGGACTTCAGGCATGCTAGGAGCCACACTCACATCCCTATCTACATCAACGGAGTTGTAGTGGAGTGTGTATCAAGCTTCAAATTCCTTGGTGTCTACATTTCCGAGGATCTCACCTGGTCCCTGAACTCTTCCATCCTCATCAAAAAGGCGCAACAATGCCTTTATTTCCTGCGGAGCATCAAGAAAGCTCACCTCTGTCCCAGGACACTGACGGACTTTTACCGCTGTACCATTGAGAGCATACACATCTTTTGCATCTCAGTGTGGTATGGCAATTGTGCCATATCAGACTGCAAAGCACTCCAGTGTGTGTTGAAAACTGCCCAGCAGATTATCGGCACCCAATTGCCCAGCACTGAGAACATCTACCATAAACGCTGCCTGGGTATTATCAAGCATTATCAAGGATGCATCTCACCCTAACCATGGACTTTTTACTCTCCTCCCATCCGGTAGGGGCTACAGGAGCCTCTGCTCCTGCACCAGCGGGCACAGGAAGAACTTCTTCCCTGAGGCTGTGACCCTGCTGAACCTCTCATCACAGCGCTAAGCAGTATTGCACCCATATTGTACTGTCTCAGTACTTTTATATTTGTATGCTGTAGCACTTACTTTTTATTCGCAGTTATTTTGTAAATAACACTATGCATTTCTGGTGAGATGGGACATTTCTTTTTATGCTGTATATAAATGATTTATAAGATGAAATAGATGGCTTTGTTGCCAAGTTTGCAGATGATACAAAGATTGGTGGAAAGGCAGGTAGTGTTGAGGAAACAGGTAGGATGCAGAAGGACTTAGACAGATTAGGAAAATTTGCAAGAAAGTGGCAAATATAATGTTGGAAAATGCATGGTTCTGCACTTTGGTAGTAGAAATAAATGTGAAGACTATTTTCTAAACAAAGAGAAAATCCGAACATCTGAGATGCAAAGGGACTTGGGAGTCCTTGTGTAGAATACCCTAAAGGTTGACTTGCAGGTTGAGTCGGTAGCAAGGAAGGTAGATGCAATGTTAGCATTCAGTACAAGGTGTCTTGAATACAAGAGGAGGGATGTGAATCTGAGGATTTATAAGACACTGATGAGGCCTCATCTTGAGTATTGTGTACAGTTTTGGGCTCCTCATCTTAATAGAGATGTGCTGGCATTGGAGAGGGTCCAGAGGAGGTTCACAAGGATGATTTCAGGAATGAAAGGGTTATCATACGAGGAACGTTTTGATAGCTCTGTGTCTGCACTCGCTGGAATTTAGAAGGATGAGGGGGATCTCATTGAAACATTTCAAATGTTGAAAGGACTAGACAGAGTAGAAGTGGAAAGGATGTTTCCCATGGTGGGAGAATCTAGGACAAGAGAGCACAGCCTCAGGATAGAGGGGCATCTATTCAGACCAGAGATGCGGAGAAATTTCTTTAGCCAGAGGGTAAATTGTAGGCCGTATCTCGGGTAATGATGAGTTTGAGTACAGGGAAGAAATTAAGAACCTGGTGGCATGGTGCGAAGACAGTAACCTATCCCTCAACATCAGCAAAACGAAGGAATTGGTTGTTGACTTCAGAAGGAGTAGCAGACCACACAACCGAATTTACATCGGTGGTGTGCAAGTGGAACAGGTCAAAAGCTTTAAGTTCCTCGGGGTCCATATCACAAATGACCTGACTTGGTCCAACCAAGCAGAGTTCACTGCCAAGAAGGCCCACCAGCACCTTTACTTCCCGAGAAAACTAAAGAAATTTGGCCTGTCCCCTAAAACCCTCACTAATTTTTATAGATGCACCGTAGAAAGCATTCTTCTAGGGTGCATCACAACCTGGTATGGAAGTTGTCCTGTCCAAGACCGGAAGAAGCTGCAGAAGATCGTGAACACAGCCCAACACATCACACAAACCAATCTTCTGTCCGTGGACTCACTTTACACCGCACGCTGTCGGAGCAGTGCTGCCGGGATAATCAAGGACACGACCCACCCAGTCAACACACTTTTCGTCCCTCTTCCCTCCGGGAGAAGGCTCAGGAGCTTGAAGAATAATATGGCCAGATTTGGGAACAGCTTGGTTTCCAACTGTGATAAGACTGCTGAACGGATCCTGACCCGGATCTGGGCTGTACCCTCCAAATATCCAGACCTGCCTCTCGGTTTTTTGAACTACCTTACTTTCCATTTTTCTATTTTCTATTTATGATTTATAATTTAAATTTTTAATGTTTATAATTTTAACTATTTTTAATATTTAATATTTGTAATCCAGGGAGTGGGAAGCGCAGAATCAAATATCGCTGTGATGATTGTATGTTCTAGTACCAATTGTTTGGCGACAATGAAGTATAAAATATAAAGTGAATTTGTGGAATTTGTTGCCACGTGCAGCTGTGGAGGCCAGGTCATTGGGTGTATTTAAGGCAGAGATTGATAGGTTCTTGAATGGGCAAGGCATCAAAGCTTTCAGGGAGAAGGCCGGGAAATGGGGTTGAGGAGGAGAAGAAAAAGGATCAGCCATGATTAAATGGCGGAGCAGACTCAATGGGCCAAATGGCCTAAATTTGTTCCTATGTCTTATGGTCTTATGGTTATGAAACAGCCTATTCCCCAAAACCTGAAAGGGCTGCAGTCCTTTCCGGAACTGGTAGGCTACTGTAGGGATCACATTGCAGGATTTTCCATCAAGGCAGCTCCTTTAATGGAGTTAATGGAAGAGAATGTGGCATGGGAATGGAAGTCAGAGCATACCCAGGCCATCACAGACCTGAAGCAAGCGTTGGCCACCGCACCTGTTTTAAAAACTCCAAATCCGAATGAGCCATTTTCATTGGAAGTGGCTACAACTGATACCACCCTCTCAGCAGTGCTGTTACAGGAGACGCGCGGGAAGTTAAGACCAGTAGCATATGCACCACACATGCTCTCACCGGTAGAACAGGGGTACACTGTATGTGAAAAACACTTGTTAGTGGTTTTCTGGGCGGTACAACATTTTGCCTACATACTGGGACTTACAATACTGACAGAACACACCCCCATACAATTACTGTTAGATGGAAGGATTAAAGATGGTTCAGTAAGCCAAAACAGGATTGGTAGATGGACATTGCTGTTGCAAGGGAGAAATACTAGTGTAGAGCGAGTAAACACAACCTCAGTGTTAGCCGATAACCTGGTGTACCAAGGGAGTGAATGTGAGTGTCAAGTTATGATAGCAAATGATCCCAAGGGATCATTTGTATCAAAACAAAAAGGGGGGGGGTCGAAGCAAAACAAAAAAAGTAATGACTGAGAACAAAAGCACAAAAGAAAAAGTAAAACCCTTTTTTAAAATGTGTGTAGATGGTTGCTCGTCAGTGCAGAATGATGAGAGAACTGGGTGTGGTATATATATAGAGGATGAACATGGCCAGTGTGGTAAACCATATATATATATGTTGTAACTGAGTTAACTGTCTGGACACGCCACTCTGCTGACTGCCCCTGTGGCTCCTCCCACAGACCCAGGAATAAAGGTGATTTTGCCCTGCTCCTCCCCCTCAGTCCAGGGGCAGACATTCAGCATGCTGGAAGTCATATTTTACTGTGAACAAAAGCCTTTCAGTATTTACCCTACTTCAGTCTTTTGGAATAATTGAAGATGCATCAATTTTATTCACAGTAAATTTTAAAGCATGGAACATGCTCTGAGACCCGACAAGTTAGAACTCGATCCGCAAACATCTGAAGCTGGAAACGCTTTCGAACTCTGGCTGGCCTGCTTCGAATCGTACCTAGAGGAGATTAAAGCGACCGACCCCGTAGCGAAGCACAGAGTTCTACTCTCCAGGGTCAGTCCACAGGTCTACTCGCTGATCAGAGACCAGCCGAGCTACGACGGCGCGATGAGCGCTCTCAAAGGACAAAACTTACGGCCGGTAAACAGCGTCTACGCACGACATCGTTTAGCGACTCGGCACCAGCAGCCCGGCGAATCAAGTGCTGAGTTTGTCCAGGCGCTACGGACGCTCGTGCAAGCCTGCAATTGCCAAGAACAGCATGCAGAGCTCCTAGTGAGAGACGCCTTCGTCACAGGGACCAGGTCAGTGTATGTGCGCCAGCGGCTGTTGGAAAAAGCTGATCTTACCTTAAGTTCGGCGATCGAGCTGGCCGACACGCTGGAGGCCGCTCTGCACAACTCTGAGGCTCTCCAGGCACGCGATCCCCCAATAGCCTCGTGGGCGCTGCAGACACTGCAACCCGCCGGTGAATCGACCTCGGCTGCTGCCAGTCACAAGTCTACTTCTGCGGACTCGGGAAGCACCCCCGGAAACGCTGCCCGGCCCAACAAGCTACCTGCTCCAGCTGCGGAAAGAAGGGCCACTTCACCAAGGCCTGTAAGTCCAAACCGCAAGCTGGATCGAGCAGCGCCGCGTGCGAGACATGGGGGTCGCCATCTTGCCTGCCGCCATCTTCCCTGCACGCCGCCACCATGTGCGAGACATGGGGGTCACCAGCTTGCCTGCCGCCATCTTCCCTGCACGCCACCACCAAGTGCGAGACATGGGGACGGCCATCTTGGTCAGCGCCACCTCCCACTGCCTACGACCAACAGGTGCTCACGGCGCACCCCACCGCGCCGGACCAAGACAGCGACTCAACCCTGGCTTCCATGACCCTTGACCAAAGCGCTCCCCACCAGCTCGCAAGGTCAATGATGGACATCCTGGTGGAGGAGTGCAGGACAAGCTGCCTGTTTGACACGGGCAGCACGGGGAGTTTTATCCACCCGGACACGGTGCAGCATTGCGGACTCGCGGTACAGCCAGTAAGTCAGAGGGTCGCCATGGCTTCCGGGTCACATACAACAGACATCTGGGGGTCGGGGGGTTGTGTAGCGACGCTAGTGGTGCAGGGCACAGAATATCGAGACTTTACATTACTGCTCATGCCTCAACTGTGTGCCCCTGTGCTATTGGGGCTCGACTTCCAGAGCCACCTGAAAAGTGTGACAATGGAGTATGACAGGCCCCTCCCACCAATCACCGTCGGAAATCCTCAGTTTTGTAGGAATATGTCACATACCCCGCTACTGACCACACACACACACCGACCCGCACATCCCACCCAACACCATGCCAACTGCCACACTACCGACACCACTTGCGGCCTCTCCATCCTCAGGATCCCTCCCCCACCGCTGTTCACCAACCTGATCCCCGACTGTAAACCTGTGGCAACTAAAAGCAGGAGGTACAGCGCGGGGGACAGAGCCTTCATTAGATTGTTGGTGCAGCGGCTGCTCAGGGAGGGGGTTATTGAGGCAAGCACAAGTCCTTGGAGGGCCCAGGTGGTCGTTGTTCAGAACGGGGAGAAGAATAGGATGGTCGTGGACTATAGCCAGACCATCAATAGGTTCACGCAGCTCACGCGTACCCTCTACCCCGCATCACAGATATGGTCAATCAGATAGCACAGTACAAGGTGTACTCGACCATAGACCTAAAATCCGCTTACCATCAGCTCCCCGTCCATCGGGAGGACCGCCATTACACCGCCTTCGAGATGGACGGCAGGCTTTATCACTTCCTGCGCGTCCCCTTTGGTGTCACGAATGGTGTATCTGTCTTCCAGAGGGCAATGGACCGGATGGTGGACCAGTGCCAACTGAAGGCCACGTTCCCATATCTGGATAACATCACCATCTGCGGTCACGACCGGCAGGATCACGACAACAACCTCCAAAATTTTTTCCAAGCGGCCAAATCTTTCAACCTCACCTATAACAAGGACAAGTGTGTATTTGGGACCACCCGACTTGCTATCCTTGGGTGTGTCGTGGAGAATGGAGTCATTGGCTCTGACCCCGACCGTATGCACCCTCTGTTGGAACTCTCTCTTCCCAATACCCTCAGAGCCCTCAAAAGGTGCCTGGGCTTCTTTTCATATTACGCCCAATGGGTCTCTAACTATGCAGACAAGGCCCGCCCCCTGGTCAAAGCCACCACATTCCCCCTCTCAGCCGAGGCCTGCACAGCCTTCAGCCGCATAAAAGGGGGCATTGCCAAAGCAGCAATGCATGCGGTGGATGAGGCCATTCCCTTCCAAGTAGAGAGTGACGCCTCCGACTTTGCGCTGGCTGCTACCCTCAACCAGGCGGGAAGACCGGTGGCGTTCTTCTCCTGTACCCTTCAAGGCCCTGAACTTCGGCACTCCGCGGTGGAGAAAGAGGCCCAGGCCATAGTGGAAGCTATAAGGCACTGGAGGCACTATCTTGCTGGCAAAAGGTTCACCCTGCTAACTGACCAGCGCTCAGTCGCATTCATGTTTAATAACCAACAGCGGGGCAAAATCAAAAATGATAAAATTCTGAGGTGGAGAATCGAACTCTCCACCTTCAACTATGACATCATGTACAGGCCTGAGAAACTCAACGAGCCCTCTGATGCCCTATCCCAGGGAACGTACGCCAGCACGCAGATCGACCAGCTATACGCCCTACATGTAGATCTTTGCCACCTGGGGGGTCACCTGGCTTTTCCACTTCGTGAAAGCCCGGAACCTGCCTTACTCCCTTGAGGAGATCAGGACGATGACCAGGGACTGCCAAGTCTGTGCAGAGTGCAAACCGCACTTCTACTGACCCGAAAAGGCACAACTCATCAAGGCCACCCGCCCCTTTGAGCAACTTAGTGTTGACTTTAAGGGCCCCCTTCCCTCCACCGACCGCAATGTGTACTTTCTTAACGTAATCGACAAGTACTCGCGGTTCCCCTTCGCCATCCCCTGCCCCGACACCACTACCACGTCAGTTATAAAAGCCCTGCACAAGCTCTTCACTCTGTTCGGATACCCATGCTATATCCACAGTGACAGAGGGTCCTCGTTTATGAGTGATGAGCTGCGCCAGTACCTGCTGGCTAGGGGAATTGCAACTAGTAGGACCACGAGCTATAATCCCCGGGGGAATGGACAGGTGGAGAAGGAGAATGCCATGGTGTGGAAGGCCACACTCTTAGCCCTCAGGTCAAAGGGACTGCCGGTCTCCCGCTGGCAGGAGGTCCTTCCCGAGGCACTCCACTCCATCCGCTCCCTGTTATGCACGGCCACCAATGCCACCCCTCATGAGCGGCTCTTTTCATTTCCCAGAAAGTCGACCACTGGGACCACCGTACCAACTTGGCTGACGTCCCCGGGGCCGGTGCTGTTCCGGAAACATGCGAGGAGCAATAAATACTCCCCAATGGTCGAGAGGGTTCACTTACTTCATGCAAACCCCCAGTATGCCTATGTGGTTTTACCTGATGGGCGGGAGGACACGGTCTCCATCTGCGACCTGGCACCCACAGGAGCACCGGGCCCCTACCCTGAACACTCCGTAGTGACTACTAACCCCGTATCCACCGATATGTATACCCACCAGACACCGCGCACTCCAAACCCTACACAGACACCACACGACACTCCCATACCAGGCACGACGCACACGCACGAGGGATTAACAACGCCTAACGTGCTGGCACCTCAAATCAGGCCGGAGCCAGCACAACCACCATCGCCAGTGCAATCAGCACCGTTGCTACGTAGATCACAGCAACGGACTCGACCACCTGATAGACTTGACCTGTAAATATACTTGTTTTAAATATTGTCAGTCACTTCACCCCGCAGGACTCTTTTAAAAAAAAGGAGGGGTGAATGTGGTAAACCATATATATGTTGTAACTGGGTTACCTGTCTGGACATGCCCCTCTGCTGACTGCCCCTGTGGCTCCTCCCACAGACCCAGGAATAAAGGTGATTTCACCTTGCCCCTCCCCCTCAGTCCAGGGGCAGACATTCAGCATGCTGGAAGTCATATTTTACTGCGAATAAAAGCCTTTCAGTTTTTACCCTACTTCAGTCTTTTGGAATAATTGAAGGTGCATCAGCCAGGCACGGTATAGTATACACAAAATAATCTGCAGATGCTGGGATCAAAGCAACACTCACAATACGCTGGAGGAACTCAGCAGGTTGGGCAGCATCAGTGGAAAGGATGAGTCGACGTTTCGGGCCGGAACCCTTCGTCAGGACTGAAGAAAGAAGGTTTTTGGAGGGTTGGAAGAAGGCTGGTAGGTTCAGTTGAAAAACCAGTAATTTGAAAGACAAAGGGGTGGGGGAGAGGAAGCAGGGACGTCATAGACAGGAAAACAATGGGTAGTAGAAGGAGGCGGAACTATGAGGGAGGTGATAGGCAGCTGGGGGAAGTGGGGACAGAGTGAAATAGGGATAGAGGAAGGGAGAGGGAGGGAATTACCGGAAGTTGGAGAATTCTATGTTCATACCAAGGGGCTGGAGACTACCTAGACGGTATATGAGGTGTTGCTCCTCCAACCTGAGTTTAGCCTCATCATGGCAGTAGAGGAGGCCATGTATGGACATATCTGAATGGGAATGGGAAGCAGAGTTGAAGTGGGTGGCTACTGGGAGATCCTGTCTGTTGTGGCGGACGGAGCGGAGGTGCTCGACGAAGCGGTCCCCCAATCTGCGTCGGGTTTCACTGATGTAGAGGAGGCTGCACTGGGAGCACCGAATGCAATAGATGACCCCAACAGACTCACAAGTGAAGTGTTGCCTCACCTGGAAGGACTGTTTGGGGCCCTGAATACCATACATGGCCTCCTTCCGGTAATTCCCTCCCCCTCCCTTCCTCTACCCATTGTTTTCCTGCCTTTGACGTCCCTGTTTCCCCTCCGCCACCCCTTTGTCTTTCAAATTACTGGTTTTTCAACTTAAGCTACGAGCCTTCTTCCAACCCTCCCTCACCTTCTTTCTTCAGTCGACTCATTGTTTCCACTGATGCTGCCCGACCTGCTGAGTTCCTCCAGCGTATTGTGAAGGTATAGTATAGCTTTAAAGTTACCCAAAACCATGAGTGCACAGGCAGCAGAATTGGCAGCTGTGGCATATGTGGTTAGCCACCCAGAATGTTTTCCATCAGGGTGAGTCGTACACTCTGATAGTATGTATGTTTATAACAGCCTTACAGAACATTTGCCTCTGTGGGAAGCCAGGGGGTCTGCGGGAAGCCCCTCCAATCTGCTCCTTTATTACAATATATATTTGAGAAGACAAAGGGAAAGAATATGGAGTCATAAACATGAAAGCCCACTCTAAATTATCACCTGAGGGAAATAGAAAGGCTGACGAATTGGCGAAGCAAGATGCTTTATTTGGGCAGGAATGACAGCCACAGATTGGGGAGATTGGGAGGCAGAAGGAACAACAAATTAAGGTTATAGATTTAACAGAGGAGCAAAAGAAAGATAAGGATTTTTTTTAAATGATAGGACGTGCAGGGTCTGAAATATACAAAGAGCACAAGGGAGTGTTTGTCAAAGATGGGATGGAGTTGTCCTTCATGAAGGAAGGTTTGTGGTTCCAGAGGGAGGAACCAGATGATCCGTTGGTACCAGGATCTGTGGGGACACCAGGGGTGCGAAAGCACCCTGGAAAAGAGCAAGGTAGTGGGCTGGTGGCCTAAGTTGAAGGATGATGTGGAGCGTATGTCAAAAATTGCTTGATTTGTGCACAGTTAAATCCTGACAGAAATGTAAAGAAAGGAGCCCTTCAACACAGACCAGTAGAAGGGCCTTGGACTAATTTGCAGATAGTTTATGTTGGTCCCTTAACCCCACCCCAGGAGGGTACAAATAGATTCTGGTAGTAATAGATACTTTTATGAAGTGGGTGGAAGCTTTCTTGGCTAAGACAAACACAGCAAAGGCCACTGCAAATATCTTATTGGAAAGGATATTCACTCAGACTATCGGAGTCTTGAATTGGATCAAGGCACACATTTCACAGCCCAGATAATGCAAGATGTCATGGCACTTTTAGGGATCAAGCAGAGATTTAATATACCCTATAGACCACAGTCTAGTGGAATTGTGGAAAGGATGAATCGAACACTGAAAAATATGATTGCAGAAATGGTGCAACAACACGGCACAACACGGCAGGTAGTTTTGCCTTATGCCTTGATGATAATAAGGAATACAGTGGCATCTTCAACAGCTTACACCCCTTATAAACTCTTAACCAGAAGGGACGTGAGGGTATTAGAGGAGTTGTTAGGATTAGATCTGTTAGAACCCGAAATTGATGGGATTGTAATCGAAAAGTTGGTACAACAATTGGTAGAGACAGTGAAAGAGGCCAATTATGTGGCAGCCCACCAAATAGGAAAGAAGTAACAGAATAAAGCATACTTTGACTGAAAAGTCAGTCCCATAGAATTAAGCCCGGCACAAAGAGAGGCGATTAGAATACACCAACCCACCTCATTTTTAAATCTAAGGTTTGCAGGGCCCCATGAAATTACAGACAAGGCAAGTGTTTCAATGTACAAAGTACTGACTTTTCCAGATAAAAGTGGGTGATTCCTTATCAACCAGCTGAAATTAGTGGGGGAGAAACGTGAATGTTATCACCATCAGCACATAACAATTGATCTACATGGTAGCCCTGACTTGGGAGACTTGAGGGTGGAACAACTGCCCCAAGAAGATGGGGACAGGTCCTATCAAGGGGCTGACTTTTAGTTCCCTCATACTGAGAATCAGGGGAGTTTTGTCAAAAAGCCAAAGGAAAAGGAAAATATACCAGTGCATGTCTCTCCTATCCCAGAACAAAATTGGGCGAGGAAAAATGGATACCTTGAGTCCAAGGACAGTTGGGAGTTTGGAATGGATGGTCACGGAAAACAAATAGATAATATAGATTTAAAATAATTTAAGGTTTAAATTGGAGAAAAGAGCAGATATTACCTTTGTGTGTTACAGATTTAATTCAACATGAAGAGAATAATATATTTAGTTGCAATGGAATTAGCCATGGTCCGTATTGCTCCAGAGCCATTACGGCAGACAAGCATTTCAACAGTGAGGTTGTTGCTTGGAGAACACTCCATGAACAAAAACAAATCTTCTCAATGCACACGGGTAATGTGGTCTAACAAAGGAGAAATAGAGGACTCAGAATTGTAGTATACTGCAGTAGATGGCTTGACACACGTGGACAAAACCTTAGGTATTCCAAAAGGTACGAAGGTACAATTCCTATCCAATAAAATTCTAGAGGTGACAATATTCAGTATCCCAGAGGGGATAATCATGAGTCAGTCTGTAGGTCCAATTATTGAGCAGCCTTCAGGTAATGATGGACATGGTAAGATTACAGTTCTGTGGGATCACACTCTTGTGTATATTGAGCAGGGTAGTGATCTACACAAGAGGTATGTCAACTGGGGTCATCACCCCAAATATTTCCATCATTATAAACTGCCCACAGGGGAATGTGGTACACAGGGACAGTAGAATGGAGAAGGTGCTAAAGGACACAGAGAAGAGTTTTGTCAGGGCCCAGGCCCTTTCCAAGTTTTCAAAACTATTAGAACAATCACTACTCCACACCTACAAGTGAAGGAAACTACTCCAGAGCCCAAATGTACTCAGACCCAGCGTAACACAAACGGGGTAGGATTAGTGTTAGAAGATACAGGGGACTTTGTCACTTTGGTACCAGGGTACCAGCATGTGCAAGTAATCTTTAATCTAACTGAAATAACAGTGCCTGAATGGTGCTCATCTATAACAAAACAATTATTTACTCGTCTTCTGGGAGACAACTAAGCAGGAGTGAGTTTAAGCCAGTCAAAAATACAAGGAAAAGAGGACGATTGGAACTAGTGGGAGCAGGTTATGCATCAGGGGTAGCAACGGTCAACACCCGAGATATAGCAGAATTAGAAACCAGATACAATTGCTCCAGCCAAAAATACAGGGTATAACTGGAGAAAATTATCAAGATCAGGGAGAAACTAATCAGATTGGTCAAGATGCATCCCAGGTAATTCTGGATGTGGTTAAATTTCTGAAACCCCTTCAAGATACAACAGATCTGATTATTGACCATCCAGACCTCATCTAAGGAAATACATAAAACTGAGATCTGTACTACATATGCTAGTTGTTTGCTTACCATGATTGGCACTGATTTATTATAACTTGATAACACATCAAGTACCAAATTGGATCTCAGATGAGCATCTAAAAGAATGGGTCAGAGAAGGGGTGCTATTGTGTCATACTAGAAACCATACGATAATCAACAGGGTACTGGGTACCTGTGATGATGGTAAAGGAAAGTTTTATGTTAGTGCAGTATTCCCCATTCCCTGGCATGGAAATTATTCAATCTACCCTTTGAAAAGGGTTCGCAATGTTAGTAAATCTCATTAGAAAGCATGGATATCCTTAAGTAACCAACCAACACATGCTGTTGTTATGAATGGTACTGGGAAAGGGATAGATTTATCAAGATGCCATCAAGGGACAGACCACTGATCTTGTGCAGAAGAAATGACAAAGCAGAAGCCTACAAATTGTGGTTTCAGTACTTATGAAAGTTGCTGTGTAGGAAAAATGTTGTGCCACCCAGAAAACTGCTAACAAGTGTTTTTCACATACAGTATACCCCTGTTCTACTGGTGAGAGCATGTGTGATGCATACACTACTGGTCTTAACTTTCCATTCGTCTCCTGTAACAGCACTGCTGAGAATGTGGTATCAGTTGTAGCCACTTCCAATGAAAATGGCTCATTCGGATTTGGAGTTTTTAAAACAGGTGCGGTGGCCAACACTTGCTTCAGGTCTGTGACGGCCTGGGTATGCTCTGACTTCCATTCCCATGCCACATTCTCTTCCATTAACTCCATTAAAGGAGCTGCCTTGATGGAAAATCCATCAATGTGATCCCTACAGTAGCCTACCAGTTCCGGAAAGGACTGCAGCCCTTTCAGGTTTTGGGGAATAGGCTGTTTCATAACCATAAGACCATAAGACATAGGAACAAATTTAGGCCATTTGGCCCATTGAGTCTGCTCCACCATTTAATCATGGCTGATCCTTTTTCTTCTCCTCCTCAACCCCATTTCCCGGCCTTTTTCCCCGTAAGCTTTGATGCCTTGCCCATTCAAGAACCTATCAATCTCTGCCTTAAATACGCACTTGGTTTTTAGTTGAGACAATAAAAGTTACTTGTCGCTAAATACAGATTCCCTGTGCCCCACTGATCATTATTACAAGGGGTGATTCTAGTAACATGACATTGAATGAGAGGTTGTTATTATTCCGCCCAGCTAAATTTTCAATCTCCCTCCTGTATGCTGATTCATCACCCCCTTTGATACAGCCCACAACAGTGGTGTCATCGGCAAACTTGTATATAGTGTTGGAGCTGTACTTAGCCACACAGTCATAGGTATGAAGCAAGAAGAGCAGAGGGCTAAGCACACATCCTTAATGTGCTCTTGTGATGGTGGAGATTGTGCAGGAGATGTTTTTGCCAATCCAAATTGACTGGGGTCTGCAAGTGAGGAAATCCAGGAAGGGGTATTGAGCCCAAGTCTTGGAGATGTCTGTAAGGGAATGATATCGTCTGGCTCATTCCAGGCTCAGGAGAATATTTAAAGTTCAAAGTAAATTTATTATCGAAGTATGCATACCGTATAGTATGTCACCATATGCTGCCTTGCAATTCACTTTCTTGCAGTAGAACAAAGATATACGATAGAACAAATATAAAACGACACAAAAAGGCTGACAAACATCCAACATGCAAAAGAAGACACGCTGTCCAAATGATAAATAAATAACTAAATAATGCTGAGAAATTGTACTGTCTTTGAAAGTGAGTCCAGAAGCCCAGTCAGTGGCGCAAACAGAGCACTTTGAGGAGGCTACGCACAGATCGGCGAAGCTTGTATAAAAGGAGTTCTTCGTTGGTGTTCGGACATTCCGGGGGCCCAGTCAGCGGTGGAACAAAGCTCTGCACAGTATCTAAAAATACAGAAGGGGCAAGTGCAGCGACCATTGTTGGGAGTGGACCAACGGTGAGAGTGGGAGCATCAAGCTTTGACTCAAGAGACTTTGACGAGAAAGGTACTGAGGCCAATGAGACAGGTTAGAAGAGTTGGTCTTGGTTGCCCATTGTACAGGGCAGGCAGGGTGGCAGATATGGCACTGGAATGTTCCTCCTTCAGAATGTGGGAATTCATGGAACCTGATGGTCTCCCTGATGACTACATTTGCGGGAAGCCCCTCCATGGTGTACCCCTTTGGATACTGCTGAGGGGGATGACCTATCTGGGCAAAGCAGCAGCAACCAGACCAATAGCACTGTGCTCAGCTCTGAGCCTCAGAAGTGTAGAGTGAGGTCAGGTGGAGCAACAGTCATAGGGGACTCAATAGTTAGGGGGACAGATAGGAGATTCTGTGGCAACAAAACAGATGCCAGGATAGTGTGTTGCCTCCCGGGTACCAGGGCCCAGGATGTCTCTGAGTGGTTGCAGAATATTCTTGAAGGGGAGAGTGAGCAGCTGGAGGTCATGGTACATGTTGGTACCAATGACATAAGCAGGAGAGGGGCAGAGTTCCTGTGCAGTAAGCTGAGGGAGTTAGGAAGGAGGCGGAAGAGCAGGATCTCCAAGGTGGTCATCTCCAGATTACTCCCAGTACCATGAACTAATGAAGGTCAGAACAGGAAGATAGTGCAGATGAATGAGTGGATGAGGAGATGGGACAGGGGGCAGGGGCAGGATTTCAAGTTCTTGAATCATTGGAACGTTTTCTAGGAAAGGAGTAACCTGTACAAGTGAGACGAGTTGCACCCGAACTGGAGGGGAACCATTATCCTGGGGAGGAGCAAGTTTGCTAATGCTGTTGGGGAAGGTTTAAACTAGATTTGCATGGGGGGGGGGGTGGGAACCGAAGTGAAGACGCAGAGGATGGGGCGGTTGGCACACAAGTATGAGGAAGGACGCGTTTATGAGGAAGGATAAGCAGATGATAGAGCAAAGATGCACTCAGACAGATGGTTTGAGATGTATCTATTTTAATGCAAGGATTATCATAAGTGAGGTGGATGAATTTAAAGCATGGATCAATACGTGGAACTATGACATTGTGGCTATTACAGAGACTCGGGGGCAGAAATGGCTGTTGAATGTGCTGGGCTTTAGATGTTTCAAAAAGGACAGGGATGGAGACAAAAAAAAGTGGGTGGGTGCCATTGCTAATCAGGGTTAGTATCACAGATGCGGAAAAGGAGGAAGTCATGGAGGGATTGTCTGCTGAGTCTGTGGGTGGAAGTCAGAAATAGGAAGGGGGCAGTAACTTTACTGGGTGTTTTTATAGACCCCCCCCCCAATAGTAACAGAGACATCGAGGAGCAGATAGGGAGGCAGATTCTGGAACGGCGCCATAATAATAGGGTTGTTGTGATGGGTGATTTTAACTTTCCAAATATTGACCGGCATCTCCTTAGAGCAAGGGGTTTGGATGGGGCGGAGTTTGTTTGGTGTGTTCAGGAAGGTTTGCGGACGCAATATGTAGATACACCAACTAGAGGAGAGACTGTACTCGATCTGGCATTGGGAAATGAACCTGGTCAGGTGTCAGATCTCTGGGTGGGAGAGTATTTTGGAGGTAGTGATCACAAATCTATTTCCTTTACCATAGCGCTGGAGAGGAATAGGAGCAGACAATTTGGGAAAACATTTAATTGGGGTAAGGGTTCAAATGATACTTTTAGGCAGGAACTTGGGAACATAAATTGGGGGTAGATGTTCTCAGGGAATTGCACGGCACAGATCTGGCAAATGTTGAGGGAACATTTGCGTGGTGCTCTGCATAGGTATGTTCCATTGACGCAGGGTAGGATAAAAGAACCGTGGTGTTCAAAGGATGTAGAAAATCTAGCTAAGAAGAAGAACTTATGAAAGATCCAAGAAACTAGGTAGAAGGGGCCATGAGAAGGCCTTGGTGAGCAGGATTAAAGAAAAATTCCAAGGCATTCTTCAAGTAGGAGAAGGAGAAGATGGCGGCACGATGGCAGCGCACGTGGTCTCTCCGGTGAATGATATCTGTTATTTGTCAAGTACGGAACTGTGCACAATCCAGATTTGATGGAGAAAGACATGAGAGTACGGAGGAACATCTGGAGAAACTTCTGAAATGCCCGCTTCGCTGCCGCTGCTACTGTGTGGTAACCGGAATCTCCGGAGCAGAAGGCCCCAAATCCTCGGCTTTGCCTGTTTCGGCGGCCAGGGCTAGGTTGAAGGCACTCGGCAGAGGATGGCACTCAGGAGGCTGTATCGGAGGGGCTGGTCGGAGGCTCGAAGTTTTCGGATGGACGGACCCAGTGTCAGCTGTGGTTGACTGCTTCCAAGGCATCGGCAAGTTGACGGTGTCTGGAGGTTTATGGCAGGGAGTTTCTCCCTTTTGCCGCCTGCTATCGGGGACTCAGGAGTCGATCGGGACTTGCGACTTTTTTTTTTACCGTGCCCACGGTCTGTTCTTTATCAAATTATGGTATTGTTTTGCAGTGCTGTAACTATATGTTATAATTATGTGGTTCTGTCAGTGTTAGTGTTTGGTTTGTCCTGTTTTCTGTGATATCACTCTGGAAGAACATTGTATCATTTCTTAATGCACGTATGTATTTCTAAATGACAATAAAAGAGGACTGAGTGTTCTCATTATGTAAAAAAAGTATGTGAAGAGCGAGAGGATGAGCCATGTGAGAATAGGACCAATCAGGTGTGACAGTGGAAACGTGTGACTGGAGATGGAGGTGGTAGCAGAGGTACTTAATGAATACTTTGCTTTCAGTATTCACCAGTCAAAAGGACCTTGGCAATTGTGGGGATCACTTACCATGGACTGAAATGCTTGAGTGTATAGACATTAAGAAAGAGGATGTGCTGGAGCTGTTGAAAAGTATTAAGTTAGATAAGTCACCAGGACCGGACGAGGTATATCCCAGGCTACTATGGGAAGTGAGGGAGGGGATTGCTGAGTGCCTGGCAATGACCTTTGCATCATTAATAGGGACAGAAGAAGTACTAGAGGATTGGAAGGTTGCAAATGTTGTTCCCTTGTTCAAGAAAGGGAGTAGAGGTAACCCAGGAAATTATAGACCAGTGAGGCTGACTTCAGTAGTGGGCAAGTTGTTGGAGAAGATCCTGACTGGCAGGATTTATGAGCATTTGGAGAGACATAATCTGATTAGGGATAGTCCGCATGGATTTGTCAAGGGCACGTCGTGCCTTATGAACCTGATTGAATTATTTGAGGATGTAACAAAACACACTGATGAAGGAGGAGCAGTGGATGTAGTGTATATGGATTTCAGTAAGGCATTTGATAAGGTTCCCTATTCAAGGCTCATTCAGAAAGTAATGAGGCATGGGATCCAAGGAGACCTTGCTTTGTTGTATCCAGAATTGGCTTGCCCACAGCAGGCAAAGGGTGGTTGTAGATGGTTCGTATTCTGCATGGAGGACGGTGACCAGTGGTGTTCGGCAAGAATCTGTTCTGGGACCCCTCCTCTTTGTGATTTTTATAAATGACCCAGATGAGGAAGTAGAAGGCTGGGTTAGTAAGTTTGCTGATGACACAAAAGTTGGGGGTGTTGTGGATAGTCTGGAGGGTTGTCAGAGGCTACAGTGGGACATTGATAGGATGCAGAGCTGGGCTGAGAAGTGGTAGATGAAGTTCAATCCAGAGAAGCGTGAAGTGGTTCATTTTGGAAGGTAGGTCAAAATTTGAAGACAGAATATAATATTAATGATAACACTCATGGCAGTGTGGAGGATCAGTGAGATGCTGGGGTCTGTGTCCATAGGACACTCAGAGCTGCTGCTCATTGTTAAGAAGGTGTATGGTGTGATGGCCTTCATCACCATGGAATTGAGTTCAAGAACCTTCAGGTAATGTTAAAGCTATATAAGACCTCAGTTAGACCCCACTTAGAGTACTGTGTTCAGTTCTGATCACCTCACTACTGGAAGGATGTGGATACTATAGAGAGAATGCAGAGGAGATGTATAAGGGTGTTGCCTGGATTGGAGCGCATGCCTTATAAGAACAGGTTGAGTAAACTTGGGTCTTTTCTCCTTGGAGCGACTGAGTATGAGAGGTGACCCAACAGAGGTGTATCAGATGATGAGAGGCATTGATCGTGTGGATAGCCGGTGGCTTTTTTCCCAGAGCTGAAATGGCTAACACAAGCGGACATAGTTTTAAGGTGTTTGGAAGTAGGTACAGGGGGGATGTCAGATGTAAGCTTTTTCACACAGAGAGTGGTGGGTGCGTGGAATGCACTGGCAACGATAGTGGTGGAGGCGGATGAAATAAAGCCTTTTCATAGACTCTTAGATAGGTACATGGAGCTTAACAAAATATAGAGAGCTATGTGGTAGGGAAATTCTAGGCAATTTCTAGAGTACGACACATGGTCGGCACAACTTTATGGGCCTAAAGGCCTGTAATGTGCCATAGATTTCTATGTTCTATGAGTCCATAGGCTGTGGAATCAGTTCAGAGTTGAGGTGAGTGAAGTTATCCACGCTGATGGTTGAAGAGCAATAGCTGCTCCTGAACCTGGTGCTGATCAATGCATTGAAACTTAGATGCAAGGGCTCCATTGGCAAGGACCACCGGCAAGACTCCTTCTACTACAAGGACTTGGAGGGGCTGAGTTGGGTGGAGAAGCCCCTCAAATATCGAAAGAGCATATCACCCTGGGGGGGCTGGGGGGGGGGAGAGGGCATGTGAGTGGCAATGATGCCATGGCTTTAAAAGAAAAGGAACACTGCTAAATGTAATGACCATGAATGTATAATTTGTACTATGTTTATACTTTTGTATCCATTTACTATTGTGAATAAATGCTGTGCTGTTCTGCAGGAGGTGTCTGTCTTTTACTGGAACCTTTCCGGAGTCTGGGATGTTGTTTATCTTTAGTCAGAAAGCCCTTCCCCCATCCAGCAAAGGGGATTGATGCCACTGCTAGGCCAGAAGGCCAAAGGAATGGATTGGAAGATGGACAAGTATGCTGCTTCCATTTGGGCTCTTGGCTGCGGCCTTTGGCCATCCCGTCATGAGGGCGGAGCTGTGGAATGATCTTGGCTCAGCCGGAATGACTCATTACCCCAAAACCCTCCTTGGGAAGAGGGCTTGCACAACAGGAGCCATCTCTAGGAAATGACCTACGTGCCTCTCCACAAGTTGTGGATCTGTTTCCTGCCTGTTCTGCTTCATCGTGCTCAGCTGATGCCCAGCCACACTGTGACAGACATTTCTACCCCCTGACAGTGAAGAGAGACCCCACTAGAGTCCCAACTACACTGAAGTCCTCCCACTTTACATCTGAAACCTGGGGTGGAGAGTGTTGCACAGACCGGTGACCTGTGCTAGAGTTGGTGCAGACTCAAAAGCTGCCTGCCATTTACGTGAAGAATTGCAGTCCCTCCTGACGTACTTGAAAGGGCAACTCCTCAAGTTCAGCTCGCACTTCAGCCAGCCCCACTCCCCTGAAATTTGTGGAGAGTTTTTAGGAGAGAAGGAGAAGGCGAGTCAGTTGAGGTAACCTCCTCATCACCCTGCTCCGAGTGTGGCCAAGAAGGCCGCTGGTACCTCCACCATAACTGAGTGCCTGCCCTTCTTCTGAGGAATGACACCTGGGTTTTCCTAAAGAAGCACAGAGTGCCCACAGGCCCTCTTGTGCCTTTCCAGGATCGGTGGTCACTGCAGGGCATAACTGCATCCTGGGCAGGAGTGGTCATGTCTCAATCTCAGTCTCGTTGAGGATGCCATCGTCTACCTGCTGAACCGTGTCTATGCCCACCTGGACAAGCCAGCGAGCACTGTGAGGGTCATGTTTTTTGACTTCTCCAGTGCGTTCAACACCATCTGCCCTGCTCTGCTGGGGGAGAAGCTGACAGCGATGCAGGTGGATGCTTCCCTGGTATCATGGATTCTTGATTACCTGACTGGCAGACCACAGTACGTGTGCTTGCAACATTGTGTGTCCGACAGAGTGATCAGCAGCACTGGGGCTCCACAGGGGACTGTCTTGTCTCCCTTTCTCTTCACCATTTACACCTCGGACTTCAACTACTGCACAGAGTCTTGTCATCTTCAGAAGTTTTCGGATGACTCTGCCATAGTTGGATGCATCAGCAAGGGAGATGAGGCTGAGTACAGGGTTACGGTAGGAAACTTTGTCACATGGTGTGAGCAGAATTATCTGCAGCTTAATGTGAAAAAGACTAAGGAGCTGGTGGTAGACCTGAGGAGAGCTAAGGTACCGGTGACCCCTGTTTCCATCCAGGGGATCAGTGTGGACATGTTGGAGGATTACAAATACGTGGGGATACGAATTGACGATAAACTGGACTGGTCTAAGAACACTGAGGCTGTCTACAAGAAAGGTCAGAGCCGTCTCTATTTCCTGAGGAGACTGACGTCCTTTAACGTCTGCCGGACGATGCTGAGGATGTTCTACGAGTCTGTGGTGGCCAGTGCTATCATGTTTGTTGTTGTGTGCTGGGGCAGCAGGCTGAGGGTAGCAGACACCAACAGAATCAACAAACTCATTCATAAGGCCAGTGATGTTGTGGGGATGGAACTGGACTCTCTGACGGTGGTGTCTGAAAAGAGGATGCTGTCTAAGTTGCATGCCATCTTGGACAATGTCTCCCATCCACTACATAATGTACTGGGTGGGCACAGGAGTACATTCAGCCAGAGACTCATTCCACCGAGATGCAACACAGTGCGTCATAGGAAGTCATTCCTGCCTGTGGCCATCAAACTTTACAACTCCTCCCTTGGAGGGTCAGACACCCTGAGCCGATAGGCTGGTCCTTGACTTACTTCATAATTTACATATTACTATTTAACTATTTATGGTTCTAATACTATTTATTGTTTATGGTGCAACTGTAATGAAAACCAATTTCCCCCGGGATCAATAAAGTATGACCATGACTATGTTCATTTTTGCCGGAAATTCCGTGCACGTGGTCTACATCTGAACACGCTTCTTTTAAAAGAAAGTCAATTTCCTCCTGCAGCAAGAAAGCAACAAACTGCGGCAAGAATTCGGGATCCGTGGACGCGAAGGGATGGTCGACGCTTCAGCTGGGCTGCTCCTTTAGTTCTGATTCTCCGGCGTCCAGAGTTTCGGTTTCGATTCATCAGCAACAGAATCTAGAAATCATTACTTTCGTGTTCCTGCGAATTACAATTTGGTGCTGTGGCGTGGCGGGGAATTCATTGGATCATTCTTGTACCCGGTGCCTGCACGCCTGAGTATTTAAAGACTCATCCGCGCAGGGCGGGTTTTTCAGTGAGATGTGCGATTCCACGTCGGTGTGATACAGGTATGTCCTTATTGCAACTAAGCCGATTCATTCAGGTTTTTGTGAAAGTTTCGTAATTATTTCAAAACCAACCCCCCACAAAAATAAGTATTTACTGTTGCGTACAATACTACATTGAGTTATATATTTAGATATATTTATTACCATCGTTTGCATCGAATTCCTGTTATTCCAGTTTGTTCGAACGGGGTGAAATTCCAGCCAATGTTGACTCCTAAGGCAAGTTTTATTCTAGGGAGGGGAGAAGACTTTGATGTCATTTGATTTCGGCAGTGTTCCTTAACGATTTTTTCAAGTTCCAGTTTGGACTAGCAAACGCAGAGAAGGGAAATGGCTGGTATAATCGGACAGTTACGGGTGGCAGATCTTAAACTGCTTATCTCTTGACAGCGTAGCAGTCCCCCCTAGTACTGTACTGCAGTAACATCAGCCTCGCAGCCGGTACGGAAACCCTGGAACAGGATTCCGTGTTGAAACAGTGAGCCCATCATGCCCGTGCTAGTGGGTGACAGGATAGGGGGAGGGGGAGGGGGCAGTCTTGGGACACGGACAGTGTTTGTGAAATAGGTAACAGAGGCCATTCCTGGAGAACTGACGTGGGGTTGGTCTGTTGTTCAGAGGTGTGGACTAAGGTTAGTCGGGCTTTGCTCCGGGGTCTTGAGGACATTTCCAGAGATGAGGGTGGAGGGTTTGGTAGCTGGTGGATGTTGGGACCCCTATAACTTCCTTCTTTGTAAGGGGCGATGGTTCCGACTCAGCACCAGTCAGGGTCTGAGCCTTTCGTCAGTGGAAACACTTCTTCAAAGTGAAACGTGTGTTTCAGTTTTCTTGCAGATCTCGGACGCGTGATTTCTGTCGACCTGTGTCGCATACGCCCTTAAACCAAATCGAGTGCGTGAGTAGCGCACTGACGCTCAAATATTCTCAACAGTTTTAGTTCCGATCGGAAAATGGTTCTTTAGGCGCAAAATCTGAAGTCGCCCTCTTGTGCCGAAGATTGAACCATCGCTCTTTGGTATCAGGTTAGTTTACATTGCTGAGGAGAGTCCGTTTGCCGGCCGCCAGCAGTACCAATGCCTTTTTAATTTCTGCGTTTCTTGTGTGTTTACTCACTGGGTTAATGCACTTTGTCTGTGTCGCTGTTCGGGGTCTCTTCACTACCATGTTGGTGCCGATATTTCCATGGGTGTATTATGTCCCGCTTGTACCATCTATTCTAAAGCTGTTGTATGTTTTCCAGGAGAGGTGTGCGTCCAGACATGCCACGTTATTTTAAAACGTGTAGTCACTTTTCTGTGTGGTTAGGATTTGTTTTATTTTATACTGTCTACTTAAACGCTTGAAAATGAATACTACTGCTCTTGTGGGTTTGTCCAGTCGGGTAGCTCAAAATCTGTTCAGCGTTTTGGATTTGGTCTTTTGTCATTGAGAAATGAAAATGGAATAGATATCTTTAATAATTTCCGCAGATTTAACTGCAATATGTCCATGAATTCCAAATGCAAGAATTCAAACCATCACAAATCTCGAAAATCACATTCATCAAGAAGAAGCACAACAGAGCTCAAGGTACTCAATATCCAAAACAGACAAAGCACATCAAATCAGCGGAGACCTAGCATAATATTGTAGGCAAATAATCTTCAGCAACCAAGTCCCTAGCATTTCAGAATAGCATGGCTGAGCAACTTCCTCCCCAGAGTATTCCTGGGCTCTTTGGGAAAGGGGGAGGAGGGGCCTGATGCTTTGTTCTCCATATCAAGACGATTTTGACAGTTCCAGGATTAATCAGGGATAGTGAGGTTAGAGTTAGGGTAGCGTGAATCCAGAGTTAGGGGAGGTCCTTCATGAATACTTCCTTTCAATATTCACCAGTGAGAGGGACATCGATGTTGTCCACCCTGATTTGTCTCAAAACAGCAGATACCTCCTCTGTAATCTGTGTAGGGTCCATGGCCTCACTTCTATAGACTCTGTACCTGTCTCCTGAGTAAACACAGATGCAAGTCTCCCCCATCTCTTTTGGCTTCACTCAGACTGATTTTCCAGAGGACCAATTTTGTCCCTTGTAATCCTTTTGCTCTTAACATATCTGTAGAAGCCCTTGGGATTCTCCTTCACGTTGTCTGCTAGAGCAACCTCATGCCTTCTTTTCGCCCTCCTGATTTCTTTCTTAAGTGTCCCCTTGCAT
The DNA here is from genome assembly GCF_963921235.1 of Mobula hypostoma. Taxonomy (NCBI): domain Eukaryota; kingdom Metazoa; phylum Chordata; class Chondrichthyes; order Myliobatiformes; family Myliobatidae; genus Mobula; species Mobula hypostoma. The sequence goes on from NC_086102.1 coordinate 24,398,535, forward strand.
TTCTTGTACTCCATCAGTACCTCATTTGTTCCTACCTGCCTATACCTGCAATGCACCTCCTTTTATTTCTTAACCCAGGGCCTCAATACCTCTTGAAAACCAACGTTCCCTAAACCTGTTACCCTTGCCTTTTATTCTGGCAGGTGCATAGAAGCTTTCTACTCTCATAATTTCACTTTTGAAGGCCTGTGACTTACCAAGTATACTTCTGCCAGAAAACAGCCTGTCTCAATCTACACTTGCCAGATCCCTTCTGATACCATTAAAACTGGCTTTTCTCTAATTTAGAATCTCAACCCACAGACCAGACCTATCTTTTTGCATATTTACTTTGAAACTAATAGCATTGTGATCATAAGATGCGAAATGTTCCTCTACACAAAATTCTGTCATTTGCCCCATCTCATTCCCTAATAGCAGATCAAATATCGCGCACACACTCATTAGGACCTCTATGTACTGATTAAGGAAACTTTCCTGAACACATTTGACAAACTCTGTCCTATTCAGTCCTTTTACAGTAGGGGAGTCCCAGTCAATATATGGATAGTTAAAATCCCCTGCTATCACAAACTCATGTTTCTTGCAACAGTCTGCAACCTCCCTACAAATTTGTTTCTCTAAGTCCTGCAGACTATTCGGTGGTCTATAATATAGCCCCATTTACGTGGTCATACCTATCTTATTCTTCAGTTCCATCCATAAAGCCTCACTGGACAAGTTCTCCAGTCTGTCCTGATAGAGCACTGCCACCACCCCCCTTTAATCCCTCCTGTTCTTTCACCTCTAAAACAATGGAACCCCAGAATATTGAGTTGCCAGTCCTGCTGCTCTTGCAACTCAAGTCTCACTAATGTCCATAATATCATAATTTTAAGGTGTTGATCCATGCCCTGAACCACCTGCCTTTCCTACAATACTTCTTGTATTGAATTATAATCAATCAAAATATTAGTCGCACTTTGTAGAAGCAAGCCACTCTTCCCACCTATGTCATTGGTACCCATATGGGCCACGACCTCTGGCTACTCACCCTCCCAATTAAGAATACTGAGAACTCGTTCAGAGATTTCCCAGACCCTGGCAACCGGGAAGCCATCTGGGAATCATCTTCTCGTCCACAGTACCTCCTGCCTTTTCCCCTAACTGATGAATCCCCTGTCACCATAGCATGCCTCTTCTGATCACAATTTCAGGCCGAAACCCTTCAGCAGGATGAAACTTCCCAGCCCTGCTGAAGGGTCTCAGCCCAAAACATCAACTGTGCTCTTTTCCCAGATGCTGCCTGGCCTGCTGAGTTCCTCCAGCATTTTTTGTGTTGCCTGGATTTCCAGCATCTGTAGATTTTCTCTTGTTTGTGATTAGGTTCACCAGGATGATGCCTAGATTAGAGAACAAATGCTCTGAGGAGAGTTTAGACAAACTTGGGTTGTTCTTCACTGCAGTGGCAAAGAACATCAAACATGGAAATCTACAGCACATTACAGGCCCTTCAGCCCACAATGTTGTGCCAAACATGTAACTTATTCAAAGGTTGAAGAGCAACATGACAGATGTTTATGAGATCATGAGTACGGTTGATGAAGTAGATGGCTTTTTCCTGAGGTTGAAATGTCTAACACCAGAGGGCATGTATTTAAGGTGAGATGAGTACGTTTGAAGGAGTTGTGTGGGGCAATTTTCTTAGACAATGTATGGTGGGTGCCTGGGATGCGGTGCGGAGGTGGTGGTGGAGGCAAGTACAAAAGATGTATTTAAGGTACTCTTCGATAGGCACTTGAATGTGCAGAGAACGGATGGGATATGGACATTGTATAGCAGAAGGGATTAGCTTAGTTAGTTGTTTAATTTCTAGTTTAATTAGTTTGACGACATTGTGGCCCAAAGCGTTTGTCTGTGTGCTGTACTGTTCTGTTTCATGTTCTGTCTTTAAAGTTGTGATAAAATATGGGATGAAGAATAACACAATTGCTTGATGATCAATAAACATCAGTGACTATTGGTACAGAGCTGAAGAGTTGTGTTTCTATTATAGGAAAGGATGGATGTTGCATTCATGACACCGACAGGGAATTGTTCTACTGAACGTTTATCACTAGATGAATCAGACAATGATCTGAGTGAAGTTCCAGTCCAAAATGGAGACATTAAAATCTCCATAAAGAATGGCCTACAGAAAGATGTCTGGCAGAAGGCACTCGATGCAGCAGAGGCACAGCAGGAACCGAAAGATGAGAGAAGTGATTCAGTTAAGGTGAGTGACCTTAATTAGACACAACAGCTACCTGGATGTTTCTGTTACCTTCTTCATGTAAGTGTGCAAGGTAAAATGAGAGAAGGACATGTGCGGCAATTAGCACAACATCGGGTTGTCCCAAAAGATGTTTTTAGCCACTGAAGAACCTATTAGAAAGTAGTCAAAAACAGAAATAATTCAAAGAGAGCATGCAACAGAGATAATAGAAAGGACAGGCAGGAGGTGAGGCTTAATCACTGCCAGTGGGATGAGTTACAGGGCAATAAAGGCTTGGTGCAGTTAAAACAGAAAGCATCAAATACTGGACTGAAAGTGTTGCATTTGCAAGCAGCATAGGAAATAAAATGTACGATCTTGAAATTCAGCTGCAGATTGACAAGTATGATGTTGTGGCCACCTCTGAAATTTGGCTAAGGGATGGCTGCCATTGGGAGCTGAACGTCCCAGGATATACAGTGTACAGGTGTTCTCCCGCTTTTCGAACGTTCGCTTTACGAAACCACACTGTTACAAAAGACCTACATTAGTTACTGTTTTTGCTAACAGAAGGTGTTTACACTGTTACAAAAAAAGGCAGCACGTGATGAAAGGCAGCGCACAAAAAAAAAAGCGCACGATAAAAGGCTGCTCTCCCCTGAATTCAGAACGGCATTCTAGCCGGCATTGCTTAAACACCTGCCTGTGAGCATCCATTAGCAAGATGAGTTCTAAGTTATCAGAAAAGCCTAAAAGAGCTCGGAAGGGTGTTACAGTTAGCGTAAAACTAGACATAATTAAGCGTTTTGATCATGGTGAACGAAGTAAGGACAAAGTGAGTTTGGCTTGTGGAAGTTGAGGAAGATGATGTTGAAGACGTTTGGCATCCCATGACCAAGAACTGATAGAGGAAGAGCTGATGGAATTGGAAGAGGAAAGGATAACAATCGAAACCGAATGCAGTAGTGAACGGACCAAAAGTGAAGTTGTCTGGGAACTGAACGTGAAGCAACTGCGTGAGATTTTCGCTGCAATGATAAAGTACGACTTTAATTTTGAAAGGGTACATCGGTTTAGGGCATATTTGCAAGATGGTTTGAGTCTTTAAAAAGAACTGTATGATAGAAAAATGTGAGAGGCTAGCAGTCAAGCAAGCCTTCCACATCAGCCACAGCAGACGACGAACCTCAACCTTCGACATCGAAGCAGGCAGACATGGAAGATGACCTGCCTGCCCTGATGGAAACAGACGACGCCCCAGTGTCCCACCACCCCAACTCCTGGACCGTGTACAGATACCAATCTGCGAAGAATGCAGCGATAGCCAGGAAGCACCCAGCACATCTTTAAGAAAAAAGCCGAAATAAACAAGCTAATTAATTAGGTGCCGCCCGACACGTAAATGTCGGCCCATTTATCATTGCAGCGATTGCCAATTGTGTCGCCTCTGATCTGGGCCTACATTTACGTGCCGGGCAGCACCTAATTAGCTTGTTTATTTCGGCTTTTTTCTTAAAGATGTGCTGGGTGCATCCGGGCTACCACTGGACCGCTGCATTCTTCGCGGATCGGTATCAGTTGGCAGCCTGGAGGGTGGGGGCTGTTGCACCACCCCAACCCCCGACGACTCAGCCTAACACACCATCATCAGTGTGCTGGGCGCTGAATTCTCGATTCCCGTAAGTGATACTACACTGTACATACATTATTTCTACTTTATATCGGCTGTGTATTTTAATGCGTTATTTGGTATGATTTGGCATCTTCATAGCTTAAAGGTTACTGGAGAGAGTGTTTCTGCAGAGTGCTTGTGTGAGATTTTCGCTACGGAAAACAGTGCAGGCAATGATTGTAGAGAAGTATTTCTACTTTATATAGGCTGTGTATTTATCAAATCATTCCTACTTTTACTATATGTTACTGTTATTCTAGGTTTTATGTGTTATTTGGCATGATTTGGTAGGTTATTTTTGGGTCTGCGAACGCTCACAAATTTTTCCCATATAAGTTACTTCTTCGCTTTACGACATTCCAGCTTACGAACCGTTTCATAGGAACGCTGAACCTTTGGATGGCGGGGGAAACCTGCATCGGAAAAGTAGGTTAGTAGGCAGAGGGGATGGTGTGGCCCTGTGTATAAGAAATAATATTAAATCATTAGAGATGGATGGCTTGGGATCGGAAGGTGTAGAGTCTCTATGGGTTCAGTTAAAAAATGGCAAGGGTAAAAGTCGTCGTGTCGTGGCTATCCCTCGAGGTAGAGGATGACAGTCTTCGTTCTGAAGAAGTGGCCCACAGAGTGAAAACGCCTGTGTGTGTATTTGTTTAACGTGTACTTGATGTTGCACTCCCCAAGAAGCACACGATACTTCACAAACCAACCAACTGATTCCAATGGCATGGAAACCACGATGATTGGAGCTGATGGATTTGTTGCAGCCTTCATCCTCCTTCACAGCTGTTGAGTTCGAAGTAACTTCATCTGCCTGTTCCACCATTGAGGTCTTGGTTGGATAGTTCTTTGTCAGGGACCTCACCCTCGACCTTACCGCCATGGGTGACCCTACCAGGAGCATAGCTCCAGAAGGCATTGCTCTCAGAATCACAGGACCACACAGGCTTCTCCACTACGACAAGGTGACAATCCACGGAGAAGGGTAAAAGTACCCTAATGGCAGTTGTATACAGGCCTCCAAACAGCGGCAGGGATGTGGATTACAAATTACGGTAGGAGTTAAAAAAGGCGTGGTAGAATAGCTATGTTGTGATAATCGTTGAAGATTTTAAAATGAAAGTGGATTGGGAAAACTAGGCCAGTACTGGACCTCTAGAGAGAGAATTTGTAGAATGTCTAAGGGATGGCTTTTTAGAACAGCTTCTTGAGCCCACTAGTAGATCGGCTGTGCAGGACTGGGTGTTGTGCAATGATCCGGAAGTGATAAGAGAGTTTAAGGTTAATGAACCCTTAGAGAACAGTGATCACAATATGATTGAGTTCACTTTGAAGTTGAGAAGGAGAAACTAAATTCCAGTATGTTGGTATTTCAGTGGAATAAAGGAAATTAAAATGGCATGAGGGGGGAACTGGCCAAAGTTGACTGGAAAGGGACATTAGCTGGAAGGACAGCAGAGCAACAATGGCTGGAGTTTCTGTGAAAAATGAGGGAAGTGTGAGACAAATATATTCCAAATAAGAAGAAATTTTCCAGTGGAAGGGGGACAATACCATGGCTGACAAGTGAAGTCAGAGGCAAAGTAAAAGCAAAAGAGAGGGCATACAAGGAAGCCAAAGCAAGTGGGAAGATAGAGGATTGGAAAGCCTCTAAAAACTTGAAGGTCATTAGGAAGGAAAAGGTGAATTATGACAGGAAGCTGGCGACTAATATCAAAGAAGATACTAAAAGCTTTTTTAAGTATATGAAGGGTAAAAGAGTTGAAGGTAGATATAGGACCAATAGAAAATGATGCTGGAGATATTGTAACGAGAGACGCAGAAACAACAGAGGAACTGAATGCATACTGTGCATCAATCTTCCCAGTGCAGTATACCGGACATTCAAGAGTGCCAGGGAAGTGAAGTAGGTGCAGTGAAAAGTACAACTGAGAAGGTGCTCAGGAAGCTTAATGGTCTGAGGTGGATAAATCTCCTGGACGTGATGGAATGCACCCTTAGTTTCTGAAAGAATTAGCTGGAGAGATTGCAGAGGGATTAACAATGATCTTTCAAGAATTGATAGATTCTGGCATTGTACTGGTTGACTGGAAAATTGCAAATGTTATTCCACTATTTAAGAAGGGTGGAAGGTAGCAGAAAGGAAATTATGGGCCTGTTAGCCTGACATCAGTGGTTGGGAGGTTATTGTAATCAATTGTTAGGGATGAGATTACGGAGTACCTGGAGGCACGTGATAAGATAAGCCAAATACAGCTTGGTTTCTGAAAGGAAAATCCTGCCTGATAACCTCCTGCAATTTTTTGAGGAAATTACAGGCAGGGTAGACAAAGGAGATGCAGTAGACATGGTGTACTTGGATTTTCAGAAGGCCTTTGACAAGGTGTCACACATGAGACTGCTTAGCAAAATAGGAGCTCATGGAATTACAGGGGAGTTACTGGCATGGGTGGAGCATTGGCTGATCAGAAAACAGAGTGGGAATAAAGGGATTCTTTTCTAGCTGGCTGCCGGTTACCAGTGGAGTTCCACAGGGTCAGTGTTGGGACCATTGCTTTTCACGATGTATGTCAATGATTTGGCCTATGGGATTAATGGATTTGTGGCTAGAGTTGCTGATGATCCTAAGATAGGTGGAGGAGCGGGTAGTGTTGAGGAAACGGAGCCTGCGGAGAGATTTAGATAGTTTAGGGGAAATGGGCAAAGAAGTGGCAAATCATGTTGGAAAGTGTATGGACATGCACTTTGGTGGAAGAAATAAACAGGCAGACTGATAAACAGGTATGGTGGGAGGCTACTGCACAGGACTGAAAGAAGCTGCAGAAGATTGTAAATTTAGTCAGCTCCATCTTGTGTACTAGCCTGCAAATTACCCAGGACATCTTCAAGGAGTGGTGTCTCAGAAAGGCAGCGTCCATTATTAAGGATCTCCAGCACCCAGGGCATGCCCTTTTCTCACTGTTACCATCAGGTAGGAGGTACAGAAGCCTGAAGGCACACACTCAGTGATTCAGGAACAGCTTCTTCCCCTCTGCCATCCAATTCCTAAATGCACATTGAACCCTTGGACACTACCTCACTTTTTAAATATATAATATTTCTGTTTTTTGCATGATTTTTAATCTATTCAATATATGTATATTGTGATTGATTTATTTTTTTTCTTCTTCTGTATTAAGTATTGCATGGAACTGCTGCTGCTAAGTTAACAAATTTCACGTCACCTGCCAGTGATAATAAACCTGATTCTGATTATTTAGATGGGGAGAGAATTCAAAATGCAGAAATGCAAAGGGACTTGGGAGTCCTTGTGCAGAGTATCCTGGAGGTTAACTTCTAGGTTGAGTCAGTGGTGAAGAAGGTGAATGCAATGTTGGCATTCATTTCTAGAGGTATGGAATATAAAAGCAGGGATGTGATGTTGAGGCTCTATAAGGCACTCGTGAGATCACACTTGGAGTATTGTGTGCAGTTTTGGGCTCCTTATTTTAGAAAGGATATACTGATGTTGGAGAGGGTTCAGAGAAGATTCACGAGTATGATTCCAGGAATGAAAGGGTTACTGTAAGAGGAACATCTGGCAGCTCTTTGGCTGTATTCCCTGGAGTTCAGGAGAATGAGGGGGGATCTCATAGAAACATTCCGAATGTTAAAAGGCCTGAACAGATTAGATATGGCAAAGTTATTTCCTATGGTAAGTGAGTCTAGGACAAGAGGGCACGACTTCAGGATTGAAGGATGTCCATTTAGAACAGAGATGTGGAGAAATTACTGTAGTCAGTGTGTTAAATATGTGGAATTTGTTGCCACGATAGGCTGTGGAGGCCAAGTCGTTGGGTGTATTTAAGACAGGGATAGATAGGTTCTTGATTAGCCAGGGCATCACAGGGTATGGGGTGAAAGCAGGAGAGTGGGGGTGACTGGAAGAATTGGATCAGCCCATAATTGAATGGCGGAGCAGATTCGATGGGCTGAATGGCCTGCTTCCACTCCTATATCATATGGTCTTATAGTCAACTGTTCCAATTATATAGCCCAATTAAAATTACCCTCAGCTTCTCTTGTTCCAAAAAAAATTTGCTGCAATCTTCCCATCGTAAATATTATTTTCCAGACCTAGCATCCTCTGTAATATGTAAATACTCTGTTTATTCTACCACAAATTTTGTATTCTTCTATCTTATTAATGCCATTATCAATGGCTTTTGCTGTGAAGACTGAACAAAGTGTCCACTTAGAATAATGGAGACACAAAGACTGCAGATGCTGTGTTACAGTGCAAAATAAAACAAACTACTGAAGGAAATTCAGAGGTTAGGCGACTTTGGTGGGAGCAAAGGGAAGATTAAATAATGGCTAAATGACCTAGGTAATTACATTCAAAAAATGCTGCCTGGCCTGCTGCGTTCACCAGCATTTTTTTGTGTGTGTTGCTTGAATTTCCTTGTGTCTGCATAGGTAATTACATTGCTCGGCATGCAAGTTTATAAAAGCTCTGATTCTATGATTGTAATGTGGAGAACTTGGAATAATTCGTCAGGATGAACAATTTCCTCTGAGTCCAATTGTCATCTGATCTGATGCAAAATCTCAGCCTGAAACATCAACTGTTCCACTCCTCCACTGATGCTCCCTGACCCTTTGAGTTCCTCCATCAGTTTGTAATTTGCACTTAGAATTATATATTTTGTATCTGTGCACACATGCTGTAAATTTGGACTTCAAAGGCTGCTTTCTTTGCCTTTCATTTGTATAAATATAATTCCAGTTTCCCTTAATGTTATATGCTTACATTGTGCACCCACATTATGTTTCTAACTTTCTCATTAATTTCACTTGAACTATGTGCTGTGTGTCTGTTGCAGTGGTCTATTGGGATTCACACCCAGACTTCGGCACAATGGTTCTGGGTTCGAACCCGGCTGGCTCCTTGCCTGCTTTCCGTCTGTGCTGGGTTCAGCATCGAGCTGGCAACTTGGCCTCGTGAAAAAAACAAATGCTAAAGAAACAGTGAGGTTGCTACCCAATGCGCCAAAGATAGTGTGGGGAGGAACTTTGTGACTGTGTTGCTGTTGCAAGTAAGCTTTTCCACTGAAACTGAATAAATGCTTTTGTGCATAGGACAATAAACTTCTGTACTTTAATGCCTCTTCAGGAATTTTAGTCTGTTGACTTTGCAATATCTGTGTATTACCTTGTATTGCCTTGTACATTTGCCAATGTCCATGTTGGCTTAGTTTTGGAAGTATCTTTATTTTTCTCTTTGGCAATATACACTCTGTGGCCACTTTATTACATCTGCATATGTACACCTTGTTAATGCAAATATCTGATCAGTGACTGGATGCATAAAAGCATGCAGACATGGCCATGAGGTTCAGACCAAACATCGAGATAGATAGACTTTATTGATCCTGAGGGAAATCAGGTTTTGTTACAGCTGCACCAACCAAGAATAGAGCATAAATATAGCAATACAAAAACCACAAACAAACAAACAACAAAATGCAAACTATGCCAGATGGAAATAAGTCCAGGACCAGCCTATTGGCTCAGGGTGTCTGACCCTCCACGGGAGGAGCTGCAGAGTTGGATGGCCACAGGCAGGAACGACCTCCCGTGCCGCCCAGTGTTATATCTCGGTGGAATATGGCTGGGGTCCAACAGCAAAATGTTCAATATCTGGTCTACAAACACATTCCTCGATCATAATATGACCCGGATTGCACCATCTGTTGTTAACCAGAACAGCAAGCACCCAACTCCTTTACGCTTACTGCTCTCAGTGCACTTCCGGTCAGCTCGAACGGTCTGGAAGCCGTCCATGCAAAAGATTTGATCGGGTATGTCCTCGTGCAACCCTGTTCCAGTAAAACACATAACACTGCGCTCCTGAAATGTTCTCTGACGCCTGGCTAGCGCCATGAACTTGTCCATTTTATTACCCACTGAACTCCTCTTCTCCATAAGTCTCTGTTGTCTCGACCTGGTCCTCTTTCCTCGCCTTTGTGATCCCCCTCTGCATCCTCTGTGTGTTTTCCTCCAGATTTCAGCAGGGGTGTCCGCCACTCTGCTCGCTAAACCGGCCGGCATAAGCTCAATCAGCTGGTCCCTGGAATACACAATGCGACCATGCTTCTATCCCGCTAATGAGACGTGTCGGAATGTAACTATTTCCAGCACTAAAAACCCAAATAAAACACTCTCTACTAGCATGTTAGAGAGGATGCAGCTTCAACGTGTTACTGCGAAAAAAAGTACAAAAAATAACATAAGTTTAAAAAGTAAGAAGAAAAAAGAAAGAATACTCGTTGGAACGGCTATAACAGGCTGCATGCACGACCAGCGCATGTGCAATGGGAAAGAAGTGGGTTCTAATTGACTTCGACTGTGGACTGGTTGTTGGTGCCAGAAAGGGTGGTTTGTTTATCTCAGAAACTGCTGATGTCCTGGGGTTTTCACGTACAACAGTCTCTAGGGAATGGTGAAAAATGTTTTTAAAAATCCAGTGAACTATAGTCCTCTGACTGAGAAGAGTCAGAGGAGACCAGTTTTAGCTGACAGGAAGGCAATAGTAACTCAAGTAACCATACATTACAACTGTGGTGTGCAGAAGAGCATCTCTAAATGCACAATCTGTTGAACTTTGTATGGGCTTCAGCAACAGAAGTCCACAAACAAACACTCAGTGGCCACTTTATTAGGTGTAGTTGGAATTTGTTCTGAATCCACACTGTTTCTCCTTGAAAATCTCCAGACTGCTCAAACATTCAGAAAGCTATTTAGTGTTGTAAACTCTTACATTTGCATGGTAACTTGGTCTTGTTTTACTTTAGAGATTTTATTCTTGTTCTGTTATGGTCCATGGTTATAACTCTGCTAAGTTTTATGGAAGGGTGATCTTTATCACCAAGATGGTCTCCATTGCCATTTTTTCCAATGACCAGTTCAATCCTCAAACTGCTTTTTATCCTCCTCTGTTAAAACAATGTAAAATGCCATTTTTTTGTTCTATTCTAAAGGCAATTCTAGAAGATTACCTCCTTCTCTCCTCCTCTCTCTTAAGGCAATGGATACTCCATTGTCCAGTCATTATGAACAAGAGGTACGACCATGCATTGATCTCATTGACTCGCTGAGAGGATTTGGTGTGGATAAAGATCTGGGGCTTCCAGCCATCGCAGTCATTGGTGATCAGAGCTCTGGGAAGAGCTCAGTCTTGGAGGCCCTTTCTGGAGTGTCACTTCCCAGAGGGAGTGGTAAGAGACTGTTGGAGTCGATGGTTAACTGTTTGTAGATTTATTTGTTGTACATAGATGCCCTACTCATAGTCAGAAATCCTGTAACAGTTAAGGATGGTGCTGCAAATGCATAGTGCATGCCTTTTCTTTCAACGACTTCCATGGTCTTTCTGTATTTCATGGCTAGCTGGAGAAGACAAATATCAGAGTTGTATTGTACATGCATACTTTGACAATAAAATGAACCTTGAACCTTTTAAAACTTTAAAGGAATATCTCATCAAAACAGGCTTGGATGTCACAAGATGGGAGCAGCTGGCCTTCTCTCATCTTACTGGTGGCTAATCTTCCATCAAATGGAAAGTGTCTTTGAAGAAAAGCACCTTCCCCTCAAAAGCAAAGAGAAAGAGCAGAAAAACAAAAGAAGCCCTGGCCAAGTCTTTGACAATAAACACATGGTTCTAGGATCAGATTATAAGACATTAATAAATTATGGCAGAGATCATCATTTAAAGGAAGGATTGACAATCATTAATCTATTTTACCACCCATCACTGTGCTACCACTAGCTCAATAATAGCTAATGCCTTCCCATGTAGATTTTCAAACTTAACCCAGAACTGAAGGTAAGTGGCTAGACAATTAGTGATGTAATCAAAACTGGAATTTAATTGGGTATAATTTGATTCTGTAAATGTTTCTAGGGAGAAACAATTTTTATGTGGTTGTTTAGAAGATTGAGGGGGGATCTGATTGAAACGTATAAGATCCTAAAGGGATTGGACAGGCTAGATGCAGGAAGATTGTTCCCGATGTTGGGGAAGTTCAGAACAAGGGGTCACAGTTTGAGGATAGAGGGGAAGCCTTTTAGGACCGAGATTAGGAAAAACTTCTTCACACAGAGAGTGGTGAATCTGTGGAATTCTCTGCCACAGGAAACAGTTGAGGCCAGTTCATTGGCTATATTTAAGAGGGAGTTAGATATGGCCCTTGTGGCTACGGGGGTCAGGGGGTATGGAGGGAAGGCTGGGGCGGGGTTCTGAGTTGGATGATCAGCCATGATCATAATAAATGGTGGTGCAGGCTCGAAGGGCCGAATGGCCTACTCCTGCACCTATTTTCTATGTTTCTATGTTTCTATGTTCTGACTTAGCAAACTTGCATCAACACTCTCATTGTGTGCTCTACCCAATAACTTTAATGGAGCATGAAGCAGCAACCGTAGTATTTGCCCTGCTGTCCAAAACAAGTTTCTTCTTCCTGTGTTCCAGGCAATTGTCCTCTTAATAAACATTTAAAAGTAGTAATGCATAGAATTGCATTTTTTTTTATTGACCTAACTCCATTGTTGAAGCTGTTGCCATTGCTCTAAGGGGAAAAAGACTTCAGTTCTTCTGTCTACTACTCTTTTGTAGTACTAAGAATGTCAATAGAAGGAGATGGGGTTAAATGGAAGATTTTTAAGGTAATAGCTATAAATAATAGAAGTTCATATAATAAGCAAATGAAGAGTGTGTTTATAGGTTTTATCAGTTGAGTAGTAGGTAGATTTACAAAGGGCTTGTCTAAAGAGAACACTACGACTAGCCAGAGAAGGTCTGGTTGGCCAGTATCTCTGTCAATCAAGCTTTTTGTTGGTTCTGGGAACGTAGACCTCGATGGCAATCATGGCACTTGACTAGTTTATCAGGCATTTTCTGCTGATGGTGAAACAGTTTGGTGTATCTGGGGTCACAGACTGAGAAAGGATAGATGATTCCATTCCCAACTGTAAACATTCAGCTGTTTGATGGTCACCGTTTTGATTCCAGACTTTAATTTTGTTAAAAAGCTCAACTGAATGACACTATCAATATCTTCTCATCTTAATTCATTTTTCAGTCAAGATAGTCTTTTAGAAGTAAATCATAATCTGTTGATTATTATTTGTTGCGCTGATTTATTTTCAACACGTCTCAAAAACATTGCCTTCCAAAGTAAATTTTTGGTCCTAATTGATATCTGGCAATATTTTCCATGTGACAGGAATTGTAACCAGATGCCCACTGGAACTGAAGCTAAAAAGAGTTAAAAACAAAAATGCTTGGAAGGGGAAAATCAGCTACAGGGATTATTCAAAGGATCTCAGCAGTGCATCTGAGGTGGAAGAAGAAATTGTCAAAGGTATGTTCCAAAATATTGCTGTGTAGGACCAGCTGTGGATTCAAAATGAATGATAAGTTGGGGTTTAACATTGTCATGATGTATGCTGACAATGTCAGAACCCAAGTGCAGAGGGAAGACAAACTCTGATGTGGAGATGGCGACCAGAGTTTGTTTATAAGAATTCCAACAGAACATTGGTGTCTCAACACTGTAAGGCATAATATTCTCAAAACTAGGACCCCACAATTAGTGCTCACCAGGCGTCCACTTAAGTAGTAGGGAATACGAGCCTATCAAAATAATCTTAACAAGCTTAAACAGAAAACACTAGGAGACTGCATTACAAAAGAGAGGTTGCTTGAGAAAAACTCAAGGACCCTAAACAATTAACGACTCTTATTGAATAACAATTAACCATTTCAAGTACTCTTTTAAAAAAAAATTCAGAGCCCCTCACTCTCCTGCTCCCCACAAAGGTCTGATGAGCTCAGTACAAATATATCATAACACTGTAAAAATTAATTTAAAATATTGTGAAAGCCAGCTACTTAAATTTTTCTAAGTTAAATATGGCACGTTCAAGTCTTGAACCTTTGGCAAAATCACCATTTTGCCTTGGTAATTATCAATAAAAAATCAGGAGAAAAATGGTTTTGGGCTTTGATGCAAGTCTGTTTGATACAAATCATTCTATCAAATTTTTCTTCTGGCGAGTAATTCCCAACTTGATTGTCTCGCCATGACTAATGTCCACTTTAGTGTAAAGCTAATTGTTCTCTAAGAAAAGATACTGTTCTCAATTTAATGCTCAGGGATTTGTAAATTACAGGGTATCAATTGGTAGTCAAGTACTTAATATCAAACAGCAGCTGCAAAGGGTTAAGTTAAGGTGCCTGCTTGTGATTTTCTCTCATTTCACTCGCCCTAAATCTAACCAATTCTGATGAGCATCATACACAAGGGGTGAGAGCTTCTACCCTGGCAGTGGTAGCATTAAACTTGAACATAGGCAGCTGAACAGATTCGTCTGTTATCATATATACTGGGGTTGCAATGAGATTCCCTGCCCATGTGAAGTTTATAAAGTAAGCTGTATGAGTGGCGATAATAAATACAATAACAAGTGTGAGATAATGGAATGCTTCAAAGATTGTAGTACCGTTGGAGGTAGTGAAATGCTAAAATGACAAAAACACGATAACTGAGAGAGGAAATCCCCAGAGTCTGAGAAAGTGGCAGCACCATTGGAAAGGGTTCAGAAGTCTGATAGCATTGGAGTAAAAAGCTATTCTTGGGTCTCATAAGTTCTTGAGTCCCAATAGATAGAAGAGGGAAGAGGGAAAAGGCCAGATTGGTGGGCATCCTTGATGAAACTATTAGCCTTTCTGAGGCAATGCACTGTGAAGATGGACTGTTCGGTAGGAAATGATGAATCTGTGATAGACTGGGCAGTATTTTCCGCTCCCTGCAGTATTCAGTGTTCTAGCATTAAAATGGGTCCAAGCCAGTGACTACTGCACCAGTACTTTTGCTCTCATCCCATTTTAAGATGGCAGTGCAAGTTCCATCAGGCTTGCCAGCTCTCCAGCTGGGCAACCTTCCTGCTGTCCCTCAGCTAAGGTAAATCTGCCTTTCGTGTGGCAGTCTCATTCAAATGACAAGAAACAGTCAGCCCTGGGAGAGGGTCAAGTAGTAGTTTCAGCATTTTTCTTGTTAATGTGTGGTGCTAAACATTAATCAACAAGCATTAGTGGCAGTGAACGGCAACATGAACAGAAGGTCAATACAGTCACCTTTGACTGTCATCACTGGGCCTTGCTGCTGGTCAAAGACATTCTGTAAGTTTTTGCTCTGAGACTGTCCCTGGAGTGGGCTCAGGCACACTGAAGAAATGGGAGTCAGTGTCCCTGCAGATAATGACACCTGGGATCACGCTGGAATGAACAACCATTCCCCTGGTTTTTGCTGTCAATGTCAGGACAACACAAGTTTTGTCTTAATTTGTTTCCACTTGTTTCAAGTTTATTTACTATTTAGCTTACAAAGTGATGGATTATTGTCTTTAAATCTGCTAATTAAATATTCTGACTAATGAATGTAATTTGTAACTGTTTGCAGCCCAGAACAGTATTGCCGGGCAAGGAGTGGGAATCAGCAATGAATTGATCAGTCTGGAAATTGAATCCACCATTGTCCCTGACCTGACCTTGATAGACTTGCCAGGAATTGCCCGAGTAGCAGTTGGTGACCAACCAGTTGATATTGGAGAGCAGGTAATGGGGCCTGATTTCTATCTGATGTTTTGAAGGTTTCTCAAGGTTGTAATGGCCGGGGGAGGAGGTGGGGATAAGCTCCCAGTACCTACTAAATGCACCCAATGGTGTGCATTTCAAGTATCCTCTGACAACCCGTCCAGCTCCTGACCTTCATGTGTGGCTTAGCTACTAAACCTAGTGAAACCATTTCCCCCTGAGAGCAAAAGAGGTTACCAGCCAGTCAATTTGGACAGATGGAACCGATCTAGGAGAAGCAAAACTGATCTCAAACCTCGGCTGCCTTGCAACTATACCCACGCATGGAGAAGGCTTTGGGAGTAATCTCCAAGGTAGAGTCCAGAGCTGGAGTCCTTACACTGAGTTCATCGCTGACTGGCAAATCCTGCAATACCACTGCTGCCAAACTGTATTGGTCTCTGCTGTTCCTTTGGATTCATCAGCTGCGTGGAGAGGAGGAGCCTGCTTGCTCTCCATATTGGCTTGTGTACTGGCATGCTGATAAGACAGCTGGGATACCACATCCACAGTTGACCCCAACCAATGGAGGGTCTCAAGTTGTTCAGAATTCACAACTTGCAGGGAAAATTACCCCCAAGTTGTTCGTGGAACCTGCATCGCATTTGTTTTCTGTATTTCCTACATTACAAATGAATTTTTTCCAAGAATATATTTAATTGCCTCTTGCACTTGTGATTGTCCTAAAGTTAATGAAATATTGGACGGCATTCTTAACATGAAACCATTTTCGAGACCAAATCAACTTAGGATGTATTGATATATTAACGTAAATACATCCAATAGCATTGAAAATATCCCTGCACTGACTATGTATTTCTGTTTTACCAGAGAACTCCAATTTATGCTTTGCTCGTTGTTCTGTGTTCCATTGCACATTTACCTGAATGTGGTTATTTTACAATGTGTCGATGTCAACCTTTTTATGATTCTACTGTTTTGTGGTTTGTTTTATTCCAGATTAAGAGACTTATTAAAACATTTATTCAGAAACAAGAGACAATTAATCTTGTAGTCGTGCCATGTAATGTCGACATAGCAACCACAGAAGCATTGAAAATGGCTCAGGAAGTGGATCCCACTGGGGACAGAACTCTAGGTAATTACATATAAATATAGAAGGATTTTCTACATCCAAGCATCGGAGAAAGTCTTAGCGTTGATGGTCCATCCTCTGGTCTCAACCCACTCCTTCAATTCTCCACCCATATACTTCACAGAAGCATAAAAAAACTCCATTCTCCCATCACCTCATACTCGACTTGGGGATAATGACATGAAGCAAGCTGCCTTTGACTAGCTCTTAAGCAGTATATTCTGGGTCACTGTCCCTGATGTGCCATGAAATAATACCTGCTACAGCAGGTTTTTAAAGGTTAAATTATTAAATAAAATTAAATGATGTTCTTCTTCCTCTGATGTTTGTATCCAATGCCCTTCAATTTAAATGTATATTAACTTCAACTATATTTTGTGATAGTTGCTTCCAATCTTTTCTCTCCATTCCCTTTCTCCTCAGAGTCAATATTAAGACTCCCTCAAATACAGGGCAGCAAATTTATTTCATCACCTTTCCTTTATTGTCTTTTAAATCTGAAGGCATTTTAACTAAACCTGACCTGGTTGACAAAGGAACGGAGATGAATGTGGTGGACATTATGGAGAACTTGGTGGTGGAACTGAGTAAAGGTTACATGATTGTTAAGTGTCGAGCCCAGAAAGATATCAATGACCAAATAGCACTCAGTGATGCTATCATGAAGGAAAAAGCTTTTTTTGAAGACCATGAACAATTCAGGTAAACGATGGGAGACTCATTTTCAATTAATCTCTCAGTAGATTTCTTACTAACTCCTCCCACAGTCCTTTTTCATATTCTGATTTTATTTATATTGGTGAATTTTTATGATGTCTTTCATCTCAGTAATATCAGGAGGCAATTTTAGTTTCACATTGGAATGGTCAGAGGTTTGGAGGCAAATGTACGTCATTCCCTGGATTTGAACCATTTTGCACTAAGATGGATATTTGAGGCTCTGGCAATAACCTGAAGTGACTTGGAATAATATTAATATTTCTCCAACGTCTGACAAAAAAATCAGCCAATAACATTATTTCAAACCATATTTTAGAAAAAAAATACAAATGGCATAATTTATACACAGCAGCTGAGGACAGTGTGGGCTGATGTTGAGTAATGAATTTGCTTGTCATTCAAAAGGGGCATGGAAACGGTAGATAAACTCTCCGGGAAAACAAACAGTGGTTTTCAGGAATCAATCCCACTCAATCTTTTCCATGTTACATTAATTTTTACCTCCAAGTTCAGAGAAGTTTACAAACCAGAAACAGGCCCTTAAGACTAACTTGTCCATTCCGGCCTGAACTGGTCCCATTTTCCTGCATTGAACCCATGTCCTTCAACCTTCCCTATCCAGCCACTTGTCCAAATATCATTTAAATTTTATAACTGTACCTGTCTCTACCACTTCCTCTGGCAGCTTGTTCTGTACACCCACCACTCCATGTGGGAAGAATTGGCTCCTCAGATCTCTTTTAAATATTCCCCCTTTCATTTTAAACCTCAATCCTCTGGCTTTAGATTCCCCCTACCACTAGAAAAAGATTGTGACTGTCTACCATATCCATGCCTCCCAATATTTTATAAACCTCTATAAAGATGCCCCTTAGCCTCTTTCACTCCATGGAATGTAATCCCAGCCTTTTGAGTCACTCATTATGAATCATTGTTAAATTTACTGTCAAAGTACGTACACGTTACCATATATCATGCTGAGATTCATTTTCTTGTGGGCATTCATGATAGATAAAAAGAATGGAATCAGTGAAAACTTCACATAAAGACAGACAACCAACAAATGTGCAAAAGACAACAAATATAAAAAGAAAAAATCAATAATAATAGTAAATAAATAATACTGAGAACCTGTGTTGTAGCATCCACAGGTTGTGAAATCAGTTCAGTGTACATCTGAGTGAAGTTACCCACACTGGTTCAAGAGCCTGATAGTTGAAGGATAATTGCTTCTGAATCAGGTGGTGTGGATCCCAAGTCTTCTGTACCTCCTTCCCAATGGCAGCAGTGAGAAGAGAGCATAGCCTGCATGTGGAGTCCTTGATTGAAAGTTGCTACATGGCATCCCCACTCCCATTGTCAGTGTCCTCACCATTGAATGCAAGCTTGCCACGTGCCTCATTCACTGCTCTGTCTATCAGACAATACATGAGCTGGTTGACAGAACAACAAAGGTGAAAGTGTTTGACATGGTGCAGAATGTGATGATGGAGCTGAGGAAGTGTCACTTAAAGGTGTGAGATGGGCAAAATGAAAGATGTAGATTGCCCAAGTTTGTCAGTTTTCATGCACAGAGAATCAGAAGGAATACAATGGACCTTCCCAGTTACTTACTGCTGGTGGACAATGGGGAGAAAGTGAGGCAAGAACAAAGCAGCAGATGTTGGAAATGTGAAAACAAAACAACAGATGATGGAAACACTCAGATGATCTGGTGATCTCTCATGCTAGGAAGAGAGAAAGAAACAGAGCATCCCCAGTGGTTTCTGATTTGTGTAAATGGATTGTGTTCAGCCATAAAGGTAGTGCTGACTCTTTCGTCTCCTCCTCTTCTGTTGGAGTTCTGTGTTCCAACAGCTTACCCTTAGAAACTAGGAATATTACATTACTGGTACTGACTGATACAGAGTGATAATATTGACTATTGTATCCCACATCCGTAATAAACATTCTTCAGTTCAGAGTTTATGAGCAGCATGCAGAGGACTCTAAAGTCAGTGCTCGGGTTGTCCAGAGTGGAGATGATCCAGAGTGAAGGAGATGCATGGATTTCTCCATGCCTTGTGGTATTACCTGGATCATGGGTGCCTGGCTTATGTTGCTAGTATATTATCATGAGGCTTGTTAGTACAGTCTCCACACTTCATATACATGCACTTCCCAGTTAAGGCAATACATGTTTAGAAAGTCATCACAAGAAACTTGCACCAAATCGCCATACTACAGCCTCCAAAAGATAGATCTCAGTGGATCAGTTTAATTTTTACATTACTGTAAGTAATGCAAAAAATGTTTTAATTATTTCATTATTTTATAAAATATCTGTCTTGACTATGATATTCTTCTTTCAAATTTTAATGACTAGGCCACTTCTAGAAGGAGGAAAGGCTGGTATTCCAAATTTGGCTGTTCGGCTGACAAAGGAACTTGTTAACCACATTAAAGTAAGTCTTATTCTGTAAAGAAATATCTGTTTTCAATTACTTTAGTTTATTCTGTTTAATTGCATTTTAAAGTATTCCTGTATCATTACTGTGGGGACCATGAAAAGCCTAAAATCAGTTTTATTTAACTCAAGCAACACACATCAAAGTTGCTGATGAACGCAGCAGGCCAAGCAGCATCTGTAGGAAGAGGTGCAGTCAACGTTTCAGGCCGAGATCCTTCGTCAGGACCCTTAGTCCTGACGAAGGGTCTCGGCCTGAAACGTCGACTGCACCTCTTCCTACAGATGCTGCTTGGCCTGCTGCGTTCACCAGCAACTTTGATGTGTGTTGCTTGAATTTCCAGCATCTGCAGAATTCCTGTTGTTTTTATTTAACTCAAGCATGTTCAGGGAATTTGGATATTCTGTGTATTGAGATTCTCTGAACTTCTGGATTTTTAGCATTCAGCTGATGAAAGAAATTTTGCCGCAGGGATGTGTTATTACTTGAGGTAATGTGAGGAAACAAGTTAGAGAAAAATGTGGAATATTACTGGAGAAATTGGACCAAATGGATAATATTAATGGACAGAGCAAGGTTTGTTCCCACTCTTTAGTTATACTGTAGTAACAATAATAGAAAGGTTAAGAATTGAGTCCCATGTTAGAGACTTCAGGATCTGCACTGATAGACTGGGGCTGTCTAGAGAAGTCAATATTCAGAGGAGATCTCAAAACATTACTGTTCTCTCAGTGGAGATAAAAGATCACAAAATGCGAATTCACAGATGATGTAAGGACTGCTCTCTGAAATCCTAACCAATATTTATAACAATCGTCAGTGTATGAAATTGTCTGCTTAATACCCAAGTTCAAAAAAACTACATTGCATCTTACAAACGTATATCACTTTGGTGGCCATGAGCTCATGCTAGAAGCTTTTCTTCAGAGAAGGGGATTGTGGAATAAGCTGGGAAGTAAAAGTGAGGAGTTAGCATTAGAACTGACGGGCTCACCTTTCCACTTCACACACGGTGATCTTTGGGTAATCCGTCTTTCCAAGAAATCGCTGCCTCAGTTGAGAATGGAGGTGGAGAAGGAACTGAGCAAATCGTTGAAATCTATAAAGGGGTACAACACTGCGGTCCCGTCTGCTTACAGTGAGAAAATGACATTCATAATTGAGGTAAGGCTCTCTTTATTTAATGGCTGAATTTAGTCTGTTGAACAGCTTTCAGGGGGCGATTCAGGCTGTAACCATGCATAGAATCCTGTTTTTTCACTGTGCTTGGAAAATCAAGTTCACTGTTAAAAAGAGGTGAAGTTCAGGATTCCATTTCTTTCACATTGATTGACTGAAACAGGGCTTGATGGATTCCTGTTCTGAATGTTAGCCCTAGAATGCGGTGTTGTAGTGTGCATAAGCTACAAAGCGGTGGAGTAAATTTTGTAAATGTTATCAATCCCACCTCGATCACTGCAGAGAGTGGAAAACTAATGAATCGCGGTTTTTGTGGTGTAGGCTTTCACATTTCACTTTGCTGTTTCCCAAATCAACCGTCTTCAGGAACACAATCCCTCAACAAGTAATTTGCCATGTACCAATCACTTGTTCAATTAACTACTAATCACCAGCTACTGCTGTGGACAGAGCCCAGTCCATCTCGTAAAACACCTTCTCTTCCATGGATTATGTCTGCAATTCCTACTGCCTCAGGAAAGCAGCTAATTTAATCAAAGACCTCGTTCACCCTGGCCATTCTCCCTTCCCCCTCTTGCAAAAGGCAAGCGATACAGAAGATTGAAAATGCACTACCAGGCTCCAAGACAGCTTCTTTACTACTGTTACAACTAATGAATGAATTCTTGACTCTATTGACAATCTCATTATGGTCTTTGGACCTGATAATACTTCCTTCTCTGTAACTGTAACTCCAGGTTCTCAGCATCTGCAGTCCCTTGTGTCTCCATTCTATGTTCCATTATTGCTTTTCCTTTGTACTGCTTCGATCTACTTCCATTTTAAAATGTTTTTTATGGGTGGCATGATAAAACGATTTACCCCAACCCAATCCTCTCCAGCATGTAGCAGCAGTGCCTGTTGTGCTGCTGGCGTTTAGGGTAGCAATGAAGGTTCTCCGTCTCTGGTCATATTCAAAGTTCCGTCATCATGTCAGTACTGTCAGTCATCCAAGTCCCAGGTGGAGACTCGGGAATACTGTCAAACTAAGATGTAATAGGATTTTTCATTGCTGTCTCTAACAATTTTACCATTCGCAGTTGTTAGGTTGTTGGCCCTGAGCTGAACCCCCAAGCTTGGAGGACCAGTGGACCACTCTTAGTCTGGCCCCTAACCCTTGACCTGTTGGCATGGGTGACCCTACCAAGAGCCAAAGCATAAAGCCTTGACTCCAGGCAACATAGTTCTCCAGGTCATTGAGGCATGCAAGTCCCCAAACACAATGACAAAGTTGTGGTCCTCTTGGAGATCTCTAGAACATACCTCTCTGAAATTCCCTCTCTACAAACCAAACTACCCTCTCCATCCCACTTTTCTCTACCCATCATGCACTATCAAACAAGTCACCCATTGTATTAGTCAGCCTGCAATCTTAAAGTCATTGTAAGGCTAACATCTTAACTCTTAAAAGTATCATTTAGTAATGGATTTCTGGACATTACACTGGTCAATTTTTTTTCTGTTTGATGCCTTCCTAAATGCTTCTGCCAGTAATTTTACAAAACTTGTGGTTTAATCGTAGATGATCAACAATTTCAGTAGCCATATAAAGAATTTGGCTTCAGGGGAGGAGCCACACGACAGGTCGAAAGGGGAGAGATACATCACCAAAGTGCGGAAGGAGTTTGCAGAATGGAATTCATTCCTGCAAGCGAGAGTATCAGACTGTGAGTAGAAAATCACTGGAGTTAGCTTGTTTAACTGATTGTTGTGCGTTAGGCTGTATGATCTAGTTTTCTAACTGAATATAATCTAATAGGCTAATGTTGAAAGACACCTTCCTACTTCTGGATATTTGCATTATAAGGGTCATTTGGAGAAAGGTCAAAAGCAGGGACATTCTGTATCAATCATTAGGAGAAACAGGGAGGCACCTTACCTATGCTTGTTTCTGTCTGGCTTGCCCTGCCCTGAGGTGCTACCTAGTACTCTGTTAACCAGGACAGTTTGTTCCAGGCCCGAATCATCAGTGAGTAAATCAGTGCCCTCTCAGGGTAAGGTAGGAATACACACAAGCAATTCTGCAGGTGCTGGAAATCTGGAGCAACGCAAACAAGAATGTTGGAGGAACTCAGCATCTCAGGAAGCAGATCAGGACTCCTGATAAAGGGTCTCGGCCTGAATCATCATCTATTCACTTCCATCCATAGATGCTGCCTGACCTGCTAAGTCCCTCGAGCATTTTGTGTATTTATGTACACACACAGGTGTTAAAACCAAGTTAACCTTGTGTCAATGACATATATCGATGACACTGTCTTAAATACAGATTTATATAGCAAATTTTATACTTACAATATTGCAATGTGTTTTACAGCAAGTTGAATGTTTGATCTTTAATCACTAATGTGTAATTTCAAAAATGGATATACATACTTAAATAATAAATTTACTTTGAAATTTGAGCTTGAACATTGAAAAGGGGGTGCCAAGTTACAGCCTGCAGGATCAAAAAAAAAGTTTCCCTCACTCCCTTTCAAGTCACTTGTGGCTTATTTTTCCCAATGTCCTTGTAACTTGTTAGTTACACAGTATGAAAACAAATCTTCTATTATACCATCTTTAAAATGGCGGACTCATAGAGTGAGGCATTAATTTAGATAAAACGTTCAGTGGTCCAGAAATTTGGCAATTCAGCACCATCAAAGACCCGAGTGTGATAGATTATTGGAGTTTTCTTTCTTTGGCCTTTCTTGTTCTCGGCCACATACTCATTGAAAATGGGACAAAAAAGCTTAAAATGAAAACTTAATATCACTTGACAGTAGTCCTCGGTCAGTACATCGGAGACAGGGCAGCATATACGATTTGTAGTAAAAAGTCCATGTGACACATACACAGAGTGAATTTATAAAGAATGATTAGAATCAGAAGCAGGTTTAATTTCAATGGCATACATCATGAAATTTGTTCTTCAGCAGCAGCAATACATTTCAATACTTATTTTTTTTAAAGAAAAGTGAATTACAATAAGAAATATAGATAATTAGCACAGTATGCAAAAAGAGAGCAAAATGAAAGTGAGGTAGTGTTCATAGGTTCATTGTCTATTCAGAAATCCAATGACGGAGGAGAAGAAGCTGTTCCTGAAGTGTTGAGTATGTGCCTTCAGGCTCCTGTACCAGCTCCTTAATGGTAGCAATGAGAGGAGGGCTTATCCTTTGTGATGGGGTTCTTTATTGATGATTGCTCCCTTCTTGAGGAATTGCCTTTTGAAGGTATCCTTGATAGTTGGGAGACTAGTGTTCATGGTGGAAGTGGATGAGTTTGCAACTTTCTGCCACTGTTTCCCATCCTACGCAGTTGCCCCTCCATACCAGACAGTGACTCAGGCAGTTAGAATGCTCTCCACTGTATGCCTGTAGAAATTTGTGAGTCTTTGTTGACGTACCAAATCTATCACCCTCCTGATGAAATATAGCTGCTGCCATCCCTTCTTTGTAATTGCATCAGTATGTTAAGGCCAGGATAGATCTTCAGAGATATTGTCACCCAGGAACATAAAACTGCTCACTCTTTCCATTCTTCATCTCTCAATAAGGACTAATGCGTGTCCCCCTTCCTGAAGCCCACAATCAATTCTTTGGTCTCACTGATGCTGTGCGAGGTTATTACTGCAAAACCACTCAGCTAATCTATCTTGCTCCTGTACACCACCTTGACAGAAATTCTGCCAACAGTAGTTGTGTCATCAGCAAATTTAGAGATGGAATTTGAGTTGTGCCTAGCCATACCATCGTGGGTGTAGGGAGAGTAGAGCAGTGGGCTAAGCATATATCCTTGAGGTACGCCAGTGTTGATTGTCAGCAAGGAGGAGATGTTATTTCTGACTCTGGTTTCCCAGTGAAGAAGTGAAATATCCAGTTACAGAAGAAGGTGCAGATGCCCAAGATTTTGAGCAGCTTGATTAGAACTGAGGGTGTAATTGTGCTGAGCTGTAATTGATGAACAGCTGCTTGAGGGAGGTATTGCTATCGTCCAGGTGGTCCCAAAGCCAAGTGGAAAGCCAGTGAGATTGCATCTGCTGTAGGTCTACTGTGGCGAGAGGCAAATTGCTGTAGGTTGAGGTCCTTGCTTAGGCAAGAGTTGATCCTGGCCATGATCAAACTCAAAGCACTTCATCATAGGAGATGTGAGAGCAGCTGGGGGATCGTCATTGACGCAGCTCACCCTGCTCTTCGTGGGCTTGTCACCCTTGTTAGAAACAGGTGGGAACCTCCAGCTGCAGCAGTGAGAGATTGAAAATGTCCTTGAACTCTCCTGCCAGTTGGTTGGCACAGGTTTTCAATGACCTAGTAGGTACACTATAAGGCCTGACACCTTGCGCGTATTCACCCTCTGGAGATATGTTCTGACGTTGGCCTCCAAGACAGATCACAGGGTCACCAGATGCTGCAGGGATTCACACATGTGTAGCTTTATTCTCCATTTCAAAGTGTGAATAGAAGATGTTGAGTTCATCTGGGAATGAAGCATCACAGCCCCCTTCATGATGTTAGGTTTTGCCTTGTAGGAAGTTTGTAGGAAGCCTGCAAACCTTACCAGAGCTGATGTGCATCCAATTCCGTTTCTTTCTTCAACCAAAATTAGTTTTTTTTTGCCCTTAAAATAGCCTCCTGTAGGTTGTTACTAGACATTTTGTGTACGTAATGTGTAAGTTCAAAGTACAAATAAAATAAAATTACAAAACACCTCCCAGTAAAACAAGATAAATTCACAAAAAAATTCAGTAAGTGGAACATAGGTGCATAGAAATTATATACATAAAATCATTTTGGTTACTAACTCTGTTGTCACTGAGCTTGATTTGACAGGTGACTGATCCAATCGTCTACTCCAAATGCAGTATTGAAGAAGAACTGATGAGTCTTAAATCTTCTTTCATTGTCAGTTGAAATGTACGTCCGTGAGGAAGTTCTCCAGTATGAAGATCTTTACCGGGGAAGAGAGCTGCCTGGATTTGTCAACTACAAAACCTTTGAATCTCTTATAAAGAAAGAGATTGCTGAACTGGAAGATCCAGCGATTAAGAAAATGAGAGAAGTTACAAGTATGTGTCTGCATGCATAATGTGTACCATTCTGATTTGCAAGAATACTGGTCATCCTAACGAGAATATTTCATCAAGGATTCTGGTTTATTCTTGTCACCTGTACCAAGATACAGTGAAAAGCTGTTATTTATATGCATTCATGCAGATCAGTCAATGCATCAAGGATGTACAAGAGAGAAAAATGAATGCAGAATATAGTTTTATAGAGAAAAGCAGAGAAAGTGCAGTGTAGGTAGACAAAGTGCATGGACCATGACAAGGTAAACTGATAGGCGGAGAGTTGATCATTATCGTATAAGAGGTTCATTCAACAGTCTTGTAACAGCAGAATAGAAGGCGTCCGTCAAGCTGAAGGTACATGTCCTCAAACTTCTGTATCTTTGATAGGAGATTCTGCTACAGATTACAGCATCTGTGGTCTCTTGTGCCTCCTCTCCACTACCCTGATGCAAGGTCTCAACCTGAAAATGTCTGCCTCCACAGATACAGTCTGGCCTGCTAATTCTCCAACGATTTTTTTCAACAATTCAGATATTAGCACTTACAGTCGACTTTTCATTAGAACCAACACTAACTATTCAACAAATTAATTTATGTCATTCTAATTATCAAAAGGAAGTCAGGCTATAAAGGCACGAGCCAAATATTTCTTATTCACATCAGAATAAGAGATCCTTCATTCTCCGACTACTTCATAAACATTCAAGTCACAACTTTTGAATGGCAAACAGGTTATCAATGAAGCCAGTCTGAAAGAAAGTCTATACGGTATTAGTGAACTTGTGAAACCTTTTCATGAGAGGAAGAATGACTGGATCTAAATGAATTAATTGCCTTCCTGCAACTTGAGGAAGATATCAAAGTTGCTGGTGAATGCAGCAGGCCAGGCAGCATCTCTAGGAAGAGATACAGTCGATGTTTCAGGCCGAGACCCTTCGTCCTGAAACGTCGACTGTACCTCTTCCTAGAGATGCTGCCTGGCCTGCTGCATTCACCAGCAACTTTGATGTGTGTTGCTTGAATTTCCAGCATCTGCAGAATTCCTGTTGTTTGAGAAAGATATGTAAGGTTTCTGAGACGTGAGCAGTGAAAATGCTTAATGCGTTGGCAAGACATAGGTTACATAAACACTGCCCAAGTTCACCACCGGTAGCTGTTCCTGGGCTTATATTCACCTTTTCTTACAGTATTTCTTTTCTTTTTCAATCTCTTTATTAATTTTAGAATATATAAACAAGACATAGCAATGATACAAATAATAGGAGATAAATTGTTACACTTACAAACAGTAATCGTAAAGTCCAATATTGAAATTTGACAAAACTCCCAATCATATAAAACTAACAACGGATAATACAGATCAAAAAAAACTGAAAAAAACATGAAAAAGAAAAAAAAAACCAAAACCAAAAAAAACCCCAACCCAAAAGAAAGACAAAATTGATCAACTAAACTAAAAGACTTGGGCAAATCTAAAAACTTAAAAATGAAAAAGAAGAAAACCTTAGTGCCGACGACTCCATTCCCCTCCAACAACAATACAGAGAAATAGAATAGGTTTGGAAATAAAGATATTACATTAAGTGAAAATGCTGAATGAATGGCCTCCAAGTTTTTTCAAACTTGATGGAAGGGTCATAAACTGCACTTCTAATTTTCTCCAAATTCAAACACAGCATAGTTTGTGAAAACCAATGAAATACCTTAGGAGGGTTAATCTCTTTCCAATTCAATAAAATAGACCTTCTGGCCATTAAAGTAAGAAATGCAATCATTCTTCGTGATGAAGAGGTTAAATTATTTAAATCTATCATTGGTAGTCCAAAAATAGCAGTAATTGGATGCGGTTGTAAGTCTATATTTAAAACCGTTGAAATAATATCAAAAATATCTTTCCAATATTTCTGCAACAGGGGACATGACCAAAACATGTGGGTTAGAGAAGCTATCTCGAAATGACATCTGTCACATATTGGATTAATAACAGTATTTTAACATCAATAGAAACACATGGGCTGACTACAACCAGTAGATGGCACCATTAAATGGCCACTTTTGGCATGCAGCTCCGATGGGAATAATCAAACATTCCAGCAACACACAGCAAATTTGCTGGTGAACGCAGCAGGCCAGGCAGCATCTCTAGGAAGAGGTACAGTCGACGTTTCAGGCCGAGACCCTTCGTCAGGACTAACTGAAGGAAGAGCAAGTAAGAGATTTGAAAGTGGGAGGGGGAGGGGGAGATCCAAAATGATAGCAGGAGGGGGAGGGATGGAACCAAGAGCTGAACAGGTGATTGGCAAAAGGGATGAGAGGATCATGGGACAGGAGGCCCAGGGAGAAAGAAAAGGGGGAGGTGGGGAAAACCCAGAGGATGGGCAAGGGGTATAGTCAGAAGGACAGAGGGAGAAAAAGGAGAGGGAGAGAAAGAATGTGTGTATATAAAAAAATAATGGAAGGGGTACGAGGGGGAGATGGGGCATTAGCGGAAGTTAGAGAAGTCAATGTTCATGCCATCAGGTTGGAGGCTACCCAGGCGGAATATAAGGTGGTGTTCCTCCAGCCTGAGTGTGGCTTCATCTTTACAGTAGAGGAGGCCATGGATAGACATATCAGAATGGGAATGGGATGTGGAATTAAATGTGCGGCCACTGGGAGATCCTGCTTTCTCTGTATTCCTGTTCGGGACTGCTACAGCTGTAATCCGCAGTCACAGCGTGGCTACTTCTGTAAGCAACATCATTTAAAATGTTCTTAAAAATTTATCAGCGCTCTGAATCAGTGAGCGTCAGACAGCAGACTTGGGTCGCAAGTGCAGTTCCCCTTTAAGAAAACAAAAGCTACACCAGTTTACAGATACAATTGAAATGCAGAGGCTTTAGACTTCCTCTCCCAACTATCTTACTGGCAAATGTACAGTCTCTGGAAAATGAAATTGAAAACACCATGCTATACCAGAGGGACATCAGGGACTGGTATGTACTCTGCTTTATAGAAACGTGGCTCACTGCCACCATTTCAGGCACAGCTCTGCAGCTCTGTGGCTTCACCATTCTCTGCAAAAACAGGACAGCTCAGTCCTTTAAAGGCGGAGGAAGTAGAGTATACTTTATGATTAACTCCTCATGGTGCACAGACATCATGGTTCTGTCTCAGTCCTGCTCACCTAACCTGGAACATCTAGCAGTCAAATGCCAGGCAGACACTGGAGGAGCTGAGCAACATAACCAGCAGGCCTTCCCTGTCATTGCAAGTGATTTCAATCAAGCCAACTTGAATTCTCTGAGCAACTACCACCAACGTAACACCTGTGGGACCAGAAGAGCCAACACACGTAACCACTTAACCATCATCAAGAATGCTTACTGTGCCACCCCATGCCCACACATGAGTGTACTTCTACTCCCAGATTATAGGTGGAGACTAAAGACCACAGCATCAGTAAGGAGGACGAAGAAGGTATGGTGGGGGGGTGCGAAGGAGCGCTTACAGGACTGTTTTGAGTCAGTGGTTTGGAGAATATTCAGGGACTCAACTTTTGAGTCTGAATAAATAAGCCACAGTTCTCAATTACTTCATGAAGATCTGTGTGGATGAGTGTGTGCCTTCAAAAACATACAGTAGTTGGACCAGGAGATTTGTAGTCTGCTCAGTGGCGTTCAAGAGGAGTGATACAGAACTACGCATGAAATCTGGGTAATACCTATGGAAGGCTATTATAAAGGTGACAACAATATTGAGTGAAGTTAGAGATAGAATTGGATGCATGCCAGCTTTGGCAGTGTTTGCAGACCATTCCTTCCTGTGAGGGGTAGCCTAACATCGTGAATGGCTGTTTAGCTTCACTCCCAAGTGAACTTAACGCCTTTTAAAGCTTGCTTTCAAAGAGAAAATAAAACTACTGAAGTGAATCCTTGCAACATCCAGTGACAGTGATTTCTGTTTTGGAATCCCAACATCAGAACATCCTTCAAGAGGGCAAAACCTCGTAAGGCATCAGATGCTGACGGTGAAGTTAGGGCTATGAAAACCTGTGGCAACCAAATGGTGGGAGTGTTCAAGAACATCCTATTCTCTCATTGCTGCAGTCGGAGGTTCCCACCAGCTTCATAAGACAATCATACTGGTGCCCAAGAAAAGCAGGGTGGCCTGCCCCAATAGTCTATCACCCAGTGGCACTAGTGTCTACTGTGACTAAGTGTTTCAAGTGGTTGATCATAGCTAGGATCATCTGCCGAAGCGAGGGCTTCGACCGCTGCAGATTGATAATTGCCATAATAAGTCCACAGCAGATTCACCCTCTCTGGCTCTGCACTGAGTGTTGGATCACCTGGGTATTAGCGGGCTGCTGTTTATTTAATACAGCTTAGCATTCCCCACAATCATACTCTTCGATGCAGATCAACAAGCTCCAAAACGTGGGCCTCTGTACCTCCCTCTGCAACAGGATCCTTCACTTTTTCACTGGGAGGATCACCGTCTGTGTAGATTGGAAATAACATCATGTCCTTGCTAACAGTCAACACTGGCTCACCTCAGGGATGTGTGCTTAGCCCACTGCTCGACTCTTCTACACCCTTGACTGTATGTGTAGGCACAGCTCAAACACCGTCTATAAATTCGTTGACACAGCTATTGTTGGAAGAATTTCAAGGAGGCGTATGGGCGTACAGATAGATCAGCTGGTTGAGTGTGGTCGCAGCAACAACCTTGCACTCAATATCAGTAAGGTTCAGGAATTAATCAGGAAGGGGAAATCAAGGGAACACACACCAGTCCTCATTGAGGGATCAGAAGTGAAAAGGATGAGCAGTTTAAAATTACCAGTTGTCAGTATTTCTGAGGTTCTATCGTGGGTTCAACATATTGATACAATTACAAAGAAGGCATCACAGCAGAAATGCAATAACTTTCAATTTCAAGTCTTTATTTGCATTATTTGCCAAAGCAAATTATACAAAACAGTGATATTTACATTTGGTTGATTAAGGATAACTTGGGGTTGAGGTGGAAAAGTGATTTTTGTTCTCTTTTCTGTTGTAGAGATCACAAGGGAAGCATTTCTGGATATCGCTGAGCAACATTTCAGTACTTTTTTCAACCTTTACAAGGCTGCCAAGGTACAGTATTTATGTACACAAATCTTCTGCTTTCTTTTTAGCCAGAGCACAGGGTAGTATTTGAGGAAGGAGTAGGAGGGAGATTCCTGCCAATTGCAAACCATTTCTTGCCCAATTACATTTCAGCTGTTTTCTCATAGTAACATTGGAGCGCAAACAGGCCATTCATCCCGTTGTTGATGGTTCCCTATTCCAATGCTCCAATTTAGTCAATAACAAAATAGGATGAATGATCTCCCACATGTCATAAATTTCTATGATCTGATGGTTGGGCTCTATCTTTCTTTATTCTATATTTATCAATAACTCCACCCAGCAAATTTCAATCCCCCTTCATAATCTGGTCTCCTCATGTAATGTCCGTGTACATGATGACGTCTGTCTCTCACTGTCTTGCTCCACATGCTCACCTCGCCCCGCTCCCACCATGCATGTTGCAGGAAATGCTAGGTTTTCCTATTGCACATATGATTCCATGGAGATGCTGGGGTGGATTTTCATTTTGGCACTTTCAGCATGTGCATGAAGACCTGAAGCAACACAACAGGATATCTGCCTTCTGATCCTCAACCAAAACACTGAAAAGATAAAGGCACCAGTATAGGTCCCTGGAGATCACCAGTATCACCCTGTATCCCACTTCCACCCTCAATCGTAGTGTATAGTTCCTTAATTGCCATATCAAGTACGTACTCACTTTCAACATTGAGTGTGTTTTGGAAAATGGGCTGAGGTCCAATATAAGACAAAATTAATTTCATAATGATGTAAATCTTTTTATCCCTCGTAATCCATTCCATCCTGGAGAGCATCTTCAAGGGGCGCTGCCCAAGGAAGAAGGTATCCAACACTAAGGACCCTCACCATTGGGGCATGCCCTCTTGAGATTCAAGTTTAAATTTATATTATCACATGTACATCAAGATGTACAGTGTTATTTGTGTTAACAACTAATACAACCAGCAAGTGTCGCCAAATGTTCCAGTGCCAACATTGCATGCTCACCATGCTCGCAGAACAACCCAAAACACATCAAAACAGCACAACAGTCAACAAAGCAACACCAGCAAAACAAGCCTCGTTCCTCCTTCCCTCCATCTTCTAACGGTCCTGTTCTTAAATATTTTCTCTTTCTTGGACACAAGATTTTTAGGATTTGTTTATTACTAAATGCAATCTGCATTTATTGCTCAAGGGGGTGGAGAACCATCTTCTTAAACTGTGCAGTATTACTGGTGAAGGCCCACCAGTGTTTTTGTGACAGGAGTGCTAGAATTTGACCTAGCATCAATGGAGGTCTGACAATATTTCTTCAAGTTAGAATGGGACTGCAAGCAGCAGTATTCCCCTGCGTCCATGGTCCTTGTTCCCCTTGGTGATGGAGATGGTGGGAATAGGAAGGGGCTGTTGGAGTGGACTGGACAGGTAGCTGTGGTACATGTCGTAGATGATAGTTTTCACAGTTGCACAGAACATAAAACCATTTTAGATTTGAAGTTTTCCTACTAGAAAGCAAGCCTTGATCTGACTACATTTGCTATTTTTTTTTGTGTACAGGTCAATATCGCAGATCTCAGCTGTGAGCAAGAACAGGAAGCAGAGAAGCTGCTGCAAGCCCAGTTTAAGATCGAAAGTACGGTGTACTCTCAGGATAGTCTCTATAGTGGCAGCCTGAGCAAACAGAAGGAAGGTCAAGGAAAAAACTTTGGAAATGCCAGCATCCAGGAAATGTCTTATCATTTACGAGCATATTACAAGGTAAACATACTCTGAATAATACTGAAGCACATTAGCTAACAGTCCCAGTGTGCTCTGGTTGCTGGTGGGCTCATTCCTTGGTGCTCCCAGCAATAAGATTGGCGAAAGAGGTAGAGGCAACATGAAGAATTACTTCTACACATGGAGCTGAAGTTTACTGGATTAAATTGCTGAAAATTTAATAGCAGAGTCACAGGAACATAGGAAGTGAAGTGGGTTGTTAGCTCCCAATCCTGTTCCAACTGTGGTTCGCCTCTTTCTACTCACCTCTGACCCATATACCTTAACACTTTTCTTTGTAAAGAACTATCAATGCCATCCGCCGAAGAAAGCTCCAAATTGTTACCTGTGTGTGGTGCAAGAACGACAACGGGGCTATAGGATTACACGTTTTTACTGAGTTGTGTTAGCCACTATACACACTAGGCAACTTACAGAGCAGGAGCTAGGAACTGGACCCAGGCAGTCAGATCCCCCGCACGCTCAAAAGCCAGCACCAAAAGAAAGTGCCCAGTCAATTCACCACATCATCAATCAGCCGCATACTGTACACACTTGCAACATTCTCACAATCTGATATGGTTCACTAGTTATAATAGCTCCTTGTTTAGAATAGTTGCTTAAATTCACTCTTAAAAAATTTTAGCTCTGAATTTCGGATTCATGTCCTAATTCTAGACTTGCCAATCTGCAAGTTTTGCCTCATTTTCATTTTTCCATTATTTTTATTCTCAAACTCCCTAGATTGCCTCTAATCGACTGTCTGACCAGATTCCCATGGTCATACGTTGCTACATTTTAAGTGAATTGTCTGAAAAACTACGGATCCAGATGCTACAGCTCATCCAAGAGAAGGATCGCATCAATGAATATCTGATGGAAGATCAAGATGTACAGAGAAAGAGAGACGAGCTTAAATGCAGAATAGAGCGATTGAGAAAAGCCCAGAAGATATTGCTTGAATTTGGTTAAATGCTATGAAAATGCATATATACTGTTGCTCTTACTACTTTTTTCTATTTGGTTTTGGTATCAAAAGTCACGCTACATTACAGGTGGTCTTTAACCCTGCAAATGTTAGCAGCCTATTCATATAAATTAGAGAAATATAAGGGATACCCTCACCCAATTTCTATATGTCTTTGGACAATTTCCTTTTCCCTATACTGACTGAAATTAGGTAACTCAAAAAGAAATGGATTGAATTCCATCATAAGTATACTGACCAGCACAATATATAAACTGGTTTAAGCTGACAAGAAATTTGTAGTTATTTTTAATGTACCTGATGTAATATCACAAAGTATTCCAAGTACTTGTATTCTGTGTAATATTTCAGATGTTACATTGAAATAAAGGCAATTTAAAAGCAGATAATTATTGGCTATGTTTACAAAGATACATAGATGGGGAGTGGGAATTAGTGTTTGACTTCATTTCCTTTATTGTGCTTTTCGGGTTACAGTGTTGTGATCCATACCCATGGGATGATAAACTGTTTCTTTAGACTGTGATTCAATGTTACACAAAATATATTACACTCTTACTAAGTTATAAATGTCTCCTATTTGTACATAATAATTCTATTTGATTATTATTGAAGTTAGTAACAAATTCTTAATACTTAATGATCAAAAGAAATCAATGTACAAGAGGGACAAAATGTCTTTAATCATCAATTTAAAATATGTCTGGGATAGTGGTCATTAATTCGTTAATTACACTCACTTCTGCATATTTAGTTAGACAAACAAAAAGTACATCACTGAATCACGGCTGAAAGATTATAGCTGGGAGCTTAATGTCCAAGGATACACATTGTATCAAAAGGATAGGCAGGAAGTCAGAGGGTTTGGCATTGCTCTGCTGGTAAATAATGAAATCAAATCACGAGAAAGAAGTGATATAGGGTTGGAAAGTGTTGAATTATTGTGGATAGAGCTAAGGAACAGCAAGAGTAAAACAACTCTAATGGGAGTTGTATACAGACCCCCCCCTCCCCCAAATAGTAGTAAAGATGTGGCCTACAAATTACAATGGGTGATAGAAAAGCATGCTGAAAGGGCAATGTTATATCGTCATGAGGCGCTTCAATATGAAGGTAGATTGGGAAAATCAGGTTGGTGTGGGATTACAGAAGGGAGAATTTCTAGAGTGCCTATGAGATGGGTCTTTAGAGCAGCTCGTGGTTAAGTCCACTACAGGATCAGTTATTCTGGATTGGATGTTGTGCAATGAATCAGAATTGATTGCAAAGCTTAAGGTAAAAGAACCCTTAGGAGAAAGTGTTCATAAAATGATTGAATTCACCCTAAAATTTGAGAAGGAGAAACTAAAGTCAGGTATTTCAGTAATACAGTGGAGTAAGGGGAATTTCAGAGTTATAAGAGAGGAGTTGGCCAGAATTGATTGGAAAAGAACAGTATCAGGGATGATGGCAGAACTGCAATGACTGGAAATTCTGGAAGCAATTCAGAAAGCGCAGGATATATACAGTACATCCCAAAGAGGAGGAAGTATTCGAAAGTAAAGATGACACAACCGTGGCTAACGAGTAAGTCAAAGCCAACATAAAAACCAAAGAGAGAAAAACTCAGTGGAAAGTTAGAGGATTGGGAAGCTTTCAAATATCAACAGAAGGCAACTAAAAAGACAAAACTGGAATACAAAAGTAAGCTGCCAATAATTATAATGAAGAGGACACCAAAAATTTCTTCAAATACATAAAGTGTAAAAGAGAGGCAAGAGTTGATATCGCTCCACTGGAAAAATAACGCTGGAAAGGCAGTATTGGGGGACAACAAAATGGTAGGCAAACTAATTAAGTATTTTGCATCTGTTGTCACTATGGAAGACACTAGCATTATGGTGGAAATTCCAGGTGTCAGGGGCCATGAGGTTTCTGAAGTTACCGTAACTAGAGAGAAGGTTCTTGGGAAACTCAAAGGTCTGAAGGTAGATAAGTCACCTGGACCAGAACCTGGGGTTCTGAAAGAGGTGGCTGAAGAAATTCTGGAGGCATTAGTAATGATCTTTCAAGAATCACTAGTTTCTGGAATGGTTCTGGAAGACTGGAAAATTGCAAATGTCACTCCAACCTTCAAGAAGGGAGAGAGGCAGAAGAAAGGAAACTATAGGCCAGTTAGTTTGACCTCAGTGGTTGGGAAGGTGTTGGAGTTGATTATTAAGGATGAGGACCCAGAATACTTGAAGGCACATGATTAAATAGGCCGTAGTCAGCATGGTTTGCTCAAGAGAAAATCTTGCCTGACAAATCTGTGGTAATTCTTTGAAGAAATAACAAGCAGAATAGACAAGAGAATGGGTTAATGTGTACTTGGATTTTCAGAAGGCCTTTGACAAGGTACCGTACATGAGGCTGCTTAACAAGCTACGAGCCTAGGGTATTACAGGAAAGATTCTAGCATGGATAAAGCAGTGGCTGATTGGCAGGAGGCAAACAGTGGGAACAAGGGGAAACTCTTCTGGCTGGCTGCCAATGACTAGTGGAGTTTCACACTGGTCTGTGTTGGGACCAATTCTTTTTACATTACATTATCCTAAAGGTTAATTTGAAGGTAGAGTCTACGGTGGGGAAGGTAAATGCGATGTTAGCATTCATTTCAAGAGGACTAGAATATAAAAGCAAGGATGTAATGTTACAACTTTATAAAGCGTTGGTGAGGCCTCACTTGGAGTATTGTGAGCAAGTTTGGGTCCCTCATCTTAAAAAGGTTGTCCTGACACTGGAGAGGGTTCAAAGGAGATTCACAAAAATGATTCCAGAATTGAATGGCTTGTCATATGAAGAGCCTGTATTCACTAGAATTCAGAAGAACGAGGGATGACCTCATTAAAACCTATCGACTGCTGAAAGGCTTTGATAGAGTGGATGTGTTGAGGATGTTTCCTATGATGGAACAGTCTAAGACCAGAGGACACAGCCTCAGATAGAGGGACATTCTTTTAGAATAGAGATGAGGAGGAATTTCTTCAGCCAGAGAGTGGGGAATCTGTGGAATTCATTGCCACAAGCAGCTGTGGAGGTCAAGTCTTTATGTATATTTCAGGCAGAGGCTGATAGATTCTTGATTGGTCAGGGTATGAAAGGATATTGGGGGAGAAGGCAGGAGATTGGTGCTGCGTGGAATATTGGATCAGCCATGATGAAATGGTGGAGCTGGCTTGATGAGCCAAAGAACCTAACTCTGCAGCTACATCTTATGGTCTTATGGACTTGAGGTTGTATTGGTGATCAGGCTGTCTGTGGTTTTGAGGAGAGTGAGATTATGATTGGCCTGCCCTTGAAGCAGGAGGAGGAAGAAGAGGCCAGAAGAGGGAAAGGCTATGCCCAGGGCACATAATTTGGAGGACAGTTTTTTTTTCATCTGGCCCCTGTGGAGAAATCTTTCAGGTTTTTGGCACAGGAGTTTATGAATGAGTTGTGTTACCTGTGCCAGTCACAATTCTAGCAAGAAAGGCACAGCCTGTGCCTGGCAAGGTCATGTTGACCTTTAATAGAGTCTACAGCATAGAAATAGGCCCTTCAACCCATCTAGTCTATGCTGACCTGTTTTTCTACCTAGTTCCACTTACCCACATCTGGACCATAGTCCTCCACACTCTTTCCATTGTGTACCTACTGACCCCGTGTCTAACACTTCCACTGGCAGCTTGTTCCGCTCTTGCACCACCCTCTGAGTGAAGAAGCTGCACCTCAAGTTCCTGTTAAATACCTCACCTTTCACTGTGAACCCATGACTTTGAGTTCTCACTTCACCCACCCTGAAGGGAAAAGCTTGCATGTATTTACCCCATATCACAAGACAAGACAAAGGAGCAGAAGTAGGCCATTCGGCCCATCAAGTCTGCTCCGCCACTCCACCATAAGCTAAACTATTCTCCCATCTAGTTCCAATTTCCGGCTTTTTCCCCATATTCCTTGATACCCTGACTAATTAGATACCTATCAATCTATTCCTGAAACACCCTCAATGATCGGGCCTCCACAGCTGTATGTGGCAACGAATTCCATAAATCCATGACCCTCTGGCTAAAAAAAATTTCTCCTCATCTCTGTTTTAACTGGGTACCCTCTAATTCTAAGACTGTGGCCTCTTGTCCTGGACTCACCCACCAAGGGAAACAGCCTTTCCACATCTACTCTGTCCAACCCTTTTAACATTCAAAATGTTTCTATGAGATCCCCTCTTATTCTTCTATACTCTAATGAATACAGTCCAAGAGCCGACAAACGCTCCTCATATGTTAGCCCCTGCATTCCAGGAATTGTCCTCGTAAATCTTCTCTGAACTCTCTCTAACATCAGTACATCCTTTCTAAGATAGGGGGCCCAAAACTACACACAGTATTCCAAATGAGGTCTCACTAATGCCCCATAGAGCCTCATCAACACCTCCTTACTCTTATACACTATTCCTCTTGAAATGAATGCTAACATAGCATTCACTTACCTTACTGCCGATCCAACTTGGTGGTTAATCTTTAGGGTATCCTGCACGAGGACCCCCAAGTCCCTTCGCACTTCTGATTTTTGAATTTTCTCTCCATCTAAATAATCTGCCCGATTATTTCTTCTTCCAAAATGTACAACTGTACATTTCTCAACATTGTATCTCATCTGCCATTTCTTTGCCCACTCTCCTAATTGACCAAGTCTCTCTGCAGCCTTTCCGTTTCTTCACCACTTCCTGCTCCTCCACCTATCTTGGTGTCATCCGCAAACTTAGCCACAAAACCATTTAATCCATAATCTATATCATCGATATACATTGTAAAAAGAAGTGGCCCCAACACCGACCCCTGCGGAACACCACTAGTAACCAGCAACCAATCAGAATAGGATCCCTTTATTCCCATCCTTTGCTTTCTGCCTATCAGCCAATGCTCCACCCATTCCAATATCTTTCCTGTAATTCCATGGGCTCTCATCTTATTAAGCAGCCTCATATGTGGCACCTCATCGAAGGCCTTTTGAAAATCCAAATACACAAAATCCACAGCCTTTCCCTTGTCCTAATCTTATTTGAGATTACCTCAAAAAATTCCAATGGGTTGGTGAGGCAGGATCTTCCCTTCATGAAACTATGCTGGCTTGGGCCTATCTTGTCATGCACCTCAAGGTATTTCATAACCTCGTCCTTGAAGATCGATTCCAATAACTTTCCAACTACCGATGTCAGACTAATAGGTCTGTAATTTTCTTTTTGCTGCCTCCCTCCTTTCTTCAACGGTGGAACTACATTTACAACCTTCCAGTCCTCCGGAACCATGCCAGAGTCTATTGATTCCTGGAAGATCATTTCCAATGCCTCCACAATCTCCAAAGCCACCTCCTTCAGAACCCATGGGTGCACCTCATCTGGTCCGGGAGACTTATCTATTTTTAGCCCATTTAGCTTCCCAAGCACTTTCTCTCTAGTAATCTTGACAGTACCTAATTCTATTCCCTAAGACCTCTGGCTATCAGGTATATTGCTAATGTCTTCCACTGTGAAGACTGATGTAAAATACTCAAGCAACATGCACAAAAAATGCTCGTCAATGCAGCAGGCCAGGCAGCATCTATAGGAAGAGGTACAGTCGACGTTTCGGGCCGAGACCCTTCATCAAGACTAACTGAAAGAAGAGATAGTAAGAGACTTGAAAGTGAGAAGGGGAGGGGGAGATCCGAAATGATAGGAGAAGACAGGAGGGGGAGGGATGGAGCTAAGAGCTGGCAGTTGATTGGCAAAAGGGATACGAGGCTGGCGAAGGGAGAGGATCATGGGGCAGGAGGCTTAGGGAGAAAGAAAGGGGGAGG
This sequence comes from Mobula hypostoma, assembly GCF_963921235.1. NCBI lineage: Eukaryota > Metazoa > Chordata > Chondrichthyes > Myliobatiformes > Myliobatidae > Mobula > Mobula hypostoma. Next base: position 24,438,352 of record NC_086102.1, read on the forward strand.
GGAGCCCACCATAGTGAGAGGGACCAAGGGAGAAAAAAGAGAGAGAGAAAAAAAAGGGGGTGGGGGAATAATAAATAAATAGATAGATAGATAGATAGATAGATAGATAGATAGATAGATAGATAAATAAATAAATAAATAGATAAGGGATGGGATATAAAGGGGAGGTGGGGCATTAACGGAAGTTAGAGAAGTCAATGTTCATGCCATCAGGTTGGAGGCTACCCAGACTAGTGGTGTGCCACAGGGATCAGTGCTGGGTCCATTGTTATTTGTCATCTATATCAATGATCTGGATGATAATGTGGTAAATTGGATCAGCAAGTTTGCTGATGATACAAAGATTGGAGGTGTAGTAGACAGTGAGGAAGGTTTTCAGAGCCTGCAGAGGGACTTGGACCAGCTGGAAAAATGGGCTGAAAAATGGCAGATGGAGTTTAATACTGACAAGTGTGAGGTATTGCACGTTGGAAGGACAAACCAACGTAGAACATACAGGGTTAATGGTAAGGCACTGAGGATTGCAGTGGAACAGAGGGATCTGGGAATACAGATACAAAATTCCCTAAAAGTGTCCTCACAGGTAGATAGGGTCGTAAAGAGAGCTTTTGGTACATTGGCCTTTATTAATCGAAGTATTGAGTATAAGAGCTGGAATGTTATGATGAGGTTGTATAAGGCATTGGTGAGGCCGAATCTGGAGTATTGTTTTCAGTTTTGGTCACCAAATTACAGGAAGGATATAAATAAGGTTGAAAGAGTGCAGAGAAGGTTTACAAGGATGTTGCCGGGACTTGAGAAACTCAGTTACAGAGAAAGGTTGAATAGGTTAGGACTTTATTCCCTGGAGCGTAGAAGAATGAGGGGAGATTTGATAGAGGTATATAAAATTATGATGGGTATAGATAGAGTGAATGCAAGCAGGCTTTTTCCACTGAGGCAAGGGAAGAAAAAAACCAGAGGACATGGGTTAAGGGTGAGGGGGGAAAAGTTTAAAGGGAACATTAGTGGGTGCTTCTTCACACAGAGAGTGGTGGGAGTATGGAATGAGCTGCCAGACGAGGTGGTAAATGCGGGTTCTTTTTTAACATTTAAGAATAAATTGGACAGATACATGGATGGGAGGTGTATGGAGGGATATGGTCCGTGTGCAGGTCAGTGGAACTAGGCAGAAAATGGTTCGGCACAGCCAAGAAGGGCCAAAGGGCCTGTTTCTGTGCTGTAGTTTCTATGGTTCTATGGTTCTATAAGGTGTTGTTCCTCCAACCTGAGTGTGGCTTCATCTTGACAGTGGAGGAGGCCATGGGTGGACATATCAGAATGGGAATGGGACGGCCATGGATTCTCCCTTCTTCAGCCTCGTATCCCTTTTGCCAATCAACTTTCCAGCTCTTGGCTCCATCCCTCCCCCTCCTGTCTTCTCTATCATTTCGGATCTCCCCCTCCCCCTCCCACTTTCAAATCTCTTACTATCTCTTCTTTCAGTTAGTCCTGACGAATGGTCTCCACCTGAAACGTCGACTGTGTCTCTTCTTAGAGGTGCTGCCTGGCCTGCTGCGTTCACCAGCATTTTTTGTGTGTGTTGCTTGAATTTCCAGCATCTACAGATTTCCTCGTGTTTGCGATGCAAAATGCTCATTAAGTTCCTCTGCCATCTATTTGTCACCCATTATAATTTCTCCAGCATCATTTTCAATCGGCCCTATATCTACCCGTCCCTCTTCGACTCTTCATATATTTAAAAAAACTCATAGTATCCTTTTTTATGTTAATTGCAAACTTCCTTTCATAATTCATCTTTTCTTTCCTAATGACTTTCTTAGTTTCCTTCTGTAAGTTTTTAAAAGTCATCCAGGTCCTCAGTTTTCCCACTAATTTTTGCTTCCTTGTATGCTGTCTCTTTTGCTTTTATTTTAGCCTTAACCTCTCTCGTTAGCCACATTTGTGTCATTTTTCCATTCATGATTTTCTTTTTTCTTGGAATATATTTTTCCTGCACTTGCCTTATTTCTTGTAGGAATTTCATCCAATTCTGCTCTACCGTCCCTCCATCTAGCTTACTTTTCCAATCGACTTGGACCAGTTCCTCTCTCATACGACTGTCATTTCGTTTGTTCCACTGAAATATCGATACACCTGATACCAGCTTCTCCTTTTCAAACTTGAAACTGCACTCAGTCATATTATGATCACTACCTCCAAGGGGTTCCATTACCTCCAGCTCCCTAATCACCTCAGGTTCATTACACAGCACCCAATCCAAAACAGCCGATCCCCTGGTGGGCTCATGGACAAGCTGCTCAAAAAAATCATCCCGTAGGCGTTCTACAAACTCCCTCTCCTGAGATCCAGTACCTTCCTGACTTTCCCAATCCACTTTCATATTAAAATCCCCCATGATTATCTTGACATTTTCCTTCTGACGTGCTTTTTCTATTTCCAGCTGTAACTTGTAGTCCACATCTGACTGCTGTTTGGAGGCCTGTATATAACTGCTATTAGTGTCTTTTTACCCTTGCCATTTCTTAACTCTACCCATAAGGATTCTATCTCTTCTGATCCTATGTCCCTTCTTTCTAGTGATTTGATATCGTTACTTACCATCAGGGCCACGCCACCCCCTCTACCTACCTTCCTATCATATATTTTCCCTCATAATTTTGTACACTTCTGTAAGGTCTTCCCTGGTATGAACACACCAATGCTCAGGTACAGAAAAGACTACAGAAAGTGGTGGACACAGCCCAGTTCATCACAGGCAAAGCCCTTCCTACCATTGAATACTTTTACATGGAGCACTGCACAAGAATTCAGCCATCAACAATCCCTGCAATCCAGGCCATCCCCTTTTCTCACCGCTACCATCGGGCAACAACAACAGATGGAGCAAATGAAGATATAGTTAAATTCTATGAAGAGCTTGAACAAGCAAAGAATGGATGCAAATCTCAAGATATTGTTATTGTCATGGGAGATCTAAATGCTAAAGTAAGACAAGGTGTTGATGGAAATACTATAGGAAAATTTGGACTAGGGGAAAGAAATGAAAGAGGTGAGAAATGGAATAGAGTCGGAACATCGACTGTACCTCTTCCTAGAGATGCTGCCTGGCCTGCCGCGTTCACCAGCAACTTTGATGTGTGTTGCTTGAATTTCCAGCATCTGCAGATTTCCTCGTGTTTGAGGTGAGAAATGGGTAGAATGGTGCAAGATGAATAATCAGGTCATTATGAATACCTACTTTAAAAACCATCCAAGATACTTGTGGACCTGGAAAAGTCCAGGTGATAACACTAGAAATCAAATTGACTTTATTACTATAAACCAAAGATTTAGAAACTCAGTGACTCAATGCACATATTCTGCACATATCCTACACGTATCCAGGTGCAGACTGTAATATTGACGATAACCCGGTAGTATGTCATGTAAAAGTAAAACTTTAAAAACTAAAGAAGAAAATATCTGAACAATCCCTTGACTACTTGCAAGTAATTAAAGAAGAAAACTTAAGACAAACATTTACAATTGAAGTAAGGAATAGATTTCAAAGTCTAGAAATAGAATCTATTGAAGATGATAGCAATCATGTAGAAAATGAAATTTAACTCTCCAAAGGATGCCTTGGTAGAATCAGCAAAGTCAGTGATTCCTAAAAAAGAAAAAAGCACAAAGAATAAATGGATGACAGATGAAATCAAAAATCTAATGGAAGAAAGGAGATGGAAGAAAGCAAATCCTATAGAATATAAGTCCTTACATAAAAAAGTTAAAAGCATATGTCAAAAAGCCAAAGAATAATGGTTAAACCAGGAATGTGAGCAAATAGAAAGAATCCCTATTACTGATCCAAAAGGGTTACTTCAACAAATCAAGAATATCACTGGTAAAAAGCTCCTCTGTTCTTCAGGTGGATGTTTGAAAGCAAAGGACGGTACCATTATCATGAAAAAAGATGAGATTATGAACAGATGGACTGAGTATATTCAGGAATTGTTTGAAGACGATCGAGGTGAAAAACCAGAAATTAAGAAGAGCATTGAAGGTCCAAGTATTTTAAAATCTGAAGTTCGTAATGCAATAAATAAGATGAAGAAAGGAAAGGCAACAGGTCCTGATGAATTAGTAATAGAACAAATTATTGCCCTTGAAGATTATGGAATTGAAAAACTTAGTGATTTAATCAATGACATTTACGAGACTGGAATAATACCAGAAGAGATGAAAAATCAGTATTTATCACTCTTCCTAAGAAAGCTGGGGCAATAGAATGTGAATTACATAGGACCGTAAGTTTAATGAGTCATATCACCAAGATACTTCTAAGAATTTTAATGACAAGAACTAAAAGTAAGATACAAGCTGAAATAGGCAAAGAACAATGTGGTTTTGTGAAAGACAAAGGTACAAGAAACGCGATATTGATGTTAAGGATACTATCAGAATGAGCTATTCAAGTGCAAACAGATTTGTTTGTTTGTTTTATCGACTACACAAAAGCATTTGATAAAGTGAAGCACAATAAGTTACTTGAAATATTGCAGAATACTCAAGATCTAGATTCGAAAGACCTCCGCCTAATCAGAAATCTGTACTGGGAACAAACTGCTACTGTAAGAATAGATGGAGAGGTGAGTCAGTTTATGAAAATCAAGAGAGGCGTTAGACAAGGGTATGTTTCCTCCCCTGATTTATTTAATGTGTACATTGAAACAATATTACAAAAAAATAAGAGACATCTTAGGAAACTGTTGAAGAAAGTGCAAAAATAGGTCGGTCTATCAATTTCAAAAAGACAGAAAGTATGGTGATATCCAAAAAGAAGGAGAATCCTATCTGCCGGCTAAGAATAAATGGGGAAGACATAAAACAAGTGAAGAATTTTTGATACTTAGGAAGCTGGGTGACATCAGATGACAGGTGCAACTTGGACGACAAAAGAAGAATAGAGATGGCAAAAGACACCTTTACGAGAATGAGGAGTATACTGACCAATATTAGAGTACTGAAACGTTATGTTTATCCAGTTATGTTATATGGCTCAGAATGTTGGACAATATCTAGTAACATGAGGAAACGAATTGTAGCAGCAGAAACGTGGTTTTTGAGGAGGATGCAAAGAATATCATGGACAAAATGAATATCTAATGAGGATGTCATGAACAGAGCAAACATAAAAAGAGAAATAATGTATGAGATCATGAAAAGGCAACATAACTTCATTGGACATGTGATTAGGAAAGAGGAGTTAGAATGCACGGTAACTATGGGAAAGATGGAAGGGAAGAAAGCAAGAAGAGAAGACAAAGACAAATGATGATGGAGACAGTCCTGACGAAGGGTCTCGGCCTGAAACGTCGACTGCACCTCTTCCTACAGATGCTGCCTGGCCTGCTGCGTTCACCAGCAACTTTGATGTGTGTTGATGATGGAGACAGCAGCCAGAGAACTAGAAATGAATACCAATGAACTGATCCACTTGACCCGAAACAGGAGTGTGTGGGCCATGGCAGTCGAAGCTCAAACTGGGCACGGCACCTGATGATGATGACAACCATCGGGCAGAAGGTACAGGAGTCTTGGTTCAAAGTTGAAAGTAAGTTTGTTATTGAAGTATCTATACCATATACAACCTTGAGATTCATTTTCTCGCAGGCACCCACAGGAAAATAAGGCAGTATAATAGAATCACTGAAAAACCATACTTAACAAATGCCGAGTCGATCAGTTCAAGACTGAGGCGAGTGCAGCCACCCACAGGGCTCAAGGAGCCTAATAGTCGCGGGGCAGCAATGGATCCGAACCTGGTGGCACCTCCCGCCTGACAGTAGTAGCGAGAAGAGAGGGAGACAGGTGAAATTCAGACAGACAGGACAGACTCAGATGGACATAGAGTAGTGGGGCTGAACACCGGTTCACTTTCCACTCTCAGGCCTCGGCACTTTAACCTGGTTTGAAGTCCGCCCCTGTGCTTTCTCTATTGGCTGTGGCCGAAGTTAAAATGCTTCAAGGTGCCGTACCTGCATTCCAGAGAAGCAAGTTCGCCAAATACCTCTGGAGTTGTTAAATCGCTAGTTTATTTAGATGGCTGAAAAGAACATTCCTTAAAGAGGAATTACAGGCTGCGGACAGGGCCGGATTAAGCTAGCGCACGGCCTGTAGCATATGTTATAACGGGCTGTAAATTTCAAAAATGCACATAAGTATTAAAACATAAATTATTTACTTGCATAGTAAAGTAATTCAATTTTGTCATTTGCTATTCTGCCAGATAATACAGCAGATGTCTGACTCTTCAGTAATAGTATTACTTACATGTAGGTATCAATTTCAAATGTCAGAAGTAACAAAACTACAATCCATATTCCAAGCCTATACTGGTATCTGTCCCCCACTTTTCCTTCGCTACATCGACGACTGCATTGGTGCTGCTTCCTGCACGCATGCTGAGCTCATTGACTTCATTAACTTTGTCTCCAACTTTCACCCTGCCCTCAAGTTTACCTGGTCCATTTCCGACACCTCCCTCCCCTTTCTAGATCTTTCTGTCTCTGTCTCTGGAGACAGCTTATCTACTGATGTCTACTATAAGCCTACTGACTCTCACAGCTATCTGGACTATTCCTCTTCTCACCCTGTCTCTTGCAAAAATGCCATCCCCTTCTCACAATTCCTCCGTCTCTGCTGCATCTGCTCTCAGGATGACGCTTTTCATTCTAGGACGAGGGAGATGTCTTCCTTTTTTAAAGAAAGGGGCTTCCCTTCCACCACCATCAACTCTGCTCTCAAACGCATCTCTCCCATTTCACGCACATCTGCTCTCACCCCATCCTCCCACCACACCACTAGGAATAGGGTTCTCCTGGTCCTCACCTACCACCCCACCAGCCTCCGGGTCCAACATATAATTCTCCGTAACTTCCGCCACCTCCAACAGGATCCCACCACCAAGCACATCTTTCCCTCCCCCGCTCTTTCTGCTTTCTGCAGGGATCGCTCCATACGCAACTCCCTTGTCCATTCGTCCCCCCATCCCTTCCCACTGATCTCCCTCCCAGCAATTATCCTTGTAAGCGGAACAAGTGCTACACATGCCCTTACACTTCCTCCCTCACCACCATTCAGGGCCCCAGACAGTCCTTCTAGGTGAGGCGACACTTCACCTGGGAGTCAGCTGGGGTGATATACTGCGTCCGGTGCTCCCGATGCGGCCTTCTATATATTGGCAAGACCCGACGCAGATTGGGAGATCGTTTCGCTGAACACCTACGCCCTGTCTGCTAGAGAAAGCAGGATCTCCCAGTGGCCACACATTTTAATTCCACATCCCATTCCCACTCTGATATGTCTATCCACGGCTTCCTCTATTGTCAAGATGAAGCCACACTCAGGTTGGAGGAACAACACCTTATATTCCGTCTGGGTAGCCTCCAACCTGATGGCGTGAACATCGACTTCTCTAACTTCCGTTAATGCCCCTCCTCCCCTTCACACTCCATTCCTTATTTATTTATTTAATATATTATATTTTTTATTTTTCCCTTTTTTTTCTCTCTCTTTTTTTCCCTCTCTTTTTTCTCCCTCTGTCCCTCTCACTATAACTCCTTGCCTGCTCTCCACCCTCCGGGCTCCACTCCCCCCTTCTCTTTCTCCCCAGGCTTCCCGTCCCATGATCCTCTCTCTTCTCCAGCTCTTAGATCCATCCCTCCCCCTCCTGTCTTCTCCTATCATTTCAGATCTCCCCCTCCCCCTCCCACTTTCAAATCTCTTACTATCTCCTCTTTCAGTTAGTCCTGATGAAGGGTCCCGGCCTGAAACGTCGACTGTACCTCTTCCTATAGATGCTGCCTGGCCTGCTGTGTTCACCAGCATTTTTTGTGTGTGTTGCTACAATTTAGAAGTTACATTTTCTAGCTTTAGCATGAACAAATTTGTTGATGATACTGGAAATATCTATTTCATGCAGAAGTTCATGTTCAATGCTCATTGGAGTGAGATTGTTCAATCTGTTTTGACCCATGGTGCTCCTTAGTTCACTTTTAACCCTTTTCAGTTTTGAAAATGAGCATTCTCTACTGCAGTTGGTAACCATGAGTGACAAATAGATGTGCAAGGCATTTTCTACGTCTGGAAAACATGACTCCAAAGAATTGTCAGTTATCAAACGGTACAACTGTAACTCTACAAGGTCTTGTTTGGCGCCAGTATGAGAAGCAAGATCAGTTTTCAACAGTTCAGTAAACTGCACAAATTCTTCATCAAGACTTTCTTCCAGATTTCCAGATATGATTTAATAAGATTTGATGACCTCTTTACGATCTCTTCAGGTGTAAACGACTGCAACTGATGAAGGAATCCAAAAACACCATTCACCTTTCCAACCTCACTCCTTCGGAACGCTCTGCTCTCCACTCGCTCCGCACTAATCCTAACCTTATTATTAAACCCGCCGATAAGAGGGGTGCTGTTGTAGTCTGGCGTACTGACCTCTACCTTGCCGAGGCACAGCGACAACTCGCGGATACCTCCTCTTATTTACCCCTCGATCGTGACCCCACTAAGGAGCACCAGGCCATTGTCTCCCACACTATCACCGACTTTATCCGCTCAGGGGATCTCCCATCCACTGCTACCAACCTTATAGTTCCCACACCCCGCACTTCCCGTTTCTACCTGCTACCCAAGATCCACAAACCTGCCTGTCCTGGCCGACCTATTGTCTCAGCTTGCTCCTGCCCCACCGAACTCGTTTCTGCATACCTCGACACGGTTTTACCACCCCTTGTTCAATCCCTTCCGACCTATGTTCGTGACACTTCTCACGCTCTTAAACTTTTCGATGATTTTAAGTTCCCTGGCCCCCACCGCTTTATTTTCACCATGGATGTCCAGTCCTTATATACTTCCATTCCCCATCAGGAAGGTCTCAAAGCTCTACGCTTCTTTTTGGATTCCAGACCTAATCAGTTCCCCTCTACCACCACTCTGCTCCGTCTAGCGTAATTAGTCCTTACTCTTAATAATTTCTCCTTTGGCTCCTCCCATTTCCTCCAAACTAAAGGTGTAGCTATGGGCACCCGTATGGGTCCGAGCTATGCCTGCCTTTTTGTTGGGTTTGTGGAACAATCTATGTTCCGTGCCTATTCTGGTATCTGTCCCCCACTTTTCCTTCGCTACATCGACGACTGCATTGGCGCTGCTTCCTGCACGCATGCAGAACTCGTTGACTTTATTAACTTTGCCTCCAAATTTCATACTGCCCTCAAGTTTACCTGGTCCATTTCCGACACCTCCCTCCCCTTTCTAGATCTTTCTGTCTCTGTCTCTGGGGACAGCTTATCTACTGATGTCTACTATAAGCCTACTGACTCTCACAGCTATTTGGACTATTCCTCTTCTCACCCTGTCTCTTGCAAAAATGCCATCCCCTTCTCGCAATTCCTCCGTCTCTGCTGCATTTGCTCTCAGGATGAGGCTTTTCATTCTAGGACGAGGGAGATGTCTTCCTTTTTTAAAGAAAGGGGCTTCCCTTCCTCCACTATCAACTCTGCTCTTAAACGCATCTCCCCCATTTCACGTACATCTGCTCTCACTCCATCCTCCCGCCACCCCACTAGGAATAGGGTTCCCCTGGTCCTCACCTACCACCCCACCAGCCTCCAGGTCCAACATATTATTCTCCGTAACTTCCGCCACCTCCAACGGGATCCCACCACTAAGCACATCTTTCCCTCCCCCCCCCCTGCATTCCGCAGGGATCGCTCCCTATGCAACTCCCTTGTGCATTCGTCCCCCCCATCCCTCCCCACTGATCTCCCTCCTGGCACTTATCTGTGTAAGCGGAACAAGTGCTACACATGCCCTTACACTTCCTCCCTTACCACCATTCAGGGCCCCAAACAGTCCTTCCAGGTGAGGCAACACTTCACCTGTGAGTCGGCTGGGGTGATATACTGCATCCGGTGCTCCCCATGTGGCCTTGTATATATTGGCGAGACCCGACGCAGACTGGGAGACCGCTTTGCTGAACATCTACGCTCTGTCCGCCAGAGAAAGCAGGATCTCCCAGTGGCCACACATTTTAATTCCACATCCCATTCCCATTCTGACATGTCTATTCACGGCCTCCTGTACTGTAAAGATGAAGCCACACTCAGGTTGGAGGAACAACACCTTATATTCCGTCTGGGTAGCCTCCAACCTGATGGCATGAACATCGACTTCTCTAACTTCCGCTAAGGCCCCACCTCCCCCTCATACCCCATCTGTTACTTATTTTTATGCACACATTCTTTCTCTCAATCTCCTTTTTCTCCCTCTGTCCCTCTGAATATACCTCTTGCCCATCCTCTGGGTCCCCCCCCCTTGTCCTTCTTCCCTGACCTCCTGTCCCATGATCCTCTGTATCCCCTTTTGCCTATCACCTGTCCAGCTCTCGGCTCTATCCCTCCCCCTCCTGTCTTCTCCTATCATTTTGGATCTCCCCCTCCCCCTCCAACTTTCAAATCCCTTACTTACTCTTCCTTCAGTTAGTCCTGACGAAGGATCTCGGCCTGAAACGTCGACTGCACCTCTTCCTACAGATGCTGCCTGGCCTGCTGCGTTCACCAGCAACTTTGATATGTGTTGCTTGAATTTCCAGCATCTGCAGAATTCCCGTTATTCACCTTTAGATAAGCTTTCTGCCTTTTTGACAGGGCAGAAAGCAAGCTATCAATAATGGCAAGAAATATTCGACTTTTAGGCTTCTGAGAAGGCGTTTGAGATTCAACAAGTGGATCAAGAGTGTTGGAACCACTGAAATTATCATACGCGCGATTTTGCTTGTGTTTTCTTCGAGTTTGCTGTTCATAATCTTCACACTTGGTCAGATCCTTGGCTTTTTGCTCAATGTCTGAAAAAGTAGACTGCATAACTTGAATATATCCATGCAAGGATTCATAGAGCTCACAAGCTATGTTCAAGTCTTGACCAGAAGATTGCAAAGAAGCACTGGTCATTTGAAAATGCTGTAATACTTGATCCCACAATATGACCATTATTCCTGTTTCCAACTTCATCATGGTTGAAAGTAGTCCACAAGCCTGTTGTCGACACTCTGCCTTCTGATCATTGTTATTTGAAATGTCATCCAAGACTTGTTTTATTGCAGAAAAGCTGTGTAAAAGTGCTTTTGTTGCATCTGCACGAGCTGACCACCTGGTATCTGACATTCTTTTCACAATGGGCAAATGAGCACCACCATCAGATAATGCAGCAGAAAGGAGATACCACCGATAAACAGAAGCAGAAAAAAATGTGTACAGGTTTTCTACAAATTGAAAGAACATTTATGCTTCTTGACAACATTCAGCAGCATATTTTCCAAACAAATTTATCAAATGTGCAAAACATGGAATGTAATCCGCAAACTCATTCAGCTCTTTCATTCGTGCTTGTAAGCCACTATACTTGCCACTCATGTTGCTGGCATTGTCATTACTTTGACTACGGCTGTCTTACATATCAATGTCATTTTCCTTTAAAAAGTCAAATAAACTTTGAGCGAGTTATTCAGCACTATGACCTTCCATATCCAAAAACTTCACAAATCTTTCAGCTGGTCCAGACGGCAAAATATAGCGCACAGTCAAAGTCAACAGCGCACCTTCCTGCGACGTAACAGCGCACGTTGCAGCGACTTGGGAGTGTGGGAGATAGCACAAAGGTCACCACGACACAGCAAGGAGCCAACCCACGCCTGCACACACATACCATGCAGCTCTCCCCACATGAAAACAGCGTTGCCAGATCGTCGTGAGAATACGGTGAGATACCGATTTCATCAGACTGCAGCTTGCAAGCACTTAGTGAGGGGCCCTTGAAAATGTGGGGCCCGTAGCATATGCTTCTTCTGCTACCAGGTTAATCCGGCCTTGGCTGCGGATTGCAGCGAGTGTAGTTCAGAAGTATATGCAATAGAAAAGATCTGAATACTTTTGTGGGCTGCCTGAAAAATGTCACCATATATCAACAGTGCACTCTTGGGGCCACATCAGCAGGCTCGAGAGCAGTTATGTTGGAGCAAACTGAAAGGCTAGATGAAGTTGGTGTTTTATTAAAAACTGGTGCGCACCGGGAGACAAATCAAAGTTAATCTACCTGAGCTTGAATTTGGGACAGCTTTTACAATATTAGTTGATAAGATTACCAGTGAAAGTACATTTTCATAACAGAATAGTGGCCACAGGAAGACAACACCACTGTTGTAGGTCGAATCAAAGGTGGTGACGACTCAGCATTTGGGTGGGAGATTGAAAATCCAACTGAGTCGTGCCATAACAACAACCTCCTACTCAATGTCAGCCAGACCAAGAAACTGATTATCAGCTTCAGGTAGAGGAAGCCCAGAGGTCCATGAGGCAGTCCTCATCAAAGGATCAGAGGGGGAGAGGGCTAGTAAATTTAACAGACCAGGTTCTGCTTAAGAATACTGTGATTATTCACAGGTTTAACAGCAAATACAGTTTTCTATTATAAAAATGGCTGCATGCTATAATTTAATGAATCAAGCTCCTGGAAGTTGTTGCTTTCCATGGCCTAATGCCTTCCTGTCAGCTTGAATGAGCCTGGCCATTCTCCGCTAACCTCTCTCATCTGGCCCACAAAACCATCGCTCACTGAATGTTTTTTGGTTTTTCACACCATTCTCTGTAAACTCTAGAGACTGGTGTGCATGAAAATCCCAGGAGATCAGCAACTTCTGAGATAGTCAACCCATCCTGTCTGGCACCAGCATTCCACAGTCAGAGTCACTCAGATTATATTTCTTCCCCATTCTGAAGTTTGGGCTGAACAACAACTGAACCTCTGGACCACGTTATGCCATGGACTATTACCATTAAGTAAGGGGTCTGTGGACACCAGGTTTGGAACCCTGCTCTTGACCATGTCTGCTTAGCTTTATGCATTGAGTTTCTGCCATATGATTGACAGATTCAATATTTGCATTAACGAGCAGGTATACAGGTGTACCTAATAAAATAGCTACTGAGTGTTTCCTGCACTCTCAATATTTCATTTTAGAAGGCCTCCTAGCATCCCTTTGCCAGAAAGGTTTACTAATCCTTAATAAAGGGCCATTATCCAGTTGCCCCAACTGTCATCACCTCTATCTTGCACCAATAATAAAAGATGCCAACTCAAGAAAGCAGCAAAATTCCCTCCTGCATTCCAGCCCCACACTGGCTGAAAAGTACAATCATACTTAGTTGTTTTGGGTAGATGGAGCTCATCAGCCTGGGAAGGCAGTCCATCTAAGAGAGGGAAAACTCTGATTTCAAACCTCTACTGCCTTGCAGCCATACCCACTGATGGGAAAGGTTATGGGAGTAAACCCTGAGGACAAATCTGGAGCTGGAGTCCCTAAGGCAGTCTGACGTTGCCTTCACCCTTGTTCTGGCAACTCCTGCGATGACACTGGTGCCAAGCTGTAACGGCCCTTGCCCTTCCCTTAGACAACATCGGTGTCGTGGAGAGGGGAGACTTGCAGCATGGGCAACTGCCGGTCTTCCACGCAACCTTGCTCAGGCCTGCGTCCTGGAAAGGACACTCCTGAAGCAAGACTTTCCAGGCGCAAGATCCATGGTCTCGCGAGACTAATGGATGCCACCACCACCACCATCTAGTTGTTACTGCTCTGACTTAAAGGTGATCAGTTATAACCTTGAAGATGGTGGCCTCAATGTAAATTTATTATCAAAGTACCTATGTCACCAAATACAACCCTGAGATTTGTTTTCTTCTAGGCTGTTCTATAAGTACACAATAGAATAATAACCATAATAGTATCAAAGAAAGACCACACCATCTTGGGTGTTGAACCAAGACAACAAACTGTGCAAATACAAAAAGAAAGAAATAACAACAATAATAAATAAATAAGCAATAAATACCAAGAACATGAGATGCAGAGTCCTTAAAAGTGAGTCCATAAGTTGTGGGAACATTTCAATATCGGGGCAAGTGAAGTTGAGTGAAGTTATCTCCTTTAGTTCAAGAGCGTGATGGTTAAGAGGAAATAACTGTTCCCGAACCTGGTGGTGTGTCTCCTGAAGCTCCCATACCTTCTTCCCAATGGCAGCAGCGAGAAGGGAGTATGACCTGGGTAGTGGGGGACCCTGATGATGGATTCTGCTTTCCTGCTGTTTTCCACTGCTTTCTGTAGGATTTTCCATTCAAGGGCATTGGTGTTTCCGTGCCAGGCTCTGAGGCAGCCAGTCAATATACTCACCACTACACATCTATAGAAATCTGTCAAGAGTTATAGATGTCTTGCCAAATCTTCGCAAACTCCGAAGAAAGTAGAGGTACTGTCGTGCTTTCTTCAAAATTGCCCTTACATACTGGGCCCAGGACAGGTCCTCTGAAACGATATCACTGAGGAATTAAAGTTACTGGCCCTCTCCACCTCTGATCGTCTAATGAGGACTGGCTCATGGACCTCCGGATTCCTCTACCTGAAGCTGATAATCGGTTCCTTGGTCTTGCTGACATTGAATAGGAGGTTGTTGCTATGTCACGACTCAGCCGGATTTTCAGTCTCCCTCCCAAATTCTGAGTCATCACCACCTTTGGTTCGACCTACGACAGTGGTGTTGTCAGCAAACTTGAACATGGCATTGGAACTGTACTTAGCCTCACAGTCATAAGTGTTAATGAGACCATCACTGAATGCCTCCAAATAGGAACCACCCACTGTCATTGAACTGCTTGGCCATTTCAGAGAGCAGTTTACATCCCATGGGAAGGACATGTTTAAGGTAGGTTGTGATGTTAGCCTCCAAGTTCAAGTTATGAGCAACATTTCCCTCACAGAGTGATGATATTGGTTTCCCTGCCCACAGAGCCGTAAACTCTAATGAAGAGTTTAAGCCCTAGCTGATATCAGTATCTATGGGTATGCTCACAGTAGGGAAGTTATACAGTTTCAACCTACTCTTCAAGAACAAACTTACTTCCTTGTCCAGCCTCTGCCGTGAAATTTACTGCCAATATCCACAGCTTGAATGATGGTTCCCCCTGCCTAACAAGGAGGAGATACTTCCAGCTCACAGATTGTTTTATTTTTAATGATACACATTTAGTTAAGTAAATTTTAACACAGATTTAACACTCACTGAGGATTTCTGATTTGTAAAAGATTTCCAAACTATAAAACTTTTGCAAACTACAAAGAATTTCCAAACACAGCTACAACTCTTACGAACTAGAACAATACACTAATAAGTCACAGACGAACAAGTCATCCATCACAGACACTGGAGATTGAGGAATGACTTCTAGTTCTTCTTTCTGTAATCCCATCTTTCTGTCATTACTAACAATCCCCAATGCGTTGGATATTTATACTATTTTCTACTAGATGACATCTGCATGTGATGCTTTCCAGATACCTTTGCTGAGACAAAGTAACTCATACAGATGGTGTTCAAACCTTCTGGCAACAGAGATCCCACGCATCCACAGGATGTTTGGGCTGACTTTCTGAGTACACAGACATCCTAGTTCATAACCATGTTTAGATAGATAGATACTTTATTGTCCCCAAAGGACATTACAGTGTCAGAGTAGCATTACAAGTGCATAAATATACAAATATTAGAAGAGAAGTAAGAAAGAATAAAAAAAGTACCTCAAACAGTCTAACAGGACGGGGTCATCACTTCCCTGGCTATAGGGTGACTCATTATAGAGCCTAATAGACAAAGGTAAGAAACACCTCATATAGCAAGAAGCACAGTTGTCTTCGTCTATTACTAAAAGTGCTCCTCTGTTCATCCAGGTGGCATGCAGAGGGTGAGAGATATTGTGCTAAGTAGTACAACCTCGTTGTCTTGCACTTGACTAATGCAGACAAGGAGATTCCTGATCAATTCACCTTGCAAATCTGTGCTTCCAACTACAAACTGATTACTGCTTGCAACTTACATGAAGAACTGGTGACTGGTTCTTGTTTACAACAAAAAGCTGAGCAAACAATGTTTGTTAAAAGTTTAACTTTATCACCAATGACTCTGACCCTGTGGAAAGGCCATGCCATTAGGCTAGAAAGCTGAGTTTGGCATTAAGCCTCTCGAGCCCTGGAAAGTGAACATCCATCATAACGGTAAAGGAGATGGCATGTTGATAACAAATTTGTGAGAAATTGTAAGAATGAACCTTGTGTAAAATTGAGTGATACCGGAGTGATAGGTCTGTTAGGTTACAAGTAGAGGCAGTGTGTAGTGAGACTATCAGGAAGGACAGGTAGATGATAGGACAAAATTCACTCTCCCCTAAGGGTTCCTTTACCCTAAGCTCTCTAATCAATTCTGGCTCATTGCACAACATGTAATCTAGAATAGCTGATCCCCAAGTGAGCTCAACAACAAGCTGCCCTAAAAAACCATCTTGCAGACGTTCTACAAATTCTCTTCTCTTGGGATCCAGCACCAACCATTGTTCAGTCTGTTACGTGACCACGGTTCCGTTTACTGTGAGTGTCACTTTAAAATGCCTGAATGAGGCGGGACTATGACGTCAGTATAACAAGCTGCAACAGACCGCTGGGACTTTCAGAGTAGAGAAGAGAGAGAGAGAGAGTGGAAACTTTGAACTGCGGGCAGGAACAGCTCGCTAGGAATGGGTAAAGTCTGATACTTTCCCATGCCCAAAGGATGGGGTTGATTAACGGCACACCGTGCACATTGGATGTGTAACTGTCACTTTGTATGATCCATATGTGGATTTTGTTGGAGTGTCCTGTGGCGACCACTCTTGTTAACCCTTACCTGGATTTGGGTGTGTTAAGTGGTAACCACTTGTGCGAAGGGATATTCTGTGAGTGTCACCTTGGGATATTTCTACATGGATCTGGGAACAACTCGACGGATAAGATCTTCAGCAACTGTTACTTCATTTTCCCAGTGTGGAACCTGTGGAATTTTTCATGATCGCCTTCTCTCTACATTTTAACATTGATTTACAAATCTCTCCCCTCATTTACTCCGTGGATTACTGGACTTTTCTAGTTTGCCATTTAAGACTTTAAGAACTGTTCCTAAGCTTGATAGTTTGGGAGACACACACATGCGTAACACTGTTAACTTCTGTTTATTTCATTTAAATTTCTATATTTGGAGTAGATACTAATAAAGATAGTGGTTTAACGTTGAAACCTGACTCAGTTTGTGCTCCATTGCTGCTGGTACGTAACAAGTCTAATTTGTAATGACCAGTGTGCATTAAAATCTTGTGCTGTGCAATTTTTTTCTTAGTGACAACAACACGTGTGCACTGAATTTTTCAATGAAAGTAAACCTGAAGCTATTCCTGAAGGATATTAAACTACCACGGCCAGTTTGTTGGTTATCGTTTAAAATAAATAAGATAATATACATCACTGAGTCTTATTTCTCATAGGCCACACGACAGCATGCAATAATGTCAATCTTTTCATGTGTTATAAAGTTGTTTGAAATTGTCACTAAGCCATTCCACTTTAAATGAACTAGCAGTTCGTTTGTAATTCATGCCCTTTGCCTCTTTGGAATTCAACATAGTCAATAATTATTTCAATAAAAACAGTGTAAATAAGCTCATTCTAAAATCTGCAGAAAAGTCATTGCAAACTCCATCGCATCAGAAACAGGAAAAGGAAATGTGATTGTGTATAATCATGAAATATACTTAATATGCCAACGAGATAGAGGGTGCATAGTTTACGTTCATTTGCATACTAGTGGCAAAAGATGTGTACACGCACACATTAGAGGGAACATTGGCACCAACCTGATTTTCCCAATCTACCTGCATATTGAAATCCCTCATGACATTGCCCTTTTTACACAGTCCTGTTGTAATTTGTAGCTCACATCCAGCTACTGTTCAGAGGCCTGTATATAACTACCAGCAGGATCTTTTTACCCTTGCAGTTACTTAACGCTATCTACAAGAATTCTGCATCTTTCGATCTGATGTCATCTCTTTCTAAGGATTTGATTTCATTTTTTACCAACAGAGCTACGCCATCCCCCTCTGTCTACCTGCCTGTCCCTTTGATACAACATGTATCCTTGAATGTTAAGTTCCCAACTATAATCTTCTTCCAGCCATGACTCAGATGCCCACAATGTTATATGTGCTAAACTCTACCTGTCTTACAAGATCAACTGCCATACTCCATGGTAAGGAGAGGAGAAGATGGTGGCGTGACGCAGCTCGCAGTGGCCACTGCGGTGGTGATGTCTGTTATTTGTCAAGTAGGGTGCCGTGCACAATCCTGATTTGATGGAGACAGACGTGAGAGCACAGAGGAATATCTGAAATGCCTGCTTCACTGCTGCTGCTACTGTGTGGTCTGAAACCTCCGGAGGGGAAGGCCCCGAGTCCTCAGCTTTGCTTGTTGCTCGGCGGCCGGGGCGGGGTCGAAGCGCTCGGCAGAGATGGTGCTCGGTGCTCGGTGTCAAAGAGCTGGTAGGAGGCTCGAAGTTTTCAGATGGCCTCAAGTATCCGCTGCGGTCGGGTGCTTCCAATGGTGCTGCATCGACAAGTTTGTGGCGCTTGGAGGTTCATGGCAGGGAGAGTTTCTCCCTTCTACCGTCTGCATGAGATGATGAGGCTTTCGGGACTTTAGGACTTTTTTTTACCGTGCCCATGGTCTGCTCTTTATCAAATTACAGTATTGCTTTGCACTGTTGTAACTCGATGTTATAATTATGTGGTTTTGTCAGTTTTACTCTTGGTTTGTCCTGTGTTTCTGTGATATCTATCTGGAGGAACATTGTATCATTTTTTAATGCATGCATTTCTAAATGACAATAAACGAGAACTGAGTGTCCTCATAATCTAATGTACTGTGTGTATTCAGCCCTGTATCAAGTCACCCTTTTCTATTTTGTCTCCTTTTATACTGCAACTCATCCCACTGACTGCAATTTTGCCCTATCCCCTGCCTGTCCTTCCTGACAGTCTCACTACACACTGCCTCTACTTGTAAACCAACAGCCCTATTGCTCTGATTCCCATCCCCCGACCAGGTTAGT
Organism: Mobula hypostoma; assembly: GCF_963921235.1. Taxonomy (NCBI): domain Eukaryota; kingdom Metazoa; phylum Chordata; class Chondrichthyes; order Myliobatiformes; family Myliobatidae; genus Mobula; species Mobula hypostoma. The sequence goes on from NC_086102.1 coordinate 24,457,416, forward strand.
TTAAACCCTCTCCAACAACTCTAGAAAACCTGCCCACAAGAATACTGAACGCCCTCGGGTTCAGGTGTAACCAGTCCCTTTTGCACAGATCATACCTTTCCCAGAAGAGATTCCAACGATCCAGAAATCTGAACCCCCGCCCCCTGACCCAGTTCCTCAACCACGTATTCACCTACCAAATCATCCTAGATCCAACATATCATTCTCTGTAGATTCCGCTATCTTCAATGGGATCCCACCACGAAACACGTCTTCCCCAGCACCCTACCCATTCTGTGCTTTCCGCCAGGGATCACTCTGCACGTGATTCCCTTGTCCATGCGTCCCTTCATTACGTTTGATTGGGGATCTGCTGGTGAGAGAAATCAGAGGATGCCCAATAACTTTAAAGCGCTAGCCAATTTATTCAGTACTCAAGGGAACAGAAGCAATATCTAAAGGAATGGCCACGGGCCCCAAATCCGCTGCAGAGTGCCTTTGCTCCCTGTTCTGTCCCTGACGCCACTCACAAGTCAGTCTTCTGTAAAGTCTTCTGTAAATGTGGAGTGCTTGAGTTTATACCTTTAGGTGGGAAGTGATACCTCACTTCTTACACCAACAAGTTCTCCTTCCTCCCAGGTTGTCACCGCAGCTGCGCCCAGGCAGAGTTCAGCAAGACAATCGATATAGTACATTTAGCATACCATGCCTAGCTGTGTTCTGAAGTGTTCCAACGAGCTCAGTTACCCCTCACTCAAGTCACTCTCCTCATTGTGTAGCTACTGAACCCGTATCTACCACTTCCACTGGCAGCTTGTTCTGCACTCGCGCCATCCTCTGAGTGAAGAAGCTCCCCTACTCCTCAAGTTTCTCTTAAACATTTCACCTTTCACCCTAAACCTGTGACCTCAAGTTCTAACCTCACCCACCCTGAGGGGAAAAACCTGCATGTATTTACCCCTCATAATTTTGTCCACCTCTGTAAGACCTTCCCTGGTATGAAACTTTCAATGCTTAGGTACACAAAAGACTGCAGTAAGTGTTGGAGACGTCTGATCTATCACAGGCAAAACCCTCCCCACCGCTGAACACGTTTACTTGGAGCACTGCGCAACCAACAATCCCCAATGCATCAGAATCAGAATCACGTTTATTGTCACCGGCATGTGTCGTGAAATTTGTTAACTTAGCAGCAGCAGTTCAATGCAATACATAATATAGAAGAAGAAGAAAAAATATATAAATGAAATAAGATAAAATAATAATAATAATTAAATAAGTAAATCCATTACAGTAGATGTATAACAAATAGATTTAAAATGATGCAAAAAACAGAAATAAAATATATTTTAACAGTTCAAGGGTTCGATGTCCATTTATGAATCGGATGGTAGGGGGGAAGAAGCTGTTCCTGAATCGCTGAGTGTGGGCCTTCAGGCTGCTGTACCTCCCACCTGATGGTAACAGTAAGAAAAGGGTGCTGGAGGTCCTTAATAATGGACGCTGCCTTTCTGAGACACAGCTGCTTGAAGATGTCCTGGGTACTTTGTAGGTTAGTACCCAAGATGAAGCCGTCTAAGTTTACAACCATCTGCAGCTTCTTTCGGTCCTGTCCTCTCCCCATATCAGACATGAGGATGCATTGTAAATGTGGAATTGTCCTTTGATGTCTAGTACATAAAATGTTGGGTAGCATTGGGCCAGGCAGACCTTATGATGTCTACTGTATCTTGTCGAATGAAGAGGCTGCTTCATGACTACCAGTACTTTTCTCCTGTGACGTTATTCATGCAACAAAAGGATCGACCCCCAAAGGCGTCTCCCATGTATCTCCCAGTTCTGCCCACGTCATTGAGGCAACAACACCACTATGCCATTTGTAACAGCCCAGGAGTGGATACATGCTGCCTCCGGTATCCCAGGGGCCCCACAACTGCTGGTCTCTTCCTTGCTAGTGGACCCCACAACTCCAAGTATTTTCCTTCTGCCTGGTGACTTGGATGCCACTGTATATCCAGGAACAGTACGATATGGCCAGGCCCCTGTATTATTTAATTTAACTTCATTTTATTTTATTGTATATGGAGATACAGCTTTTCCTATGATGGTCTGGGCTGTATCCACTACTTTTTTTGGTAGGCATTTCCCTCCATGAACTTCGATGGTTCTATGTCAGGCTGTGAAACAACCAGTCAGGATGCTCCTCACTGTGTATATATAAAAGTGTGTCAAAGTTTTAGGTGATATGCCAAATCTTTTCAAAGTTCAAATTTTAAAGCACATTTATTACTCATACATCCTTGAGCGTGTATGCAGAGACATGTAAATCAAACAGAACAGCAAGCTGAAGTTCAGTGCAGAGAAGGGTAAGCTTTGCCGAGCAGAGACCCGAAAACCAGCCTGACAGTTGGCTCCATCCCTGACACCCTGATCTTCTCAATCTGCTCCTGCGCTTACATCGTCCAAACCTTGGGCCTTTCCTCGCTCTCGGGCCCAGGCTCTACCCCGATTCTGTTTCACCTTGGTTCTGCCGCATCGAACTGCTTTCAAATCTGCTCCAGCAAGGCCAGTCATTGGCTCATTCCCCACTCTCCAGCGGGCCCCACTGTCTCGATTCCATGTCAACACACTTCACTGTAACCGTCCTGCACCTCCGAGACTTCTGAGAAAGTAGCGGCATTGCTGTGCCTTCTTTATAATTGCACTTAAATGCTGATCCAGGACAAATGGCACCAAGATTTTTAAAGTTACTGACACTCTCCAGCTCTGATTAGGAATGGCTTATGGACTTCCATTCTCCTCCTCCTTCAGGCAATAATCAGATCTTTGGTTTGCTGATATTAAGTGAGAGATTATTGTTTTGACACCATTCGACCAGATTTTCAATCTCCCTCCTATGTGCCAATTCTTCACTCCCTTTGATTTGGCCAGTGACAGTGGTCATCAGCAAACTTAAATGTGGCATTGGAGCTCTGCAGTCATAAGCGTAAAGTGAGTAGAGCTAGGGGTTAAGCACACAGCCTTGTGGTGCACCTGATTGTGGACACAGACAAAAGGCTGGAGGAATGATTGTGGAGATGCTTTTGCCAGTCCGAGCTGACTGGTGTCTGCAAATGAGGAAATTGAGCACCTACATACCTCCAGGTAGAAAATTGTAACACCTCCACTTGACCCAACCATCTATCTTAAGATGTACCATCAATGATCTTCCAATCACTGTAAGGCCAGCAGTGGGAGCCTTTACTGATGGTTGTACCATTTGAAATCCCTCAGTAAAGCAGTCCCAATGTAATTAATGGAAGAAGGAGCACACTGTATTCAAGCCTTAAGAAAGGTCTCGGCCTGAAACATCCACTGTTTATTCATTTCCATAGATGCTGTCTGATCTGCTGAGTTCCTCCAGCACTTTGTGTGTGTCACCTATCACAGTGCCCACATCAGAACCCAGACACCCAGAGGGGAAGCAAGTCACACACCCCTCCCAACCCTGAGGGGCTATTTAACCAAAGCAAACTACGTCATCAGCTATGACAAAGCTCTTTATCTTTGGATAACTGACACCATCTTCCTTGCAGAAAAGTTAAAAAAGATAATTTTAAGTTGCTTTGTTGTTTCAAAAAGTTTGTGATGAAAGGTCTTTGACCTAAATCTTTCTTTCTACTGGCAATGGCTGGTCACTGAGAATTTCCATCATTATTTCCACCGCAATCACCTGCATAATTTTACTCAATTAATTGAGCAGATTTATTGTTTCTCCATCTATTACACGGTAAGACTACTATTCCCAGCAAACATCTGGTGTTCCGCAGACACTTCCAATCATGCGCCTTATTGACGTTGAAGTATTGTGGGGCTAAATTGCAGTGCGGGTGGGAGAGTTCGCGAAATCCCGTACCGATCTCTAAATTCCTGGAAATATTAGGCAAGGAGCGCGAATATCCCCATTAAAATGGTTAAAAGCCCTGCCGCTTGGAAGATGGAGGTCCGGCGAATGGCATGCTAGGGGATGTAGTCAGAATCGCGCCGTGTGGCCCCATAAAGACTACAATTCCCGGCAGGTGTCGGCAAAGAGCCGTGTCGGCGGCTTCCGCTCTTGCGCGCTGGCGGGCGAGCGGACTGGAACCCGGAGTCAGGATTCGCGAGAGTCGAACCTGCGCGGAAAACCAGGCGGAAAGCGGGGGGCAAAACCCGGCGCGGCCTGCGCCCGGCCCCGGAGGGAGGTAGGTGGCTGTGCCGCCCGGTCTCACAGGAGGGCAAGGGAAGCGGCCGCGGCGGGAGGGAGGGGTCCGGCTCGGCGCCCGCAGCTGCCGATTGGTGCCTGCAGTATTTTGGAACGTCGCACCGGCGATCGATACAATGTTTCCATTCCGGCCGCCATTCCGCCTGTTCTTTGTTACAATGTTGCCAGGCGGAGCGCAGCGGATCGCTGTTAAAACCCGGCTGAGGGCCGCTGGCGGCCGCATGGATCGGCAACGGGAGGGACGCTCAGACAACCTGGAATGGCGGAGGCGGGGAGTGCAGGCGGAGCGTTCCCAGCCTACACCCTCCTCCAGCAGCCAGCCGGGGACAGTCGGAGCCTGTCGGGTTCAGGACATTGCTCTCCCGGTGCGACCTTATCTAATAGCAGCACCAAGAGTGCAGGCAACGGCAATGATGCACATTGCTTTTTAATGCACGGCGATACTGGACACACACTGTCTGATCCACCAGTAGCAGTAATAATAATAATGATGCGCAATCTCTCCTGACGGATGGCTCCACTATATTAATAAATGGGTCCTATCGGTCTTGGGCCGGCATTGCATAGCAAAAAATACAAAGTGTTGATTAATCCTTAACTTGTATGTGTAGCTTGTTTCCTTCTCCATCCAGAAGAAAGCAGCAAGAGCACTGATTATTAACACTATTCATAGAATGTATTTTTTCCGTCCAGGAGAACTCAGAAAGAACAGCAACTCACAGTCATCATTCATGTACAGTATTAACAGATGGTCTCCCTTTAAACAGGGAGAAAAAAAGCTGCGACGACGCATTCTTTATTAACCTAATTTTTTTTTGGGACTGTCTCCACTGTCAAGAGAGTAGCAACAGCGAAAAAGCACGGTTTTGATTAACTAACAATATTTCTGAACCATTTCCGTATCTGCAGCTGGGTGAATGTAGCAGCAAAACTGATTATTTATTAAAAGGCACTCAATCAAGAACGTTAAATTTAAAATATGTTGAAGGGTGTTTTTTTTGCGTCAGAAATCTGCATGGTTACAAATATACTTGGAATTTTTTAAACCTTTGTATTTAAATATATTAAAATAAATGTTACTGGCTGTTGAAACGACTGCAGATAAATGTACAATATTGAATGAACAAAGAAACACTGGGCTAATGTGACATGTGTAGGTATGACCTATTGCTATGAAGAAAGCTTTGAAGCTCTGATCAATGCACAAGTATCAGAGGTGTCTATTGTTTATTTGTTTATTTTTTCCCACTGTGTGGGCCATTGAGAAAAAATCACAGGGCCCAGGCCATTAGCAAATCCTGTCAGGACTTTTAGCTGGGCTTTAAATGTTTTGTTGTTGCTGCTGTTTCATCGCGTTTTCTTTTAAATTACCAGTAATCTATTTATGTGATTTGAAACATGGTATGAACGTAATTGTGCAGGGTCAGTAATGATGCAGATTGAGCTGGGGCTGTTTGCGTACATCAGCTGTCACATCATGGCTTTGTGTGTGTGAGCGTTCTTATTCCACAAAACTTTCTGTAGCCTTGAGAAATCGGTCGATTTCAAGCATTGGTTGGTTGTGTGTTTATAAATGGAAGGTTCTTATTGCTTCTCCTTGAGTTTTCAGAGTTAACCAATTTAGACATTTAATTGTGGATGGGTTTGAATAGAATGGGACTCCTTTAGTCTTTCAAATGTACGTGGAAGTCAGGAAAAATAGAAACTTTTTTTCAAAAAAAGTTTCCATCAAAAATTCTGCCACTTATAACTTCAGTTTATAAATGACTGGGATGAAGAAGTGGAGTTAGTAAGCTTGCAGATGATTCGGAGGATGGCGGTGGTGTGGATAGTGTCAGCCACAGCAGGATATTGCCGGGGTGCAGTGCTGGGCTGAGAGGTTGGATGTGAAGTTCAGCTCGGAGGAGTGTGAAGTGATTCACTTCAGAAGGTCAAACTTGAAAGCAGAATACAGGGTTAATGGTGCAATTCTTAGAAAAGTAGAGGGCTAATTAGGAGGGAAGGGTTAGAATTGATCTTAAGTAAGGCCAGCACAATATGGGGCAAGGTAGTGTTCACGGGTTCAATGCCCATTCAGAAATCAGATGGCAAAGGGGAAGAAGCTGTTCCTGAATCATTGAGTGTGTGCCTTCAGGCTTCTGTACCTCCTTCCTGATGGTAGCAATGAGAACAAGGCATGATAGGGGTCTGTAATGAAGGACGCTGCATCTTCTAGGCATAGCCCCTTGATGCCCTGGGTACCAGGGAGGCCAGTACCCATGATGGAGCTGACTAATTTTACAACTTTCTGCAGCTTATTTCAATCCTGTGCAGTAGCCGCCCCCTCCGTACCAGACAGTGATGCAGCCAGTTTCAATACTTCCATCGTACGTCTATAAACACTTGCGAATGTTTTTGGGGACATACCAAATCTCTAACTCAGGTACTGTTGTGCCTTCTTTATAGCTGCCTCGGACCAGGTTAGATCCTCAGATACTGACGCCCAGGAATTTGAAATTGCTCACTCTCTCCACTTCTGAATCCTCTATAAAGACGGGTGTGTGTTCCCTCGCCTTACTCTTTCTGAAGTCCACAGTCAGTCCTTTGCTGCTTCTGATGTTGAGTGCAAGGTTGTTGCGGTGAACCCACACAGCTGGTATATCTCGCTCCTGGACACCCTGTCGTCACCATCTGAGATTCTGCCATCATCAGCAAATTTATAGATGGTATTTGAGCTGTGCCTAGTCACACAGTCATGGGTATAGAGAGAGTAGAGCAGTGGGCTAAGCACACACCCCTGAGGTACACCAGTGTCGATTGTCAGCGAGGTGGAGATGTTATTTCCAATCCGCACAGGGCAGTCCTCCAGTTAGGAAGTCGAGGATCCAGTTGCAGAGGGAGGTAATAGGCCCAGGTCCTGGAAATTGTAATAAGACTGCACTTAAACACTTGTATTTCTATTGTGGTTCCAGTGCTTTGCAGTCAAAGTACAGTACTATGCTAAAGTCTAGGATATAGATGTATCTAAGATGTATATCTTAGATATAGATATATTTTTTTAGATGTATAAAAGCTATATAGAGCCAGGATACCTAAGACTTGCACAATACGGTATTTGTCGACATGGAGTTTGTAGATCTGGTGGGAACATGGGATGTTGGGAGTGGTGAGGGTGGAGGGGTGTGGGACAGGTGGCAGAGAAGCAGTGTCAGGGGTGGGAACTGGCAGCACGGGTGCAGACGACACACCCAGTTCTGAGTCACCAGGCAAGGTCCCTTGATTCCAAACAATTGGTTTATTGATTATTACAATGTCTCTCTAGTGCTTCCCACTACCTACCCTCTACCTTCCCATTTTCCCAACCATGATTCCTGTTATCTGCCCCCTTCCCACACTCAGTCCACAATAGAGACCCATATCAGATTCAGGTTTATCATCACTACATAAAATTTGTTTTTTTTTGTGGCAGCTGTACAGTACAATACATAAGATTACATCAGTACTGTGCAAAAGTCTCATCAACAAGGCACTTTCGCCCACAGAGCTGCAGCTCAGTGGATGTTTTTTGTTTTTTTTTGCACCATTCTCTGTAAAACTCTAGAGACAGTTGTCCTTGAAAATCCCAGGAGACCAGCAGTTTCTGAGATACTCAAACCACCCCAACTGGCATCAACAATCATTCCACAGTCAAAGTCACTTAGATCACATTTCCTTTCCATTCTGATGTTTGGTCTAACCGACAACTGAACCTCTTGACCATGTCAGCATGCTTTTATGCATTGAATTGCTGCCATATGATTGGCTGATTAGATATTTGCATTAATGAGCAGGTGCATTTAATAAAGTGGCCACTGGGTGTATCTAACTGTGCCAAAATGACCCTACTTGACTGTAAGGTCTGCTGTGGGGGTGTTCACTGGCAGCTGCACCACTTGCAATTCCTCAGTCAATGAAACCGTCCAAATGTGTCTGCAGGAAAACCTGGGTGATATTTTGCATGGGGTAACAAATAGCAAGTAAGCTTCACGCTATCAAAGTGCCAGACAATCCCCATTTGCAACAAGAAATATTTTGGGTGCTCGGTGCTGCTGCCATTGCTGAATCTTGCACTGTTACCATCCTTGGAGTCAACATTGACCAGAAAGTCAACTAGATTGGCCACTTCACTGTTGTGACTACAAGTGGAAGACACGATGTGTCGGACGTTGGAAGTTTCTGAATTGCAGCTCCTGCCACCCAGCATCGATCCTGACTTCCAGTGCAGTTTATATAGATGTTGCAGCTGTGACCATCTGAGTTTCCACTAATTACTGAATGGTACAAAGTAGGTTTATTATCAACGTACATATGTCTCCAAATACAACTCTTGAGATTCATTTTCTTGAAGGCATTCAAAAAAGTACAATAGGATCAGTGAAAAACTACACACAAAGACTGACAAATTGTGTAAATACTAAAAGAACGAAGTTTTAATAATAAATAAATCCATCATACTGAGAACTTGAGTTGTAGGGTCCTTGAAAGTGAGTCCAAAGGTTGTGTTTAATGATCATTTTGGTGTGGTGGTGAGTGAAGATGTCTGTACTGGTTGAGGAGCCAGTTGGTTGAAGGTTAATAATTCTTCATGAACCTGGTGGTGTGGGACTTGAAGCTACCCGGTAGCAGCAGTAAGAAGAGAGGGTGGCCTGGATGGTGGGGGTCCTTGGTGATGGATGCTGCTTTCTTGTTGTGGCTGTGCTCTTTGTTGTTGAGTGCCATCGAGTCATAGTCGACTCATGGGGTTTTCATGGAAGTAGATTGCCAGGCCTCTCTTCTGCCAGGTTGGGACCTGGCCAGATTCGAACTCAGGACCCTCTGTCTCCAAGTCTGGTGCTGATGCCACTATGCCACCGGCTGCCCCAGCACACTTTGTAGATCTGCTGAATTGGCAACTGTCAGTTGCTTTTTGGAATTGTGAGGGAATGAGATGTATGAAATTGTTCTGAGGAGGCACAGATTGAATAGACTGAAAGGTCTCCCACATTACAAGCAAATATGAGAACAGTATCTCAGAGACTACTTTCTTGACACTACACATCCAATAGCATAGAATAGTACAGTGCAGTGTATGCCTACCATGTGTGCAGACCTTTTAACCTACCCAAAGATCAATCTAATCCTTCCCTCCCACATAGCCCTCCATTTCTCTTTTATCTATGTGCCTATCTACAAATCTTTTAAATATCCCTAATGTGTTTGCCTTTCCACGCACCCGCCACTCTTAAAACATCTGATATCCCTCCCATACTTTCCTCGTCACCTTAAAAAATTTTACCCTCGTGTATTGGCCATTTCCCCCCGGGAAAATGTTACTGGCTGTCCACTCTATGCCCTAAATCAGGAATACGATAGACATACTCTTCATTTGCCTGAGTGAGTGCAGCTCCAGCAAGATTCAGGAAGGCTTGACACTGTTCCAAATGAAGCACCCTGCTTGATTGGCATCCATTTAGCTTCTACCATTCTAAATAGTTATTCTCTCCCCCAGCCCATCCCATCAGCAGTATCCCTTCTACAACATGCATGGCATTTACCTGCTTGGAGACTCCTGCAGAATCTCCAAAGCCCTTGATGTCTACCATCGAGAAGTACAAGCATATCTGGTGTAAGGGAAGACACCGCCTGCAGGTTCTCCTTGAGCTGTGTGTCCGTAAGACAGAGGAGCAGAATTGGGCCATTCAGCCCATTGAGTCTGCTCCACAATTCCATCAGGGCTGATTTATTAACCCTCTCAACTCTCCAGACACCCTTACTATCTTATCGATGATCATTTAAAATATACCCAGTGACTTGGCCTCCACAGCTGTCTGTGGCAGTGAATTTCACAGATTCACTATCCTGTGCCTAAAGAACTTCCTCCTCATCTCTGTTCTAAAGGTATATCCTTCTGACAAATAAACTCTTTCTGGGCTTCTATTTTAAGGCTGTGTCCTTTGGTGCTAGAATTCCCCACTATAGGAAACACCCTCTCTGTGTGCACTTTATCTAGGTCTTTCAATATTCAACAGGTTTCAATGAGATCCCTCCTCATTCCTCTAAGCTCCAGCCAGCACATGCCCAGGGTGATAAAATTCTCCTCATACATTAACTCTTTCATTCCCAGGATAATTCTCATGAATTTCCTCTGGACTTTCTCCAATGCCAGTACATCTTTTCTCAGATAAAGGGACCAAAAGTACTCACAGTACTCTCGAGTGCAGTCTGGCCAATGCCTTATAAAGCCTCTGCAAACTCTAGTTCCCTCAAAGAATGCTAACATTGCACTTGCCTTCCTTACCACCGACTCAACGTGCAAGCTAACCTCCAGGGAATCCTGCAGGAGGACCCCCAAGTCCCTTTGCATCTCTGAATTCTGAATATTCTCCCCTAATTTAGAAAATAGTCTATGCCGTTTTCCTTCTGCCAAATTGCGCCATCCAACTTCAGGAATGTGTCACTGCTCCCTTACCATCGGTAGGTCAAAATCTTTGCACTGTAGGGTCATCAGAAGGATTACAATGCTTCACGGAGGCGCTCGCCAATATCTTCTTAAAGCCAGTTAGGGATGGGCAGTGAATGTCAGTGTTGTCCACATCCTAAAAAAGAATTTAAAAAAGAAACAAAATGAAGAACAACCAATTTTTACACAGCAACCTCTTATAGAGAAGTTCTATAAAGATCTGGTAAGTTTAATAATTTAGATTGCCTTCTGCTCATTGCTACCGTCAGAGGAGGAGGTACAAGGTCGTGAAGACCCACACCTAATCATTTAGGGACAGCTTCTTCCCTTCCTCTGCAGTACTCTGAATGGACCATGAATACTACCTCACTATTCCTCCTTTGCATGTTTCATTTATTTAGTTGTAACTTGTAGTGATTTTTATGTCTTGCACTGTACTGCTGCCTCAAAACAATGTCAGTGATAGTAAACCTGACTGATTCAGAGGAATGAATACCACAAAGGGTAGCCGCCTTATATGAAATAGTGCCATGTGATTGTGTATACTTACAAAAAAAACATATTTAAGCTTAATATCTGAAAGATATTGCAGTGTTTGATCAAAGTTGTTAGGTATGGTCAGTTGCCAAATTAGAACCAATTTTATTGATTTTATTTACAAATGGTAATTTAGAGATTCAGCATGGTGACAGGCCTTCCCCTTCCCACATAACGAGCCTATGCTGCCCAGTTACACCCTTGTGACCCACTAACCTAATCTAACCTGGGTGTTTTCGGATTGTGGAAGGAAACTGGAGCACCCGGAGGAAACCCACGTAGTCACGGGGAAGAATGTAAAGACGCCTTACAGGCAGCAGGAATTGAACCTGGGTGGCTAGCACTGTGACAGCTTTATATTAACTGCCACTCTGCGGTCCCACTTCCCACTGCTGATGCTGGCACACGTTGGAAAATTCCAGAAAATTAGTTCCATTCCTGTTGGTACAAATTTTAATTTCTGGAAGTTCTGGTCGGTGTTGGTGGAGTCCCAGGAATTCATCCATTTTAATCTACCCAGTATACTCTGGGCGAGTCATCGAGTATTACAGCACAAACCCAAGCTCTTCAGCCCACCTAGACTGTTCTGAACTATTATTCTGCCTGCTCCCATTGACCTGCACCTGGACCATAGCCCTCCATACCCCCCCCACCCATCCATGTGCCTATCCAAACTTCTCTTAAATGTTGAAATCGAACCTGCATCCACCATGTCTGCTGGCAGCTCGTTCCACGCTCTCACTACCCTGAGTGAAGAAGTTCCCCCTCATGTTCTCCTTAAACATTTCACCTTTCACCCTTAACCCATGACCCCTAGTTCTAGTCTCACCCGTCCTCAGTGGAAAAAGCCTGCTTGCATTCACCCTGTGTATACCACTCAATTTTGTGTACCTCAGTCAAATCTCTCCTCATTCTCTGGTGATTGAAGCCCTAACCTATTGGTTCTTTCCCTATAACTCAAGTTCCAGCAACATCGTAAATCTTCTCTATACTTTTTCAGTTTTATTGATCCCTTTCCCATAGGTAGGTGACCAGAACTGCACACAATCCTCCAAATTAGGCCTCGCCAATGTATTACACAATTTCAACACAACGTCCCAACCCCTGCCCTCAATACTTTGATTTATGAAGTCCAGTGTGCCAAAGGCTTTCTTTGCTGCCCCATTTGCCTGCGATGCCACATTCGAGGAATAATGGATCTGCATTTCCAGATCCCTCTGTTCTACCGCTCTCCTCAGTGCCCTACCACTCACCATTGTAAGTCCTAGCTTGGCTTCTCTTCCCAAAGTGCAACACCTCACGTCACATTTGCCTGCATTAAATTTCATCTGCCATTTTTCCAGCTGATGCTATGCTTTCCTCCCATGTTCCAAAGACGTACAGGTTTGTAGCTTAATCGGTTATCTGGGTGGAATTGGGCGGTGAATGCTCATTGGGCCAGAAGATCACTAAATAAAACATGAATGAAATATGTCTAAGCAGATAATGATGTCCATATCTACTTGAAGTTCCCTGGACCGAGGGATAATTCCAAAGATTCAGGAACCATGTCGCTATATATGAGATACACAGCCGCGCTGTTTAATTTGCTCTAATTAATTCCAGTGTTCTTGATTTTTCTTTCCCCCATGGCAGATGGCTGGAGATGGTCTCGATGAAAGATTGTTTGTCTGTAAGTATGAAAACAGTTGTGTCTGAGTGTACAAAAATCAACTTTTCAGTGTGTTTGTAGTAGTTTGAAAATGTGCTTTTTAGTGCTGTTATGTAGCAAATCGCCGGGCACTTCACCCTCTGTCAGATTCCACGTGTACCAAGGTGATAATGATTAGGTAATCTTGTCAGCGTCAGGTTGAATGAGAAGTGATTGTTATGCACTCACTGGCTTTGTTCTTAGGTACATTCTGTACCAAATAAAGTGGCCACTGACTGTACATGGTCTTCTGCTGCATTACAGAAGCCATCCTCTTCAAGATCTGGCATGTTGTGCGTTCAAGGATGTTCTTCAGCACGCTGCTGTCTTAACGCGTGGTTATTCGAGTTATTATCACTTTCCTGTCAGCTTGAACCTAGCTGGCCATTCTCCCCTGACCTTGCTCATTAACAACACGCTTTTGCCCACAGGCTGACACTCACTGGATGTTTTGTTTTTCACACCATTCTCTGTAAACTCTAGAGGCTGTTATGCATGAAAATCCCAGGAGATCAGCACTTTCTGAGATACTCAAGCCTTCCCATCTGGCACCAACAATCATTCCATGGTCAAAGTCACTTAGATCACATTTCTTCCCCATTCTGATGATTGGTCTGGACAACAACTGAACCTCTTGGCCATGTCTGCACGCTTTTACGCTTTGAGTTGCTGTTACGTGATCGGCCGAGTAGACATGATTCAATGAGTAGACTCTGAGTGTACAAAGATACAGCAGCAACTGCCCTGCTCTTCCTTGAAGCAATGTCATGTAACCGCTGGTACCTGAAGATGCTTTAAAGATGGCACTCTCAACAGCACCACACTTTGCTCAATGCTGAAATGGATTCCAGGCTGAGATTTTATATTTACTTGGTTCTCCTGAGTGTGATTTTGAACCTGGAGGTAATGCTGCTTTTCAGCATGTTTGTGTAAAGTGCTGAAACGAGTAGACGTGATTCAGTGAGACCACCTCCCCGCAAACTGCTTTCAAACAAACTCTTCAATAGGTTCCTCATGGTAATAGATGACCTGTAGGGTAAGTTATGAAGGCTCTGGTCAGTCCCTTTTCTCATTTCCATATTCCATAGGTCATGGATTCAAACCCATAGCAAGACCTGAATGAGTAATACACATCTATCACAGAATATTGAAGGAGCTCAGCATCTGTGGAGGGAAATAAACAGTCAAATGTTTTGGGCCGAGATCCTTTGTCAGTCCTGAAGGGTCCTGGCCCAAAATGTCGACTGTTTCTTTCCTTCTCGAGATGCTGCCTGACCTGCTGAGTTGCTCCACTGTTTTGCAAGATCAGCAGCATCTGCAGAATCTCTCGACAAGTAATGTGCAAGGTTGCTTTATTGCAGTGTCATATCCTGTGCGGCACTCTTAACCAGTACGTTCTAAACAACTGGGTCATTCCTGTCTAAGGGGGATATTCTATTCGTGAAAGGAGTTCCATTGCACCACAATGTGTGAAGATGCCTGAAAAAAAAAGTTACTTCAAACAAGATAGGAGTGAAAAGTCATAAAGGGAAACTATTTTGATTAGAAGCAGGTTCTTTGTGGAAGTCTGCCTTGGAATTTAACCGGAAATGACATTAAACAATCTTGAATCTATTGGGTATTTCTGACATAAAGGATAGATCTGATACTCTAGTAAGAAGCAGTGGATGGCATAGCCCAAATAATACATCTCTCTGAAACAATTTGTCACATCTAAATATGCAAGTCTTGAGCAAAGCTGGTGTAAGACTTGGTGAAAAATTGTTATATTAAAAAAAATTCAATTACATTTTATGTAGAGAGGTGCAAATGAGTAAAAACCATTGTTCCATCTGCAATTGGCAGGATTTCCCAGTGGCCAACCATTTTAATTCCAAACCCCATTTGTATTCCAACATGTCAGTCCATGGCCTCTTTGAATGCCACAATGAGGCCATTCTCAGGTTGGAGGAGCAGCACCTTATATTCCGTCTGGGTAACCTCCAACCTGATGGCATGAACGTCGATTTCTCAAACTTCCAGTAATTTTCCTCCTCCCTCTTCTCTCTTCTTCAATCCCCCACTATGGCTCCCCCTTAAATCTTCATTTCTCCTCTCCTGCCTATACTGAGCCCTTGGTGCTCCTCCTCCTTTCCTTCTTCCAGCCCTTTACCTTTTCTGCCTATCACCTCCCAGCTTCATTCCCCCCCCTCCCCTACCCACCCACCCCGCTTGACCTATCACCTCCCAGCTTCATTCCCCCCTCCCCTACCCACCCACCCTGCTTGACCTATCACCTCCCAGCTTCATTCCCCCCCTCCCCTACCCACCCACCCTGCTTGACCTATCACCTTCTAGCTTGTACTCCTTCCCCTCTCCCCACCACCTTATTCTGGCTCAACCCCTTCCTTTCCAGTCCTGATGAATTGGTCTCAGCTCGAAACATTGACTGTTTATTCCTCTCCATAGATGCTGCCCGATCTATGGAGTTCCTGCAGCATGTTGCATGTGTTATTAAGAGCAAAAAACACATTATTTCTATTGCTGGCTTGTAACTATTTGTAGACCCATAGTGTGTGCTATAGAAGCTGTCCCTTTTAACCTAATAAGCATTCACTGACCGTCAAGCAACAATGATAGCCCCTGCCTGCTGCCTTTGAAAGTTAATGTGGCATGTGACTGGTTGTATCTCCGGTAGTGACGTGAGAGATTCTGCTGATGCTGGAAATCTACACACAGGCACAGACACACAATTATGTTCAACTACAGACTGCTGCAACATTCATGGACTCAGGGACTTGGAATATTTTTTTGTGTGACTGTATTTCACTGTTATCTTGTATGTGCTATATGTGCCTTGTCCTGTGTGTGACGGTTGGTACTGTGTTTTGTACCTTGGCCCCAGAGTAATGCTGTTTCGTTTGCCTGTATTCATGTATGGTTGAATGATAATTAAACTTGAACCTGCTGACTTCCTCCAGCATTTTGTGTGTGTTGTATCTCTAGCTGAGACTTTGCATTCAGCTCTTCGGAATGGGTCCTGAGCCTGCAACTTCTGGCTCGAGAGTGGGAATGTTACCCTCTGAGCCACTGCTGATTGATGCTGTGTATGAATTTGTAATGGCAGATTGACCATGGGAAACTTTGGGATTAAAACCTCATCTGTCCGCTTTCTCCCAGGGTGTGATGACTGTGGGGAGTACCACGACTCGGAATGCCCGGAGCTCGGTCCACTGGTGACCGTCAGCGACTCTTTTGTTTTGAGCAGAGCTCGGTAAGGACTGCACCAATTGGTGAAATGGAAAAGCAAAGCAGCAGTTCATTGCGTTTAGTTCTTTGATTTTTATTTTTGAGATACAGCGCCGATACGTCTTTAGACTGTGGGAGGAAACCGGAGCACCTGGAGGAAATCCATACAGTCATGGGGAGAATGTACAAACTTCTTACAGACAGCGGTGGGAATTGAACCTGGGTCACCTGTACTGTAAAGCAGTGGTCCCTAACCACCGAGCTGCAAAGCATGTGCTACTGGGCCGCAAGGAAACGATATGAGTCAGCTGCACCTTTCCTCATTCCCTGTCACGCACTGTTGAACTTGAACATAGGGTTGCCAACTGTCCTGTATTTGCTGGGACATCCCGTATATTGGGCTAAATTGGTATGTCCCATACGGGACTGCCTTTGTCCCATATTTCCCCCACTAAGGTAGAGTGTTCTTATGAAATCTTTCGTGCCAAAATGGCATAAAGCGAAGAAGAAATTACAATTAATTTATATGGGAAAAATTTTTGAGTGTTCCCAGGCCCAAAAAATAACCTACCAAATCATACCAAATAACACAAAACCAAAAGTAACGCTAACATATAGTAAAAGCAGGAATAATATGATAAATATACAGCCTATATAAAGTAGAAATAATGCATGTACAGTGTAGTCAGGAAGATTAAGCCAAAACTGATTTGTGGGGGGGGGGGGATCACGTACACGCATGCGCACACAGGTGCCCGCGCAAGGCTTCATGGTCATGGTAGTCTTTCTCGGGGTAAACATTAGTGTCCCGTATTTGACGGCTACTTTTGTCCCTTATTTGGGAGTGAGAAAGTTGGCAACGCTAACTGTAAAAGACATGTTGATGTGAGTTTAACCCTACTTGAACACCCGCCACCCCCCCGGTCAGCCGGTCCGCAAGAATATTGTCAGTGCTAAACCGGTCCGCAGTGCAAAAACGTTTGGAACCCCTGCTGTAAAGCGGTGTGTTAACCACTACGCTACCATGCCATTCTGGTTACCTATCTACAGGAAAGATATGAATAACATTGAAAGGGTGCAGAGAACATTTACAACGTGTTGCCAGGACTTGAGAACCTGAGTCATAGGGAAAGGTTGAGTAGGGTGGGACGTTATTCTCAGAGGGTAGTAGAATGAGCAGAGATTTCACAGAGGTATGTGGAATTATGAGGAGTAGATAGGGTAAATGCAAACAGGCTTTTTCCACTGAGCTTGAGTGAGACTCGAACTAGAGGTCAGGGGTTAAAAAATGAAGACTGAAATGTTTAAGGGGAACATGAGGGGAAACCTTTTTACTCAAGGTGGTGAAGTATGGGATGAGCTGCCAGCAGATGTGGTGGATGCGTGTTTGATTGCAACATTTAAGAGAAATTTGGATAGGGACATAGATGGGAGAGGTATGAAGGGTTATGGTCTCGGGATGGGTCGATGGGACTAGGCAGTATAATAGTCAACATGGAATAAATGGCCTGTTTCTGTGTCGTAGTGCTCTATGACTTTCTGACATGTAAGTAAACTTTTCCCCATTTGTCCCAGTGTGTTGCTAAATGAAAATTGTGCCAGTTTCCCAATATGCCAAGATGGGTCCCGGGCAAGCCCCATGCCAAATCTCACTCCTGGCCCAAACTACTCTTCCATCTGTTTTGTTCCAATTTTTTTCAACTTGGGAGGCCACTCAGCCCATCAAGTCTGTGCTGGCTCAGAGCAGCCTGCCTTCCATGTAATCTTCTTTATCATTATCGTACCTGAGGCTTTTCAGATGTTTGATAGCACTTCCTGTGGCAGCTAATTTATGGAAGAATATTGCGATTCTTAGGATCCCTGATTTTCTGTTATGAAAAAATATTACGTACTTGTTTAATCAATAAATTTCTAGTGACCTGTGCTGTTCCAATATTACTGTAAGCTTAATGAAATGGGTCCAACTCTAATTACTGTGACTTATTGTGATGGGGCAATTTCAAGTGGCATTTCTGATTCCTGAGGATAGTTTCTTGCCATACACTCATTTGGCAAGCAATGATCTGGTACATGGTTAGACTAACTGCACTTACTGACTGAAAGTTAGACCAGCTTGTCCCTGGCAACATCTTCACCATTCGAGGATTATGAGGGCCTGCCTTAAATTCAAAAGGCATAACCACTAATAGCTGTCTGTCCTGAATACGTTCTTTTCCAATATCTCAGTTAAGATCAAATATTTTATGGCCTTTTTATAACAAGTTTGAAATGCTAAATGATCTAATGGGCTGTTTGTTGATTTCAAGGCACAGTATTGTGGTCATTGACAAGAAACTTGTTTTTCTCACTATTCTGCTCTCTTTGTGCACTACTAATTTAATTATGTGTTATTTATAGAAACATTTTATGTATTGCACTGTATTGCTACTGCAGAGCAACAGATTTCATGACGTACTGCATGTCAATGATAATCAGTCTGATTCTGACTCTGACAAATGTTGTAATTTTGTAATGTCCAGGTCTTCACTGCCATCCAGTTTGGAGATCAGGCAGCTCGAAGATGGAAGTGAAGGGGTCTTTGCGTTGTCTCCTCTGGTGAAGCGCACACAGTTTGGACCATTTGAAGCCAAAAGAGTTCCCCGGCTAGAGAAAGAAAGTATGTTTTCTCTGAAGGTAGGTTGCGCATTGACCAATCAGCTTTAATGAGAGTAAAAAGTTATTGGAACAGGCAGTTCTCCACTGTTTGGTTCCTTGCTTATGATGAGCTACCTAGTCTTATCCCAGGGGCTATTGAGCCTGTTGTGAAGGAGCAACTTTCGTTTATGTGGTGCTAGACCAGGTTGGAATGTCCAGTTGAGATTTTTTTTTAAAGATTAGCTTTATTAATCACATGCATCGAAACATACAGTGAAGTGTTTGCCTCAAGTCAAAACAACAAGGATTGTGGAAGTGTCACCACATTTCTGGCGCCCAACATCAGCTTCTTCTTGGGCCCTTAGTTCCCAGTGTCCATCGTTCTCTGTTCTGAGCCAGTTTGTTGAGGATGACCACGAGTGGCCCCGTAGTCAAATTTCGGCCTCTGTCTCTCTTCCATGTGTTCTTTGGACGTCCCTTTTTCCTCTTTCCTTGGGGATTCCATTTTAGTGCCTGTCTGGTGATGTTGGTGGGCTTCCTGAAGATGTGGCTAATCCACCTCCACATCTATTTGCATATTTGTGTCTCTATGGATGCCAGGTTGGTGTTTTCCCACACTGTCTGGTTGGTTAGGTGCCCAACTTAGCATGCCCACAATATAATAACCTTAACCTGTGTGGCTTTATAATGTGTAGGAAACTGGAGCACCGGGAGGAAACCCATGTGGCTACAGGGAGATGGTACAATCTCCTCAAGTTAGCGGTGGGAATTGAATCCCAATCTTACATCCGGGGCTGTAAAGCGTTGAGCTAACCACTCCACTAATATGTCGTCCTCTATGCTACTCTGCCGCGAACGATTGTATCCAGTGATCTGTTCTTAAAGGTTGTAGGGAATTTAAGACCCATTTTACAGATAACAAAATTCCAGAACAAGCAGTGACATGACCAGGTAATTTTTGTTGACTGGAATTGAATGGCTGGTTCTGCACACGACATCTGGTGTGGATAAGTTTGAGCTCTGCCAGAACCTACGTGTAGTTTAGTAACTTGCGATGGTTTGCTGTCCTTAATTTACCAGTAAAGAGCCAGTGGATGGGATGAAATTGGCCATTTAATCATGAGCAAGGTGCACCGAGAGTTCAATCTTCAGGAGAGAAAGGAAGAGTATAAAATGGAGAAAAATCATCAAAAAATCAAATTATTGAATTTTTTAATGAAAGCATTTTCTGATTACAAAATGCTTGTGATTGGTGGAACAGAACTGGAGAAAGATCATGTCTTTCCTTCCCAATTGTACGCTTTGGGATGAGGTAGAAATATATACCTGGATATTCTCCTGTATGTCTGCTTTTTTGGTATTGCGTATTTAGTTTAGAGAGAGTGGTTCATGTTTGATTCATTCTGATTCATGTTTGGTACATTCCCCTTGCTGCTGTTTCCTGTTGACACGTGTGGGTTGAGATTAATGGAGAACACAGATACAATCGTGTGAGCTACAGCCCACCTACCTCCTGCATGTTCACTGCTGTCCAACCACCAACGGTTTTGCACTTTTATTTCTTTTCAAGATTTGCAATACCCATGACCTGCTGATCTGACTGATGCACAGATGGAAAAAAAACATTCCTTTTCTGGTTTTCTGAACGCTGGGAGCCTTGTGGGCTTCTCCTAAGAAGGTGGAACAGCACAGAACTCATTTGTCCAGTCACATTCGAATTATCTCTGAGTGAGCAATCAAGTTCCACCTCATATTGGGTAGCGTAGTGGTTAACGCGGTGCTCTTACCGTTCGGGGGCATTGGAGTTCAGTTCCAGCGCTGTCTGTAAGAAATTTGTACATTCTCCCAGTGGACTGCGTGGGTTTCCTCAGGGTGCTCTGGTTTCTTCCCACAGCCCAAGGACGTACAGCTTAGTGAGTTAATTGGTCATTGTAAGTTATCCTGTGATTAGGCCGGGGTTAAATAGGTGGGTTGCTGCATGGCGTGGCTTAACGGCTGGAAGCATCTGATCTGTGCTCTATCTCTAAAACATTCCATACTTTCCCCCCACATCCTTGTTACTTGCATTTCTTTGAATAGGTATCCAATTACTTTTTGAAAGTTATATCTGATTGAAGCACCCTTTTGGGAAACATTTTCCACACAGTGAGAATTCACTTTAATTCCTCTGTAATTTTAATCTGCCAACTATTTTACATCTATGACATAGTTACCAATCCACTCCAAAGGGAAGGTTTCTTTCTACCTGTTCATGAATACTTAAGATAATTCTGTATGGGTTTGTTGGGTCTCTTTTTAGCCCTTTTTTTTTTTTGTTCCCTCAATTCATCTATCCTGGGCTTATTTTTCTCGACTGTCTGGTGATGAATTTGACATCTGAACCTACAGAAACCAATGTTAACAATTATTCCATAAATATAGACAGAATGCAGCAAAGGGCGAATATAAAACTCCATGAATGATTGTAGGCAGCAGTGGGAAATGGCACAGGGAACGTTTATTCCAAGCACTCTTGAACGTAAAGTCAGCCAAATTAAAAATTTATCAATCTGCCCAAGATGGTCAGCATTAAAAATAGATTGAAAGATTGGACTAAGAGTCATGTCAAAAGAGAACAAATGATTTGTGAATAGTGCGTGGTATGGCTAGTGGAGCTGCTGCCTCACACTTCCAGTTGTCTCAGGTTCAATGCTGGCTGCAGGTGTTGTCTGTGGGGAACGTGGGGACTGGGATTCCTTATGACCACATGTGTTTCTTCTTGGCGTTCTAGTTTCTTCCCATATTCCAAAGGTATTGACCCTAGGGTGTAGGTGAGTAGAAGAACCTGGGGGCAATTGAGGGGATGATGGGAAGAATAAAATAGGATTAATGTAAATGAGTGCCTGGTGGATTTGAACTTGCTGGAACAAAGAGCCCCTTCCTATGCTGATTGACTCCTTGACCTTGGCAGTCTCACTCTGGTGGCAATTTCACTTATTTGGACAAATTCCAAATGTCTTTCCAAATATTTTCCCTCTTCCTTTTTCCATCAAGTCATCTCAATGATCCACCAGTGTGCTGATTGTGTTATTTTGAAATTTGTGTATGCGATGAGCTCACAGCTTATTTAATTTTGAATGCAAGATTTTCCAGAAGGATGGGCCTGATGTTTGCTTTGACACCGCAAATGAGGAGGACTGCAACTGGATGATATTCGTGAGACCAGCTACGGACTACAGTCATCAAAATCTCACAGCTTATCAACAGAGCCATGATATTTATTTCAACACGCTACAGGTACAGAGGTGCTCAATGATCCCAGATCCTATACAACTTCAGTAGGATTAGCGGAGAATGGGAGCCCATGAGGTCGGCTATATCAGGGGTCCCCAACCGTTTTTGCACTGCGGACCAGTTTAATATTGACAATATTCCTGCGGACCAGCCGACGGGGGTGGGGGTGGGGTTATTCAAGTAGGGTTGCCAACTTTCTCACTCCCAAATAAGGGACAAGTAGCAGTCAAATATGGGACACTTGTGTTTACCCCGAGAAAGACTACCATGACCGTGACCTTGCGCGAGCACCTGTGTGTGCATGCCCATTTTTTTTTTCCTCTACAAATCGGTTTTGGCTTAATCTTTCTGATTCTGTTAAGTGAAACTACACTGTACATACATTATTTCTACTTTATATAGGCTGTGTATTTATCATATCATTCCTACTTTTACTATATGTTCGTGTTATTTTAGGTTTTATGTGCTATTTGATATGATTTGGTAGGTTATTTCAAGTTCCAACAGTGGGCATGACACGGAATGAGGAAAGGTGCAGCTGACTCATATTATTTCATATCGCCGAATCATATCAATTCCTTGTGGCCCGGTAACACATGCTTTGCGGCCCGGTGGTTGGGGACCACTGGGATATATGTTATGCTCCAGTCGGTGTTAATAGCTGAAATATTGAATTTGTGGTTCATTGTCACTGAGGCCTCAAACTGCTCTGATCATCTTAACAAAGGAATATTCCCACATTTTTACAATTGATTACTTGTAAAAATGGAATTTGGGTTACTAAACTGTTTATTTGGAAAGGGAATGTTTGCATTAATATATCAACTTTCACAATCTTGACATGTCCAAAAGCTTTTTACAGTTAACAAAGATTTTTTTGTTTAATGCATATTGTAGTGTAGGAAGTGTAGCAGACATATTGCATGCAGTAAGCTTCTGCAAATAAATGCAATATTAATTAGCTAATTTATTTTTCTGATATAGGCTAGGGAAAAAATTATTGACTAAGGTTCTTCAGATAGCTGCCTACTTGTCTTCAGAGTAAAATCCACTGGACCAAATGTTGGTTTGTTGTCTGCCCAGAAAGTGGCACTTTCTCACTGTCTTGGTGAATCAGCCTGGTCTCTTGTGATGATGCCTTTGGTTGCACCCTGGAGGTAACAGAGTTGACGGAGGGGATGTGGAGGGTAGGACTGGTGAGGTTTTGATGGGGACTGAAATCATTGAGCCATAATCTAGCGCAAGCTGAATAGACAATTTCTTCTTCTTCACCCCTACTGGGGCATAAGCTGCCAACAGCAGCTCACCAGAGTCCTCTGGCCAGGGCCAATCTTTCAAGTTGTCCCCCAAGTATAGCCCATCTTCCGAAGATCCTCCCTCTCCCAGGGATGAGACCTTTGGAGCTTCCAGTGTTTCTGTAGCTCTTTTTTTTACGAGATGGGGTTGCTAGCCCATGCCCAACCCTGCTCCTTTCACAGCCATGCCTGGGACCATCCATGGCGGAGTTTGGACTAGACGAGTTCATCAAATAATTTCTGTAACTTTGCATGTTTCAATGAGAAGGTTCTGTTGGCCGTGGCTTAGTTTGTAGCAGTTCTGCAGCTGAGCTGGAGATTCATGATGCAAGTCTCAATTCATCACAGAAATCTGCTTTGACAGTGCACGATTGTGCTAAGAATACCCAATGAAATTGCATGTGCTTCCTTTTGTTAAATTGATACTATGTTCCTCAATTGGATGTAAACAATTCAAGTAGTGTCAGACAAATCATTGTAGTCGTTTGGTCTGTATCAATCTACAGTATCATAGAAACAGATTGGTTGACCATTGTCATATTGTCGTCTGTGAGTGTTATTTTTTCTCCCCCCCTGCATAGCAACTGTGACTGCATCTCAGCTACATTGATATCAAAGCTATGTTAATCCCAATTCTGGTAAAGAGTCTCAGTTTGTTGACTGTATATTTCCTTCCCTAGAAGCTGCCTGATTTGCAGAGTTCCCTGAGTTGTGTGTGTGTGTGTGTGTGTGTGTGTGTGTGTGTGTGTGTGTGTGTTGCCTAATAAAGACAATGCATTGAGGATTCAAACTTCAAAGTAGATTTATTATCAAAGTTGTGTATACAGTATGCAATCATGAGATTCATCTTCCTATAAGCAGCCACAAAACAAAAACACCAGGGAACCTGTTCAGAGAAAACATTAATCACCCAACGTGCGGAAAAAAAAAAGAACGAATCACACAAATGGCAAAGAAGAACAAACAAATAATACACAGAATATGGAATATCAAACCTCAGAGTGCTCGAAGCGTCTATGAATGTTCAGTGTAGTTCCGTTTAGCGCTGTCATTTTTAGACTGCAGGCTGCCGATCTAGTGAGCACCAAAGTGCCCTGATCAAAATCGTGCAAAGTAGCAATAAAAAGGTGTAACCAGAGCCAAGTACAAAATGAAATGTGGAGACCTCTAGAAATGAGTTCAATCTACAAACCGCCCAAAACCCAAGACTCCTACACCTTCATGATAATGGGTTCATTATGCATTGAGGGAAGTCATTCCTGTTCATCATCTCTTTAAATGGGCAATCCTTTGTTCATAAATTCAGGCCTCTAGTTCTATTTTCTCCCCATGAGGGGAAGAAGTCTCAGTATTTATTTTACTGAGACTGCTCAGGGTCTTGGACTTTAAGAGCTTGTTCTTCTAAACACTAATGAATATAGGCCCAATCTATTTAACCCTTCCTCATATCAACTGCTTCATTCAGTAGTGAGCTTGAGGAATGTTTTCTAAACTGACTCCAGTACAAAGGTACGGCTCTTTATCAGTAAAGAGACGACAGAATTAGAATCAGTTTTATTATCACTGACACCGGTCATGAAATTTGTTGTTTTGCGGCGTGAGTGCAGTGCAAGGCATGAAAATTACTATAAATTCTAATAATACTCTATAAATTGTGCAAAAGTCAAATACTGAGTTAGTGTGCATGGATTCGTGTCTGTTCAGAAATCTAATGGCAGAGGGGAAGAAGTTGTTCTCAAACATGGAATGGTTTTTCAGGCTCCTGTACCTCCTCCCTGATTGTAGTAAGGAGAAGAGAGATGTCCTGAATGTTGAAGGTCTTTAATGACCATTGCCACCTTCTTGAGGTACTGTGGTTTAAAGATATCCTTGATGGCAGGGTGGATTGTTCCTTTGATGGAACTGGCTGATCGAGAACTTTGTGCAGCCTCTTGCGATTGTGTACATTGGAGCCTCTGTGCCAGTCTGTAATGGAACAATCAGAAAGCTCTCCATTCTACATCTGTAGAAATCTTGCAAGAGTCTTTGGTGACATACCAAATCTCCTCAAACTCCTAATGAAGTATAACCACTGACGTGCCTTCTTTGTGATTGCATTAACATTTTGGCCCCAGATCAGATCCTCCGAGATCGTGGCACCCAGGAATTTGAAGCTGCTCACCCTTTCCAGCACTGATCTCCCAATGAGGACTGGTGTGTGTGCTCCCGACTTCCCGTTCCTGAAGTCCACAGTCAATTCCTTGGTCTTGTTGATGTTCAGTGCAAGCTTGTTGTTGTGAAACCACTCAACCAGCTGTTCTACTTCAGTCCAGGATACCTCCTTGTCGCCATCGGAGATTCTGCCAGCAATAATGGTGCCATCAGCAAATTTATAGATGGCATTTGAGCTGTGCCTAGCCACACTAGCCACACAGTGATGAGTTTAGAGAGAGTAGAACAGTGGGCTTAGTACACATCCTTGTGTTGATTGTCAACAAGGAGGATCTGTTATTACTGATCCACACTGTAGTCTCCCGATTTTAAAAAGTCGAGGATCCCTCTCATCCTTGCTACCATCAGGCGGGACGTGTAGGAGTCTTGGGTTCAGGACCGTCGTTGCTCTGTAGCCAATGGGCTTCACTCACCTTAGCGATAAATTGACTCCACAGCCCGTGGACTCACATTCAGGGACTCTGAGTTCGTGTTCTCAGTATTACTTGTTCTCTTTTGCACTTTGGGTGTTTGCAGGTTTTTGGTTTTTTTGCTGTTTCCATTGTATTTTTTTTTGTTTTCCTGTGGGTGCAAGAAAAATAATCTCAAGGTCGTACGTGGTATACATGCTTGGATCATAAATTTGCTTTGAACTTTGAGGATCCAGTTTTAAAGAGTGGTGCAGAGGCTTTTGAAGCTTGTTGATTAATAGTGAGGGGGATGATGGTGTTGAACGCCAAGCTGCAATTGAGCCTTTTTCAAAGTGTATTCCAGTCCGTGGGCTTTATTGAGGATGTGTTAGGATAAAAGTAACTGAGCGTAGAGGCTGGAATGAAACCTGATATTGGAAGTGCTCAGCTGTTTCCGATAAAGAGAGAAAGAGTTAATGCTTGATTATTGACCTTCCATCTGAAGAGTGATTTCTGGGTTTGTTCCAAGGATTCAGTAGGATATCCTCTGGCAGCTTGATCATGGAGCAAGGTTTTAAGGAGGAAAGAGAATTAAATGTTTGAGAGAAAGGACCCCAATTGGTTGGAGGTAGAGAAGGGTTTGGGGGTGACACCTGGGGAAGCATCCTGCTGCGAGGAGGAAGTGATGACTCCCTTGGTTCAGCCAGTCAGTGCTGATAGCTGAAATATTGAATAGCTTTTCAGGTTAGTGATCTTTCACTTGTATAGTAACACCTCCTGTGCTTTTTGTTAAATACTTCTGCTGAATTTGTTACGGTTAGGATTTTGCTGTACTTGGTTACAGCAGAATTCTGCCCTTCCTTTCACAGAGAAACAATACAATAAGCACAAAAGCTGGAAAAAAAAAACATTTTTACAGGAGCTAAGCTAAATATACTCAGTGGCCAGTTTATTAGGTAAAGGAGTGGAACCCAGTGTGGTCTTGTGTTGCTGTAGCCCATCCTCTTCAAGGTTTATTGTGTTGTGCGCTATTTGAGTTGCTATTGTCTTCCTGTCAGCTTTTACCATTCTCCCCTGACCTATCTCATTAACAAGGCGTTTACCCTCACAGAACTGCCACTCAATGGATTCTTTGCACCATTCTCAGCAAAAGTAGAGACTGTTGTGCGTGAAAATCCCAGGAGATCAGCAGTTCCTGAGATACACAAACCACTCTGTCTGGCACCAACAATCATTCCACGGTCAAAGTCACTTGGAGGACATTTCTTCCCCCGGTCTGATGTTTGGTCTGAACATTAACTGAACCTCTTGACCATTTCTGCGTGCTTTTATGCGTTGAGTTGCTGCCACATGATTGGTTGATTAGATATTTGTATTAACGCACAGGTGTACCTAATAAAGTGACCACTGAGTGTCATCTGCAACAAAGAAAGTGATCATTTGGTCCATTGTATAGGCCTTGGTGGTAAACTATAACCTAGTTTATAGCTCTGTATCTTTGTAGGGTTCAGCATCTCACATGTATATTCAAGATGAGAACTTTACTCTACAACGTTGTTTCGGGCAGTGAGTCTCCAATCCCTACCACCTTCTGGCTGAAAGTTTTCTCTTCCTTATTTTAAGTTGTGATTCCTGGTTTGTTGAATCCTCTGCTAAAGGGAAATAGCTGAAGGATTTAAACCTGATTTGTTAGTTCTCTTTCTCATGACGGTTTTCTGTCTTTTCAAGGAAATCCAGCCTGGTACTGAACTTCGCGTCTGGTATGCAGTGTTCTATGCAAAGAAAATGGATAAACCATTGCTCAAGCAAACAACAAATGCAGTGAAGGGTGAGGAACCAGCATGCAAATTCTGGGCTTATTGGGTGGTTTACTGTTCTACTTTTCAGGTCACATTATTTTAATGGTGTAAAAATCCAGTTAGTTCTTCTAATTACTTGCTGTATCTACACTTTATTAGGCACACCTGTACACCTGCTCGTTAATGCAAATATATAATCAGCCAATCACATGGCAACAACCGAATGCATAAAAGCATGCTGACATGGTCAAGAGGTTCAGTTGTTGTTCAGACCAAACATCAGAATGGGGAAGAAATGTGACCTAAGTGACTTTGATAACACGGTGCCAGACAGAGTGGTTTGAGTATCTCAGAGGCCGCTGATCTCCTGGGATTTTCATGCACTACAGTCTCTAGAGTCTACAGGCAATGGTTTCAAAGGTACATTTAATGTCAGAGAAATGTATACAATATACATCCTGAAATGCTTTTTCTTCGCAACCATCCACGAAAAGAGGAGTGCCCCAAATAATGAACCCCTCAGCTCCCCTCCCTCCTGCGCATAAGCGGCAGCAAGCAACATACCACAGGCTCTCTCTCTCTCCCCCCCATTGGAGGTAAAAACAGGAAAAAAAAACATCCAGTGAACATCAGTTCGGTGGGCAAAAATACCTTGTTAAATGAGAGAGGTCAGAATAGAATGGGCACACCAGTTCAAGTTGACAGGAAGGTGACAGTATACAAATAACCACACTTACAACAGTGCAGAATAGCATCTCTAAACACATGTCAAACCTTGAAGTGGATGGGCCACGAACACACCTCCTGAAACTAATAAAGTGGCCACTGAGTGTACACACTAGTCTCTTATGAGTTGGACACCAAAGTCTCTCTGATCTCAGTCTGTCATCCATTTTCCTTTTGCCTTCTTGCTGTATGTGTTTCAGTATTATTGGTCAAATATGAACTTTCCCTTTTGAATTCTACGTTGACCGTTATTACATTTTTGTGGTTTAGGTACTTTTGTTTTCTCTTGAGGTGGAGATTCCACTGTTTTTGCTTCCACAATTGTAAAACTGACAAGTATGCAAGGTTTGCTCAACGTAGTCAGTCTCTCTGACGTACTGTGGGTAGGTAACAACACCAAAAGACCGCTTGAGCAATATTGTGAAAATCAGCAAATCGGATTTCCACAAGTGGAAACTTGCCCAGGAAAGTGGATGATTGGGGGTTGGTGGAGAATAATCCATAAAGCCAGCACTTGCAATAAGCTGCTGTAGAAAATGCAAGTTGCTCCCCGAATTCATTTATCCATGTAACATAGAAATCACTAGCAAAAACAGCATTTTTGTCCATTCTCGGTGACCCTTGAACTTGGTGGCTTACTGGACAATTTCTGGGCTTAGTTAAGGATTAGCCATGACTTTCATCATCAGGGACACCTATCATCCAGGCCATGATCTCATCTCGGTGCTACCAATGGGAAGGAAGGACAGGAGCTTTGGGTCCTTCACCATAAGGTTCAGGGACTGCTATTACCCTACAACCATCGGGCTACTGGTCCAGTGTAGACAAGTTCACTCACCACAACAGTGAGCTGATTACTGACCACAACCTATGAGTACACGTTCAAGGTCTCTTCAACTCACGTTCTTAGTAAGATAATAATATTTGCACAGTTTGCTGTCTTTTGCACATTGTTTGTTAATCTTTGTGTGTAGTTTTTCTTTGTGCTGTAAATGCGTACAAGAAAATAAATCTCCGGGTAGAATATGGTGAAATAAACATATTTGATAACAAATTTGCTTTGAACTTTGATCTGATAAAGATATCATAATTGCCTCCTTGAAGCATGTATTGGCAACAGTCCACCAGTTTCAGAGTCCCCGTTGTTTCCTGATGCAGCCTTTTAATTTGCCTGTTTACGGAACTGTTCGAAGTTCACTACAGGATTCTTGATCTTGGTCCCAGCTGAGCAACTGGATGTTTGTCCAGTAAATTTAACCACTCTGCCACTTACTGGGGAAAGCATTAAAATCTTAGCGAATCTGCAATTCAAATTTGAGTTTATTGTCAGATGCCAAGAAGTTGTGTGCACAGGTGGAATAAAAAACTTGCTTGCAGCAGCGACAGAGACACATAGCATAATATAAGCAGTATCCACAAGATGCACATAAATTATACACAGTTTTTAGAAGAGCACAATTAGAACAAAAGAAGTCCATTTTAGTGCAAAGTGGTTACAGTATTGCTAACCTGTGAAGATCGGGATTTTGCTGGCTGGTTCAACAGCCAAATGGTTGAAAGGAGGTACAGTACTGTGCAAGAGTCTTAGGCACATGTATATAGCTAGGGTGCCTAAGACCTTTGCACAGTACTGTGGTAATTTTATGCAAATTTTATGTAATCTTATGCCGCCAAAAAAAAACAGGTTTCGTGACGTATGTGAGTGATTCTGATTTGAGTCTGTTGAGGACTGAGAGTGGGAAGGAAGGTGGAGAGGGGAATCATGGTTGGGAAATGGGAAAGGGAGAGGTGAGGGAACGGGAAGCACCAGAAAGACATTTTGTAATGATTAATAAACCAATCGTTTGGAATCAAATGACCTTGCTTGGTGTCTCAAGGGTGGGTGTGTCTGTACCTGCCACCCCTCCCTGGCACTCCTTCTCTGCCACCTACCCCACACCCCTCCCACGATGCTTCACCCTCACCATTCCCAACATTCTTTGCTCCAGATCTACAAACTCGCTCTCCCTCCACGTTGACAAATATGGGACTGTGTAAAAGTCTTAGGCACCCAGCTATATATAATATGTTCTAAGACTTTTGCACAGTGCTATAACTATTCTTGAACGTGGTGGTGTGGGACCCCTAGGCTTCTTTACTCCCTGGCCAGTGGTAGAACCATAGAACACTATAGCACAGAAAACAGGCCATTCGGCCATTCTAGTCTGTGCCGAAACATTATTCCGCTAGTCCCATTGACCTGCATCCAGTCTATAACCCTTCAGACCTCTCCCATCCATGTATCTATCCAATTTATTCTTAAAACTTAAGAGTGAGCCCGCATTTACCATGTCAGATGGCAGTTCGTTCCACACTCCCACCACTCTCTTGAGTGAAGAAGTTCCCCCTAATGTTCCCCCTAAACCTTTCCCCTTTCATCCTAAAGCCTCTCGTATTTATCTCTCCTAATCTAAGTGGAAATAGCCTATTCACATTTACTCTTGTCATAACCCTCATAATTTTGTAAACCTCTATCATTCTTCTACGCTTCAAGGAATAAAGTCCTAACCTGTTCAATCTTTCCCTATAACTCAACTCCTGAAGACCCAGCAACATCCTAGTAAATCTTCTCTGCACTCTTTCAATCTTATTAATATCCTTCCTATAGGTAGGTGACCAGAACTGTACACAATACTCCAAATTTGGCCTCACCAATGTCTTATACAACCTCCCCATAACATCCCAACTCCTATACTCAATACTTTGATTTATGAACGCCAGGATACCAAAGGCTTTCTTTACAACCCTGTCTACCTGTGACAGCACTTTCAGGGAATTATGTATCTGAACTCCCAGATCCCTTTGTTCCTCCGCTCTCCTGAGTACCCTACCATTTACTGTGTATGTCCTACCTTGATTTGTCCTTCCAAAATGCAACACCTCACACTTGTCTGTATTAAATTCCATCTGCCATTTTCTGGCTCATTTTTCCATTTGGTCCAGATCTCTCTGCAAGCATTGAAAGCCTTCCTGGCTGTCTACAACACCTCCAATCTTAATGTCATCAGCAAACTTGCTGATCCAATTTACCACATTATTATCCAGATCATTGATACTGACAACAAACAACAATGGTCCCAGCACAGATCCCTGAGGCACACCACTAGTCACAGGCCTCCAGTCTGAGAAGCAATCATCCACTACCACTCTCTGTCTTCTCCCACACAGCCAATTTCGAATCCAGTTTACAACCTCTCCATGGACACCTAGTGTCTGAACCTTCTGAACTAACCTCCTATGTGGGACCTTGTCAAAGGCCTTACTAAAGTCCGTGTAGACAATATCCGCAGCCTTTCCTTTGTCTGCTTTACAGGTTTTAAGTGCTGCCTTTGATGAAGTGGCTGCACTGTGCAAGATTCTGCAAAAAAGTGGCTTGACACCGATTGATTCACTTCATTTTGCACGAGGCAAAATTAACAAGATTAGAAAGCAGTACCAGGGAGACAATGTTTCGTGGAGTGACAGAGTTAAAGTTTTGCTAAGCCAACAACGTGAAGAAAACCTCACAGTAGATACAAGTTCGCTGTTGACTTTTATAAATAGTCTTTGTGTTCATTTAGAAGAAAGGTTTCCTGAAGATGATGTACAAGAATGGTCAGCTTTTGATTTCTCCACAATTGCAGATTGTGACTTCACATTTAGTAATGAACAAGCCTTGTGTCTAAAATATCATGATTTTCTAGCTGAAGATACTGTAATGGTTAAACAGTTTAATGATTTCAAATTTTCCATGCAAGAAAAAAATTAAATCCAAACTGATTTCAAACTTTGCTCAAATGGTGGCATTTGTACTTCAAAATGAACAGTTTTGCGACCATGCACAGTTGATGGACATTGGGGGAACCTTTCTTGCGTCCAGTGCGGACTGTGAGTGAGGTTTTAGTCTAATGAATCAACTCAAAAACAAGCTGAGAAACCGCTTAGGTGAATGTCATTTGGATATGTTAATGAAAATCAAAAGCTATCAATTGGATAGAAGTTTGGTTAGTCTAGATAGTTTACAAAGAATGGGTAAATGCCAAAGACAGGAGAGAGAAAAAAATAACTGACTTAAATATGTATGTTATTATATTGTATTATTTCTTAATGCATGCATTACTAAATGACAATAAAAGAGGACTGCGTGTCTTCATAATCTAATATTTTGTTGTTATTCTGTGCAGTTTTGTGTCAAATATTTTGTAAACCTACATAAACTGTGCCATGTGTGCATTCAGTGCACATACTTTTGTCACAGGAAAAAAAATTTGCACAACGTAACATTTTTGCACACACTGACTACTAAAAATTAGAGGGAACATTGGTCAGGATACTTTCGAAAGTACATCTTTAGAAGTTTGCTAGAGTGCTCACTGACAAGCTGAACCTCTTTAACCTCCTCAGAAATTTAGGGTGCTAGAGTGCTTTTGTTATTATTTCAGCTAAATACTAGGCCCAGGACAGGTCATCCAATGTGTTAAGTATCCAGGAGTTAAAAGCTGCTGTCTCTATCCACTATCGATTCTGCAATGTATATATTTGACCTGCCTCTCCTTCCTGAAGTCAACGTCGGTCTTCAGCTTTGTTGACATTGTGCGAGAACTTGTGGCTCTAGCACCTCTGAGCCCGATGTCCTATCTCACTCCAATAAACTGACTCGTCAGCACCTGTGATTCCTCCAATAGCAGTAATATCATTGGCAAATTTGAAAATGGCATTGAAGCTCTGCTTATCCATACAGTCATGAGTGTATATAGAGTGGAGCAGAAGGCACATAGCCTTGAGGTGCAACTGTGTTAATGATCAAGGAGGAGATGTGCCAGCAGATTTGAAAGCAGTTCCCTGCCTGGTCTGGCCAAGTGTTTCATATAATTTCAGCCTGACTACAATTTGTTAGAGCTGTAATCCTGATGTTATAGCTTTGCATTCCTTTTGTGTTAGTTGTAATTGTGGGGCCTGTCCATTTAGAACAGAGATGAGGAAGAATTCTTTTAGCCTGAGGGTAGTGACTCTGTGGAAGTCATTGGGTATGTTTAAAGCGGAGGTTGATTAAGGGTGGCAAGGGTTATAGGGAGATGCCAGGAAATTGTGCAGAAAGGGAAAATAAATTGGCTGTGATCAAATGATGGTGCAGACTCAGTGGGCCGAATGGCCTGGTTTGCTTCCATGTCTTGTATTGTAACACTGATTCTCACTGAGGTCTGCTGAAGAGGAATTCACTGTTCAAGTTTTTGTCACCCTTCAAACAACACACTGCTGAAAGTTTAATATTCTGGTGGACTTCTTCGTTGCAAAGAAAGAATGAACTGTGGGGTTGAAGGGTTTACACTGGACAAGAGAAACTCAAAGTTAAAACAGAGCTAATCTGAAACGCATTCCCAAGAGTTTGAATGAATTCTGGCTTGTAAAATAGGGTAGGTTTTTCATTCATGATCAGGGAGATGATCCTTGAAAGAATTACACAATTCAAAAACAAAATCTTGAAAATTTTGCATCAATCTGATGCTTTAGCTTTTTTTTAAAGAACAATTACGGAATTGCTTAATAAAAAGAAATATTAATAACACTGAGAGCAAGTGAGCAGATTGGATTGGGCAGCCTTGCATGTGGGGAAGAAAAATGTTCTTTCTGTTTTGAAGTTGCGATGTAACTGAAATGGAGGCCAATTCTGAATACGTTACTGATAAATTATTCTTTTCCCTAGATGAGCGGCGGCCTGACGAAGAGCTTAAAATGCTGCCCAAGATCCAGTCTGTAACATCTTTATGTGATAAGGGAAGTAACACCACAGTGTCTATGGCATTGACCCCAGGTGAGCCATGCTCTGCCACTCTGTCAGCAGTCTGTTAAGTGTGCTTGACTTGTCTGGGGTTGTGATGGGGGCTGTAGAAAATGGTGTAGCTTTACTGTAATCTAAATGATCTCATGGGCTGGCCTAACCCCTTGAGGATGGGGACTTTTCATCTTGTTTCCTGGCTAGGTTTCACCAACAAACTCATTTATGCCAAAGTAAACTACACTTTGGCTCTTGAGGGCAAGGATTTTATTAACTATTTTTTACAAATCATTTAGACACAGTGCGGAACAGGCCCTTTTGGCACAATGAGCCGTGTTGCTCAACAACCTACCTGTTTAACCCTAGCCTGTTTAACAAGACAATTTATAATGACTAACTTTTCTACTAACCGGAATGCCTTTGGACGGTGGGATGAAACTGGAGCACCCAGAGGAAATCTACGCAGTCGCGGGAAGAACATCCAAACTGCTTACGTATAGTGCCCGAATTGAACACTGAACTCCACCACCCCGAGCCCTAATAACATTGTGCTAACCGCCTAAAGTGACATGTTGAAGTAATGGTAAAACCAAAGTGAAAATAAAATTTATTATCAAAGTGCACATGTGCAGTATTACCTTAAGATTCATTTTCTTGCAACGGTTTACAGAAAAATATGGAAGTAAAACCAGAAAGCAAGTAAAAGTTTTGCAGACCTTTTATCAGCCTTGATCCAGATAGATCAGGGTGCAGGATGGGTTTCACCAGCAAACTTATCTATGCCAAAGTAAACTAAAATTTGCACGCTGTCTGCAGTGCAGCGTTAGAGGAAATCGATGCAGCAAGTGCCATATTTTGGAGATTAAACGTGAGACTCTGTTGTGTCTCTCAAGTGGAGGCAACATATCTTGTGATACCACTTAAAAAAGAGGATATCAGTTAGCTCAGTGTCCGGGGCAATATTTATGCCTCAGTCAATACTACTAAACAGATGACCTCGTCAATAGCACATTGTTTATGGGAGCTGACTGTAGGCAAGTTAGCTGCTTAAATGTCACTGATTATAAAGCACGGTCATGATCTGGATGTGAAAGGCTCCGTTTCCGTTCAGGGTTTGGTTGCCATTTCCAAAATGATTCCAGGTTTTTACCTTGTTAAAATTCCTGCTACTTCATGCTCACAAGCCGGATGAAATTTCAAGGTTTCTTGCTGTTGATATGCTTTTCCTCCAGACAGAGTTAAAGAAGGCAGTGCAGTCCATACAGTGGGACTGAATCAGTGGACGTGTAAAGTTTGTTCTGATGTCTTTCAGGAACCGCATCTTCTCACAGGTGAGACCCTTTGCCTGAAGTACCGACAGAATGCTCCCTCCAGAAAAATCTCTGACATGGCTTTCACCACATCTGGTAATGTCAGAGACCTTAGCAAGGCCTTTAACAAGGTCCTGCAGGCTATTCTGGAAGGGTAGTTCAAGGAGAGATTGGTAATTAAATTCATAATTGGCTCAATGGTAGGAAGCAGAAAGTGATGATTGAGGTTTGTTTCACCGACTGGGAGTCTGGGACTAGTGGTGTTCCACAGGGGTTGGTGCTGGGAGATTTGTTGTTCATCTGAACAATTTGGATGTAAATATACAAGGCCTGATTAGTAAGTTATCGGATAACACACCCCACCACATCCTGCCAAAGCACCATGAAGAGTGTCCTGAGCAGCTGCATCACTCTCTGATATAGGAGTTACGATGTGTCAGATCACAAAGACCCTGCAACGGATAGTGTGGACTGCTGGAGATGTCATCAGGGTTTTTGCCACTTCCCACCCTCCCCGGCGCCCCGTTCAGGCCATGTATCTGAAGCGCTACATATGCAGTGCCTCTTTGATCTCCTGCCATCGGGCAGAAGGTACTGCAGTACAAGAACCAGAACTGTCTGGCTGGATAGTAGCTTCTACCCTCAAGCTGATAGATTTTTTAAACACCCTGCAGTCACCCAGCACACGTGTACAGAATGCCCTGCCGCCTCTTCCCCCACCACTCCCCAACTCTCAACCACGCTCCATCCGGCACTGGCCACTTTTATTGCTGCTGTTTCATACATTTTTATGATAGCTTGTTTTATTATAATAGTGACAGTAACATTATACTGTCTTAAATAATCATGCACCTCACACTTTGTCAACCTGTCGATCTTCAGGCCATGCCACCCAGGGACTTAAGCTCGTATTATTTTGTGCCGGTATGTGGTGTGTGTTACTCTCTGTACTGTGTTCTGCTCCTTGTACCCAGAGTATCAATGTTCCGTTTAGCTGTTTCCATGTGTGTGGTTGTATGACAATAAACTTGAATTTAAACTAGAAATAGGTGGTATCATAGGCAGAGAAGGTTGTCAAAAAATTACAAGGAGATATTGATTATCTAAGTAAATTGAGCTGAAGATTGCCAAATGTTTTTCAATTCGGGTAAGAATGAGGTGTTGCCTTTTGGGAAGTCAAACCAGGACTTGCACAGTGAGTGGTTGTGCTCTGGACAACATTGTGTGTAGGAGTACAAGTCAACAACCAAGTACAGTGACCAGACCAAAGTGAAGCTCTGTGTTCTGTCCACACTCCTGTATGGGTCAGAACCTTGTACGGATCGGATCACTCCAAGGTGAAACTCTATTAGACCTGTGTTCTGTCCACACTCCTGTATGGGTCAGAACCTTGTACAGATCGGATCACTCCAAGGTGAAACTCTACTAGACCTGTGTTCTGTCCACACTCCTGTATGGGTCAGAACCTTGTACAGATCAGATCACTCCAAGGTGAAACTCTACTAGACCTGTGTTCTGTCCACACTCCTGTATGGGTCAGAATCTTGTACAGATCGGATCACTCAAAGGTGAAGTTCTACTAGACCCGTGTTCTGTCCACACTCCTGTATGGGTCAGAACCTTGTACAGATCGGATCACTCCAAAGTGAAGTTCTACTAGACCTGTGTTCTGTCCACACTCCTGTATGGGTCAGAATCTTGTACAGATCGGATCACTCAAAGGTGAAGTTCTACTAGACCCGTGTTCTGTCCACACTCCTGTATGGGTCAGAACCTTGTACAGATCGGATCACTCCAAAGTGAAGTTCTACTAGACCTGTGTTCTGTCCACACTCCTGTATGGGTCAGAATCTTGTACAGATCGGATCACTCAAAGGTGAAGTTCTACTAGACCCGTGTTCTGTCCACACTCCTGTATGGGTCAGAACCTTGTACAGATCGGATCACTCCAAAGTGAAGTTCTACTAGACCTGTGTTCTGTCCACACTCCTGTATGCGTCAGAACCTTGTACAGATCGGATCACTCCAAGGTGAAGTTCTACCAGACCTGTGTTCTGTCCACACTCCTGTATGGGTCAGAACCTTGTACAGATTGGATCACTCCAAGGTGAAGCTATACCAGATGTTTGTTCTGTCCACTCTGCTGTATGGGTCAGAATGCTGGTACGTGACAGAGAGTGACCTGGCTAAGGAAGATTTCCAACCACGCCTTCAGTGTCACCAAGAGGACACTGAGCAGGAGACCAACGTGGCGCCGTACTGTGGAGGCAGAAATGAGATTCCTGAGTCACACTTGGGGCACAATAGAGAAGATGGCCAAGGACAGAGGTGGAGGACCTTCATTGCTGCCCTAAACACCAGTGGTGTAACAGGCAATCAGACAGGAGTATAAGTACATAGTTCACTGAAAGTGGCATCACGGGTAGACAAGGTGGTGAAAATGTCATTTGGCGCTCTGGGCTTCATCAGTTAGGGCACTGAGTACAGGAAATGGGACATTATATTGCAGTCAACTAGATCTCGGTGAGACCGCACTTGGGGTCTTGTCAAAAGGTTTGGTCGCTGTGTTAGAGGGAATGCATCATCAAACTGCAAAAGAGTGGAGTTAGATTAGTTTAGATTCAACTTTATTGTCATTGTGCCGAGTACAGATACAAAGCCAATGAAATGCAGTTCGCATCTAACCGGAAGTGCAAAGAATAGTGTCATTTACAAAATAACTGCGAATAAAAAGTAAGTGCTACAGCACACAAATATAAAAGTACCGAGACAGTACAATATGGGTACAATACTGCTTAGCGCTGTGATGTGAGGTTCAGCAGGGTCACAGCCTTAGGGAAGAAGCTTTTCCTGTGCCTGCTGGTGCGGGAGCGGAGGCTTCTGTAGCACCTACTGGATGGGAGGAGAATAAAGAGTCCATGGTTAGGCTGAGATGCGTCCTTGATAATGCTTTTCGCCCTGCCCAGGCAGCATTTATGGCAGATGTTCTTATTGATGGGCAATTGGGTGCCGATAATCCGCTGGGCAGTTTTCATCACACGCTGGAGTGCTTTGCGGTCCGATATGGGCCAATTGCCACACCACACTGGGATGCAGTTGGTGAGTATGCTCTCAATGGTACAGCGGTGAAAGTCTGCCAGTGTCCTGGGACAGAGGTGAACTTACTTGATGCTCTGCAGGAAATAAAGGTGCTGTTGTGCCTTTTTGATGAGGATGGAGGAGTTCAGGGACCAGGTGAGATCCTTGGAAATGCGGACACCAAGGAATTTGAAGCTTGATACAAACTCCACTACAGCTCCGTTGATGTAGATGGGGACGTGAGTGTGGCTCCTAGCATGCCTGAAGTCCACAATGATCTCCTTGGTCTTCTGGGTGTTAAGGGCCAGGTTGTTGTCCGCACACCACGCGGCCAGGTGCTGGACCTCGTCCCTGTAGGCCGTCTCGTTATCCCCTCTGATCAGGCCAACCACTGTGGTGTCGTCTGCGAACTTGATTATGGAGTTAGAACCACGTACAGGAATGCAGTCATAGGTGAAAAGGGAGTACAGAAGAGGGCTCAGCACACAGCCTTGAGGCACACCGGTGTTCAGGGTGAGAGTGGAGGAGGAGAGGTTGTCTAACTTAACTGATTGGGGTCTGTTAGTCAGAAAGTCCAAGGTCCAATTGCAGAGGGATGAGCTGATACCAAGCTGGTGAAGTTTGGCGATCAGCTTGGAGGGGATCACAGTATTGAATGCCGAACTAAAGTCAATGAACAGCATTCTGACGTAAGAGTTGGGGCTGTCCAGGTGGGTCAGGGCAGAGTGAAGTGCCGTGGAGATGGCATCCTCTGTTGACCTGTTGGTGTGATAGGCAAATTGATGGGGGTCCAGGGTAATGGGCAGACAGGATTTCAGATGTGATAGAACCAGTCTCTCAAAGCACTTTGCAATGATAGGGATGAGTGCAACTGGGCGGAAGTCATTCAGACCGTGGCAGTGGAATGCTGAGTGAGGAAAGGCTGTTTCCAATGGCAGAAAAAGTGGTCATGAAGTTGCTGTGGTCTGGATCTCACTCCCTGGAAGAATGGTGGAGCAGATTTAATAAATAATTTTCCATTGACTGGATTCTCAACAATGCAAGCAATTAGTCAAAGTCTTGTCAAAGTAGATTTATTATCAAAGTACCTATATCACCATGTACTCTCCTGAGAATCATTGTCTTCCAGGCATTTACAGGAAAGTAGAGAAATACAGTAGAATTTATAAAAAGAAATATATAAACGACAAAGACTGGTAAACAAGCAATGTGCAAAAGAAGACAAATCAAGCAAATAATGAAA
Organism: Mobula hypostoma; assembly: GCF_963921235.1. NCBI lineage: Eukaryota > Metazoa > Chordata > Chondrichthyes > Myliobatiformes > Myliobatidae > Mobula > Mobula hypostoma. The sequence goes on from NC_086102.1 coordinate 24,497,299, forward strand.
AGCATAAATAACACTGAGAACGTGAGTTATAGAGTTCTTGAAAGTGAGTCCATAGGTTGTGGAGTCAATTTAGCAATTGAGGTGAGTGAAGTTATCTGCACTGGTTTAGGAGCCTGATGTTAGGTGGAAAGAGGCGAGATCAATTGGGTAACCTTTTCAAAGAGCTGGCAAGAGCTTAATTGGCCAAATTGCCTCCAGTGTTTTATCATTCTATGACTTTATATGGAGTGATCAATCTCTGGATTGATTTTTGGCTGGTGGTTCTATCCTCTCGAATCACTTGTGAGGCATTTAGACGATGTTGTGGTGGAGTCGGTGGTCGATCAAGGTGTGCTAGATGAGTTGTCTTACCTGAGTTTTCAGAGATGAGGTGCTGTCTCGTGACTTCCACCTTCAGGGTGTCTACAGTAGAATTCAATTTGGGACAGTCGCTGTTTATTTGTCCACCCCAGTTCCAGACACTAGCTCAGAACGGTGGCAACAAAATCTACACTGGGTTGAATTTTTATCTTTTGAAAACACATGAAGTTGGTCTCTGGTGGTGTCAATGGAAATGAAAACAAAATCAAGTGTAAAATTGACTCATCATACTCCAGGAAGTGCAGATTCAAAGTGTTAATGCTACAGGTGCTGGTGAATCTCTTGTACCTTCACATCATTTTCTGCATCGGTGGCTTGTCTTCTGCCTCACCTTTGGAACAGATACACCTTCAGCACTTAGTGGCCACTGTATTGGGTACCTCCTGGACTTGATAAAATGGCCACCAAATGTATATTCATGATCTTCTGCTGCCGAAGACCATCCATTTCTAGGTCTGACGTGCTGTGCATTCAGAGAGGCTCGTCTGCTTGTAACGTGTGGTTATTTGAGTTACTGTTACCTTCCTGTCAGCTTGAATCAGTCTGGTTCTTCTGACCTTTCCCACTAACAAGGTGTTTTCGCTGACAGAACTGCTGCTCTCTGGATTTTGTTGTTCTCTTTGTTTTTTGCACCGTTCTCTGTAAACTCTAAAGCCTGTTGTACGTGAAAATCGCAGGAGATCAGCAGTTACTGAGATACTTAAACCACCCCATCTGGCACCAACAATTATTCTATGTTCAAAGTCAATAAGATCACATTTCTTTTCCCATTCTGATGTTGGTTTGAACCACAACTTGACCATGTCTGCATGCTTTTATCCATTGAGTTTTGCTGCCACATGATAGGCTGATTAGATATTTACATTAACAAGCAACGTATCTGACCCCAGCACCGTTGCTTACTATTTATGAGCTGATATTTTTATTTAATCTTGATTACTGCAGAGCATCTGATGAATCACTTGGAACAAGTTCATGGAGTGCCTGCCACAGCGAAAGATTTGGTTCCTGATAGAGTCGGGGGCCTTCTCCCCGTTGACCACCCGGTTGTAGTGGAAACTGCCACAAATCCAGAACAGAAGCCCAGAGCCCGGCGGCCTCGGAAGCCGAAGTTACGGCGGGATGAGCCTGAGCAGTTGCCCACTGACTACAATCAGAACACAGGTTGGGACTGTCTCTGCATTTTGAATGGCAATAAAATGGCGTTGCTGGGAGCATCTTACAACACGAGCTGGGGGATAGGGGCATCCTACAGGCATGGTTGGGTATATCTTCCTATGCACAAGTACATGTGTGCACAGATGAACGAAAAGCTCACTTACAGCAGCATCCACAGGCACATAACATAGACAGCGTTCACCAGAAATAAATTTATAAAGCATAAATTGTATAGTTCTTGTTTTTTGCAGAGTTCTTACTTAATGTATTTTTTGTGTTTGTACTTCCTGAGGAAAGTTGTGAGACAAATATGCTTCCTGATGGTGCGGTAGGTACAAAATCAATAGTAGCCTTCAAGAGAAGATAAAGAAATACAACCAAGAGCAAATTGCTAGAAGTAAAGGGCAGAGGGCAAGGGACAATGCCAAGGTTGGGTAAATTGAATTGCTCTTTGAAAGAACAACAATGAGTCTAATGGACTACATGGCTTCTTTTGGTTTTGTGCTGTGAAGAGTGGAATTTGGGTCTTTTCGCTGAGGTGAAGATACAATTTAAGAAAAATCCATTGCACTGCCTTTTCTGTAATTCTCGCTACTGCGTTTTATTGCAGTGTCTGAGAGCGTTGTGAAAGCCTCTTCCACCTCTGCACCTCTGGAAACATCTGTCCGTGAAGGAAGAATGGGTGATATGTTAAGTTCAGGGAAAATGTTGCGAAATGCCCGTCACGTACGTCTAAATTTGAGGTAAATCCTAAGGTACTAAATGCACATTTTGGCTCTTGCAGCACCTTTACCATTTCCCAGCAGCCTATGCACCACTAAAATGGCCCATTCACCTTGGATGTAATGAAGTTTTTTTCAGAGAGATAAAGATGATTCTGGGGAAAAGGGGAACTAAAGTTTCTTTAGCAGAGTGGCACTGCATTTCTGATAGAGGACACACAGGAGGTGAGGTGGAATCTAGGACATCTGAACCTGAACAGAGAAGGGCCATTCATGTGGGGGGTTAAGACATAAAGGCTGAAAACTGTATGATTCTCTCTGCTGCAGCTAAATTGATTGCTTCAGTTAATGGATGTTCAGTGTCTAAAAAATTCTAAGCCAAGGAGGGCAAATTAAGCTGGAATATGAACAACTGGCAGCTGGAGGAATGCAGTGGGTCAGGCAGCATTCATGAAGGGAAATGATAGTCGATGCTTTGGTTTGAGATCCTCCATCTGGTTCGGAAGAATAGAGGGGAGATGAAATGAGGGGGAGTGGTGGGACAACAGGCAAATGGGTCCAAGTGAGAAGAGCTCAATGAGCTGCAAAAGGAAGATGAATGAGAACTAAGGGTTGTGCAGCGGGCTATGTTCCCTCTAAACTGTGCGTGTGTGCACACGCACACGTTTTTCTTTCTTTCTTTTTCAATCTCTTTATTAGTTTCATAAAATATAAACATAACATAGCAATAATACAAAATTGTTGGAAATACATTGTTATACTTAAGATGAGTAATTATAAAACCAAATAGTATAAATTGACAAAACTCCCAATCATATAGGATAGCAATGAGTAATACAGGACAAAAAAAAATAACTGGAGAAAAATCATGAAAAAGAAAAAAAAAAAACCCACCCCAAAAAAAGACTAATCTAAACAGAACTAGTCAACTAAACTAAAAAGACTTGGGCAATTTTAACAACGTATAATGGAAGAAAAGAAAACCTTAGTGTCGACGACTCCATTCCTCTCAACCAGCAGTACAGAGAAGTAAAATAAGTTTGGAAATGGTCAAATTACATCATATGAAAATTCTGAATAAATTGCCTCCAAGTTTTTTCAAATTTAATGGAAGGGTCATAAACCACACTTCTAATTTTTTCCAAATTTAAACACAATATAGTTTGTGAAAACCAGTGAAATACAGTAGGAGGGTTAATCTCTTTCCAATTCAGCAAAATGGATCTTCTAGCCATTAAAGCAATCATCCAATGAGTTGAAGAGGTTAAATGATTTGAGTCCATCATTGGTAATCCAAAAATAGCAGTAATTGGGTGAGGTTGTAAGTCTGTATTCAAAACCGTTGAAATAATATCAAAAATATCTTTCCAATATTTTTCCAACAAAGGACATGACCAAAACATGTGAGTTAAAGAGGCTATCTCGGAATGACATCTATCACATATTGGATTAATATAAGAATAATAACGAGATAGTTCATCTTTGGACATGTGAGCCCTGTGCCCTACTGTAAACTGTATCAACACATGTTTAGCACATATAGAGGATGAATTCACCAATTGAAGAAATTTCTTCCCATTTTTTGATCGGTATAATAATCTTAAGTTCTCTTTCCCAATCAGTTTTAGTTTTATTGGAAACATCAGGACATGAATTCATAATTATGTTATAAATAATTGCTACAACACTTCTCTGTGAGAGATTCAGATCTAAAATTTTTTCCAAAGTATCCATTGGATATGAGTGTGGAAAATTAGAAGAAGCAGTAATTAAAAAGTTTCTAATCTGTAGGTATCTAAAAAAGTGAGATCTGGGTAAATTATATTTATTAGAAAGTTGATCAAAAGACATGAAACAATTATCCAAAAATAAATCACGAAAACGTACTATACCTTTGGTTTTCCAATCAAAGTAAGCTTGATCCATAGTGGAAGGTTGAAAAAGGAAATTAGATATAATAGGACTTCCTAAAATAAATTGATTGAACCCAAAAAATCTTCGGAATTGAACCCATATACGTAAAGTATGCTTAACTATTGGATTATTCATTTGTTTATACAATTTAGAAGAAATAAAAGGAAGCAAAGTTCCTAAAACTGAACCCAAAGAAGACCCTTGTAATGAATTACATTCAAGATTAACCCAGTGTGGATTTAAAGATGCATCCAAATCTCGTAACCAAAATTTTAAGTATCGAATATTAATTGCCCAATAATAAAATCTAAAATTCGGGAGGGCGAGCCCCCCCTCTTGTTTGGATTTCTGTAAATACCTTTTACCTAGCCTAGCATTTTTGTTCTGTCATATATATGAGGAAATTTTTGAATCAACATTATTGAGAAAAGATTTTGGGATAAAAATTGGAACCGATTGAAATACATATAGAAATTTAGGCAAAATAATCATCTTAATAGCATTAATTCGACCAGTCAAAGACAAAGATATTGATGACCATTTAGTAAACAAAAGTTGAATCTAATCAATCAAAGGTAAAAAATTAGCTTTAAATAAATCTTTATACTTTTTCGTAATTATAATCCCTGAATATATAAACGAGGGGAAGTAATTCACTCTTATTAGGATTTAATTTGTAGCCAGAAAAATTACTAAATTGAGCCAACAAAGCTAGAATAGCAGGAATTGACTTCTCCGGATTAGAGATATATATTAACAAATCATCTGCATATAGTGATAATTTATGTATTTCGTTTCCGCGGGTAATACTAAAACTAGCCCACAATGGAAATTAATGTGCGCACAAAAGGTTAGTTACCTAAAATAATGTAGTAATTAATAATGATACTTATTGAAAATAATCTTTCAGCTAAATGTTTCTGTTAACTAGTTAGTCGGTTTTTCAAATACCACAATGCATGTCACTAATTTACGTCACTTCACCTATCCTTTTCCGGGATCTGGGAGACGATGTTTCGTGGAGTGACAAAGTTAAAGTTTTGCTAAGCCAAGAATGTGAAGAAAACATCACTGTAGATACAAATTTGCTGTTGACCTTTATAAATAGTCTCTGTGTTCATTTAGAAGAAAGGTTTCCTGAAGATGAGGTACAAGAATGGTCAGCTTTTGATTTCTCCGCAATTGCAGATTGTGACTTCACATTTGGCGATGAACAAGTTAATGCCTTATGTCTAAAATATCATGATTTTCTAGCTGAAAATACTGTAATAGTTAGAAAGTTTAATGATTTCAAATTTTCCGTGCAAGAAAAAATTAAATCCAAACTGACTTCAAACTTTGCTCAAATGGTGGCATTTGTACTTCAAAATGAATAGTTTTGCGACCTTGCACAGTTGATGGACATTGGGGGAACCTTTCTTGCATCTAGTGCGGACTGTGAGCGAGGTTTTAGCCTAATGAATTAACTCAAAAACAAGCTGAGAAACCGTTTAGGTGATTGTCATTTGGATATGTTAATGAGAATCAAAAGCTATCATAGAACCGTAGAATATTACAGCACAGAAACAGGCCTTTTGGCCCTTCTTGGCTGTGCCGAACCATTTTTCTGCCTAGTCCCACTGACCTGCACCTGGACCATATCCCTCCATACACCTCCCATCCATGTACCCGTCCAAGTTTTTCTTTTTTTTTTGCTATTTATTTTTTATTGAATTTCATCTTCGAACATTTCCATAAGGTGTATTTCAGATACTGTACATATATAATCATATTTGTCACAAATCTCCACATAATATTTATCTGATAGAGAGGAGAGGAAAGAAAGAACAATCGAAAGAAGAAAACTATGTACAGAGTAGGGAGTGATCTTTTTCTTTTGCAACATATTCATTGACTTGTGAGAATAAAATCAGGTCTATGAGGTGTTATGTAGTTAAACCATTTTTTCCAGTATGAATAAAATTGTTCCAACTTATGATTAACAGATGCTGTTATCTTCATTTTGTAAATGTCCGTTGTAATTTCAATCCATACATTTAGAGTTGGGCTTTCCTGTGATAACCATTTCCTGGGTAAGGGTCTCTTTACTAGCCACCAGCAGTACATTCATTAAATATTTATCTCTTTTCAACCATTCTTGAGGTATATACCCAAAATATATAACACCCCCTGTTTGCTGGAGAAATTGTGGAAATCAAAATGCAAACCATTATCATATTTTCTGGGAATGCCCTGTTATCAAAGACTGTTAGAATAGGATACATAATGCCCTACAAGACATCTTTAAATGTGAAATACCCTTTGAGAGTAAGACCATATCAATTGGATGGAAGTTCTGTTAGTCTAGATAGAGTTTACAAAGAATGGGTAAATGCCAAAGACGGGAGAGAGAAAAATTAACTGAGTGACTTAAAAATGTTATTTTGTTGTTATTCTGTGCAGTTTTGTGTCAAATATTTTGTAAAGCTGCATATAACTGTGCCATGTGTGCATTCAGTGCACACACACTTTTGTCACAGGAAAAAAATTTGCACAACGTAAGATTTTTGCGCACACTGACTACTAAAAATTAGAGGGAACATTGGCAGTGGGGGCTTGGCACCCAGTGGGAGGAGTGAGTGAGAGTCTGAAGGGGAAATGTCATTTGACAATGTTCTCAATGACTGATGAATCAGGCTTAACAGACTGAATTGGTCTGACCTTTTCAATTAAGTTCTTAAAAGCACCAACGTGGCCAATGCTGTAAGCTTCTGCGAGAGACTTGCATTAAGATAAACAGCACTTCTTAATCCACGTCGATCATGTGAATGTGTGTATGAGATGCGCTGCTGTTAATCGTGTATTCACGTCCACAGGCCTGACACGCACAGGAAGATACTGAGACGTTCAGGTGACCTGCGAGTCTACCAGTGTTACCTCTGCGATAAATTCTTCAACAACAGCAGCAATCTGAAGAGGCACATCCGTTCTCATGGTAAAGCCAACATCCAGCCTTATTATCTATTCAAATACTCAAATCCTTGAGGCAGTAGCATGTGAGCAGTATAACATCTGTTTTTTTGTAAATGATCTGGAAATGCTTTATCTACATATCTCATTTTCTGTCCCCCACAGTATCCAAATACGAAAACACTTATACCAACATCAGCCCTCTTGGTCATTCGTTCCCCTTGCTAGGTGTTAGGGGACTTGAGTTTTCTCTTGTACTTTGAGCTTTAAGCATTTAGTGCTGATAAACCATTTCATTAAAGGAGGAGGAACTGGTGAGTTCTGACGTGAGCTTTCAAAGGTAATCACTGGAGAGCAGCCAGCAATGACAATGCTAGTTGCCTTTAGGGCAGGCACGCTGGGATGGCATGGTAGCATGGTCATCTGAGTAACTTTTAGCAGTGTTGGCAATTGGAGTTCCCTCCCTACTGTTGCCTGTAAGGAGTTTCTACGTTCTCTCTGTGACTGCGTGGGTTTCCTCCGGGTGCTCTGGTTTTCCAAAGAGTAAGTAAATTGTGGGCATGAAGCATGATGACGCTTGTGGGCTGCCCCCAGCACATCCTTGGACTGCGTTGGTCGTTGACACAAACGACACATTTCACTGTATGTTTCGATGTACGTACGACAAATAGAGCTGATGTAATCAAAACCAAGGAGCTGATCACTGATCTCCAGATGAGGACTGGCCCCTTCTCCTGAAGTCAGACAGAGGTGGAAAGAGTCAGCAACTTTAAATTCCTCGGTCTTATTATTTCAGAGGACCTGTCCCAGGCCCAGCACGTAAGTGCAGTTCCGAAGAAAGCACAGTAGCGCCTCTACTTCGTTAGGAGTTTGCAGAGATATCCAAAACTTTGACGAACTTCCTAGGATGTGCAGTAGAAAGTATATTGACTGGCTGCATCACAGCCTGGTATGGAAAGGCTAATGCCCTTGAAAGGAAAATCCTACAGAAAATTGTAGATATGTCCCAGTCCATCACGCGTAAAGCCCTCCCAATCATTGAGCACATCTACTGTCGCAGGAAAGCAACATCACATCATCAGGGAGCCCACACGTAGGACATGTTCTATTTTCACAGCTGCCATCAGGAAGAAGGTACAGGAGCTTCAGGACTCTCACCACCAGGTTCAGGAACAATTACTACCTCTCAACCATCAGCTCTTGAACCAATGGGGATAACTTCACTTTCACCTCACATTCTCGATTATTGCTTATACTATTTATTACTTTATTAATATTATTAATAAGTAATATTACTTATTATTACTATTTATTTCTTTTTGTATTTGCACAGTTTATTGTCTTCTGCAGTCTGGCTGAATGCCCGGGTTGGGTGGTCTTTTGTTGATTCTGTTACAGTTATTATTCTGTATGCCTACAAGATAATGAATCTCAGGGTTGTACATGGTGACGTGTACACTCAGTGGCTGCTATATTAGGTACACCTGTATACCTGCTCATTAATATAAATACCTAATCGGTCAATCACGTGGTGCCATCTCAATGCATAAAAGCGTGTAGACATGGTCAAGAGGTTTAGTTGTTCAGACCAACCATCAGAATGGGGAAGAAATGTGATCTAAGTGACAATGACCATGCAATGATTGTTGGTGTCAGACGGTGTGATGTGAGTATCTCAGAAACGGCTGATGTCCTGGGATTTTCACACACAACAATCTCTACAATTTAGAGAGATTGGTACGGAAAAACAAAAAACATCCAGTGACTAGCAGTTCTGTGGAGGGAAAAATGCCTTGTAGTGAGAAAGGTCAAGAAGAGAATGGCCAGACTGCTTCAAGGCGACAGGAGGCGAGGGTAGCTAAAATAACCATGAGTCACAACAGTGGTGTGCATAAGAGCATCTCCAAACACACAACACGTCGAACATTTAAGTGGGTGGATTACAGCAGTAGAAGTCCGCACTGGGTTCCACTCTTGAACCTAATAAAGTGGCCACTGAGCGCATGTACAGACCAAGGTTTTCCCGGTGGAAGTGTGATGCAGGGGATTCGTTGCTACATCTACAACCAGTCTATTGAAGAAGATGGGGGTGAGGGGTCACTCCCTCCAACAAGCAATCAAGTCCTTGTCAAACGCAGCAGAAGAAAGCAGCGATTGGATTTGGATTCAAAGGAAGGACAACGACTGGGCTGCAAGATGAAGACAGGAGGGTATGGAACTGAGGCGGGGTGGTGTATCTGGGACGCCAGGTGGCAGTGTTGAGCCCTCTGGAGACGCCGTGGGCTTATCAACGAAAGGAGGGTGCCCACCTGATGACCCCGATGACGTACCTACCCTCCCTCCTTGTCACCACACCAAACCCACTGCCATTATCAAGAGTGCCAACTTACCACAGGGATTGAAACATCAAGTCCTAGTAGCTCTACTGCTCTGCTACTTCGATAAATTTACTTTGAACTCCCACCATTATGTCCCAAAAATTTACTCTTGTGCTGGCAAATGGAAATTTCACTCTGGGCATTATTCACTTTCAAGTCATCTGTAGTGTAGAAAATAGAATGAAACATCCTCTCAAATGGCCCAATAAATACATTCAGGATAGCAGATTCATTGGTTAGTTTCTCTGTACATCTTTCTATACGTAGCCCCAGATCTGATACAGCAGAAAGGCCCATCTCCAATGTGGATTAAATACAGAACCAGGCTCCATCTGCTATGAGTTGCCAGGTTAGGTATGACATGTACGGCACTGTGCAAAAGTCTTAAGCACATGTATATAGCTGAGGAGCCTAAGACTTTTACACAGTACAGTAGTCAATTTAGTTGCACTGTACTGCTGCCACAAAAAAAAAGCAGATTTCTTGACACATATGAGTGATGATAAACCTGATACTGATATGAGTCTCTATTGTGTACTGAGAGTGGGGAGGGGGCAGGGAGAGGTGGAATCGTGGTTGAGGAAAGGGGAAGGGAGAGGGGAGGAAATGGGAAGCACCAAAGATACATTCTGTAATGATAAATAAACCAATGATTTGGAATAAAATAGCTTTGCCTGGTGTCCCAGGGCTGGGTGTGTCTGCACCCCCAGTACTTCTCTGTCACCCGTCCCATGGCGCTTCACCCTCGCCATTTCAACGTCCTTCGCTCCCGCCAGATTTAGCATCTTCCTCTCCACTCCACTTTGACAAATACAGTACCATGCAAAAGTCTTGGGTGCCCTATCTATGTATGCCTAGGACTCTTGCACATTACTGTATTATATAAATTCCCATCACTACAGTTAAGCTTAGATATAATTAGAGATGCAACAACTTATCATTGCTGCTATCATTTTGATATTACATTTAACTAAAGTGATAAGTGAATGGTTTAAAAACCACCTTTATTATACGTCTTGTGTTCTTAAGCGATTCCAAGAGGAGCTCTATTATTTATTGACCCATCAATGGAAACTTAAACAGAAGCAACAGTATTAGGGTGAACATATACAACCCAAATAGGTTGCAATCCAACAAATTAAAAATGGTAAATCCACACATGCACTACTAAAGCTACACACGCACCAATGTGCTGTCACTTGCTATCGAACTCCATGTGATCTCTGACAAAAATGATTCATTCCTCTGTACTGTTGCTGCTTGCTGACCCAAGCTGAATTACATGGTTAAAAGTAGATTTAAGATCATAGTTGACCTTTTAATTTAATTTTCTTTTACCTTCAGGTGATAAACTTTACAAATGTGATGAATGCGATAAACAATTCAGCCGGAAGGAAAGTTTGAAGCAACACGTCTCTTATAAGCACAGCAGGAATGAGGTGAAAGCCACTGATATTAATTGCCTTTTTATTGGAATTTGTACAGTGAATGAAATCTTGCTGCTGCTCAGTGGGAAATAAGATCATAAGACATAGGAGCAGATCTAGGCCATTAGGCCTAATCAAGAATCTCTGCTTTAAATAATCCAATGAATTGGCTTCCACAGCCATCTGTAGCAATAAATGTCTCAGATTCACCACCTTCTAGGAAATTTCTCCTCATCTTTGTTCTAAAGGGGCGTCTTTCGATTCTGAGGCGATTCCCTCTAGTCCTAGACTCTCCCACTATAGGAAACATCTTCTCCATATCCACTCTATCTAGGCCTTTCAATATTTGGTAGCTTTCAATGAGAAAATGAATCTCATAGTTGTATATGTGACATATATGTACTTCGTTAATAAATTAACTTTGAACTTTGAGACCCCCCCCCTCCCCAATTCAGGCCCGGTACCATCAAACTCTTCTGTATGTGTAATGTTTTATGGCTCTATGTTGTACATCAAAGTAAGAGGATGTGTTGGATTTCTTTCAACTTGCCACAGGAAAGCTTACCAATGATTTTGAGTCTACCATTTATAAAGGGAAAATTAAATGTTGGGTACAGAGGCTGGGAAAATCGGGGTAGTTTGGGTGGGTTTTGAACAATGAATAATGAAGCACCGAGGGAGTGTGAGGAGTGTATTGTTTTGAGATCCTGTATGGGGAAAGGTGAATAGGTGTAGGCAACTTGGCATGGGCCAAAAAGGTAGGCTCAGGTGAGTCATCATGTTGGCATCTACTCATAAGCGAGGGAGACTGAGGATTTGGTTAACTTAAATATGTGTGGGAGGAGGTGGGGACAGGAAGGCCAAATAGAAACTTCTGGTCTGTTCATCAGTTTCTTTCTAATCATTAAAAAGTTGACTCTTGGCTCAAGCTTGATCTATCTTCATAAAGGCTGATATTAGAAGCAAAAATAACCAGTTGGTTAATTTAAACAAAAATCCATCATCTCTTTATAAGGGTGCGAACTGAGTGGCCCCTCTCTGTGTTGCACAATTCTATGAAAGTGAAGCAGGGCTCTAACTGATGTGTCCTCCCAGGAAAGGACTTGTCCAACAGTGACAAGTGTACGTTCGTGCACTTTTGATAGTAGAAATAAAGGCATAGACTATTTTCTAAACGGGGAGTAAATTCAGAAGTCAGAGGTGCAAACGGACTTGGGAGTCCTCCTGAAGGATTCCCTGAAGGTTAACTTGCAGGTTGAGTTTGTGGTAAGGAAGGCAAGTTCGATGTTAGCATTTATATTGAGGACTTAATATCAAAGCAAGGATGTAACGCTGAGGCTTTGTAAGGTATAGGTCAGACCACATTTGGAGTATTATGAGCAGTTTTGGGCTCCCTATCTAATGAAGATTGTGCTGACATTGGAGAGGGTCCAGAGGAGGTTCACAAGAATGATCCCGGGATTTAAAGGTTTAATGTATGGAGAGTTTTTGGCTCTGTGCCTGTACTTGGAGTTTAGAAGAATGAAGGGCATCTCTTTGAAGTCTATTGAATACTGAAAGACTTAACAGTGCCTATAAAAAGTATTCACCCTCTTTGGAAGTTTTCATGTTTTATTGTTCCACAACCTTGAAGCACAGTGGATTTAATTTGGCTTTTTTGACACTGATCGACAGAAAAAGACTTAAGTCTCAAAGTGGAAATTAATCTCAAAAAAAAGATCTAAATTAATTACAAATATAAAACTCAAAATAATTGATTGCATAGGTATTTCCCCCCCCCCCCCCGCACAGACTGGAGCAATGTGTGATTAAGTGCCTTGCTCAAGGGCACAAACACGCTGCCACAGCTGAGGCTCGAACTAGCGACCTTGAGATAACTAGACGAATGCCTTAACCACTTGGCCGCATGCCCAACACATATTGCTCTAGTCTGTGCGAGGAGTGGCGCCCCACATAGGCTTCCAATCTGCGCCTTGTAAGGCATGAAAATGCGCGACGCAGGCCTCTCATGGTCTGAGTTGACATCCCCCCCCCCCCTTAATATGACACACCAAATCATCACTGGTGCAGCCAGTTGGTTTTAGGAGTCACATAATTAGTTAAATGGAGATCAGTTTTTGGAGGCTTTGTGGAGTCAAGGTGTTCCAACCGATTGTAGTGAAAATACACCTGTATCCGGAAGGTCCAACTGTTGTTGAGTCAGTATCCTGGGTAAAACTGCACCATGAAGACAAAAGAACAACTCCATGCAGCTCCACAACAAGGTTATCGAAAAGCACAGATGGAAATTTTGTTGTATCCAAGTCACTGAATATCCCTTAAGTCAATTATCAAGAAATGGAAAGAATATGGCACAGCTGTAAATCTGGCTAGAGCAGGCCGTCCTCAAAAACTGAGTGACTGTGCAAGAAGGGGACTAATGAGGGAGGACACAAAAAGACCTATGACAACTCTGGAGGAGTTACAGGCTTTAGTGCCTGAGATGGGCGAAACTGTGCATACAACTGTTGCCTGGGTGCTTCACCAGTCACAGCTTTATGGGAGGGAGGCAAAGAGAAAGCCACTGTTGGGGGGGAAAAAACTCACATGAAATCTATGCTAGAGTTTGCCAGAAGGCCTGTGGGAGGCAAGCAGGTTCTATGGTCTGATGGCACCAAAATTGAGCTTTCTGGCCATCAGACTAAATGCTATATTTGGCATAAGCCAAACACCGCACATCATCAAAAATACACCATCCCTGTTGTGAAGCATGGTGGTGGCTGCATCATGCTGTGTTGGTGCTTCACCCCAACAGGCCCTGGAAGGCTTGTGAAGGTAGGTGGTAAACTGAATGCAGCAAAGTACAGGGAAATCATGGAGGAAAACCTGATGCAGTCTGCAAGAGAATTGTGACTTTGGAGAAGATTTGTTTTCCACCAAGACAATGACCCCAAGCATAAAGCCAAAGCTACACAGGAATGACTTAAAAACAACAAAGTTAGTGTCCTGGAGTGGCTAAGTCAGAATCCAGACCTCAATCCAATTGAGAATTTGTGGCTGGGCTTGAAAAGGGCTGTTCACTCACGATCACCATGCAATCTGACAGAGCTTGAGCAGCTTTGTAAAGAAGAATGGGGAAAAATTGCAGTGTCCAGATGTGCAAAACCGACGGAGACTGATTCACACAGACTCATGGCTGTAATTGCTGCCAAAGGTGCATCTACTAAATACTGGCTTGAACGGGGTGAATACTTACACAATCAATTATTTTGTGTTTTATATTTATAATTAATTTAGATCACTTTGTAAGATCTGTTTTCACTTCGACACAAAAGAGTCTTTTTCTGTTGATCGGTGTCATAAAAAGCCAAATTAAATCCACTGTGATTCAATATTGTAAAACAATAAAGCATGAAAACTTCCAGGGGTGGGGGGTGGTAAATACTTTTGATAGGCACTGTAGATAGAGTGGATATGGTGAGGATGTTTCCTGTAGTGGGGAAGTTTAGGACCAGAGGACACAGCCTCAGAATAGGACAACCCTTCAGAAAAGATACAAGGAGGAACTTGTTTAGCTGAAGAGTGGTGAATCTGTGGAATTCATTGCCATTGACGGTTGTGGACGACAAGTATTGAGTACATTTGAAGTGGAGGTTGTTAGGCTCTTGATTAATAAGTATGTCAAAGGTTACAGGGTGAAGGCAGAAGAATGGGGTCGAGAGGGATAATAAATCAGCCATGATAGAATGGCGGAGATGACTTGATGGGCCAAATGGCCTAATTCTGCTCCTATGCCTTGTGATCTCATAGACATTGATTGAGATTGCCATTGTTATAATTTGAATTTCAAATCGGGATGCGACATGTAGGAATAATCTGCCAGGGCGGCCCATTGCTGTCCAGTGACGGTGTCGGTGATGCATGTAGTTGCAGTGGTCTCACAGGTTTGCGGTGTGGAAACAAGCTGTGCTACCCAGACCAGTTTTGTCCTGGCGTTAAGGCCACGCACAGAGAGCTGTGAGTAGATAGGGAGATGTTGAATAGTGTACAGTGCTCGTTTGCCGTCACCTGCACAATTTCTACTGGATGTGTGAGAGCTGGTGAAGCACGTCTTAACTGGAGGAGCACTTGGATGATATTTCAAGTGCTGCACGGTTTATCGGCTGCGGCTGGACAATCTGACATCATTCCAGGCAGCATCTCTAGGAAGAGGTACAGTCGACGTCTCGGCCCGAAACGTTGACTGTACCTCTTCCTAGAGATGCTGCCTGGCCTGCTGCGTTCACCAGCAACTTTGATGTGTGTTGCTTGAATTTCCAGCATCTGCAGAATTCCTCGTGTTTGAGTCCGACATCATTACCTGTTTCCCTTTGGGTACCTCAACTCGCTATCTTAATTGATTGCTTTTCTGCCTACAGCTTAAAGTAAAACATGAAACATTGCAGCACAATACATGCCCTTTGGCCCATCATGTTGTGCCAACCTTTAACCCTACTGCAGGATCATTCCAACCCTTCCCTCCCACACAGCCCCCCATTTTTCTATCATCCATGTGCATATCTAAGATTTTTTTTAAATGTCCCTGATGTATCTGCCTCGACCAGTACCCCTTGCAGGCTGGTCAATGCAGCCCCCATTCTCTACATTAAAAACCTCCTTATGACGTTTCTCTCCACCCGCCCCCCCCCGCCATGCTTTTTCCAATCACTTTAAAATTATGCCCATCATCCCAAGCCCATAATCGAAGCTTGTTCCTCTATTTCAATCTGGTGGTCATTTTAAATTTTCCTTTTGAGATGTGGGCGTCACAGGCCAAGCCAGAAGCTATTGTCCCTTTCTAATTGTCAGCGAGATGGTAATCATGACGATGGGCTGTTTCAGTCCTTCTGGCGAAATAATCTCACGAATGCTGAAGTTCTCAGGTTTATGCCCCTTCTGATGAAGGAAGAGCAATGTGTTTAAAACTCAGAATGTAGTCAGGAAGAGCCATGCTGGCGTTTTCGACCACTTGACATCCTCGTGTTCAGTAGACGTTGTGGGTAAGGAGGAGCTGTCCGAGTGATAAGGAGAAGTAACTGTACTATGCTTTGTATGTGGTACATGCTGTAGCCATAATGTGTCAGTGGTGGAGGGCTTGAAGGTTTACAATGATAGAATAGGGTGGGCTCATGTGAACCTTTTATGACTGCTGCTGGACATGATTCAACACGGAGGGCATTCCTTTGGGATATCAGAATGACACGATACTTAACTTTTTACTTCCTCATATTGGTCACATGGTGTAGGTGGGTGATCCAGCTGAGTTTCTGGTCAGTGGTGATAATTCAGGGTATTGATGACAATGGTATTGCTACTGTGTGTCACTTCATGTACTGATTTTCAGCTAGTGTGTGTCAAACTTCTATATCAGTTTATATTAAACTACCGCTACCATTATCCTCCAGGTGGATGATTGCTACATGTTCCAGTGTCCGACATGTCTGAAAGCTTTCCGCATCAGGACTGCACTGGAGTTTCACAACTGTAGAACAGGTAAAAGAGGTAAATTTGCTGTCAGTGAAAGAGACGACCCTTGTTGAGCGCTGTACCAGTTTTTGGATTTTTGACTCCCATTCAGTTAGCATCACCCCTCCCAGACATAAAAGTGCCTGGTCACCTACGGCACAATGTCCAGTCGCATTGATGTTGGGTCCCTCAATGCAAACCAGGAAAAGAATCTGGTCTGGATTGCTCAGCATCACAGCATACAAATAAACTTTGTTGCTGAGCTGCAGAGCAGTTTAGAGCCTGGAAATAGCCTATGAAAGAAATGTCCCCAATTCTTATATCAGTGATACAGTCTTCCACAGCAGTCCTTTATTGAAATGCTCGTCAGAGGGCCCCATCATTTATCTGCATGGTAAGTGGTTCCTCAAAAATTTCTGAAGAGCTGTCAAGAAAAATATAATCTAGCAAAATAGGTCAACAGAGTCGGTGAAGTCGAAGGGTGTTATACTGTGCTGTGTCTCTCTGTAACTAAAAAAAAGGTTGGTTACTTTAGAATTATTTAAGCATGTAGGTTAGAGAATTGGATAAATTCTTGAAGCTTACAGGGTTCTGGTGTGGGATTATACACTTCTTTCAGGGAGCTACAGCAGGCAGTGGCTGAACGGATGGTTTCTGGGCCATGCTTGTTCCATGAATGTCATAGAGCAGTACAGCATGGATACAGGCCCTTCGATCCAACCAGTCCATGCTAACCACACTGCTCACTCACCTTATCCCATTTTCCTTTGTTCGGCCCATATCCCTTTCTGGGTGTTTTGTAAATGATGGTATTGCACCTGCTTTAACCACTTCCTCTGGCAGCTCATTGCACATAGGCACCACCCTCTACACAGGAAAAGTTTCCCCTTGGGTTCTTTTTAAATCTTTCCCCTCCCATCCTAAATCTATGCCCCCTGATTTTGAACTCTCTTGCTATCCACCTTATTTAAGCATCTCATAATATTAAACACTTGGATCAGATCGCCCTCATTCTTCTGCATTCCAAGTAATAAAGACCTAGCCTGCCAACCTCTTCCCTATAACTCAGGCTCTCGAGCCCTGGCACCATCTTTCTCCACACTTTTTCCAGTTTAGCCACATCTTCCCTGTAACAGGGGTGACAGAAACTGTGTGCAGTAATCCAGTTGTGCCTCACGACAACTCGTGCAGCTGCAATAAGATGCTACTGTACATGTTATATCCATCGTGAAGGACCCCCATCACTCAGAACATGCTCTCTTCTCACTGCTGCCATCAGGAAGCAGGTACAGGAGCCTTGGACCCCACACCACCAGGTTCAGGGTCAGTTATTACCCTTCAGCCATCAGGCTCCTGAACCTGTGTGGATCCTTAATTCACCTCAGCACTGAACTGATTCCACAACCTATAGACTCACTTTCAGCGGCTCTACAACTCATGTTATCAGTATTGTTTATCTGATATTGTAATTTTTTTGTATTTTGTACACTGGTTGTTTGTCTGTCTTTTAGTTTTTCATTGATTCTATTGTCTTTCTTTGTATCTACTGTGAATGCCTGCAAGAAAATGAATCTCGGGGTGGTGTTTGGTGACATGTATGTACTTGGACAATAAATTGACTTTGAACTTTGAACTTTTTGCTCTAATTGTGAAACAGTTGGTACTTCTGCAGTCTTTCCTTGTGGTTTGATCCTTATCTCCTGTCTGCATTTTTTGCATGAAATTTGTTTATTTTCCAGATGACAAAACATTCCAGTGTGACATGTGCTTCAGGTTCTTCTCAACCAACAGTAACCTGTCAAAGCACAAGAAAAAACATGGAGACAAGAAGTTCTCCTGTGATACTTGTGGAAAAATGTTCTACAGGAAAGATGTGATGCTGGACCACCAGAGACGGCATACTGAAGGCAAGTTGTGACGTTTTAAAAAAAAACCTTTGTTAAGGAAGAGAATTGCTTTGCCCTGCTGGAAACTTGAGGTTGCTCGCTACTTTAGGATCCTGTTATCATCAGCATGAATAGTAGAGTCTTTGAATAATTTTAATTTCAAGTTTATTGTCATTCACCCATGCACACGTATACAGCAGAACGAAACACCATTCCACCGGGGACAAGGTGTAAAACACAGTACATATAGTCACACACAGCACAAATACTGTAGGTAGCACATGCGCTCATTTTATTTTGTGAATGTTAAGCCCCTGAGTGACTGGCCTGAAGATTGGCAGGTTGACATACAGTGCAAAATGCATGATTGTGTAAGACAGTATAATGTTACTGACACTATTGTAATAAAACAACAGTTGTGTATGTGTGAAACAGCAGCAATAAAAGATGAAAAGTGATCAGTTCAGGATGAGGGCGTGCCTGTGATTTGGGGAGCTGTGGGAGTGACAGGGCATGCATAGATAAGGGTGTACGTACCAGGGTGGCGGCAGGGTGTTTTAAAAAGTCTTAGCAGCCTGCGGGAGGGAGCTGCTAGCCAGGTCTGCAGTTCTGGATCTTGTGCTGCAGCGCCTTCTGCCTGATGGCAAGAGGTCAGAGTTGTGGGAAGATTGGGAGGGGTCGCTGATAATGCGGGAGACACTGTGTAGGCAGCACTTCTGAACATGTGTCCTGGATATGGGAGACATTCTTGTGCTTATTAATAAATAAGTAGCCTCCTTTTCCTGTTTATTCTGAGACTTGGAGCATAGGAACAGGATCTGGTTACACAATTAGTTAAATCATTGCTAATCTACGGTTTGGCTCTGTCTTTATCCAATAAGATAATATCCACTGCTGTCTAGAAATCGAATTATTTTACAATATCAGAAGCTTTTAGGGAATTCAGGTTTTTTAATGCAATCTTTTACCTAGATTTTCTCTAGCTTATGATAATTTTCCCCTCTCCCCCCCCCACCTTCCCTCTTCTTCCATTCCCCAATCTGCCACCCCCCCTCCCCCGGTGCCCACTTTCCCCTATTATCAAGTTCCTCCTTCTTCAGCCTTTTACCTTTTTCACCTAACACCCCCCCCCCCAGCTTCTCACTTAACTTCCCCCTCACCTGGCTTCACTGATCAGCTTCCATCTTGTATTCCTCCCCACCTTCTTCAGCCTTCTTCCCCTTACTTTCTAGTCCTGATGAAGAGTCTCGGCCCAGAACATTGACTGTATATTCACTTCCATAGATGCGAGTTCTGCCAGCATTTTGTCTGTGTTACTCTGGATTTCCAGCGTTTGCAGAATCTCATGTCCCAGTTTTCTTTATGAATTACTGCAGTTTTCTCCCTGTAGGTTTCATGTACAGTATGTGAGGTACTAGTTTTCCCCTTATTGACCCAATCAGATACCGTCATTTAAAGGCTGTGTCTGTTGGATGTGGTAATGAGTTATTTGTGCCTGTGTTTCAGATCTGCAACAGCCCCACATTATGTGAGCTTGCTGCACTGTTACTTCGACTAAATCTCCTAAAATTGCATATTTTTGAGCAGACTGTGCAGCTGCCCATTTGCAATATGAGACATTGTTAGATACGTGGGTTTTGACCAAATGAAAAATGACTGGGGTCACTTAGCACTTTAGTGCAAGGGTGTTCATTAGGTGTGTCAAAAATGAACAAAAATAGTGAAAACTGCCAATATTTACAAAAATATATCACAGAAAACACAGTAATAGTTCCGTACTTGTCAAGTGCGGACTTCTGGCAATCCCTATGCCTCTCTCCTGCTGAGGGCAATGAACTTTATTTGGGTTCTAGGGCATACCACCTTTAATTACCAACAGAGTTAACTAAGACTATACCTGAAGCAGAATATGATGCACCCCACAATGTAGTTACAATCATATTACAAAGTAAACAGGATTATGCATCTTAATTACAGTATACAAATAATATACACACATCTGCACATCCACATTACTAAAGACGTGGAATATTCTGTCGTGTATGGTAGGATCCTGAGCACATTAGGATCATGATGAGAGTATATCAGGGAAGACATTGAGGTGCAACACTCAGAGAGACCACAGCAGAATGACAAGGCAATGTGTGTGTGAGTGAATGGAGTGTGTTTACTGCGTACTCTCCATTGCAGGCACTTCAGTCCTGTCTTAATGCAGTTAGTAAGCACTGATCCTAAACTTAAGCATCCCACCACTATTTTAGGATTTGTATATAATGTATAATTGGATATCACTACTCCATACCTGCATTCTGCATTGGATTATTTATTTTGTATGTGAGCAATTTGGGTTTCAGTGCAATGTTTTTTTAAATACATAAAACACTTTATTTCTAATTATTTATTTTTTTAATAGGTGGAAAACGTGTGAAGAAAGATGAAAGTGAACCCAATGGAGTGGTGAAATACAAAAAGGAACCATCAGGATGCCCTGTCTGTGGAAAGGTGTGAGCAATGATCATACTTTACGCTGACAGCCACTCTATACTTTTATGTTTGAGTCATAGGACATAGGAGTATAATTAGGCCATTTGGCCCATTGAGTCTGCTCCGCAATTGCATCATGGCTGATTCACTCAACTCCATTCTCTTGCCTTCTCCATGTAATCCTTGGCACACTTACGAGTCAAGAACCTGTCAACCTCCCCTTTAAATATGCCCAATGACTTGACCCCCACAGCCATCTGTGGCAATGAATTTTACTGATTCACCACCTTCTAGCTAAAGAAATTCCTCCTCGTCTGCTCTAATTGGACGTTTGGTGCTCTCTGGTCCTAGGCTTCCGACTATAGGAAACATCCTCTCTATGTCCACTCTATCTAGGCCTTTCAAAATTTGATAGGTTTCAAAGTTCAAAGTACATTTATTATCAAAGAATGTATACTATGTACAGCCTAGAAATTCGTCTTTTCAGAGGCAGCCACAAAACCAAAGAAACCCAATAGAACCCATTAAAACGAGACTGTCATCCAGTGTACAAAAAAGGAACAAATCATGAAAACAATAAAAATTAAATACTCAGGATTAAAGTTCATGAAAGTGAGTTCACAGCAACGAATCACTACACTGTTCCAGGAGCCCGCTAGTTGCAGGCCACAGCCTCAGTTCAGTGCAGAGACGAGTAACCCTCGCGGAGCAGCGAACTGAACGATGGCCTGTCCCTCACCTCCGGCCCCGACACCCCGACCTTTTTCAGTCTGGCGCGCCACTTAAATTGGCTGCACATCAACTCTAGCCCTGCTGCTTCGATTGAAATCCTCCCCCCCCCCCGCATTCTTCTAAGTAAAGGTGTCAAAGGTTATGGGGAGAAGGCAGGAGAGTCGGGTTCAGAGGGATAGTAAGTCAGACATGACAGAATGGCGGAGCAGACTCAATGAGCCAAGCGTCCTAATTTGCTCCGATGTCTTATGGTCTATGGTCAAGGTGCAACTCCTTGCAATTATCAGAAATAAATTCCATCTATCATACTTCTGTGTATCTTACCAAATAATATAGTAACTCTATTCTTCGCTGTTGACAACAGCACAACTACCAATGTCAATGTTATTTGCATGCTTATTAATCATTCCTCCCATGTTCACATCCAATCCATTGATTGGTATTAAAATAAAGAGTAAAGGTCACATCACTGATTCTTACACACCACCGGTCACAGGCTTCCAGTTCAAAAGCAACCCTCCTCCATTACCCACTGTTTCCTGTTGCTAAGCCAACTTTGGATCCATTTGATAACTTGCCTTGGATCTCCAGAGTTTACTGTCTGGACTCCCATGTGAGACCTTGTCAAAGACCTTACTGACATCCATGTGGACTACCTCAACCAGATCTGCATTTTGTTATCTGTTTGATAATTTCAGTCAATGGTAGAGGAGGATATTTGACATCTGCCTGCAACCTGATATCCGTTTTGTTGGTAGGTTTTCTCCTGTCGAAGCAACATGAATAAGCACTTGCTGACGCACGGGGACAAGAAGTACACTTGCGAGATCTGTGGGCGCAAATTCTATCGTGTCGATGTTCTGAGGGATCACACTCATGTCCATTTTAAGGTACCAGTTTTAGAAAATTATTTCTAAAATAAGTTACATTTATGATCAGGGCTGTGTGTGTTTTTATATGGGCAATATTACCTCTGGATTAGTTGGTGGCATATACACTTCTGAATCAGAGGTTTTTGAGTTTAATCCCACCATAGACAGTGGAAATGAAAATCCAAAACAAAATTGAAGGTGCAGTGAATCTGAAATAAAATCAGAAGTTGCTGGTGTGAAAGTTGCAGTAAGGCAAGGGTTAATGACAACGTCCAGGCAAGGATAACCCAGGGCACTTGTAGTCAACCCAGACCTTTGACGTGAGACAGCCGGCGCAAACCTTGCATACTGCAGACACGCAAACACGAGGAAATCTGCAGATACTGGAAATTCAAGCAACACAAACAAAATGCTGGTGGAACGCAGCAGGCCAGGCAGCATCTGTAGGAAGAAGTACAGTCGACGTTACGGGCCGAGACCCTTCGTCAGGCCTGATTCTGTAGACAGATGGGTGAGAATGACTGACAGTGTGTAATCAATCTAGAAGAACATAGCTTATCTACACAGTAGGGGGTGCCGGAGACAGGAATAATGGAAAGATGTGAAACACACCCAACAACTGAAGGACAAATTGCCTTACTAACTTCAAAGTGTCATTGGCTGTCGGTTAATAGTTTCTGTTGATTTTTAACAGCTGTATTGTGAATGGCGATTGACCTTGCAAGTAAGGAGCTCAAACGTACGCAATTTACCAAATTGGTCAATATCCATAAGTGATAAGCCAATACTGCATAAAGATTGCAGTTTTCTCTACTGGCTTCAGAACAGTGTGGTGACTGGAGTGATACTGCTCTCCTTGTGCACAAGTAAATCGTGTACTTTTGAGTTGTGAGAGTGCATATATTCTGGACTCTGTTGGCAATGATAGTAGAAACGTTCCACGGATCAGGCAGTAACTTTGAAATACTTTGCAACGTTGATGTGTGGGTCAAGGACATGTTGTCAGAACTTGGAACTCAGAGAGTTATGAATAAGACCCTAATAGGGCTTGACAAGGTAGATGTTTGCATTTGAGGGAGAGTTTCAAACTAGGATCAGGGGCTTTTATTTAAAACTAATGTTCATAGGGGCTACTTCTCACAAGAAGCAGTGAATATTCAAAAGTTTATTTATTATCAAAGTATACAACTCTGAAATTCTTCTTATCTGGGTAACCATGAAACCAAGAAAGTAAAGAAAGGCAGCACAATCATCCCCCAAATACCCCTCCCAGCATTTAAAAAAAAGTGAACCAAAGTGGAACTGGCACATCAACCCCCAAGTTCTCTCCTTCCCGCACAAAAAAAGAACAAAAATAGAACAAGCACATCAGCTCCCAAATCCCTACTCCCTGCACAAAAAAAACGTAACAGGCACATCGAGCCCCCAAATCCATCCCTGCCCACACAAAAACAAAACAAGAAGGATCAGGTGAAAAGCACAGAATACAAAAAAAACTATAAGACTGAAAAAGTCCAAGTCCACATCCAAAATGCAGAAAACCTGGGCAACATTCTCTGGGCCCAGCGGCAGACCCTTCCTTCTCTGGAAGCGTAACAGAGTGATCCCCAGCGATCAAAAGGCAGGCAGCTGGCACTCATCTTCAGCATTCGCCTTGATGTTCCAATCTCCCTCGTCGCTTTAATCGGCGAATAATCGATGAAATGGAGTCAAATATCAGCACGCGCCCTATCCCGCAGCCTGCCCACCCTGAGTTTGCGCATGCTCCCTCTGACTCCTGAAATTCTCTCAGAGACTGCAGAGTGCTGGAGCTCCAAACAGCAAATCACAGGCTGCAGCAGTTCCAGAATCACATCCAAGATGAAAAACTAACCTAAAAGACATAAGAGAAGTGAAATATATTGTTTCATGATCTATCTAGAAGATGTCGGCCAAAGCAAAGTTGTACGAAGGCACCACCTTGACTGGAATTTTGGGTGTAATTTTTCATATTTGAATGTCTCGTATTATTTATCCCAGTGGGTATGCTAGTTCACAAAGTGACTTCAGGAGGACGTGGGTAAATTTTTGAGATTGAAGGTTATGTGGATCAAGCAGAGACTGCAGCTGCCTGAATCTGGAGCAAAGCATAAAAGACTCTAGGAACTCTGCGTCAGTGGAGGGAAATGGACAGTCAACGTTTTGTGTTGAGAACCTTCATTTGCACTGGAAGTCAGGGGAGATAGTTGGTATAAAAAGGTGGAGTGATGGGGTATTCTGGCACAGTTTCCACTCTCCCTGATTATTGACTTCAGGAAGAGGAAACCGGAGGTCCATGAGCCAGTCCTCAGGGGATCAGTGGTGGAGAGGATCAGTGACTTCAGTTCCTCAGTGATATCATTCCAGAGGACCTGTCCTTGGGCACAACACTTATGCAATTATGGAGAAAGCACGGCAGTGCCTCTACTTCCTTAGAAGCTTGCAAAGATTCAGCTTGACATCTAAAACTTTGACAAACTTCTATTGATGTGTGGGGGGACAGTATACAGACTGGCTGCATCACAGCCTGAATTGGAAACACTAGTACCATTGAATGGAAAATCCTGCAAAAAGTAGTGGATATGGCCCAGGGTATGGGTAACGCCATTCCCACCTTTGAGCACACCTACACAAAGCGCTGTCACCATAAAGCAGCATCCATCATCAGGGACCCCCACCACCCAGCATATATCCCTTTTCGCTGCTGCGTTCAGGAAGGATGTACAGGAGCCTCAGGACTCTGATCACTAGGTTCAGGAATAGTTATTCCCCTCAACTATCCAGCTCTTGAACCGAGGGGATAACTTCACTCCACTTAACCCATCACTGAACTGTTCCCACAACCTATCGACTTGCTTTCAAGGACTCTTCATCTCATGTTCTGGATATTTATTGGTTAATTATTTATTTTTATTTTTTTTTAACTTTCATTTTTTATTAGCACGTTTTGTTGTCTCTTTCTCACCAGTTGTCTGCCCTGTTGGTGTGGACCTTCATTGATTCTGTTATGATTATTGGATTTATACTAGTGATCTGAAGGTCGCTGGTTCAAGCCTCAGCTGAGGCAGCGTGTTGTGTCCTTGAGCAAGGCACTTAACCACACATTGCTCTGTGACGACACTGGTGCCAAGCTGTATCGGCCCTAGTGCCCTTCCCTTGGACAACATCAGTGGCGTGGAGAGGGGAGATTTATTGAGTGTGTCCACAAAAAAATGAATCTCAGTATTGTATATGGTGACATGTAAGCACATTGATATAAAATTTACTTTGAACTCCCCTCCCCATCTACCTATTACCCTTTTCTGCTTGGATCCCCCATTTCTTGCCAGCTCATACTGCGCTCCTTCCCTCCCCTGCCTCTCAGTCCAGATTGAATGTCTCTTCTGCTCTTATTTTCTTGTGTACTCAATTTTTCCCCAAGTTCTTCCTGTTAACTTGTGTCAAGTGATCCAGATTGCCTCCTAGTCTAGATGTGCCTTTGATTTAAAAT
Source organism: Mobula hypostoma (assembly GCF_963921235.1). Classification (NCBI taxonomy): domain Eukaryota; kingdom Metazoa; phylum Chordata; class Chondrichthyes; order Myliobatiformes; family Myliobatidae; genus Mobula; species Mobula hypostoma. Next base: position 24,523,173 of record NC_086102.1, read on the forward strand.
TTTCATTCCCATCTCTAGATCATTCCATTGTCTTGTCCCTCCATATCTCTTGCTGCCATAGAACTCAGTAATTTCAGCGTTCCAAAAATTATGGCTTAACTTTGGAGGCTCTGTCAAGGTTCTGTGCACTGGAACTATCCCCATAAACCTTTCCATCTCTCTGCTTCTTCCTGCTTTAAGAAAACCTCCATAATTGTAACTCATGATACAAATGTTCACTTGCTATTTCGAAGCTCTCTGTCAAATTTTGTATAGTAATGCTAACATGAATTGCCTTGAATTTTTATTTTGTGAAAGGGAAAAGGCATATATTTATGTAGCAGTTTTCACAACCCTTCAATGTTATATCCAAGGAAATTCATTTGAGATTCAGCCAAATTGGGCACCATATAAATTCAAGATGTGATTGTTAAGATCCGTTACAGATGATGGCTCATTGGCTCTTTACATGGCCTTGGATTGCTGGGATAATACAAATAGCTTTGTCAGGCTGCTGTTTGACTACAGCTGAACGTTTAATATAATCATTCCTACAATTCTGATCAAAAAACTCTAGAACCTTGGAAGGACAAACCAACGTAGTACATACAGGGTTAATGGTAAGGCACTGAGGAGTGCAGTGGAACAGAGGGATCTGGGAATACAGATACAAAATTGCCTAAAAGTGGCGTCACAGGTAGATAGGGTCGTAAAGAGAGCTTTTGGTACATTGGCCTTTATTAATCGAAGTATTGAGTATAAGAGCTGGAATGTTATGATGAGGTTGTATAAGGCATTGGTGAGGCCGAATCTGGAGTATTGTGTTCAGTTTTGGTCACCAAATTACAGGAAGGATGTAAATAAGGTTGAAAGAGTGCAGAGAAGGTTTACAAGGATGTTGCCGGGACTTGAGAAACTCAGTTACAGAGAAAGGTTGAATAGGTTGGGACTTTATTCCCTGGAGCGTAGAAGAATGAGGGGAGATTTGATAGAGGTATATAAGATTATGATGGGTATAGATAGAGTGAATGCAAGCAGGCTTTTTCCACTGAGGCAAGGGGAGAAAAAAACCAGAGGACAGGGGTTAAGGGTGAGGGGGGAAAAGTTTAAAGGGAACATTAGCGGGGGCTTCTTCACACAGAGAGTGGTGGGAGTATGGAATGAGCTGCTAGATGAGGTGGTAAATGCGGGTTCTTTTTTAACATTTAAGAATAAATTGGACAGATACATGGATGGGAGGTGTATGGAGGGATATGGTCCGTGTGCAGGTCAGTGGGACTAGGCAGAAAATGGTTCGGCACAGCCAAGAAGGGCCAAAGGGCCTGTTTCTGTGCTGTCGTTTCTATGGTTTCTAACCTGGACCTCTGTACCTCAACTTCCTAAACGGAAGACCACAGTCTGTGCTGATCAGCAATAACATCTCCACCTCACTGACAATAGACACTGGCACACCTCAAGGACATGTGCTTAGCCCACTGCTCTACCCTCTTTACACCTACAACAGTGTGGCTAGGTGCAGCTCAAATGCTACCAATAAATTTGTTGACGATACAACTACTGTTGGCAGAATTTCAGATGGACGAGAGGGCGTACAGGAGCGAGATAAATCAGCTGGATGAGTGCTGTTGCAGCTACAACCTTGCACTCAAAGTCAGTAAGACCGAAGAACTGATTGTGGACTTCAGAAAGTGTGAGATGAGGGAACACACACCAGTCCCCAGGCAACACCAGAAGGAACTGCACAGGAGTTGTAAACTCAGTCGACTCCATCATGGGCACTAGCCTCCATAGTATCCAGGACATCTTCAAGGAGTGATGCCTCAAAAAGGAGGCTTCCATCTTTAAGGACCCCCATCACCTAGATTATGTCTTCTTCTCATTGTTACCATCAGGAAGAACATACAGAAGCCTGAAGGCACACACTCAATGATTCATGGACAGCTTCTTCCCCTCAGCCATTCAATTTCTGAATGGACATTTGAACCAGTGAACACTACCTCACTCTCACTACTATTTTCTTCCTATTTTTGCACTAATTAAATTTAACTATTTAATATATATACTTACTATCATTAACAATTTTTTCTATTATTATGTATTGCTTTGTACTACTGCCACAAAGATGACAAAATTCACGGTGTAGGCTGGTGTTATTAAACCGAGTTCTGATTCTGATTCTAGTTCCTTTGGCAGTAACACATTCCCTACTGTTGCTTAGATTTCACTGTAACTAAATTGCATTTTTTCTCCTCACAGCAGTTTTCCCTGAAATGCATACAAACCAATATACAAGTAGAGGCATGAAATGCTTTTTATTTAAGTATCGAAATGGAACTGTCCTCACAATTATCTTCATAGCAAGCACGTCCTATCAGATAAATTGTGTTAATCGTGCAATCCTCCCTGCTGAAAGTGTGCAATGTCCCTGCCAGTTTATTTATACCTGGGGTTCCCAACCCAGGGTCCACAGACCCTTCAGTTAATGGTACATCTCTATGGGAACCATTGATCTATACAGTTTTCACATGGTAGCATAGTGGTTAAAGTAATGCTAATATAGCTGAATGTTTGTACCTTGTCCGTGTATCCATGTGGGCTTCTGGATGCTCCAGTTTCCACCCACATTCCAGAGATGTACAGGTTAGTAGGTTAATTGTTCACGTGGGTGTAACTGGGTACTGCAGGCTCATTGGGCTGGAAGGATCTGTTACCATGCTGTATCTCTAAATAAAATAAAATTCTGAAAAATAAAGTCTAATGTCTCCACTTTTCTTGGCATTAAATACCAAAGAGTGCACCTGCATCAAATGTCCTGTATTTATGAAGATGTTGCAAGTGGTGTCAGTAGACCTGGCTTTTTCGCGCTAGCGACTGATGGTGATGATACAAATTCATGAGGCTTAATACTGGGATGTTGGTACTGTGTCCATAAGACGTGAGAGCAGAATTAGGCCATTGAGTCTGCTCCACCATTCCATCATGGCTGATTTATTAATCCCCCTCAACCCAATTCTCTTGTCTTCTCCCTGTGACCTTTGACGCCATTACTAATCAAGAATCTATCAAACTCCGCTTTCAATATGCCCAATGACTTGGCAGCTGTGGCTGTTGAGTCAATAAATTCCTTTCTTTTTAAATCTTTTTATTGAATAAGTATACAAAAAGGTAAGCCATATAAACATTAATACAATGTTAAAATATAATAAAATTACAGAAGGTATCAATACCAAAAAAGAATACTACAAACAATGTAATTTAAACATAAGAAACCAAGATAACATAATAGTATACTAAATTTTATATATATATAAATAGAAAAAAAGAAAAAAAACCCCCAAAAAAAAACTCACCGTGCAACTAACTAAAAGCAAAGCAATGGGCTAACTTGAAACCAAACAGAGTTAAACTTAAAATCACGTCCTCAATCCCGACCTCCATTAAAAACAGTGAAAAAAAAACAAGAAGGGTATATATTACATTAAATGAAAATATCAAATAAAAGATCCCCAAGTCTGTTCAAATTTAAATGAAGAATCATAAAGGTTACTTCTAATTTTCTCCAGATTCAAACATAATATCGTCTGAGAGAACCAAAAAAAGGTAGTTGGAGCATTAAGCTCTTTCCAATGTTGTAAAATACATCTTTTCGCCATTAAAGTAAGAAATGCAATCATTCTACGGGCTGAAGGGGAAAGATTACTAGAAATTTTAGGTAGTCCAAAGATAGCAGTAATAGGGTGAGGAGAGATATCTATATTTAATACCTTAGAAATAATATTAAAAATGTCTCTCCAAAAAGTTTCCAAAGTAGGGCAAGACCAAAACATATGAGTTAAAGAGGCTATCTGCCCCGAACATCTATCACAAAAAGGATTAATATGCAAGTAAAAACGCGCTAACTTATCTTTGGACATATGTGCTCTATGAACAACTTTAAATTGAATTTGGGAATGTTTAGCACAAATAGAGGAAGTATTAACTAATTGTAAAATCTGCCCCCAATCATCCACAGAAATGGTAAGCCCCAATTCCTGTTCCCAATCTACCCTAATCTTATCAAATGGAGCTTTCCTAAGTTTCATAATAATATTATAAATCATAGCCGATGCACCTTTCTGACATGGATTAAGGTTAATTATCGAATCTAAAATATATGTAGGAGGAAGCATTGGAAAGGAAGAAAGTATAGTACTTACGAAATTTCTAACTTGTAAATATCTAAAAAAAATGTATTCTTGATAAGTTATATTTAGAGTCAATAAATTCCACAGATTCACCACCCTCTGGCTAAAGAATTTCCTCCTCATCCCTGTTCAAAAATGTCACTGCCAAGAGCCAAAAAAAAAACAGGGTTCTGAGCAAAAATTAAAGCAAAATAAATGGTTTTATATAATGGTTGTACAGAATTCCTTCTGATTTCCCCAGTGTAGAGTTTCTGCATATGATGCCTGTCTTTCCCTTGTGTCCAGGACATTGCACTGATGAATGAGCAGCAGCGAGAACAGTTCATCAGCAAACTTGGCATCGCAGCAGAGGAAACAGAAGATACTTCAGATGGGCTAGGCGAACCGATTCCACATAAATACAGCTGCAAGAAATGCCAAGTAAGTCTGATTTATTTAGAGGTGTGGAGCTCAGTAACAAGCCCGCGCCGTCCAATTACACCCTTGTGTTCAATTAACCTGCTTACCCGTACGTCTTTGGAATGTGGGAGGAAACAGGAGCACCTGGGGGAAAACCCATGCAGTCACAGGGAGAATGTACGAACGCCTTACAGATAGCAGCTGGTTGCCGGCACTGTAATAGCCTTACACTAACTGCTACTCTATTGTTTCTTTATTGCTTCAATTGTGTTTAAAGGCTTTAAAAAAGCACTCGTTGAAATTTACTGCGTTTATACCCCACAGTAAAGCTGAATTAAGTGTGCAGCCTGTTCGTACCGGGTCTTGAAAAAATTCATTTTGTATGTTAACCAGGAAAATGTTTCAGTAAGGCTGGAGGGGAGGGGCGAACCACAAACCCATGTACAACCAGCAGCGAGTCATTAATGACCCTTTAGTAGTGTGCTGGACTAGCTGATGCCATCCTTCTACTAGACCCTCCATGATTATCTGAGTGTGATGCCATCTTAAAGATAAGCAATCAAAGATCCAACAGCACAGGGAGGATCTTCGCTGGAGAAACTGTAATGGTTTGAGGTGGCAGTTCTCCCTCAGCTTCTCAATAGCAAGAAAGGGTTGGCAAATGTACACACAGTGGCCTCTTTATTAGGTACCTCCTGTACCTAATACAGTTTCCACTGAGTATGTGTTTGTGGTCTTCTGCTGCTGTAGCCCATCCACTTCAAGGTTTGACAAGTTGTGTGTTCAGAGATACTCTTCTGCACACCACTGTTGTAACGTGTGGTTATCTGAGTTACTGTCGCCTTCCTGTCAGCTTGAACCAGTCTGGCCATTCTCCTCTGACCTCCCTCATTAACACAGCATTTTCACCCACAGAACTGACGCTCACTGGATGGTTTTTGTTCTTCACACCGTTTTCTGTAAACTCTAGAGACTGTTGTGCGTGAAAATTCCAGGAGATCAGCTATTTCTGAGATACTTATATCACCCTTTCTGGCACCAACAATCATTCCATGGTCAAAGTCACTTAAATCATATTTCTTCCCCATTCTGATGGTTGACTGACTAGATACTTGCATTAATGAACAAGTGTGCCTAACATAGTGGCCGCTGAGTGTATATTTCCCCATGATGAAGTACATTGTGCCAGTGACACTGGCATCCAAGAAACTTCTCTTTTTTTTTAAACACAAATGTTTAGGAAGCTAGAACCCTGATTAATTTTTTTTTACCCTTTTGTACTCTTCCCTGTCCCTAACCAAAAAAAAGCTGTTGTCAAATTTCAAACTGGGGATTTCAGATTTTCATTGGCTCAGGGTATGATGGGTTACGGGACCAGGACAGGTTAAATGGAGTTGAAAGGTCAACCTGTTTGAAATCTTGTGTAAAACGAGCATGAATTCCTTGCCACCACTGAGGTCTCATCACGCAGCAAGTGGCAGTATTGCTATACTTTTAACTTTTTAACCTGTATCATTCATGCACCTTATAATATGTTAATTTATTTGTGGTAATATCCCTTCATTTTTTTCTGCGTGTGAGTTATATGTACTGTTGTGCACCTTGGTCTGGAGGAACATTGTTTTGTTTGGTTGTAGTTGAATAACAATAACTAAACTTGAACTTAAACTTGAAGTTCAGCAGCTGCCTAGTGTTCGTGATATCTCCTCATTTAGCAAAAGGCAAAGTCACGGTAAGCCACTGCACAATATGGGCCCTTCGGCCCATTGAGCCCATTCACGTTAACCTTAATTTCAACCTACCTCTTATTCCCTCATTGTTCTCATCAGCCCTCTGATTTTCCCACTCACCCCGGGACGATTTGCAGCGGCCATTTAACCTTCTGAGGGGGACCTATATCCGTGCGGGCAGGTTTGCTAGAGCTGTTGGGAGTAGTTTAAATGGATATGTCGGGGGGTGGGATCCAGTATAATAGAGCTGAGGATGAGCCAGCAGGTTTACAAGTAGATGATGGGTGTAACATGATTGTAAGAAAAGACAAGCCAATAATTGGGTCCAAATGCAGACAGTGCAAAGAGTTAAGTTGTCCCATAAGAGGTAAAATTCAATAGGGCGAAGAATGCAGGACTGAAGGTGCTGTATTTAAATGCACGCAGCAGATGAACTTAATAAGTGCTTTGCATCAGTCTTCACTGTGGAAGACACGAGCTGTGTGCCAGAGGTTCGTGAGTGTTTGGGAGCAAGAGTGAGTGCTATTGCTATTACAAAGGACAAAGTGACAAGCTCAAAAGTCTAAAGGTGGATAAATCACCCGGACCAGATGGACTACATCCTGGAGTTCCGAAAGAGGTTGCTGAAGGAGTAGCAGGTGCATTGGTTTTGATCTTTAACAAGTCGCCAGGTTCTGCTATGGTTCTAGAGGACTGAAAAATTGCAAATGTCACTCCACTCTTTAAGAAGGGAAGAAGGTAAAAGTAAGGAAATTATAGGGGAGTTAGACAAACTTCAGTGGTTGGGAAAATGTTTGGGGTCTATTATTAAGGATGAGCTTTCAGGGTACTTGGAGACCAATGATAAAAAGAAGTCAAAGTCAGAATGGTTTCTGTAAAGGGAACTCTTGCCTGACAAATCTGTTAAGAGTTCTTCAAGGATGTAACAAGAACAGTTGTCAAAGAAGAGGCCGTAGATGTCATTTACTTGGATTTTCAGAAGGGATTTGATAAGGAGCCACACGTGAGGCTGCTTAACAAGATAAAATCCCATGGATTACTGGAAAGATACGGAATGGATAGCGGAGTGGCTGACAGGCAGGAGGCAGTGAGTGGGAATAAAGGGGGCCTTTTCTGGTTGGCTGCCAGAGTCTAGCGGTGCACCTCAGGGGTCAATATTGGGACCGCTACTTTTCACATTGTTTGTCAATGATTTGGATAACGGGATTGATGGCTTTGTGGCAAAGTTTGCAGATGATACGAAGATAGGTGGGGAGGTTGGTAGGGCTGAGGAAGCAATGCGACTGCAGAAGAACTTAGATAAGTTGGAAGAATGGGCAAAAAAGTGGCGGATGGAATACAGTGTTGGGAAATGTATGACAATGTATTTTGGTAAAAGGAACAAAAGTGCAGACTATTATCTAAATAGGGAGAAAATTCAAACATCAGAGGTACAAAGGGACTTGGGAATCCTCGTGCAAGAATCCCAGAAGGTTATTTCGCACATTGAGTCTGTGGTAAAGAAGGCAAATGTTGATGTCGACATTTATTTCAAGGGGAAAAGAACATAAGAGCAAGGGGATGAATAAACAACTGTGGAGGCCAAGACCGTGGGTATATTGAAAGTGAAAATTGATAGTTTCTGATTGGTCAGGGCATCAAAGGTTACGGTGAGAAGGCAAGTGTGTGGGGTTGAGTGGGATCCAGGATCAGCCATGATAGAATGGTGGAGCAGACTTGATGGGCTGAATTGCCTAATTCTGCTATGTCTTATGGTCTACCAACTGACACATCTTTGGGATGTGGGAGAGTATCGTAGATCTTCCTGCAGGAAAATGTGCAACCTTCACACAGTCAACACCAAGGCCAAAAATGAACCCAGAGCTCTGGCACCCTTCCTTGTACCTTGATGCCAATTCCACAAAATGTGGTGTTAGCTGTGTGCTTTTCCATTTTTTTTTTGAAAATATATCCATCAGTTACTGTCTTAACAAATCTTCAGCAGTTTTTCTTCCTGCCCTGTCAAATTTCAGTTGTTACTGCAGCACTCTAGCCGACAAGCAGTTTTCTGCAGATGTACGATGGAGAGCATTCTGACTGGTTGCATTGGAGCCTGGTGTGGAGACTCCAGTGCACAGGATCAAGAGTAGTTGCAGAGGATGTTCTCTGTTCGTCCATCACTGTCTGGTTTGGATCAGCTACCAAACAAGACAAGAATAGACTCCAAAGAACTGTCAGGGCTGCAGAAAGGATTATTGGTGTGAAGCTGCCCTTGATCCAGGACTTGTATGCATCTAGAGTTAGGAAGCAAGCAAGCGGCATCATTGTAGACCCATCACACCCTGGACATCACCTGTTCCAACTCCTTCCTTCTGGTAGGCGCTTTAGATCGCTATGCCAGGACAAATAGGTACAAGAACAGTTTCTTTCCTTTTGCCATCAGTCTTATGAACACTTGAATCTTAGTCTATTATAAACCAAGTCCACCTGTACATACACAGGTATACCTCATGGTATATAGTTCATGATTATTTGCACTATTGTTTTGTTTGCTTTTTGGTTCTGTACTGCGAGAGCTCAGGGAAACCGGCATCAAGTTCCCTGTATGTGTCCACATACTTGGCGATAATAAAGGATTCTGATTCTCAGTCAGCTCCACAATGAGCTCTGGTCTCCCCATCTTCAAGGACATCTTCAAAAGGCGCTGCCTGAAAAAGGTGGCATCCATCATTATGTTTCCTCGCTATCTGGGACATGCCCTCTTCTCATTAGTACCATCTGGGAGGAGGAACAGGAACATGAAGACATGCACTCACCATTTTAGAAGCAGCTTGTTCCCATTTAACAGTCCATGAATACAATCTCACTAATTTGTTCTTTTTGCATTATTTATTTATTTTGAATTTTTATCTTGCGTAACCTATAGCAATTTTTCATGTGTTGCACTGCTATTACAGAACAACAAATTTGACAAGATATGTTAATGATAATAAACCTGTTTCTGATTTGTATACCCCAGGACCTCTTAACTCTCCTACCCCTGGAGTACATAACCAAAAGTATAATCAAATGGGTAATGTAAGATTCCTGAAGCCGAGACCAGATCAACAATTAGTGAGATACTGAGGTATTCACATGGAAATGTGCTCATTTTTCAGGCCACGTTTGCTAAGGGGAGTCAGTATTTAAAGCATCTGATGGAGATTCACAAGGAAAAGGGCTATGGCTGCGCCATCTGCAATCGTCGCTTTGCGTTGAAGGCCACCTATCATGCTCACATGGTCATTCACAGGGAGGAACTGCCAGACTCTGACCCCAACGTGCAAAAGTAGGTGATGTTAAATTCCTTTGCCACCTTCCCCCTTGTGGGCCATCTGTTAGTACAAGTGACAATTCCACTGTTAAATAGGAGGACTGCCATCTGAAAAGCTCAGGAACCCTGTGCCCAGGGTCATCCATGCCCTTCGACCTCACTTGAGGAACTTAACTATAGATGGACAAGTTCAGGAGTGAGTGAGTGAGTGAGTGTGTGTGTGTGTGTGTGTCTGTGTGTGCACATCTCTGAGCATTTTCACTCAGTGGCCACTTTATTAGGTACAGGAAATACCTAATCAAGTGGCCACTGAATATATTTCTGTATGTTCGTGGTCTTCTGCTGTGGCCCATCCACTTCGAGGTTTGACATGTTGAGTGTTCAGAAGTGCTCTTCTACACACCATTTTTAACATGAGGTTATTTGTGTTCCTGTCACCTTCCTGTCAGAACCGGTCTGGCCATTCTACTCTGACCTCTCTCACGAACAAGGTGCTTTTGCCCACAGAACTGCTGCTCGCTGGATTTTTTATTTTTGTTTATCGCACCATTCTCTATAAACTCTAGAGACCACCGTATGTGAAAATCCCAAGAGATCAGCAGTTTCTGAGATACACAAACCACCCCATCTGGCACCAACGATCAGTCACTTAGATCCCATTTCTTCTCCATTTTGATATTTGGTCTGAACAACAACTGTTCCTCTTGACCATGTCTGCATACATTGACTTGCTGCACATGATTGGCTGATTAGATATTTGCATTAATGAGCAGGTGTACCTAATAGTGGCCATTAAGTGTATTTAAATGGAATGAAACTGGAAAACGTTTCACAGCCCAGTTCTTCCTCTTCCTGATCTCTAGTACAGTCAACTGCAGCATCAAGACTTTGACATTTTCTTTGTCCTCTCTGTCACAATTTCATAACCAAAGTATGGTTGAAAGATTCTTTAACCAGGCTTTGATAATACTCAACTTGGTAAATGCAACCAGTTAACCCTGTGAGTCAAAATGTAGTTAATAACCTGAAGCCAATTCTAGGCATACATGCCAACCTATAACCCGGTCTCCCAACCCAGACAGTGAATGCTAACCCTGTCCATCAGCCCTTACTGATAGAAGTTAGCTGGAGATTCATCAACAGTATGCAATTGGTTGATGGTGGGCTGGTTTGTATCAATACTGAAAGAGTCACAAAAGAGGAAGATTTGATCAGTGAAGTTCCTTCATGATGAAACATTTTCTTACCTCAGTCCGTTAATATAATTTCCTTTTTCTTTCTTCCTGACAAAGTGGATGGCCTCACATTTTCCCACTTTGTACTCTTGCCCTCTCGGTTAACTTATCTATATCCCTTTCTGGCTTTCTGTGCCTCCTCACAACTTGGCAATCCACTTGTCTTTCTAGCGTCAGCAATTTTGGCTACACTCTCAGTTCTTTCATCCAATTAAGCCCGGATTTTTGTTGTATCCTGCTACTTACTGTCTGCCAGTTCCAAAAGTACACATTCATCTGACTGCTTTCTGCTATTCTTGCACACTTTTCTCTTGCAGTGAACTTCCATGTGGCATCTGAAAATCCAAGTTCACTAAATCAACTAATTTTCCTTTATGCAGTCTATTACATTCTAAAAGAGCTCAAGCAAATTTATCTCTTTCATAAAGCTTTTGATCTTGCTATGGTTTCCTAAATATCCTGATAATTCTGCCTTAATAATGGGCTTCCAGCACTTTCCCAATATCAAATTTTAGCCTTACTGGATAAAATGTTTCTTGCTTTTCATCTCCCTCCTTTCATATAATTTTATAAACCTCTATAAGGTTACCCCTCGACGTCCTCCATTCCAGTGAGTTTAAACCTCTCTCCAGTTAACTGCACCCCTCCATTCAAGACAACATGCCGGTGAACCTCTTCTGCACACATTGCTGCCACATCCTTCCTTCAACAAGGTGATTATATCTGTACATAATGCTCTAGCTGTTGTCTAACCAGTACTTTGTATAGCTGCAACCTGACTCAAGTTTTCATCCCAATTCACGAAATCAGGCCTTGGCCTATAAAGGCAAGTACCCTGAATGACACCTTCACTACACCATCCATCTAGCGCCACTTGCTGGAAACTATAGACTTGCACTCCCAAGTTCTCTGTACATCAATGTTCTGAAAGTTCCCTGCAATATACTCTGTATATCCTACCAGAACGTGGCTTCTGTTATGTTTGTTCATTTGGTCATGAACAGTGGTATTCCAATTTTTTTCTCCCATTCTCTTAGACCTCTCCAGAATCAATGATGTTTTGGTGGATTATGACCACAACTTATTTCTATTCTGCAGCCACATAGAGGCATAGAAAGCAGGAACAGCAGGAGCCTATTCAGCCCTTCAAGCTTGCTCTATACCATTCTATATGACCACAGCTGGTCATCTATCTTAATACCACATTCCTGCTCCCTTAGCATCTAGAAAATTATCTGTTTCCTCCACAAATAACTGGTTTTCCAACCCTTGAGTGAAGAAATGTTTTTCCTTTTGGCTTTAAATCTCTTGCCCAATAACCTGACCCTTGCTCTAGAAACTCCAGCCTAGAAAAATGTATCCAAATCTAAAACAGCAAATGCTACCAAAAAATTTACATATTAATGAGGAGCTCCCTGCTTCCCCCCACCCCACCCCTATTCTTCTGAATTCTATTGAATGCGTTAATTTTTCCATTATATGGCTGTATGTCTAGCTATCCTGGGAGTAATTCTGGTGAACCTCCCTTTCAGGCCCTCGGGTACAGGGCATCAGGTCTGGGAACTTGTCAGCCTTTAACCTCTTATCCCATGTCATCTGGCTCCGTCAACAAAAATTATAATTGTTTCTCACTTCGTTCATTTATCTAACTTTGCCTTGATTTGCTTAATTAATTCCTGCAACTAAGTGTCTGCTGAAGGTTTTTCTAAATTTCCTGTTCCTTTTATATAATGTACAGTTGTGGCCCCTTAGCTTCGAACTTGCTGACAAATGGAAACGTGTTCTCCACGTTTACTCTATCTAATTCCTTCATAAACTTAAACACCTCAGTTGGGTCACCTTTTATCCTTCTCTTGATCATTGACTTGTTCAAATCTTTCCTGTTGGGTGTAGCGTCTGTTCTAGGACCTTATTCCATCTTTGCCAGTATCTCTCTATTTTTATGAGGAGGAATAGGTTTGTTGTAAAGATTTCCAAATCAACTAACTTAAAGTTGTATTTCTGCCCCAGATATATCCATCCCTGTGATATTTGTGGAAGGATCTTTAACAGCACGGGGAACTTGGAACGGCACAAAATAATTCACACAGGTAAACCATGATCCACTTGGAGGTCAATGTAATCCTCCCAAGTTATTTTTTGGATTTAACTTTGGCTTTTAAATTAAGTTGTCTTAATTCTGATCTGTCCTGTTTCAACATTGTGGAGGAAGCCATAAGAAGAAGTATTAAATGGATGCTAGATACCAAAGCAAAATCATTAGAAAGTTGGGAATTAATTCAAATAGCTGAGAACCATAATTTGAACTGACCTGAAGGTAGATACCTGCAGTCTATTGGTAACTACAGTCATTGGTCATTTATTAAGTACCTCCTGTACCTGATAAAGTGGCCACTGAGTCTATGTTCATGGTCTTCTGCTGCTGTAGCCCATCCACTTCAAGGTTCAATGTGTTGCGAGCTCAGAGGTGCTCTTCTGCACTCCACTGTGTTGTAACACGAGCCCCTGGTAATTATCTGAGTTATTGTCACCTTCTTGTCAGCTTGAACCAGTCTGGCCATTCTCCTCTGGCCTCTCACTAACAAGTATCTTGTATTTGTTTTTTTGTCCCATTCTCAGTAAACTCTAGAGACTGTTGTGTGTAAAACTCCCAGGAGATGAGCAGTTCTGAGATGCTCAAGTCACCCCATCTGGCGCCAGCAATCTTTCCACAGTCGAAGTCACTTGGATCATATTTCTTTCCTATTCTATTGTGTGGTTTGAATAACAATTGAACCTCTCGACCATGTGTGCATGCTTTTATGCATTGAGTTGCCTCCACATGATTGGCTGATTAGATATTTGCATTAATAAGCAGGTAATAAAGTGGCTGCAGAGTGTATATCAGGAGGATACACCACTGGTGATACAAATCTGTCACTCTGTAGCCCTAAAGTATTGTGCTTTTCACAGTATGAACACAGTGGACTTTAAAAAGCCTCCATTTGTCATCCCTGCTGTAGCCCTCATCCTGGTTTTAACTTTGTTGGGCTTAGGAACATGTAAGTGTACATTTTTTTGCTGGGCCAGGGAGGAATTGTGTCCTGTTCTTCAGTTGTGATGTGGTAAATTTTGTTTTTCACATTAGAGGGAAGTATTATCTGCTAGTTTTATCAATAAGGTAACTTGGCTTTTATGTAATTTTCTGAATGGCTGGGACAAGATGTACTTTTTGAGTGGCACTTCAGTGTCGTTTGAATTAAAATCTAGCCCTGTCTTCAGAGGATTGTGCAATATTGGTCTTATTCTGGTCCCACAAAGTTAAATAGTTATTACAAAACCTGACACTCTATTTGCACTGGAGCTCAAAGCTGTTTCCTTGGTGATGTGAATAAAGTCAGTGAAACTGTCAAGTTCATTTGACTCCATTGTTGGCAGACATTGAAAAGAAGAATTGGAAGTTACTGGATTTCTGTAAGGTAGTGGAGATGTCTTAATCTTATGACTGGCTTCTTAGGAGTGAAGAGCCACACTTGTGAGCAGTGTGGGAAGTCCTTTGCCCGGAGGGACATGCTAAAGGAACACATGAGGGTTCATGACAATGTTCGGGACTACCTGTGTGCTGAATGCGGCAAAGGTGAGGAATGTTGAAGAGACCTGGGTGGACAAGCTGAGACCCGTGAGCAGTTTGATGTGAGGTATTGGTGGTAGTGGGGAAGGCGGGAAGCACTAATCATCCCACCTCACTCAGTCATTCTTTTTCTCCTTCATTTTCACCCCCTCCCTTAGTCACCTCATTTGCTCATCCTCCACCCACTCTCTGCTGAGCTTTCGACATAACAATCATCCCTCTCTATGCCTTGCCCCAGTCTTTAGGAAGAACAAGAATATCAGAGTGTGAGTAGAGCATATGGCTCTACATGTCAGCCCTGCCCTTTAGTAATTTACCTCAGGTCTCAGCTTCTCTTCTGTGCTAGGGCCACGTAGCTCACAGTCTTCCAAAAACTGGTATACCTGCTCTTAAGTACCTCCAGTGATCCACCCTCCACAGTTCTTGATCTCTTTGCATACAGGACTCATTGTTCTGTTCTTCCCTCCAGTTCTGATTGTCTTTTGATCCCTTGGCATCCCTCCCTCTGTGCCCACCCACCTTGACCCTAGCTTCACCCTCTTCTCCTCCCCCCCGCCCCCCCCACTCTTGCTTCCAGTCAACCTTCTTGTGCACCATTTTCCGTCTCTAATATCACATCCCGCTCTCTTGTATGGAAGTCCCTTGCCTGTTCTCGCTCACTCCCTTGTAACTCTGAAGCACTTTTTCTGATCTACTTTTTGTTTTGAAATTTACTTCCTTTTTGTTCTCCAGTTATCTGGTACAATCTTTCAGCTTTCCATTTCTGTTCTATAACCTGTTTGTGTTGTATTTAGCACAGTCCTCTATGTCTTGACTCTGTTCTCTTTTTAACCAGTTATACAACGCTGAAACAAGCTATTCAACCCACCTGGTCCACGAGAATCAAGGTTCCTACCTTAGCTAATCCCCTTTGCCTGCATTTGACCCATGTCCCACTAAGCCTTTCCTATCTATGTGCCCGTCTGAGTATTATTTTAAATGTTAACATTGTGATCTGTTGCGGTCTTGTTGAGTTACTGAAAAAGTACCGTGATCAGCCATCTATGTTGAAATTTATTTGAAAAGACAACTTAAGAAATTGAAGACCATTGTGGACATGAAATACATTTCTATTTTTAATCAATGCCCAACTCCTTTGATGCTCTGTCTTGACCACACCGCTCAAAACTGGTTTACTCTTTTCCTAAATCTTATGTCACTGGAATGAGTATCTTCAGAATCAAAGTCAGGTCTGGCATGTGTCATGAAATACGTTGTTATATGGCAGCAGTACAGAGCAATACATAAAAAACTATATTTCAATATGAAATATGTATTTTTTTAATTAATAGTTCAAATAGAGAGCAAAAAACATAGAGATAGAGTTCATGGGTTCATTGTCCATTCAAAGATCTGATGGAGGAGAGGAAGAAACTGTTTCTAAACCATTGAATGTATGTCGTCAGACTCTTGTACCTCCTCCCTGATGGTTGCAATGAGCTGAGGACATGTCCCGGGTTAAGGGGAGTCCTTAATGATGGATGCCAACTTTTTAAGGTATCGACTTTTGAAGATGTCCTCAATGCTGGGGAGGCTAGCGCCCATGATGGAGATGAGTGTTGACATACCTCCAAACGCTGTGATAAAGGAGTGGTGATACTGATCCTCTTTCTCCATTAGGTGGTTAACTATTCAGCTGTAGAGTGGGAATTCTAAACGGCAACCTTGCCCAAGGCTTGTCCTGTTTATAGTAATGTTGTTCCCTTTGTTTTCCTGTGGCCAGGGATGAAAACCAAACATGCGCTGAGACATCACATGAAGTTGCACAAGGGGATCAAAGAGTACGAGTGCAAGGAATGCCATCGGAAATTTGCCCAGAAGGTCAACATGCTCAAGCATTACAAGAGGCATACGGGTAAATACAGATAGGTGTCTGTGTTCAACACCACAAATACTGACCATTCACTCCCTCAATACTGCCTTGTCAAGTCAAGTTTATTGTCATTTAGCTATATACAAGTATATCACGTATTTAACTATATAATGTATATAGAAAAGTGACAATGTTTCTCTGAACCAGGGTGTAAAATACAGTAATGCACATAACACACTATAACTTATGAAGGTAAGGATAAAATCTACAGATGAATCGCACATAAATAACAAACTAAAGTGCATTAATATTAAATATTGGAACAGATTAACCAGTGACACTTCGAATACTATGCAGCAGGAAGTTGAGAAGCCTCATGGAGGGAAAAACGGTTTTCTTATCCTGACCGTTCTTGCTTTATGCATCGTAGTCTCCTGCCTGATGGTAGAAAGTCAAAGAGGATGCTGGGTGGATGGGAGGAATCCTTAATATTACTAAGGGCCCTGCATAGCAGTGATCCTGATAAATGTCCCCGATGGTTGGTAGGAAGATCCCTATGATCCTCTCAGCTGTTCTTGTAGTCCTTTGTAGGGACTTCTGGTCCAATGTTCGACTGCTGTCATGCACCAGATGGAGATGCAACTTCTCAGGATGCTGTCAATGGTGCTCCTGTAAAATGGGGAGCCTTGCTTGCCTGAATCTTCTTAGGAAGTGCCTTCTTGTTCAGGGAGGTGATATTAAGGGACCAGGTGAGGTCATCCTTGATATGAACTCCCAGAAACTTTGTGCACTTAACTCTCTCTGTGGAGGAGCCTTGTATTCGCAGAGGGGGATGGTTTGTTGCACCTTCCTGAAGTCCACAATGATGTCCTTTGTTTCCTCCATGTTCAGGCTTGGGTTGTTCTTCTCTCACCAATCCACCAGCCACTCCAATTCCTCTCTAATCTCCGTCTCGTCATTGTTCTTGATAAGGCCGACCACTGTTGTGTCATCTGTAAATTTGATGACACAGTTCGAGCTGAATCCTTTGTCAGTGTGAACAGCAGCGGGTTAATATCCCTCTGCTGTATCACTTTACATGTGGCGGAGGGATCAGGAGACTGTCAGAAGTGGCAGGAAGAACAGAACAGAACACTTGTCCTCAACGTTAGGAGATGGGAACCTCCGCCTGGAATTCCCTTCCGTAGAGGACTGTGGAGGTATTTAAAGAGAAGATGTATCAGGTTTTGGGATTGTGGGCTATGTGGTGCTGCAACAGAAGAGAAGCTATGGCATTATGCAATAATATATAATATTATATTACGTTAGTTTAATGCATGTGTATGTCAAGGATTGTATCATGAGTGACCACATTGAGGGGCACAGAATGATAACTTCCATTTGTATGATGCAGCTGACATCATTCTAAAACGCTTGACAGGAGAGTTTTTGAACAAGTAGTGACAGCTGGTGGTGTAGTGGCATCAGCACTGGACTTCAAGCCTGATGTTCTGAGTTCAAACCCAGCTGGGTCCCAACCTGGGCGGCGGCAGTACCCGCACAAAAGGAAGGCCTGGCAACCTACTTCCATATCTTACCATGAAAACCCTATGGACCCAATGGTCCATGAGGTCATGAAGAGTCAGACTCGACTAAACGACTGAACAACAACAAAGTGACAGCTTGTCACCCAGCCAAAGGAGTGGTCAATGAGGTGGATTATAATGAGCATCTTAAAAGCACAGGG
Source organism: Mobula hypostoma (assembly GCF_963921235.1). Classification (NCBI taxonomy): domain Eukaryota; kingdom Metazoa; phylum Chordata; class Chondrichthyes; order Myliobatiformes; family Myliobatidae; genus Mobula; species Mobula hypostoma. The sequence continues at coordinate 24,541,180 of NC_086102.1, forward strand.
CGATTAGGATACAGAGATCTGAAGAGACTGCCATCAGTAGGATAGCAGAGACCAAGGATGCTCAAGAGGCCAGAATTCAAACATTTGAGGGATGGAGGGCTGAAAGGATTTGCGATATTTGTGAGACCATGGAGGTCATGAAAAATAAGTCTGATGAGGAGAGTAAGTTATGTGTCAATGTAGTTGAATATCAATGGAAGAAGCACTATATTCTGTCATTTGTGCCTGTTAGAGTAAAGCTTGCACATAGCATACTTCCTAATATAGATATTTAGTACTTTCTTATTCTCTACAGGTGTGAAGGATTTCATGTGTGAACTTTGTGGGAAGACGTTCAGTGAGAGGAACAGCATGGAGAATCATAAACTACTTCACACAGGTGTGTCTGGCAAACTAAATTAATCTCATTCAGCAGACACGAGTGGAGTTAACTCCACCTTTCAGAAGGAGATTTTTCAGTGAAAGCTGATGTGCTGAAAGTGAATCTGGTTGGGGATAAAAATTGCAGGGCTTTGGGGAAGAGCGGGGCCTTGGTTCCAATTGGTAGCATTTCCAAAACAGATGGTATGTGCATATTAGGCTGAATGGTCTCCTAACTATGATACTAGTTAACAGAAGAAAAATGGATAACTGACTTATTTACAGGCTGGAGTTTAACTTGTGGGTACAGATACTACGTATACAGTGGCATGCAAAAGTTTGGGCACCCCTGGTCAAAATTTCTGTTACTGTGAATAGCTTATCGAGTAAAAGATGACCTGATTTCCAAACGGCATAAAGGTAAAGATGACACATTTCTTTAATATTTTAAGCAAGATTACTTTTTTATTTCCATCTTTTACAGTTTCAAAATAACAAAAAAGGAAAAGGGCCTGAAGCAAAAGTTTGGGCGCCCTGCATGGTCAATACTTAGCAACACCCCCTTAGGCAAGTATCACAGCTTGTAAACGCTTTCTGTAGCCAGCTAAAGGTCTTTCAATTCTTGTTTGGGGGATTTTCGCCCATTCTTCCTTGCAAAAGGCTTCTAGTTCTGTGAGATTCTTGGGCCGTCTTGCATGCACTGCTCTTTTGAGGTCTATCCACAGATTTTCAATGATTTTTAGGTTGGGGGACTGTGAGGGCTATGGCAAAGCCTTCCACTTGCGCCTCTTGAGGTAGTCCATTGTGGATTTTGAGGTGTGTTTAGGATCAATATTCCGTTGTAGAAGCCATCCTATTTTCATCTTCAGCTTGTTTACAGATGGTGTGATGTTTGCTTCTAGAATTTGCTGGTATTTAATTGAATTCATTCTTCCCTCTACCAGTAAATGTTCCCCGTGCCACTGGCTGCAACACAAGCCCAAAGCATGACTGATCCACCCCTGTGCTTCAGTTGGAGAGGTGTTCTTTTCATGAAATTCTACACCCTTTTTTCTCCAAACATACCTTTGCTCATTGCGGCTAAAAAGTTCTATTTTATCTTCATCAGTCCACAGCACTTTTTTCCAAAATGCATCAGGCTTGTTCAAATGTTCCTTTGCAAACTTCTGATGCTGAATTTTGTGATGAGGACACAGGAGAGGTTTTATTCTGATGAATCTTCCATGAAGGTCATATTTGTGCAGGTGTCGCTGCACAGTAGAACAATGCACCACCACTCCAGAGTCTGCTAAATCTTCCTGAAGGCCCTTTGCAGTCAAACAGGGGTTTTGAATTGCCGTTCTAGCAATCCTGTGAACAGTTCTCTCGGAAAGTTTTCTTGGTCTTCCAGACCTCAACTTGACCTCCACTGTTCCTGTTAATTGCCATTTCTTAATTACGTTACGAACTGAGGAAACAGCTACCTGAAAACACTTTGCTATCTTCTTACAACCTTCTCCTGCTTTGTGGGCATCATTTATTTTTATTTTCAGAGTGCTAGGCAGCTGCTTAGAGGAACCCATGGCTGCTGATTATTGGGACAAGTTTGAGGAGTCAGGGTATTTATAAAGCTTTGAAATTTGCTTCACCTGACCTTTCCTAACGATGACTGTGAACAATCCATAGCCCTAACAAGCTAATTAAGGTCTGAGACCTTGGTAAAAGTTATCTGAGAGCTCAAATCTCTTGGGGTGCCCAAACTTTTGCATGGTGCTCCTTTCCCTTTTTTCACTCTAAAATTGTACAAAACAAAAATAATACACTAATCTTGCTTAAAATGTTGAAAAGAATGTTTCATCTTTAACTTTATGACTTTTGAAGATCAGTTCATCTTCTACTCAACTATTCGCAATGACAGAAATTTTGACTGGGCTGCCCAAACTTTTGCATGTCACTGTGTGTATATGCTCAGTGGTCACTTTATTAGGTACACCTGTACACCTGATCATTAGTACAAATATATAATCAGCCAATCTTTTGGTAGAATCTCAATGCATAAAAGCATGCAGACATGGTCAAGAGGTTTAATTGTTTGGATCAAACATCAGAATGGGGAAGAAATGTGATCTAAGTGACTGTCGGTGAAATGATTGTTGGTGTCAGTTGGGTTGGTTTGAGTATCTCAGAAACTGCAGATCTCTTGGGGTTTTCACGCGCAGCAGTCTCTAGAGTTAACAGAATAGCGTCAAAAACAAAAAAAAAATTCCAATGAAAATACTTTGTTAATGAGAGAGTTCAAACTGGTTGATGACTGGTTCAGGTTGACAGGAAGGTGCCAGTAACTGGAATAAACACACGTTACATCAGTGGTGTGCAGAAGAGCATCTCTGAATGCACAACGTGTCGAACTTTGAAGTGGACGGGCTACAGCAGCAGAAGACCACAAACATACACTCAGTGTCCACTTTATTGGTTGCAGAATGTATAATAGCACTATATGGGATTAAGCTGCAAACAGAAATTAATTTTGAATCTAATATGTTGCACATAGTACTTTAGATTTTTTTAAAAACTTTGTCTATAAGAAATAATGGCAAAATAGTAATTGAATCTGTGTTGAGGACTGTTCCTTTCTGATAGCATTGTTCTCCAACCACCAATCCAAGTTTTAAATCCTTTCTATTATTGTCTCCCCTTCTCCTTCACAACTTTCTTGCTCTCAGTTGGAAAGCAGTGGACCTGCAGTGTGTGTGAGAAGAAATTTGTTACCGAGTACATGCTCTTCAAGCACATACAGCTTACCCACAAAAAGGTGGAAGCTCAGAACTGCCATCTGTGCGGCACAAAGGTATCAACGCGAGCGTCGATGAACAGGCACATGCGGCGCAAGCACCCTGAGGTGAGGGGGTTTTCAGGAAGGTGTGACTGCCAGGGTGTTTGATGGCAAGGATGAAGAGGAAAGGCAAAGGCTTTGTTTTGCAGTCTGACTAAAGAGAAATTTGCTCTTCGACCCAGCTGAAGCTCTTCTCACGTGAACTCTTGTAGCATCATTACAATCTCAGAATAACTGTGCAGAATAGTATAACTGATTTTATACCCAATGGCAGGTATTGAATTAGATATTAAATGGCTGGTGGAAGTAGCTTCCAGGGGGCGCTACAATTGACAGTTCTACTGCAGTAGTGAAAGTAGAGAAGCAGGTTTCTTACCTTTTAAAACAAAGCAAACCATACTGAAGACCATCACCTCTTCTGGTGCACAGGCCGCCGACGGCAGCTGGCCAGTGTCCTCTGTCCTGCACCAGTCTTTCAGTTTATTCCCAGGTGTAGCCCATCTTCAAAGATCCTTCCTCTCCCAGGGATGAGGTCTTTGGAGCATCTGATTTCATTTCTGTAGCTCTGGGTTTTAGTGGGATGGGGCTGGCCACATGCTCAACCCTCCTCCTTTTCACTTTCACTTCCAATGTTTTTTTATTGATTTAAAAGAATAAGGGTAAATACAAACCAGAAGAGAGGTTATCTCAAATACATTATTCAATAATAATCCTTTTGAATGTCCATGGTGGAGTTAGTACAAACTGTAGTTTTAAAGAAAACATTTGAAATGTGAAAATTAGAGCTGCTGAACTGTTTTATTCGAGCAGATAGGGTTAAGAAGAGATCTGAGAGAACAGTTCACCAGGAATTTCCCTGTATATTATTCATTCCTATAGTTGCAATACGTCTCTACCAAACTAAGTGTAAGGTGCTCCTTCCCTCCACTAGCCTTCAGGTCACCCTTGGGCAAGGTGAAGGAACCTGCTTAGCCCCCTCCCTCCCCCTCGATCCCTTGAATCAGGGACATGTGAAGCCATGGGAGCAAGTAGTGAATGGTCACAAGAACAGTTGGTGCATATCACAGTCCTGGTTACTGGCCACTGTTGCTGGGCAAACAACCTCTGAGCTGTTTTGACAATGGCTGGGGTTGCCCGTCTTGTAAATACACTGCTCAGAAGATGACAATGGCAAACCACTTATGTGGAAAAATTTGCCAAGAACAATTGTGGTGATGGAAAGACCATAATCACTTATGTCATACCATTTGGCACATAACGAACAATAATTACAATGCCAACTTTGATGAGTCATATCAACTCCATTTATTTACTACGAATAGTTGAATACTGCCTGTTTCTTGTGCACATGTCAGTGTGTGTGAGACCGCCCCCCCTCCCCGCCGCCCCGGTCAGGATGCTCTGTAACCCACATTGTTCTGATGATTGACCAAGCTGTACTGTTTTGTTACAGCAGGACATAAGCTTGCATGAGAGTGAGTTGGCTGAAATAGGCCAGGTGAAGAGATCAAAACGAGCAGAAAGGAAGAAGAGGAAAGTGGATGAGGAGGATGACATGGAGGAGGAAGATGAAGAGGAAGACGATGATGAGGAAGACGATGACGATTCAGCAACAGTTCCCGGAGAGGCTGCGATGTATTCCTACACAGACAAAGAGACTGGTTTTGCAGCAGCGGTGGAGGATGAGACAGATTCCGCAGTACAAAACATGAGTCAGGTCAGTGTGATAATCGAAGCATAATTAGATGACTATTTCCTATAAGATCAGGGTTGTCAATAAAAATATAAAACCTTCATTTATTGCTACTTTCACTTCCTCAACATTCTTAAGCACTTTCTAGCTAATTTCCACACAGCAAAGGCTCCCACAAACTGCAATATGGTAATGACCAAATAACTTTTTAATCTTACATAGGAGGAGAGATAAATATTAAAGCACTGAGGATAAAATCACTGCTCATCCTTAAAGAGGGTGCATCTGATAGATTCACAGAGTCAGCATAGAGCAAATGATACAAAATGGCCGCCCTGGTGATGAAAGGGAATTGCTTAACGTTGCGATAATGAGCAGCCAACAGCTGTGAGCTTACAGGTAGTGAGATCCAGTAATTAGAGATAATGTAATCTAAATCACAGAAGACATAACAGAAGGTTACTATTCCATGTGCTACCTTAACCACATTATAGAAACATACAACACAATACAGGTCCTTCAGCCCACAATGCTGTGCCGAACATGTACTTACCTTAGAAATTACCTCAGGTTACCCATAGCCCTCTATTTTTCTAAACTCCATGTACCCGTCCAGGAGTCTCTTAAAAGACCCTATTTTATCCGCCTCCACCACCATCGCCGGCAGCCCATTCCATGCACTCACCGCTTTCTACATTTATTTAAAAAAGACAAATTTAACCCAGACATCTCCTCTGTACCTACTTCCAAGCACCTTAAAACTGTGTCCTCTCATGTTAGTCATTTCAGCCCTGGGGAAAATCCTCTGACTATCCCCACGATCAATGCCTCTCAACATCTTATACACCTCTATCAGGCCACCTCTCATTCACTGTCGCTCCAAGGAGGAAAGGCCGAGTTCACTCGACCTATTCTCATAAGGCATGCTCCCCAATCCAGGCTACATCCTTGTAAATCTCCTCTGCACCCTTTCTATGGTTTCCACATCCTTCCTGTAGTGAGGTAACCAGAACTGAGCACAGTACTCCAAGTGGAGTCTGACCAGGGTCCTACACAGCTATAACATTACCTCTCCGCTCTTGAACTCAATCCCTCAGTTGATGAAGGCCAATGCACCGTATGCCTTCTTAATCACACAGTCAACCTGCGCAGCAGCTTTGAGTGTCCTATTGACTCGGACACCAAGATCCCTCTGATCCTCCACACTGCCAAGAGTCTGACCATTAATACTATATTCTGCCATCATATTTGACCTACCAAAATGAACCACCTCACACTTATCTGGGTTGAACTCCATCTGCCACTTCTCAGCCCAGTGTTGCATCCTATCAATGTCCCGCTGTAACCCCTGACAGCCCTCCACACTATCCACAACACCCCCAACCTTTGTGTCATCAGCAAATTAACTAACCCATCCCTCCACTTCCTCATGTAGGTCATTTATAAAAATCACAAAGGTAGGGGTCCCAGAACAGGTCCCAGAGGCACACCACTGGTCACCAACCTCCATGCAGAACATGACACATCTCCAACCACTTGTGTGTGCAAGCCAGTTCTGGATCCACAAAGCAAGGTCCTCTTGGATCCCATGCCGCCTTACTTTCTCAATAAACCTTGCATGGAGTACCTTATCAAATGCCTTGTTGAAATCCATATACATTACACCTGCCCTACCTTCATCAACGTGTTTAGTCACATCCTCAAAAAATTCAATCAGGCTTGTAAGGCACGACCTGCCTTTGAAAAAGCCATGCTGACTATTCCTAATCATATTGTGCCTCTCCAAATGTTCATAAATCCTGCCTCTCAGGATCTTCTCCATCAACTTACTAACCACTGAAGTAAGACTCATTGGTCTATAATTTCCAGGGCTATCTCTACTCCCTTTCTTGAATAAGGGAACAACATCTGCAACCCTCCAATCCTCTGGAACTGCTCCAATCCCCATTGATGATTCAAAGATCATTGTCAGGGGCTCAGCAGACTCTTCCCTCGCTTCCCACAGTAGCTTGGGGTACATCTCTTCCAGTCCCGGTGACTTATCCAACTTGATGCCTTCCAAAAGCTCCAGCACATCCTCCTCCTTAATATCGATATGCTTAAATTTTTCAGTCCGCTGAAAGTCACCCCTACAATCACCAAGGTGCTTTTCCATAATGAATACTTTGCTTCAGTATTCACTAAGTACCACCGCTATCTCCTCCGGTTCCATGCACAGTTTTCCACTGTCACACTTAATTGGTCCTATTCTGTCACATCTTATCCTCCTGCTCTTCACATACTTGTAGAATGCCTTGGGGTTTTCCTTAATCCTGCTCGCCAAGGCCTTCTCATGGCCCCTTCTGACTCTCCTAATTTCCTTCTTAAGCTCTTTCCTGCTAGCTTTATAATCTTATAGCTCTCTATCATTACCTAGTTTTTTTTGAAACTTTTGTAGGCTTTTATTTCTTCTTGATTAGATTTTCAACTGCCTTTGTACACCACGGTTCCTGTACCCTACCATCCTTTCGCTGTGTCATTGGAATGTACCTGTGCAGAACTCTATGCAAGTATCCCCTGAACATTTGCCACATTTCTGCCATATATTTCCTTGAGAACATCTGTTCCCAATTTATGCTTCCAAGTCCCTGCCTGATGGCCTCATATTTCACCTTACTCCAATTAAAGCCTTCCCTACTTTGTCTGCTCCTATCCCTCTCCAATGCTATTGTAAAGGAGATAGAATTGTGATCATTATTTCCAAAATGCTCTCCCGCTGAGAGTCCTGTCACCTGACCAAGTTCATTTCCCAATACCAGATCAATTACAACCTCTCCTCTTGTAGGCTTATCTACATACTGTATCAGGAAACCTTCCTGAACACACCTAACAAACTCCATCCCATTGATTTGGATTAAACCTCCAGCCATTTCACCAACACCTCAATATCACCCTGTGAACAATCACTACCCTCCACACCATTGACAACAACAGTCTTCATATCATCTGTCAGTTTACTGATCATACCTCATACATCCAGTTCATTCACATATGTTACAAAAGGCAAAGGTCCCAGTACCAGTACACCATGAGTCACGGGCATCCAGTCACCCTCTGTATTCTATTGCTAAGCCAATTTCAGATCTAATTTACCCAACTGTTCTAGTTGCCCCTGACTCTAACCTTTTGGATCAGTCTCCTGTGTCAAAAGCTTTACTGATGTTCATGAAAACCAGATCTTCTAATGCGTTGCTGTCATCAGTACACTTCATTACCTCTTCAAAAAATTCAGTCAGATTGGTCAGACTAGATTTGATATTGGCAAAGCCATGCTGCCTTCTGACAATTAGTCCTTGCATATACATGGCTCATTAATCCTCCCCCTCAGAGTTTTTTCTCCCCCACCACTGATGTTAGGCGGTACATGTCTGTAGTTGACAGGAATATACATGCTGGCTTTCTTGAAAAGTGGGGGAGGTGGTCACATTTATCCAGTCATGTTGTATCTCACATGTACAGTGAAGACTTAATAATCTTTTCACTTGCCTCCCATAGCGACTTGGGGTAAACCCCATTCGAACCTGGGGACTTGAAGTCCACCAAGTTCGGTTCGGAGAAACGTCTCGTTACTATATAGATTATATGGTTATATATGTTATGTATACATATATAGTTAAAATGGAAATAAATTTGACTTGACAAAGGCACTGAATACCATTTTTCAATCTTAGTATCATTTGTGTTAGACATGTAGAACTGGAGTTCAGGACATCCTGTAAAGAAGAGTGCCGTGTCAATACAAGCACTTTCTATTGTACTGTTTGTGGTAAATATATTATTTTAGTTGAAATGTACGTACTACTGTCTAGGAGGAGATGGAGGAGTCTGAGGCTGGTTTAGTCATAGTCTTAGTCATACTTTATTGATCTTGGGGGAAATTGGTTTTCGTTACAGTTGCACCATAAATAATTAAATAGTAATAAAACCATAATTAGTTAAATAGTAATATGTAAATTATGCCAGGAAATAAGTCCAGGACCAGCCTATTGGCTCAGGGTGTCTGACCCTCCAAGGGAGGAGTTGTAAAGTTTGATGGCCACAGGCAGGAATGACTTCCTATGACGCTCTGTGTTGCATCTCGGTGGAATGAGTCTCTGGCTGAATGAACTCCTGTGCCCACCCAGTACATTATGTAGTGGATGGGAGACATTGTCCAAGATGGCATGCAACTTGGACAGCATCCCCTTTTCAGACACCACCGTCAGAGAGTCCAGTTCCATCCCCACAACATCACTGGCCTTACGAATGAGTTTGTTGATTCTGTTGGTGTCTGCTACCCTCAGCCTGCTGCCCCAGCACACAACAGCAAACATGATAGCACTGGCCACCACAGACTCGTAGAACATCCTCAGCATCGTCCGGCAGATGTTAAAGGACCTCAGTCTCCTCAGGAAATAGAGACGGCTCTGACCCTTCTTGTAGACAGCCTCAGTGTTCTTTGACCAGTCCAGTTTATTGTCAATTCGTATCCCCATGTATTTGTAATCCTCCACCATGTCCACACTGACCCCCTGGATGGAAACAGGGGTCACCGGTACCTTAGCTCTCCTCTTCCCCACTCTGCCATCAGATTGATATCTGAATGAACCATGAACACTACCTCACTGTTCTTATCATGTTTTGGAACTATTTATTTATTTTTAATGTGCTACTTGTAGCGATTTTTATGCATTGTAATGTACCGCTGCCGCAAGACAAGAGATTTGGCAGCATGTCAGTGATGACAAATCTGATTCTGATTGTAGGTCGTTGTAACGCTTGGAGATTCAAACAGTTCTACAGCGACAAGTTCTGCTGGACTGACAAACATTGCGGTTTCATCCAACATCAGCACCGTGGCAGGGACCCAGTTCACCAACCTCCAGCCCATCACAGTGACTAACCTGACGCTGCAGGACCGGCAGATGCAGCTGGACTCCATCCTGACCGTCAGCTTCGACTCCATCAGTGGCTCCACCGTCGTGCACAGCCGGCCAATGGAGATCCAGATTGAAGCGCAGCCTGCCTCCACTCCACAGACCCACCCTTTGCCTCAGTCCATGAACTTGACCACCTTTGTCAACTCTATCGCCCCCGTCGAGAGCCCCCTGGCCGAGCAGCCGCACACCATGACCTGGAGGGCTGTGCCGCAAGCCGCAGATGGTACCCACCACATCCTGCAGCCTCAGCAGGCTACAGCACCTCCTCCAGCACCACCACCTCAACAGCAGCCGGTTCAAGTCCAGGCCCAGCCATCCCAACCATCCCAACAGCAGATGTACAGCTACTAAAGAATCCGGCGCCACAAAAATACAGACCATCCTCGCCCTCACCCTGGACATCAGGAAGAGACAATGCAGTATTAACTGTGAAAGACCCTTTTACACAGTGGAATGAAACAGTCCACTCTAAACTAGTGTTGATCAACTCCAGGACTGCAGTACCAGCGACTTTCTGTATTCAATCCACTCTGCCCCATGGATTTCCCAGCTTGGATTTGTAGCTTTGAGTCGAACACAGCGTCTTCAATGTATTAATAGCAGTTTAAAATGAACTTTTTTTTTTAAATTAAAAGTGAAAACAAAATTAGGCTTGAAATGGAGCACAGTTTTAAAAAACCAACAAAAAGTGTACTAAAAAAAAAACATTCTGCGGCATTTCCTACCAAAAGTTAAAATGTGTTGGAATTGTGAATTAGTGCAAGTGCTAACTACCCAGCTCTGTTTTATCGTGTCGGTGAATGTGTGTGGGATAGAGGGTGTTTGGATCTACATGTATCTGGATGTAGGGGTGAGTGTCTGCTTGTGTTATTTTACCCGTTTAGTGCATTCTCTCATTCTGTAACTTAAACTATTTTTATCAGAATGTGGTGCACTCAGCCCTTTTAAAAGGAAGATTAACAAAGGTGATGAGATAACAGTCATTTGTTTCTTCTCCACAACACTCCACAAAACCATGTGAAATTTTATGTATGTCACATTCTTCTCTGAGTATAACTCGCATGAGAGTTAATATTTGAAGACTGTTTTAGCTGCTAAAAGAATATTGGTGCGCGTACTAAGGTATGAATAACAGATAGCAGTCACACTCACTAATAAAGTATGTTAGAAGCCAAGAGATTTCGTAGCTGCGCTGAAGAAGATTCGACTGGTAGACATGCATTTTACATCAGGCCTGTGTGGAAGAAATGGTGATAGAAGTAAACATTATTTATTTGACTGATCTTCTCTGTGTCAGTAACCACTTGATTCAAATGGATGTTTTTTTTTCATGCGAGTCCGGGCAATGATATATCTGTTCCAACCACAGTCTTCTCCTCATTCAATGCACATAACCAGGTAACCCGTAGAAATTGGGAAATAGTCACTGTCTGCTTGTTTTTACTAGCCAATGGTCACAAAGAACAATTACTTTGACAGATCGCACACTACTTGGTACTTGGCAAAGAACTGAAGACAGCCTATTTTTCAGATTGGCAGTTGCCTAGTGCCTCACTAGCGTGTCACAGGGCAGGCTCCTTTACCGAGTGAATCTGTAATGGCATTTTGTCTGACAGTCTTGACTATTGCTTATAAAATGTGAACAGACTGCCACATTTGGAAGGAACATTTGGCGTAGATTCTTCATGGCTGGGCCTTTTCAGTGAATTGCCTTTTTTTTTAAAAACAAAGTTTCTGGAGTGGGCGAGATGATTGGACAGGTAATACTAATTTTCTGAAACAAAGAAGACCCTGCAGTGAATAAATGGTATATGAAAGCACAAATCCAAATGCTGCATCATGCCCACAAGCAAGTTAAATAGATTTTAATTGGTGAACAAAGACAGCATTTTAGGTTTGTAGACTCAAGAGATTCGGCAGATGTTGGTATGTATCTTTTGGGACTACTGTGTTGCTACCTAGAAATGATTCATTGTAAACATTGTTTCTGATTTGTCTCATTTGCCAGGGTATTTTACTCAGTGAAAATGTGAGATGTACTAATTGAAAGGCAGTGAGAAGTTTATCCCCTGAAAGCCTGTTCTCACTTTGAATATACTTAAATTTTCATTTTTTTTATTTAAGCTAGCCTGTCAGTAGGCCCAGAATATTTATAGTTCTTTTTGTGAAAGAATTTGTTTTCTACTATCTACTATGAAATGAGAATGGGCTGGATCATGCCACTTGCCTGCACCTTGTGTGACTCTATTTGGCCCCAGTTTCTGTACTTGGGTATTGCAACATGAGTCGGAAACAAGTTTAAGGCAGTAAGCTAGCAAATCTGACTTCTGCTGTGGTGGATTGATCAGGGAGTCCCAGAGAAGAAGTATGGACATTCTCAGCTGGGTCCTGCAAACATTTCACTCCTGTGTTTTACATCGATGTTCATTTAAATTGGGTTTTTGAATTGGAGTACTGTTAATGCATTTTAGTTTTAATTTTACTTCAGGTATGACTGGTAGAAGTGAATCAAAAATTTATTTTTCAAGTAATATTTTAATTTGATCATTTTCAAATAATTTTAATCTATTTCAACTGTTTTAAGTACCATTAAATGTTAGAAACATTTATAAACATCTTAACAGGCTTTTGGCAGCAGTGAGTTTCAAGGGAACAAGGCCTTGGAATGTACCTTGTGCACTGCCTACTTTATGGAATAGCTGTGACAAGACCTAGTCCCTTCTATAATAAAAACAACAGGAATTCTGCAGATGCTGGAAATTCAAGCAACATACATCAAAGTTGCTGGTGAACACAGCAGGCCAAGCAGCATCTATAGGAAGAGGTGCAGTCGACGTTTCAGGCCGAGACCCTTCGTCAGGACTAACTGAAGGAAGAGTGAGTAAGGGATTTGAAAGTTGGAGGGGGAGGGGGAGATCCAAAATGATAGGAGAAGACAGGAGGGGAAGGGATAGAGCCGAGAGCTGGACAGGTGATAGGCAAAAGGGGATACAAGAGGATCATGGGACAGGAGGTCCGGGAAGAAAGACAAGGGGGGGGGTGACCCAGAGGATGGGCAAGAGGTATATTCAGAGGGACAGAGGGAGAAAAAGGAGAGTGAGAGAAAGAATGTGTGCATAAAAATGAGTAACAGATGGGGTACGAGGGGGAGGTGGGGCCTTAGCGGAAGTTAGAGAAGTCGATTTTCATGCCATCAGGTTGGAGGCTACCCAGACGGAATATAAGGTGTTGTTCCTCCAACCTGAGTGTGGCTTCATCTCCACAGTAGAGGAGGCCGTGGATAGACATGTCAGAATGGGAATGGGATGTGGAATTAAAATGTGTGGCCACTGGGAGATCCTGCTTTCTCTGGCGGACAGAGCGTAGATGTTCAGCAAAGCGGTCTCCCAGCCTGCGTCGGGTCTCACCAGTGTATAAAAAGCCACATCAGGAGCACCAGACGCAGTATATCACCCCAGTCGACTCACAGGTGAAGTGATGCCTCACCTGGAAGGACTGTTTGGGGCCCTGACTGGTGGTAAGGGAGGAAGTGTAAGGGCATGTGTAGCACTTGTTCCGCTTACACGGATAAGTGCCAGGAGGGAGATCAGTGGGGAGGGATGGGGGGGACGAATGGACAAGGGAGTCGCGTAGGGAGCGATCCCTGTGGAATGCAGAGAGAGGTGGGGAGGGAAAGATGTGCTTAGTGGTGGGATCCCGTTGGAGGTGGCGGAAGTTACAGAGAATAATATGTTGGACCCGGAGGCTGGTGGGGTGGTAGGTGAGGACCAGGGGAACCCTATTCCTAGTGGGGTGGTGGGAGGATGGAGTGAAGCAGATGTACGTGAAATGGGGGAGATACGTTTAAGAGCAGAGTTGATAGTGGAGGAAGGGAAGCCCCTTTTTTTAAAAAAGGAAGACATCTCCCTCGTCCTAGAATGAAAAGCCTCATCCTGAGAGCAGATGCGGCGGAGTTAGTCCTGACGAAGGGTCTCGGCCTGAAACGTCGACTGCACCTCTTCCTATAGATGCTGCTTGGCCTGCTGCGTTCACCAGCAACTTTGATGTATGTCCCTTCTATAATAAGTGGTTGTCCTCTTTCCCGAACTTATTTTCCTTTTGTAATTCAGCTTGTTGAATCCATTCAGGTGTTTTCTCTCAATCCTGGTCTTTCTAGGCTATGGAAATTCATCATTCCTCGCATATCTCCCTTTCCTTTAAAATCATTGGGTGTGCCTCTCCATAGGTTTTCCAATGCTAAATCTGAGGTTCTTATGATAAGGAATGCAAGTCCTGAATGAAAGCTGGAACTGCACAGCACTTCCGTTATATATTTTCTAAAGTTTGCCAAAGTCTTTTGCAGCATTATTAAAACAATTACATGAAATGAGTGAATGCATAATTGAAATGGAAGCGTCTTTAAAAACAGCAAGTTAAAGATCCAGGGAGTTGTTAAAAATGTCTGAGAAAGAGATGGAAGTTTCAAGTGATGGTTTACCTCAGTTTGTATCTTAGGAAAGTATATTGGAGGAGTTTTGACTCGACCCTGGGATGCCACAGTCTGTATTTAATCCTGGAAAAAAAAATTGAAGTGCAGTTGCAGTTGAATGCAGCAGGTACTCCTGTTCTACACTGCTGTCAGCTTGTGATGAAACGCTTGAAAGATGTGTTTTCCCTTTTGTCCTTTTGAGATGCTCACTATTTCCTGTGTCTGGCTGGAGCACAGTACTCTGCTGGCTAAATTATGCTGAGCCTGAAAAAGTCCGTTTTTACGGCACTAAATCTTGCAAGGAAACAGCAATGGCATTTGAATAACACATACATCCTGCCGGAGGATCTCAGCAGGTCAGGTGGCAACCATAGAAAAGCAGGAATAAACAGTTGACTGTTTGAACCGAGACCCTTCAGAATGTTCTCAACCTGAAATGTCGACTGTTTTTCCCCTTCCATAGATACAGTTTGACCTGCTTTCACCTTTTGTATGGGTTACTCTGGACTTACAGCATCTGTAGAATCTCTTATTTTCATGATGTTCGAATGTTCAAAAAAAAAAAATTCCCCTCTGTTAGGCAGTTCCTACGAAGAAACATTTTGTTTAAATATCTGGTGTACCATGATCAATAATACAGCACATGTTTCTCAATTACATTGAGGTCTCTGTCAGCCAGGGTTGACCATGGATGTTGTGTTCTAGCTGTCTAGGAAGTGTAATATGGAGAGCAAGCTGTTGCTCATGTAGCAAGCTCTCCTCCACACATCTGATAAACCAAAGGAATGGCAGAGACCGATACAGTTTGGTACCAGTGGTGTGGCGGGAGTTGCCAGTCAGTGTTGAACTCAACATAAGGCCGCCTTACAGACTCCAGCGCCAGAATCACAAAACGAAGAAACCCAAAACATCCCTCTAAAAAAAGACTCAAAACAACCAATCGTGCAAACAAACACATTCAGAACCGAAGCGCCACAAAAGGCATGAGAGCCAGGCCTCAGACTCAGTCCATCGGAGAGCTGAGTAAACGTCATGAGACCGCCGACACAAAGCCAGGCAACTTGCTTTCTCCCTGTAACCTTGCACGCCTTGACTAATCAAGAACCTATCAATCTCCGCTTTAAGTATACCCAAATACAGCTGCTCATGGCAGTGAATTCCACAGATACATCACCCTCGAGCTAAAGGAAATTCATCCACCATTCTAAATGGATGTTCCTGTAATCTGAGGTTGTGCCTTCTGGTACTAGACTCTCCCACCATAGGAAACATCCTCTCCACATCCACTCTATCAAGACTTTTCAATATTTGATAGTGTTCAATGAAATCACCACTCACTCTTCTAAATTCCAGTGAGTACAAGCCCAGAGTCATCAAAAGCTCCTCGTATGACAACCCTTTCAGTACTGGAATCATTTTTGTGAAACTCCTTTGCACCCTCAACAATGTTAGCTCATCCTTTTTTAGATAAGGGGCCCAAAAGGAGGGGAGGAGAAGATGGTGGCAAGACGCAGCGCGGGCGGCTGCTCCGAAATGATACCGTATTTGTTACATAGGGGCCGTGCACAATCCTGATTTGATGGAGACAGCCATGAGAAGCACAGAGGAACACCTGGAGAAACTTCTGAAATGCCTGCTTCACTGCCGCTGCTACTGTGCGATCGAGAATCTCCGGAGGGGAAGGCCCCAAATCCTCGGCTTTACCTATTGCCGGGGCCGGGGTCGAAGCGCTCGGCAAAGATGGTGCTGGGTGTCGGAGGACTGGTCAGAGGCTCGAAGTTTTCAGACGGACTCAAGAGTCGGCTGTGATCGGGTGCTTCCAGGGTGCTGCATCGGCAACTTTGTGGTGCTGGAAGCTCATGGTAGGGAAAGTTTTTTTTCTTCTTTCTACCATCTGTGTGAGATGATGGGACTTTCAAGAGACTTTGAGACTTTTTTTTTACCATGCCCATGGTCTGTTCACTATCAAATTACGGTATTGCTTTGCACTGTTGTAACTATATGTTATAATTATGTGGTTTTTGTCAGTTTTTCAGTCTTGGTTTGTCTTGTGTTTCTGTGATAGCATTCTGGAGGAACATTGTATCATTTCTTAATGCACGTATTACTAAATGACAATAAAAGAGGACTGCGTGTCCTCATAATCTAATCTAAAAAAAACTGCTCATAATATTCCAAGTGAGGCTTCTCCATTGCCTTATAAAGCCCCAGCATTACATTCTTGTTTTTATATTTTAGTCCTCTTGAAATGAATGCTATCATCACATTTGCATTCATCAGCACTGACTCAACCTGCAAGTTAACCTTTAGGGAATCCTGCACGAGGGTTCCCAATTCCCTTTGCACGTTGGATTTTTGAATTTTCTCCCCATTTAGAAAATAGTCTACGCTTTTATTTCTTCTACCAAAGAGCATGACCATACACTTCCTGACACTGTATTCCGTCTTCTGCTTCTTTGCTCATTCTACTAATCTGTCTTAATGCTTCTGCAGCCTCCCTGCTTCCTCAAATCTGTCTGCCCCTCCACCTATCTTTGTATCATCTGCAAACTTGTCCGCAAAGCCATCAATTTTGACATCGAAATCATTGACATGTAACATAAAAAGACTCCTCCGGAACACCACTAGTCCCTGGCAGCTAATCAGAAAAGGCTCCCTTTATTCCCACTGTTTGCCTCCTGCCAATCAGCCAAGGATTAGGTTTTGGGGTACTTGGAGGCACATGATAAAATAGGGCAAAGCATGGTTTCCTTAAGGGGAAATCCTGCCTGACGAACCTGTTTGAATTCTTCGAGGAAATAACAGGCAAGATAGGCAAAGGAGAGTTAGTGGGTGTTGATTGCTTATACTTTAAGAAGACCTTTGTCAAGGTGCCATACGTGAGGCTGCTGAACAAGAGCCTGCGGTATTACAAGAAATGTACTCGCATGGACAGAAGATTGGCTGACAGGAAGAAGGCAAAGAGTGGGAATAAAGGGGACATTTTCTGTTCTGCAGGGTTCAGTGTTGGAACTGCTTGTTTTTACGTTATATGTCAATGGTTTGGATGATGGACGTGATGGCTTTGTGGTCATATTTGTGAATGATATGAAAATAGATGGATCGGCAGGTGCTGTTGAGGAACCAGATAACCTACAAAAGGACTTGCACAGATTAGAAGAAAGGGCAAAGAAGCAGGAGTTGGAATATAGGGTAAGGGAAGGTATGGTCATGCACTTTGGTAGATGGAATAAACGAGTAAATGTGAAGAAAATTTAGAAATCAGAGGTGCAAAGGGCTCAGAAGCCCTCATGGAGGATTCCTTAAAGGTTAACTTGCAGTTTGGGTTGGTGGTGAGGAAGTCAGGTGCGATGTCATCATTCATTGCCAGAGGATTAGAATATTGAAGCAAGGATTTAATGCTGAGGCTTTATAAGGCATTGGTCAGACTGCATTTGCAGGTTTGTGAGCCATTTTGGGACCCTAATCTAAGAAAGGATGTGCTGGCTGGGAGCAGGTCCAGAGTAGATCCCTGAAATGAAAGAATTAACATACAAGATGCATTTGATGGCTCTGGGCCTGTACTCACGGGAGTTTAGAAGAATGAGGGAGGATCTCATCAAAATCTATCAAATATTGAAAGACCTAGATAGAGTGGATGTGGAGAGCAACACACACAAAGTGCTGGAGGAACTCTGCTGGCCAGGCAGCATCTATGGAAAAGAGGACAGTCAACGTTTCAGGCCGAAACCCTTTGGCAGGATTCTGAAGATGTGGAGGGGATATTTCTAGTAGTAGGGGAAGTCTAGAAGCAGGGGCATGGTTTCAGGATAGAAGGATGAATCTTTGGCACAGAGATGAGGGGGGATTTCTTTAGCCACAGGCAGCTGTGGAGGCCAAGTCATTGGGTATATTTTAAGCAGGTGTTGATAGATTCCTGATTAGCAAGAGTGTCATAATTACGGAGAGAAGGCAGGAGAATGAAGTTGAGAGGGATAATAAATCAGCCATGATGGAATCGCGAACCAAATCTGTTCTGGACTAAGATAATTAGTAGGGATTGGATCAAAGGGTAAAGGTAGAATGATAATAGGTGAATCTCTACTGGAAACAATGGGGACATGGGGCAAATTACCTCCTCAACTTAAATTAGTAAACTAATTTATTATTGTCAGATACACTGTGGTACAGTGAAAGAGATTGTTTTACATGCTATCCATACAGTTCATTTCATCATATCAGTGTACTAACGGGCAGCAACAAATACAGAATAAAGTGAACGAGTATAGGTTGTACTTTTGCCCCTGACAAAGATGGAGTCCTAGTGGTCGCAGAGACCCGTTGTTGCCGATTCAGTAAATAAAACGATTCAATACAGCCATTGGCTGCCCCTTGACTAGAACTCGATTTCCCATTGGTCGAAGGTTGTGCTTCTTGTCGAACAGTGGCGTATAAGAACTAGGCAGAGCTGACCAACGGGTTGGCGGGGAATATGTGACGTCTTTAAGGCGGCAAATGCGAGGGTCGATGCAACAGTGGAGGAGCCGGAGACGGGCGCGAGCCGCAAGAGAGAAAAAGGGGAGGAGCCTGGGTGGACTGAGCGCGCCGTGTCAGGCTCGTGAGGGGCCGGTGGTGGGGGCCGGTCAGCGAGCTCACCGGTTGTCATAGTAACGGAGTTAAGTGGTTGCGCGGGCCGTCGGTCCAGCCTGGACCGTTACGGTGAGTCTCCTTCTTTGCCGGGGGTGCGGGGTGAATGGAGGCCTTCGTCTCACCATCGGGGGTTGGTGGAAACCGTCTGGGGCTAATGATTTTGCGCTGAGACTGACTTTTCGGTGTGGGGCCTTGCTTGGGTTTGAGTCACAATTGGACTGCAAGGGCCGTCATTTAGTTTCGGGTCAAGCTGGAGGCTGGGATGAGCATCACCAACGGTGATCGTCAACTCAAGCTGCACACGCCAGTTGTCTGAAATGAAAGCTGAAAATGCTGGGAACACTCAGCGGGTTAGTCAGCATCTGCGGCGAGAGGAACAGATCCATTGTCACTAACGTTCCCGGATGTAATAGTGGCCACAGGACCTAGAGTGACGGAGGAACTGAAGGAAATTCGCATTAGGCAGAAAATGGTGTTGGGTAAAATCCCCAGGGCTTGATGGTCTGCATCCCAGGGTACTTAAGGAGGTGGACACATTGGTAACCATTTTCCAATGTTCTATAGATTCAGGATCAGTTCCTGCTGATTGGAGGGTAGCTAATGTTATCCCACTTTTTAAGAAAGGAGGGAGAGAGAAAACAAGCAATTATAGACCAGTTAGTCTGAAATCAGTGGTGGGGAAGATGCTGGAGTCAATTATAAAAGATGAAATAGCGGCATATTTGGATAGCAGTAGCAGGATAGGTCCGAGTCAGCATGGATTTACGAAGGGGAAATCATGCTTGACTAGTCTTCTGGAATTTTTTGAGGATTTAACTATGAAAATGGACATGGGAATGCCAGTGGATGAAGTGTACCTGGACTTTCAGAAAGCCTTTGATAAGGTCCCACTTAAGAGGTTAGTGTGCAAAATTAGGGCACATGGTATTGGGAGCAGAGTACTGACATGGATTGAAAATTGGTTGGCAGACAGGAAACAAAGAGTAGGGGTTAACGGGTCCCCTTCAGAATGGCAGGTGGTGACTAGTGGGGTACCACAAGGCTCGGTGCTGGGACCACAACTATTTACAATATACATTAATGATTTAGATGAAGGGATTAAAAGTAACATTAGCAAATTTGCAGATGACACAAAGCTGGGTGACAGTGAGAAATGTGAGGAGGATGTTATGAGAATTCAGGGTGACTTGGACAGGTTGGGTGAGTGGGCAGATGCAGTTTAATGTGGATAAGTGTGAGGTTATCCACTTTGGTGGCAAGAACAGGAAGACAGATTACTATCTGAATGGTGTCAAGTTAGGAAAAGGGGAAGTACAATGAGATCTGGGTGTTCTTGTTCATCAGTCACTGAAAGTAAGCATACATGTAACAGCAGGCAGTGAAGAAAGCTAATGGCATGTTGGCCTTCATAACAAGGGGAATTGAGTACAGGAGTAAAGAGGTCCTTCTGCAGTTGTACAAGGCCCTGGTGAGACACCACATGGAGTATTGTGTGCAGTTTTGGTCTCCAAATTTGAGGAAGGACTTTCTTGCTATTGAGGGAGTGCAGCATAGGTTCGCTGGGTTAATTCCAGGGATGGTGGGAATGTCATATGTTGAAAGATTGGAGCAACTGGGTTTGTATACAATGGAATTTAGAAAGATGAGAGGGGATCTTATTGAAACGCTGGAGGCAGGAAACAGGGGCCACAGTTTAAGAATAAGGGGTAGACCATTTAGAACGGAGTTGAGGAAAAACTTCACAGAGGGTTGTGGATCTGTGGAATGCTCTGCCTCAGAAGGCAGTGGAGGCCAATTCTCTGGATTCTTTTAAGAAAGTTAGATAGAGCTCTTAAAGATAGTGGAGTCAAGGGATATGGGGAGAAGGCAGGAACAGGGTACTGATTGTGGACAATCAGTGAATGGCGGTGCTGGCTCGAAGGGCTGAATGGCCTACTCCTGCACCTATTGTCTATTGTTTCTGCACAGCTGCTGCCAGGTCTGCTGAGTGCTTCTTGTATTTGCTTAAACCTATTTCATTCATTGCGTTGAAAGTGAGCCCCTTACTAATGATTACTAATGGTCATTCTTAGTTGTTAGAATTTTGCCGTGCTCTATTAGAATTATAAATCCACAGTCTGAAGAAAACAGTTTGACAATCTGTAACAAAGATGATTAATAGATGTTGGAGATATTCAACAGGTCAGGTAGCATTTGTGAAGCAAAACCGCTAACGTGTCAAATCCATTGTCAGTTCTGTCTCTGCACTGATGCTGCTGGGTCTGCTGAGTTTTCAGTGTTTACTTATTCACTCATTATACTTATTGAGAGCAGGCTCTTTTCTAGGCATAAGGTCATTTTAATTGTACGTATACTGCCTTAAAACATTAATGAGTACAGTACAGGAACAGGCCCTTGTCCGCACTGAAGAAGTTACCAAATTCAACAAAATCTCCTGCCTTTGCATGAGCCATTTCCCTTCATTCCCTGCATATTCATGTGTCTATCTAAAAGGCTCTTACTCGCCACTATTTTATCTGATTACACTACTATTCCTGGCAGCCCCGAGGTACCTACTACTTTCTCGGTTAAAGAAAATTACAAGGTGGCCTACAGGGAAGAAGTCATCTCTCTGACACAGTGGTGTCAAGAAAACAACTTCTCCTTTAATGTCGTAAAAACGAAGGAACTGGTTGTGGATTACAAGAGGAATGGAGACAGGCTAACCCCTACAGACATCAATGGATGTGGGGATGAGAGGGTAAATAGCTTTTTAAGTTCCTCGTCATCCATATCACCGAGGGCCTCATGTGGTCTGTACCCAGCAGCTGTGTGGTGAAAAAGATACAACAGCGCCTCTTTCATCTCAAATGGTTGAGGAAGTTCGGTATGGGCCCTCAAATCCTAAGAACTTTCCACAGGGGCACAGTTGAGAGCATCCTGACTGGCTACATCACTGCCTGGTACGGGAACTGTACCTCCCTTAATCGCAGGACTCTGCAGAGAGTGGTGTGGACAACCCAGCGCATCTGTAGTTGCTAACTTCCCATGATTCAGGACGTTTACGAGGACAGGTGTGTAAAAAGGGCCTGTAGGATCATTGGAGACGCAAGTCATCCCAATCACAATCTATTCCAGCTGCTACCATCTGGGAAACAGTGCCGCAGCATAAAAGCCAGGACCAACAGGCTCTGGGACAGCTTCTTCCACCAGGCCATCAGACTGATGAACTCACGCTGATTTGAGTGTACTCGATATTACATTGACTTTTCTATTTATTATACATTACTATGATTGCACATTCAGACAGATGTATCTTAAAGATTTTTACTCCTCGTGTATGTGAAGGATATAAGAAATAAAGTCAGTTCAATTCAATTGCCCCAAGCGTCTCCCTTAAACTTGGCCACATCTCCCATTTAGCTACGTCCTTTGGTAATTATTCTATTGGAATCATGAATCCCTAGTTTGTAAGAACCATGTTGCCAGTGTATATGTAATAAAATACTGAAAATATTCAGCAGGTTGGGCAGCATTGGTGGAAAAAGAAATTAAGTTTTGTCAAAGATGTTTTATCAAAACTAAAAATTAACTCTTTCTCTTTCCACAGATGCTGCCTGACTTGCTGAGTATTACCAGTATTTTTTTTGTTTCATATTTCCAGCACCTGTAGTTTTATTTTGGAGACTTTAAGCGATTAAATTACTCCTCTCTTTGGTATTTGAATGGTTTTCTGCTCTTATGTGGTGCAAATACTTTATAGCAAAGAAGATTGTAGTACTGAAGAAACTGCTTTATTGATCTAAAAGCAAATTACAGCAGATGGTGGAAATCTGAAATGGAAGCAAAAGAATCAGAATGCCCAAAAAAAAGTTGGATCCGTGTTACTCTAACCCAGAGCATTATGCATGTTATATAACTGAAGGTATTTAAAGAGGAAGT
This sequence comes from Mobula hypostoma, assembly GCF_963921235.1. NCBI lineage: Eukaryota > Metazoa > Chordata > Chondrichthyes > Myliobatiformes > Myliobatidae > Mobula > Mobula hypostoma. Next base: position 24,564,021 of record NC_086102.1, read on the forward strand.
AGGTAACATTTTGTCTTTGAGATTTTTTTCCAACATTCAGGCCTTTGATCATCTGCATCTTCATTTTTCCATTCAAAGTTCTATTTCTGTTCATAACTTTTTGCAAATTGTAAACTGATTTTTCAGCTATGTACCCATTCTGTTAATCATTTAATTTGCCAAGGAAGGATGAACCTGGCACAGTAATTACATTTCCACAGAAAATCATTGGCCTGTTGTGTATTTGCTGGAACATTCTATATTTAAAAAAATCAACTTTCCAACTACTTTTTTTTTAATTTGTCATCTTCGCTGTTTATTTGCCATCTCCCAACTTTTGGGAGTAATGACCTGGCACAGAGCAAAGGTAATAGACTCTGAACTGGCTGCTTGGTGTACCAACCCTCTTCTGATTTTGCCTAGATGACACTAAATACTTTGGAAGAGATAATAAAATTAAGGCTCATTTAAATTGGTGGTTCTTCTTCTAAAGGACCCTAAGGTGTTATTCCGCTGGACAATATTGTACTGCTATTCCGCACCCTTCAGAATTTGTTGCTGAGCCAACACCGCTAGAATAAAACATGTTGATCGGCTCTGTGTTACGTGGTAGCTTGTGCAACATTGTTGCTCTGCTGCTGTAAAAAGTCCTTGGCGGGCCATGACTTCAGACATTTATCACTTGGAACATTTCACTGCTTGCATTTTAATTTAGTTCTAACTTAATTTAGTTCTAACTTAAGATCTTTTGCTTTATTTATGATTCCAGTAAATTTCTTTTAATGTAGCAGGGCCCCTCAGATATTCCCTTTCATGTAAGGTTTTGAAACAATTTCCCTGATGCCATTAGATTATCCCTAATTTTCCTAAGAATTTGTATCAAAATGAGTAAGCTTATATATTGAATTAACCTACATTTCAGCCGTAGGTGCAAGTGCACAATTGTGTTTTGATGTTTAAAATCGAGAATGATTCTTAGAAATCTGTAAACGCTCATTCAATTTTCCATCTTCTACAACAGAAGGCAGGTGTTGGTGACAAATAGTGGTATGATTCCAGTGAGTTACAATCAGAAAATGGCCCCAGGAAAGAGTATCAAGTACTTGGATCTGGTGCTGTCATGTGAATGGTCAGATTGCACCTTTATTGGGAAGACAATGGAGGAGTTCTGTGATCATATTGCTGCACATCTGAAAGAGCATCTTAATGAGTATGACAGTTTTGGCGAATTAGGTATGTAACATTTAATATCATTCGTATATTTCTCCTTTGATCTGTTTTCCCAAGCTTACAACAATGTGTCTACTTTAAGTTTCCGGGATGTACCCTGGCAAATTAGAGTACTTGCAATGTAAGTGAGACAAGGTTGGTGGAGTCACGTTAATATTCTGATGTTCAACAAAATATTAGTGAATAATTCTGTGTTTGGAAGATTCAGAAGACTTAGCTCAGTTGCTTCCTTGAAGGAAAAGGAATCAGAGTCACTTTTCAATTGAATTGCTAAGAGCAGGTCAGCTGTGTCGCCTTGTGCTTTGGGGGGATATTAGGCATTGTGACAGTCAAAGCTATCATTTATAGTCCCCTTCACAGATTCTACTTTTTACCCAAAAATTTCATCTCCTCTGAAGATTTCTTTGACTTAATAAAGCTGTTTGCAGCTTCAGTGTTATAATCAAACCCTAGATTAAATCTGAGCCACATATCTGTAACATCATAGCGACTGTTTATTTCCACAAATGTCAGATTTCCAGCTTCTTCCTTTCCTGTTAAAGCCCTCTTCCCTGACTTTGGAAAAGATAAATCTAAATGTAACAATGTGTTTCTGCATCTGCCTCCCTCGTTTCACTTTCTGAAAATTGTAAGATCTTAAATTGTTCCCATGTATTAATCTTGGACATTCCATCTACCCTTTACATTGTTGCGTACTTAATCTGTACATGGAGAGACTGGTTTTTTTCACTCCAGGCATTGTCTGAAGCGTTTTGAGAGACTTTAATTCAACCTATGGAATCTGGAACATGTTATCTAAGTGGGTGGCAGAAGCATGGTACTCAACATTTAAGTGGTACTAGATGAGCACTTGAATTGCCAAGGTACAACAGGACCAAGTGTTGGTAAATGGAATTGGTGTTGTTGGATAATTGATGATTGGCATGGCCATGATGGGCTGTGTGTCTGCTTCTGTAGTGAGTAACTCCGCCTGTATGTTGTTCATTAGTTTTCTCTTAGACACCACTCTACCAGCAAATTATGAAGAATCCACCAGGTGAGCATCTAAGAGTGGAACAAAAACAAAAAACATGTTATCCAGGTTCATCAGCTATTAATATATTACATTCTGTTAGATAGTTTTCTTAAATCCATCTTTCAGATGAGTTCCAGTGCCTTTGGCGAGGCTGCGGTTTTCTGGCAGTGGAAGGGCCCAATGAGCTGGTGGTACACGTCAACTTTCACAGCTATCACGCCAAGCTGAAACACTTTGGTTCGGAGCTGCAACGACTACGTCCTGATTTGCCAGTGTGCTCCCTGGACAGTCAGAACCAAAATCTGATCCCAGAGATTACAGAGACTTTCTTCTGCCAATGGGAGCATTGTGATGTGAGTACAGCTCCTTGACTCAATGTTGCTACCACTTCTGTACAGTTAGAAAGAAAAAGTAAAGAATGGCCCATAAATTGCATGGAAAATTTGTGATATTTAAATGTACATCTGATGATTTATGTGATGGTAAGAAAACTGAACTAAAATTTGTGACAACTATACTTTTTTCCTTAGATGCTGCCTGGCCTGCCTTGTTCCCTTAATCCTGCTCCTATCTTTGTCAAAAATTCCCTTAAAAATATTCAAAGACTCATCTTCTACCCCCAGAAAGGGAATTCAAAGAAGCAATTTTAAATGGCCAACCTCATTGTTCTGAACTGTAACTTCTCAATATGGAATCTGTTTTGAATTTAAAGCACTGGAGAGGTGATTTGGAATGTCTTTAGTACCACTGGTATGTTGGACTGGTTATGATTAGTCTTGGACATTTTAAAACTGGGTAAAATTTAACTTGCTGCTTAAAAGCTTAACATGAATCTTTTAGATTTTTGTAACAGTCCATTTGGTTTAGTAATGTCTTTCAGGCTCAGAAACTGGGTCCTCACCAGTATTGTTGACTTGTAATTCATAGTTATGGCATGTCTTCCAGGTCATGAAACTGATCTGGTAAGGGCAGTTTTAGACAATAAATGCTGTCCTTGTCACAGCTGACTGAAAGATTAAAGATAAAATTGCCAAGTGTCTTGATTTAACCAGAAACATCTAAAAGGAATAGCACTGAGCACAGCTATGAATCCTCTGATATGACATGGATAAAGTTCAAGACACAGCACAAGATGTTTTGATATTTTGCTGGCAACTTGTTGTTGTCATCAAGTCGTAGTTGACTCATGGCAAACCTAGTTGTCTATAGGGGTTTTCCGGCAAGATACAGAAGTAGATTGCCAGGCCTTTCTTCTGTGCGGATGCAACTGCTGTCCAGATTGGGACCTAGCCGGATTCGAACTTGGGACCATCTGCTTCGAAGTCCAGTGCTGATTCCACTACACCACCAGCCAGCCCAATGAGCATATACAACCTTTTAAAACTAAAGCTACTGCATTAAATAACATGCTTTTGAACTACTTAGACCATAAGATATTGGAGCAGAATTAGGCCATTTGGCCCATTGTGTCTGCTCCACCATTTCATTATTTTCCTCTCAGCCCCAATCTCCTGCCATTTTAAATACATTTGTGATCCTGCAGATGTTAGACCAACAGACTTAGCAGAACAGATCATAAAGCAGAGCATCTGGAAATATTATGCCAGAAAATGTGGTTACTACAGAGATATGTAAAGCTTTGGAGTTTAAGAATCCCCACCAACCTTCACTTGCATCATTCTGGCCAATGTGCAGTTACTGAAGAACACATTCAAAGACTGAAAGCAAGATTGTTTCACCAGAGGCACACAAGGGGCTACTGTGTGTACTTTTTCACAGAGAAATGGCTCGTCCCCTATTCTCCTGCTACAGCGCACCTGCCCAAAGATTTTTTTTGATGCACTGCATGGATTGCACAATAGAGTGAGGCAAGGGAAAAGGAGGCAACACCAACTTCATGATAAACTTCTTGTATAGCATAAAAGAGGCACGTTTGTCCCATTTTTGCTCTCCTGATTTGAAACATCTGGCAATGAAGTGCTGTCTATCTACCAAGAATGTTCTCTGCTATCATTCTGACTGCAGTATACATCTCACCTCAAAGTTCAAAGTATATTTATTATCAAAATACACATATGTCACCATACACTACCTGAAATTCATCTGCTTGCGGACATTCATAGTAGATACAAATAAATGCAATAGAATCAATGAAAATCTACATGTGAACAAAGATGGGCAAACCAATGTGTACAAAAAATAAAATAAATGAATGAATAATATTGAGAACATGAGTTGCAGAGTCCTCGAAAGTGAGTTCATTTCTGGAACTAGTTCACTGATATGGTGAGTGAAGTTGTCCATGCTGGTTCAGGATCCTGATGGTTGAAGGGTAATAACTGTTCCTGAACCTGGTGGTGTGGTACCCAAGGCTCACCTCAGGCACACATAAGCAGGGCAACACTGAGGATCATGTTTTGATTTTTCAAGTGCCTTCAATATCATACAGCCCTCTTTGCTGGGGAGAAAACTGTTCAATGCAGGTTGGCACTTCCATTTGTATCCTGGATAATGGACTATCTCACTGGCAGACCTCAATTTGTGCAGCTTCAGAGCTTTGTGTCAGATATGGCTATAAGCAGCACTTGGGTCCCACAGGGGACTGTATTGGCTCCCTTCCTGTATACCTTGGACTTTCGACATAACACTGAGACATGTCATTTGCGGAAATTCTCTGATGATTCTGCAGTAGTTGGGTGTATAATGGGGGAGTGAATACAGGGCCTTGGTGGAGGACTTTGTCGAACGGTGAAAGCTGAATCATCTGCAACTCATCGTCAGTAAGACAAAGGAGAAAGACCAAGCCTGCACTTCTCTCTGTTACTATTTATGGTGAAGACGTGGATGGTGGTGAGGGCCTACAAGTATCTGGGGATGCACCTGGACGATAGACTTGAGTGGAGCCCCAACACAGATGCTGTGTATAAGAACGGCCAAAGATGCCTCTACTTCCTGAGGAGATAGTTCCTTTGGAGTATGCAGGGTTTCTCCTTCACATGTTCTGCCAGTCTGTTGTTGCCAGTACAATCTGCTATGCAGTGGTATGCTGAAGCAATGGCATCAACACGGATGATGCCAATAGGCTAAATAACTGATTAGAAAGGCTGGCTGTGTCTTCGGAGTCAAACTGGACATACTGGAGGCTGTGGAAGAACAAGGGATCTTCTGGAAAATCCTGGCAAATCTGGACAATGTCTCTCACCCTCTGCATGCTATCTTGGCTGAACAGAGGAGCATTTTCAGTAATAGACTAAGATATCTGTGCTGCTCCAAAGAGCGCTGTATGAGGTCATTCTTGCCCTTTGCCATTAGACTCTATAAGGAGTCAACCTATAGCCGGGGAAGTGATGAACCCCTCCTGTTAGACTGCTAGTAACCTCTGTTTAAGATTTGTTTACCACGCCCTGCTATCACAGACACCCTGTGCAATACTGCCAACACTTCTTATCTGGACAGTGTGAATGTGCACCCATTACTGTATAATATTACAGTAATTCTTAGACTACCATCTTATCAGTGTGAACTTGGAAATTTTGTACATCTTATTTTTAAGGTAACTTTTTTTTATTCTCTTTGGACCTCAGGGTTGTGTGCTTAGCCCACTGCTCTACTCTCTGTATACACTGGACTGTGTGGCTAGGCATAGCTCAAATACCATCTACAATTTCTTGATGATACAACCATTGTTGGTAGGATCTCAGGTGGTGACAAGAGGGCGTACAGGAGTGAGATATACCAACTAGTGGAATGGTGCCGCAGCAACAACCTGGCACAACATCAGTAAGACGAAAGAGTTGATTGTGGACTTCAGGAAGGGTAAGACGAAGGAACACATACCAATTCTCATAGAGGGATCAGAAGTGGAGAGAGTGAGCAGCTTCAAATTCCTGGGTGTCAAGATCTCTGAGGATCTAACCTGGTCCCAACATATTGATGTAATCATAAAGAAGGCAAGACAGCGGCTATACTTTATTAGGAGTTTGAAGAGATTTGGCATGTCAACAAATACACTCAAAAACTTCTATAGTTGTACAGTGGAGAGCATTCTGACAGGCTGCATCACTGTCTGGTATGGAGGGGCTACTGCACAATACCGAAAGAAGTTGCAGAAGGTTGTAAATCTAGTTAGCTCCATCTTGGGCACTAGTCTACAAAGTATCCAGGACATCTGTAGGGAGCGGTGTCTCAGAAAGGCAGCGTCCATTATTAAAGATCTCCAGCACCCTGGGCATCCCCTTTTCTCACTGTTACCATCTGGCAGGAGATACAGAAGCCTGAAGGCACACACTCAGCGATTCAGGAACAGCTTCTTCCCCTCTGCCATCCAATTCCTAAATGGACATTGAAACTACCTCACTTTTTTTAATACACAGTGTTTCTATTTTTGCACATTTTTAAATAATCTATTTAAAAATAATAGATTACAATAATACAGGTTTCCCCCGCCATCCGAAGGTAGAGCGTTCCTATGAAACGGTTCGTAAGCCGGAATGTTGTAAAGCGAAGAAGCAATTACCATTAATTTATACGGGAAAAATATGTGAGCGTTCACAGACCCAAAAATAACCTTCCAAATTATGCCAAATAACACGTAGGACCTAAAATAACAGTAACATATAGTAAAAGCAGGAATGATATGATGAATACACAGCCTATACAAAGCAGAAATACTTTTCCACAATCATTGCCTGCACTGTTCTCCGTAACGAAAATCTCATGCAGGCGCTCTTGGCAGAAACACGGCGCAAGCGCTCTCCAGTAATCTTTAAGCTATGAAGCTGCCAAATCACACCAAATAACACGTAAAAATACACAGCCTATATAAAGTAGAAATAATGTACGTACGGTGTAGTATCACTTACGGAAATCGGGAAGACATCGAGCACACTGATGATGGTGTGTTAGGCTGAGTCGTCAGAGGTTGGGGTGGTGCAGTGGCCCCCACCCTCTGGGCAGCGAACCGATACCAATCCGTGAAGAATGCAGGGGTCCAGCGGTAGCCAGGACCCACCCGGCACATCTTTAAGAAAAAAGCCTAAACGAACAAGCTAATTAATTAGGTGCTGCCCGGCACGTAAATGTCAGCCCAGATCAGAGGTGACACAGTCGGCATTCGCCTCTGACCTGGGCCGACATTTACGTGCTGGGCTGCACCTAATTAATTAGCTTGTTTATTTGGGCTTTTTTTTCTTAAAGATGTGCTGGGTGCATCCCGGCTACCGCTGCATTCTCCGCGGTCCGGGGGTTGGGGTGGTGGGACACTGGGGTGTCATCTCATCGTCGATCAGGGCAGGCAGGTCATCTTCTATGTCTGTCTGCCTCGATGTCGAAGGTCGAGGTTCGTCATCTGCTGTGGCTGATGTGGAAGGCTTGCTTGACTGCATTTTTAGATCATACAGTTCTTTGTAAGGACTGAAACCATCCTGCAAATATGCCCTAAACCGACGTACCCTTTCAAAATTAAAGTCATACTTTATCATTGCAGCAAAAATCTCACGCAGTTGCTTCACGTTCAGTTCCCGGACAACTTCACTTTTGGTCCGTTCACTACTGCATTCGGTTTCGATTGTTATCCTTTCCTCTTCCAATTCCATCAGCTCTTCCTCTATCAGTTCTTGGTCATGGGATGCCAAACGTCTTCAACGTCATCTTCCTCAACTTCCACAAGCCAAACTCACTTTGTCCTTACTTCAAAGTTGCTGGTGAACGCAGCAGGCCAAGCAGCATCTGTAGGAAGAGGTGCAGTCGACGTTTCAGGCCGAGACCCTTCGTCAGGACTAACTGAAGGAAGAGTGAGTAAGGGATTTGAAAGTTGGAGGGGGAGGGGGAGATCCAAAATGATAGGAGAAGACAGAAGGGGGAGGGATAGAGCCAAGAGCTGGACAGGTGATAGGCAAAAGGGGATACGAGAGGATCATGGGACAGGAGGTCCGGGAAGAAAGACAAGGCGGGGGGGGGGGACCCAGAGGATGGGCAAGAGGTATATTCAGAAGGACAAAAAGGAGAGTGAGAGAAAGAATGTGTGCATAAAAATAAGTAACAGATGGGGCAACACTTCACCTGTGAGTCGACTGGGATGATATACTGCGTCTGGTGCTCCCGATGTGGCCTTTTATATATTGGCAAGACCTGACGCAGACTGGGAGACCGCTTTGCTGAACATCTACGCTCTGTCCGCTAGAGAGAGCAGGATCTCCCAGTGGCCACACATTTTAATTCCACATCCCATTCCCGTTCTGACATGTCTATCCACGGCCTCCTCTACTGTGGAGATGGGGCCGCACTCAGGTTGGAGGAACAACACCTTGTGTTCCGTCTGGGTAGCCTCCAACCTGATGGCGTGAACATCGACTTCTCTAACTTCTGCTAGGCCCCGCCTCCCCCTCGTACCCCATCTGTTACTTATTTTTATGCACACATTCTTTCTCTCACTCTCCTTTTTCTCCCTCTGTCCCTCTGAATATACCTCTTGCCCATCCTCTGGGTTCCCCCCCACCTTGTCTTTCTTCCCGGACCTCCTGTCCCATGATCCTCTCGTATCCCCTTTTGCCTATCACCTGTCCAGCTCTTGGCTCTATCCCTCCCCCTCCTGTCTTCTCCTGACATTTTGGATCTCCCCCTCCCCCTCCAACTTTCAAATCCCTTACTCACTCTTCCTTCAGTTAGTCCTGACGAAGGGTCTCGGCCTGAAATGTCGACTGCTCCTCTTCCTACAGATGCTGCCTGGCCTGCTGCGTTCACCAGCAACTTTGATGTGTGTTGCTTGAATTTCCAGCATCTGCAGAATTCCTGTTGTTTTTGTCCTTACTTCGTTCACCACGATCGAAACGCTTAATTATGTCTAGTTTTACGCTAAGTGTAGCACCCTTACGAGCTCTTTTAGGCTTTTCCGATAACTTAGAACTCATCTTGCTAATGGCTGCTCACAGGCAGGTGTTTAAGCAATGCCGGCTGGAATGCAGATCCGAATCCAGGGGAGAGCGGCTGCTTGGGGCGCACACTGCTTTTTTCATAACAGTGAAAACAGGGAACTAATGTCGGTCTTTCGTAACAGTGAGGTTTCGTAAAGCAAATGTTCGAAAAGCAGGGGACACCTGTATATGTAATTGATTTACTTAATTATTAGTATGTTTTATTTTTTCTCTGTTAGATTATGTATTGTCTTGAACTGCTGCTGCTAAGTTAACAAATTTCACGTCACATGCCGGTGATTATAATCCTGATTCTGATTTGTATATCTGTGCACTTGTAATGCTACGGTGACACAGTAATTTCTTTTGGGATCAGTAAAGTATCTATTTGTATCTACAGCAAGGTAGCATTTGAGGAAGTGTGTGCCATAAACCAGTGGTCCCCAACCACTGGGCCGCAGAGCATGCGCTACCGGGCCGCGAGGAAGGGATATGATTTGGCGATATGAGTCAGCTGCACCTTTCCTCATTCCCTGTCACGGCCACTAATCAACCATTACGCATGCGAGGTCATGACCCTTGCGTCATCCGTGTCAGGGTGGGAAGGAGATCAACTCCTCGAGCTTGCAAATGACAACGGGCTGAAAAGTATGTTTGACATAACATCTCTGTCGGCATTTTGGATCAAAGTCAAGGCTGAATATCCTGAGATGGCCATGAAAGCACTGAAAATGTTGCTTTCATTTCCAACATTTTTCTGCGAAGCGGAGTTTTCTGCAATGAATGCAACGAAAGCTAAACTGCGGAATAGACTGGACATAAGGAACCCCCTTCGAGTATCGCTGTCTCCCATCACCCCTTGATAGGGCCGTGTTGTTGCAGGGAAACAAGCCCAGGGCTCCCACTGATTCAGCGATATTGGTTTGTTGCAATGATTTTATATATTTATACCGGGAAAATATGTGCTGTGTGTTTAATATCCAAATGTTACTAAAAATGTTATGATGCTATTGACTTATAAGTGACCTATAACAATTACAGCACGGAAACAGGCCATCTCGGCCCTTCTAGTCCGTGCCAAACGCTATTCTCACCTAGTCCCGCCGACCTGCACTCAGCCCATAACCCTCCATTCCTTTCCTGTCCATATACCTATCCACTTTTTCCTTAAATGATAATATCCATCCTGCCTCTACCACTTCTACCGGAAGTTTGTTCAACGCTTACTTCAAGCTCCCCTGATAATTGACTTATCACTATATTCATGCGAGGAAAATATGCGCTGTGTGTTTATTAAATTCGTTAGATAAACCCTTTTAGAAACAAAATTGAGTGTATTACCCACTTATCGCCTATATTCCAGTAGTGATTAACACCCACCCCCACGAACAGAATCGCCAAAAAGGATTTGCTGGTGGGGGAATCAGCAGGTCACGACGCGCAAGGCTTCATGGTCATTGTAGTCTTTCTGGGTAAACAACGCATTTGACTGCTACTCTTGTCCGTTGGCAACCCTACCCCGCCCCCCGCCCCCAGTCGGCCCACAGGAATATTGTCAATATTAAACCGGTCCGCAATGCAAAAAAGTTTGGGGACTCCTGCCATAAATAATAGGAATGTACCCATAGTGGTCACATTGTGGAGAGAGTTTTTAATCCAGCTAGTTTGGAGAAGTCTCTGCTTAACTGCTGTGCACCACTAAAGGTCCCAGGATACTCAACTGGTGCGATGCCACCTACTGATCCATCCCTTGCCTTCACTTTTGTAAATCTGACCACCACCTATGCTGCTTCTGCCTCCATACACACAGGGATTGAAGAGGACTATGAGGAGTTGGAGGGGTTGGTGGGGTGGAGGAGCAAATTTGAGATTGCTTCAAGTTGGTGAACTGGACTGTGTTCAAAGATTTATCAGTGGACCACAGTCATCAATGACTTCATAAGGGCATGTAGGCAAATGTGCACTACAAAAACGTTTCAAGTCTTCCTGAACCAGAAGATTCATGATTTGCTAAGGGCTGGATCTGTGGTTTTAGGGCTGGCAATCCAGAATCATGTAAGAAGTTCAGGAATAAATTCTGTCAGGCCATTATGAGTGTAAAGAGGTAATTTGAAACTAAACTGGAATCATGGATGGACAATTGACAGCTGTAGCAGGGAGTGAATAATGTTGATTCCTGCTTGATGAGATTGGTCAACATAAATGGCAGTGACCCATCACTCCCAGATGAGCTCGGGACCCTTTATGCATTCTTTGATTGAGAGAACTCTACCTTGCCCTACAAATCTCTGGATGACTCCGAGACCAACATCTTAGCATCTTTCTTTAGACCATAAGACATCGGAGCAGAATTAGGCTATCTGGCCCATTGAGTCTGCTCCGCCATTCAATCGTGGCTGATCCTTTTTTTTTCTCCTCTTCAACCCCAGTTCCCGGCCTTCTCCCTATAACCTTTGATGCCATGTCCATTCAAGAACCTATCAATGCACCCAATGACCTGGCCTCTACAGCTGCATGTGGCAACAAATTCCACAAATTCACCACCCTTCGGCTAAAGAAATTTCTCTGCATCTCTGTTTTGAAAGGCTGCCCTTCTATCCTGAGGCTGTGCCCTCTTGTCTTAGACTCTCCCACCATGGGAAACATCCTTTCCACATCTGCTCTGTCTAGGCCTTTCAACATTCAAAAGGTTTCAATGAGATCCCCCCTCATCCTTCTGAATTCCAGCGAGTACAGACCCAGAGCCATCAAATGTTCCTTGTATAATAACCCTTTCATTCCTGGAAGCATCCTTGTGAACCTCCTCTGGACCCTCTCCAATCCCGGCACATCTTTTCTAAGATGAGGGGCCCAAAACTGTTCACAATATTCAAGGTGAGACCTCACCAGTGCCTTATAAAGCCTCAGCATCACATCGTTGCTCTTGTATTCTAGACCTCTTGAAATGAATGCTAACATTGCATTTGCCGTCCTCCCCACCGACTCAACCTGCAAGTTAACCTTTAGGGTGTTCTGCTGAAGGACTCCCAAATCCCTTTGCATCTCAGATATTTGGATTTTCTTCCCATTTAGAAAATAGTCTGTACATTTATTAATACTACCAAAGTGCATGAGCATGCATTTTCTACCATTGTATTTCATTTGCCACTTTCTCGCCCATTCTCCTAATAACCATATAACAATTACAGCACGGAAACAGGCCACCTCGGCCCTTCTAGTCCGTGTTGAACGCTTACTCTCACCTAGTCCCACCGACCTGCACTCAGCCCATAACCCTCCATTCCTTTCCTGTCCATATAGCTATCCAATTTTATTTTAAATGACAATATCGAACCTGCCTCTACCACTTCTGCTGGAAGCTCGTTCCACACAGCTACCACTCTCTGAGTAAAGAAGTTCCCCCTCATGTTACCCCTAAGCTTTTGCCCCCTAACTCTCAACTCATGTCCTCTTGTTTGAATCTCCCCTACTCTCAATGGAAAAAGCCTATCCTTGTCAACTCTATCTATCCCCCTCATAATTTTAAATACCTCATGAAGTCCCCCCTCAACCTTCTACGCTCCAAAGAATAAAGACCCAACTTGTTCAACCTTTCTCTGTAACTTAGGTGCTGAAACCCAAGTAACATTCTAGTAAATCTTCACTGTACTCTCTCTATTTTGTTGACATCTTTCCTATAATTCAGTGACCAGAACTGCACACAATACTCCAAATTTAGCCTTACCAATGCCTTGTACAATGTTAATGTTACATCCCAACTCCTATACTCAATGTTCTGATTTATAAAGGCCAGCATACCAAAAGCTTTCTTCACCACTCTATCCACATGAGATTCCACCTTCAGGGAACTATGCACCATTATTCCTAGATTCCTCTGTTCTACGGCATTCTTCAGTGTCCTGCCATTTACCATGTATGTCCTATTTTGATTAGTCTTACTAAAATGTAGCACCTCACATTTATCAGCATAAATTCCATCTGCCATCTTTCAGCCCACTCTTCTAACTGGCCTAAATCTCTCTGCAAGCTTTGAAAACCTACTTCATTATCTACAACGCCACGTGTCTTAGTATCATCTGCATACTTACTAATCCAATTTACCACCCCATCATCCAGATCATTAATATATATGAACAAACAACATTGGACCCAGTACTGATCCCTGAGGCACACCACTGGTCACCGGCTTCCAATCTGACAAACGGTTATCCACCACTACTCTCTGGCGTCTCCCATCTAACAATTGAACCTTCCTAACTAACCTTCCGTGTGGAACCTTGTCAAAGGCCTTACTGAAGTCCATATAGACAACATCCACCGCTTTACCCTCGTCAACTTTCTTAGTAACCTCTTCAAAAAATTCAATAAGATTTGTCAAACATGACCTTCCACGCACAAATCCATGTTGACTGTTCCTAATCAGACCCTGTCTATCCAGATAATTATATATACCATCTCTAAGAATACTTCCCATCAATTTACCCACCACTGACGTCAAACTCACAGGCCGATAATTGCTAGGTTTACTCTTAGAACCCTTTTTAAACAATGGAACAACATGAGCAATATGCCAATCCTCTGGCACCATCCCTGTTTCTAATGACATTTGAAATATTTCCGTCAGAGCCCCTGCTATTTCTACACTAACTTCCCTCATGGTCCTAGGGAATATCCTGTCAGGACCTGGAGACTTATCCACTTTAATATTCCTTAAAAGTGCCAGTACTTCCTCTTCTTTAATCATCTTAGTTTTCATAACTTTCCTACCTGTTTCCCTTACACAATTCAATATCCTTCTCCTTAGTGAATACCGAAGAAAATAAATTGTTCAAAATCTCCCCCATCTCTTTTGGTTCCACACATAGCTGTCCACTCTGATTCTCTAAGGGACCAATTTTATCCCTCACTATCCTTTTGCTATTAATATAACTGTAGAAACCCTTTGGATTTATTTTCACCTTACTTGCCAAAGCAACCTCGTATCTTCTATTAGCTTTTCTAATTTCTTTCTTAAGATTCTTTTTACATTCTTTATATTCCTCGAGCACCTCATTTACTCATGCTGCCTATATTTATTGTAGATCTCTCTTTTTCCAAACCAAGTTTCCAATATCCCTTGAAAACCATGGCTCTCTCAAACTTTTAACCTTTCCTTTCAACCTAACAGGAACATAAAGATTCTGTACCCTCAAAATTTCACCTTTAAGTGACCTCCATTTCTCTATTACATACTTCCCATAAAACAAATTGTCCCAATCCACTCCTTCTAAATCCTTTTGCATCTCCTCAAAGTTAGCCTTTCTCCAATCAAGAATCTCAACCCTGGGTCCAGACCTATCCTTCTCCATAATTATATAGAAACTAATGGCATTGTGATCACTGGACCCGACGTGCTCCCCAACATATACCTCTGTCACCTGACCTATCTCATTCCCTAACAGGAGATCCAACACTGCCCCTTCTCTAGTTGGTACCTCTATGTATTGCTGCAAAAAACTATCTTGCACACATTTTACAAATTCCAAACCATCCGGCCCTTTTACAGTATGGGCTTCTCAGTCTATGTGGAAAATTAACATCTCCCACAATCACAACCTTGTGAGTAAAAATATCTGCCATCTCCTTACAAATTTGCTCCTCCACTTCTTGCTCCCCATTAGGTGGTCTATAATACACCCCTAAAAGTGTTACTACACCTTTCTCATTCCTCAATTCCACTCAAATAGCCTCCCTGGACAAGCCCTCTAATCTATACCGCCAGAGCCCTGCTGTAATATTTTCTCTGACAAGCAATGCAACACCTCCCCCTCTTGTCCCTCCGATTCTATCACACTTGAAGCAACGAAATCCAGGAATATTTAGTTGCCAATCACACCCCTCCTGCAACCATGTTTCACTAATAGCTACCACGTCACATTTCCAGGTATCAATCCATGCTTTGAGCTCATCCACCTTTCTTATAATGCTCCTAGCATTAAAATAAATGCATTTAAGAAATTTTCCACCTCTTATTCTCTGTTTATCACTAACGGTGCAAACAACTTTACTATTTTCTTTTTCTTCCTTCTCCCCTACATCTGTTCCTACGCTCTGGTTCCCCTCCCCCCTTGTATCTAGTTTAAATGCACTGCGGCCTCCCTAGCAAACCTACCTGCAAGAATATTTGTCCCCCTCCAGTTCAGATGTAAACCGTTCTGCCGGAACAGGTCCCACCTTCCCTGGAAAACTGCCCAATTATCTATAATTCTGAAGCCTTCCCTCCTGCATCATGTCTTCAGCCACATGCTGATCTGAGCTATCTTACTATTTCTAAATCCGCCTGCACGTGGCACTGGTAGCAATCCTGAGATTGCTATCCTGGAGGTTCTGTCCTTTAACTTGGCGCCTAACTCCCTAAACTCACCTTTCAGGACCACCTCACTCTTCCTACCCACATCATTGGTCCCTACATGGACCACAACATCCGGGATTCTTGATCTCTTCCACAGAATCTCATATCTGTCCCCCTAACTATCAAATCCCCTATCACTACTGCTCTCCTCTTTTCCCTCCTTCCCTTCTGAGCTGAGGGTCCCGTCTCGGTGCCAGAGACACATCCACTGCAACTTGTCCCCGGTAGGTTGTCCCCATCAACGGTATCCAAAATGATATACTTATTATTGGTGGGAACGGCCACAGGGGTGCTCTGCTCATTCTGTCTATTCCCCTTTCCTCTCCTGACAGTCACCCAGCTACCTGCCTCCTGACTCTTAGGGGTGACTATCTCCCTGTAACTTCAGTTTATTTCTGTCTCTGCCTCACGAATGATCGGAAGTTCATCCATTTCCAGCTCCAGTTTCCTAACTCGGTTTGTCAGGAGCTGCAGCTGGATGCACATTTTACAGGTGTAGTCATCAGGGACAATTGTCCTCGCCCTGACTTCCCACATACTGCAAACGGAGCACTCAACTGCCCTAACTGTTGCCTCTATTACCTATTCCTAAGGTAATTAGATTAATTAAAGGAACTTACCCTGCCTTACCTCACTTGGAGTGAAGCTCTTCCTCAGCCTGTGCTCGCTGAAGCCTCTCGAGCCAAAGCCTTCCTACTCTGTCTCCCACTACTCCGTCGCCCGCTCTGTTAATCATCTCGCTTTTAAACTCTCCCGCTGCCTCACAGTCCGACTTTCACGCGCTTGCGCAGTCATGCCCCGTTCAACTGCCGAAGAAATGGCAATTATCTAAGCAATTCCGCATCCTACCTGTTTCCTCAACACTACCTGCCCTTCCACCAATTTTCGTATCATCTGCAAACTTGGCAACAAAGCCATCTATTCCATCATCTAAATCATTCATACACAACGTTTTTAAAAAAATGGTCCCAACTCCGACTCCTGCGGAACACCACTAGTAAGGATCCCTTTATTCCCACTCGCTGCCTCCTACCAATCAGCCAGTGCTCTAACCATGTTAGTAACTTTCCTGTAATACCATGGGCTCTTAACTTGGTAAGCAGACTCATGTGTGGCACCCTGTCAAAGGCCTTCTGAAAGTCCAAATATACAATATCCACTGCATCCCCTTTATCTATCCTACTTGAAATCTTCTCAAAGAACGCCAACAGGTTCATCAGGCAGGATTTTCCCTGAAGGAAACCATACTAACTTTGTACTAGCTTGTCCTGTGTCGCGGAGTACTCTATCATCTCATCCTTAATAATTGACTCTTAACATCTTCCCATCCACTGAGGTCAGGCTAACTGGTCTGTAGTTTCCTTTCTGCTGCCTTCCTCCTTTTTTAAAGAGTGGAGTTTAAGAGTGCATTTTAAGAGCTTGAAAGACAAAAGGTGTGTGGACAATATGGCATAGCTGGCCAAGTACTAAAGATCTGTGCAGCCAACTGGCTGGAATACTTGCAGACATATGTTTCACTTCTGCAGTTTGTGGTTCCCATCTGTTGTACGAGAAGAGCGTAATGACCTGCCTCAATGATCACCATGTGCTTAAATCAACTTTAATGAGGTGCTTCGAGAACTTGGTTTTGGCACAAATCAACTCCTGTCTCAAATAACGTGGATCCGGTTCAGTTTGCCTACCACAAGTGGTAAACACAAGTGTACATCAAGGCTGCGAGTTTAGCCTTCTGCTGTACCCCCTATAAACACACCTGAGTGGCTAACGCAGCTGCAATTCCATATACAAATTTGACAAAGTTGCCGCTGTTGTTGGACAAATCGTAGGTGGTATTTAGGATAAAGGAGTGAGATAGGACACCTGGTTGAATGATGATGCAACAACAACCTCACACCCAACATCAGTGAAACTAAAGAGCTGACTTGACTATCAAATAACTATCTGCAAATGCTGGAAATCTAAAATAAAAGCCAGCAGCACTTATTTCACCTAGTCTAATCACAGGACAAATTACAATGACCAATTAACCTACTAACCAGTACTACTTTGGATTGTGGAATGAAACCCTTGCGGTCATGGGGAGAATGTACAAACTCCTTATAGAGAGCACTGGAATTGAACTTTGAACTCTGCCCCCAAGCTGTAATAGTGTTGCGCTAACTGCTACACTACTGTGGCGCCCCAATGGTACACTTTCATCTATGGAAAGAAAAACAGAGATAGTATTTTGGGTCAAAGATGATTCATCAACAAGAATACTTACTTTTCAATTAATGGATGTCGTAACAGCCTTTAAAATTTTCTGCATTTCAAGAGTAATTCATTGTGTAAAAAAGACGTAGTAATATTATGTTTTCAACAATCACTTGATAGTGGCCATATAGAAAAAGTGGTGGCTGGTTGTGCCGAGCAACCATTAAATCATTTCTAAGGTTTTGGTCAACTGCTTAAAATGTCCTTATTTGTTTCACATCAAATTTTGTTCAATAATTCTTATGAGAAATGACATGGGGAATTTTTGCCATAATATGTAAATGGCATTTGTGGTTGATGACCAGATAATTCCACACCATGGTAAACTCCCATCTCTTTGGAAAGAGTCTCATGTGATTTTTTTTATCTGAGTGAAAGCTCAAGTATAGCAGTCTCTGTACTACTGGACTCGCATGCTATATTTTGTGTTTGAATCTCTGGATTGGAGCTCAAGCCCATAACTTCCTGATTCAGAAGTGTTATTTATTACATGACATCTTAATCTTGCATAACATAATATTAAGATATTTTTTTAAGAAATTGTACTATACCAGGAAAAGCTTTCATTCTAGTTGTATTAAACTTTTTAAAATTTTGAATAATATGAAAAGTTAGTGGAGCTTGAAATTTCAAAGAATTATAATTATGCCGACTTGCAATCTGTAAGATTGTTGCTTCCAAGTTGCCAATCTGACATCTTGTGTCTTTGTGTTGATTTCCAATTTTACCCCCAGAGTACATTTGACAATCCAGAATGGTTTTACCGGCATGTAGATATGCATGGACAGTGCACAGATAAAGAAATTCTTCCAAACAAAGGTGAAGCTATTTCATGCTGCTGGAAAGGTAATCTAAAGATGCAAATGGATAAAGCAGTAATGAGACTGGCATTTTAATTCTACTGTTCATGTGAACCCTATTATTGTTCATTTTATGGCCACTCTCCAGCCTTTTTCAATCTGAAACACTGAGCTTGCTTTTACATCTTGATAGGCTGCCCTGTTCCTGTTGCCAAGTGTAAAGTTGACCTAATTGCCAGTATTTCTCCGTTGAGAACCAAACAAACTGCAACAGTGATCGTGAACTGGTGCTTTCAGCTGCATTTGCTCTGATGTCAAGGTCAAACCTACCGTACTCAGCTCATTCAGCCTGCAACTTGCCTTTTTCTGTGTAGCCATGAGCATGAGTATTAAAAGTTAAACAAATGGAGTTGTAATTTAAATGATTTTGTTAACATTAATATTATTGTAGGGAAGGTACTTCCCAGTATATAGACTTGATTAACACCTATGAAAGAAAAACAGCTGATTGTTCCAATTTATTGGATTAGTATTATGGTTCCTACATTATAATTGTGACTACATTTTGTATAAAGAATTGATTTGAATGCTGTAGTTATGTGAAGACCCTTTATTAATTTAGGTATTTTTGCTGTATTCCATTTTTTTAAAATATAGTCCTCTTCCACAACATGAATACAGCAATTTTGTTTTCACTGCATTGAAGTTACCTTTTAACTGTACTGCAGCTAATGTCCATGGAAAAGAGTTTCATTTATTTGTTTATAGATGGAGATGCTGCTGGATAGGTTAATATTTATTACCTAAATTCCTTTAATATGAATGGGCCGCTTAACATTTCAGATGACAGCAAACATATCGTTGTTAGTCTGGAGTCGTTGAAGTACAATTAACCTGGTGTGATTTTCTGAAAATTAGCTTTTAAAGAGGCACGTGTTTGGATTTTTTTTATCAGCTGAGGCACGGAGTGTAAGAGCTGGGGTTATGCTCGAATTGTATACAGCACTAGTTATGTCACAACTTGAATGCTATGTGCAATTCTGGTCAACAATTTATAGGAAAGGTGTAATTGAACTAGAAGGGGCATAGAGAAGATCTGTGAGGATGTTGCCAGGGCTAGAAAAAATAGCTATGGGGAAAGATTGGATAAGCTGGGACTGTTTTCCTTGAAACACTGGAATAGAGAAGGATTAGTAGGGAGATGAGGACAAATCCCTGCCTAAAACTGTGATAGAGACAGAAACTCTCAATATATTTTTAAAAGTACTGAACGTATAATTGCAGTACTATGCTAAGTGGCACTTTTAGTCACAAGTGTACATCTTGTTAATGCAAATATCTAATCAATCATTTGTCAGCAACTCAGTGCATAAAAGCATGTAGACAAGGTCAAAAGATTCAGTTGTTATCAGGCCAAATATCAGAATGGGGGAAGACAACAGGAATTCTGCAGATGCTGGAAATTCAAGCAACACACATAAAAGTTGCTGGTGAACGCAGCAGGCCAGGCAGCATCTCTAGGAAGAGGTGCAGTCGACGTTTCAGGCCGAGACCCTTCGAGAAGAAGTGTGTTTTAAGTGACTTTGACCATGAAATGGTTGATATACCAGATGGGGTGGTTTGAGTAGATCATAAGACATAGAGCAGAGTTATACTAATTAGCCCATTGATTCTTCTCCACCATTCCATCAGGGCTGATTTATTATCCTACTCAACCCCATTCTCCTGCCTTCTTCCCATAATCTTCGACGCACAGACTAATCAAGAACCTGTCAACCTCCACTTTAAATATACCCAATGACTTGGCCTCCAAAGCTGTCTGCAGCAATGAATTCCTCACATTCAACACCCAATGGCTAAAGATTTTCCTCCTCATCTCTGTTCTAAATGGATGTCTCTCTATTCTGAGGCTATACCCTCTGGTCCTGGACTACCTTGTTATAGGAAATTTTGTCTCCACATCCACACTAAGCCTTTCAGTACTCGTTAAGTTTCAGAGATTCCGCCCCCCCCCACCTCCATTCTTCTAACCTCCAGCAAGGGCAGGCACGAAAATATTAAATGTTCCTCCTGCGTTAACCCCTTCATTCCCAGAATCATTCTCGTGAACCTCCTCTGGAGTCTCTCCAATGCCAGCACACCCTTTCTTAGATAAAGGACCCAAAACTGCTCACAATACTCCAAATACCTCAGCATTACATCTTTGCTTTTTTATTCTAATACTCTCGGAATGAATGCTAACAGTGCTTTTGCCTTCCTTACCACCGACTCTACGTGAAAGTTAAACTTCAGGCATTCTGTATGAGGGTGCCTAAGTCCCTTTACACCTCTGATTTCTAAATTTTCTCCCTGTTTAGAAAATAGTCTACTTCTTTATTCCTTCTACCAAAATGCATGACCGTACACTCTCCTACACTATATTCCATTTGGCACTTCTTTGCTCATTCTCCCAATCTGTCTACATCCTTCTGAGGAGTCTCTGCTTACTCAACATTACCCCCTCCACCTATCTTCATATCATCTGCAAACCTGGCCATAAAGCCGTAATCCAAATGATAGATGTATAACGTCAAAAGAAGTGGTCACAACACTAACCCCAGTGGAACACCATTAGTCATCAGCAGCCAACTAGCAAAGACCCCCTTTATTCCCACTCTTGCCTTGTAATACCATGGGTTCTTATCTTGTTAAGCAGCCGAATGCGCAGCACCTTGTCAAAGGCTTTAAAATCCAGATAGACAACATCCACTGACTTTCCTTTGTCTACCTTGGCTGTTATTTTCTCAAAGAATTCTAACAGATTGGTCGGGCAAGATTTCCCCTCAAGGAAACCATGCTGACTTTGACCTGTTTTATCGTGTGCCTCCAAGTATCCCAAAACCTCATCCTAATAATAAACTCTAATACCTTCCCAAACACTAAAGTCAAGCTAACTGGCCTATGATTTCCTTCCTTCTGCTTCACTCCCTTAAAGAATGGAGTGTCATTTGCAATTTTCCAGTCTTCTGGAACCATTTTAGAATAGTTACTCTCGAAAGATCATTGCTTATGCCTCTACAATCTCTTCAACTACCTCTTTCAGAACCCTGGCATGTGGTCCATCTGGTCCAAGTGACTTAACTGCCTTTCAAATTCAGAATCGGAATCAGATTTAATATCACCAACATATGTCATGAAATTTCACCTTCTGAAGCTAGGTAGATGCTGGGGAGGCTAGTGCCCATGATGGAGCTGGCTGAGTTTACAACTTTCTGCAGCTTTTTCTGATCCTGTGTAGTGGCCCCTCCATACCAGACGGTGATGTAACCAGTTAGAATGCTCTCCGTGGTACATCTGTAGAAATTTGCGAGTGTCTTTGACGTACCAATTTTCTTCAAACTCCAAATGAACTACAGCTACTGTCATGCCTCAATATGTTGGGCCCTGGATAGATCCTCAAAGATGTTGACACCCAGGAACTTGAAATTGCTCACCCTTTCCACTGCTGATCCCTCGATGAGGACAGGTGTTTGCTCCACCGACTTCCCCTTCCTGAGGTCCACAATCAGTTCCTTGGTCTTACTGATGTTGAGTGCAAGGTTGTTGCTGCGAAACCACTCAACCAGCTGATCTGTCTCGCTCCCGTACGCCACCTCATCACCATCTGAAATTCTGCCAACAATTGCTGTGTCATCAGCAAATTTATAGATGGTGTTTGAGCTATGCCTAGCCACACAATCATGAGTCTACACGAGCGAGTAGAGCAGTGGGCTAAGCATGCATCCTCCACATGTGCCAGTGGTGATTGTGAGTGAGGAGGAGATATTTCTGATCTGCACAGACTGATGTGCTGATGAGAAAGTTAAGGACTGATTTGCAGAGGAAGGTATAGATGCCCAGATTTCGGAGCTTTTCAAATTCATATGGGCATATGTTTGTGTTTAACACTGAGCTGTAGTCAATAAACAGCAGCCTGACATAGATGTTACTCTTTTCCAGGTGATCTAAGGCTGAGTAGAGAACCAGTGAGGTTGCATATGCTGCAGTCCTATTGTGGTTATAGGCAAATTGCAGCATATTCAGATCATAGTTTAGGCAGGAATTGATTCTAGCCATTTCAACCTCTCAAAGTGCTTGAGGCAGTTCACTCTGCAGTTCTTGGGCTATCTCTTGGGCATGATTATTGCCCTTTTGAAGCAAATGGGAACCTGTCTATGTCGCAGTGAGAGATTGAAGATGTTCATGAACACTCTCACCAGTTGGTTGGCACAGGGTTTCAGATCCCTACCAGGTACACCATCAGGGTCTGACATTGTCCTCTGAGACAGAGATCATAGAGTCACTGGATGCTGCAGGGATTCACATAGATATAGTTTTATTCTCCCTTTCAAGGTGTGCATAAAAGGCGTTGGGCTCATCTGGGAGCGAAGCATCACTGCCATTCATGATGTTTTGCTTTGTAGGAAGCAATGTTTGCACACCCTGCCAGAGCTGACATGCATCCAATTTTGTCTCTAGCATCAATCGGACTTTCCAAACACCTTCTTCCTGGTAATAGCAACTACGTTCACTTCTGCCCCTGACACTTGAATTTCTGACATACTGTTCATGTTTTCCATGGTGAAGACTGATGCAAAATTCTTGTCAAGTTCTTCTGCCTCATTTGTTCCCCTTTACTACCTCTCCAGTGCCATTTTCCAGTTATCTCATATCTACACTCACCTCTCT
Source organism: Mobula hypostoma (assembly GCF_963921235.1). Lineage (NCBI taxonomy): Eukaryota > Metazoa > Chordata > Chondrichthyes > Myliobatiformes > Myliobatidae > Mobula > Mobula hypostoma. The sequence continues at coordinate 24,587,307 of NC_086102.1, forward strand.
TTTACTCTTTATATAATCTGAAAAAATGCTTTTGGTATTCTCTTTATATTATTGGTTAGCTTGCCTTCGTGTTTCATCTTTTCTCTCCTTATGACTTTTAGTTGCCTTGTGTTGGTTTTTAAAAGCTTCCCAATCCTCTAACTTTCTATTAATTTTGGCTATATTATATGCTCCCTCTTTTGCTTTGATGCTGTCTTTGACTTTCCTTGTCACTCACAGTTGCATCATCCTCCCTTTAGAGTACTACTTCATCTTTGGGGTGTATGTATCCTGCACCTTCCAAGTTGCTCCCAGAAACTCCAGCCATTGCTGTTCTGCTGTTATCCCTGCTAGTGCTCCCTTCCAATCAACTTTGGTCAGCTCCTCTCTCATGCCTCTGTAATTCCCTTTACTCCACTGTTATACTGACACATCTGACATTAGCTTCTCCATCTCAAACTGCAGGGTGATTTCCATCATATTATGATCACTGTCTATTAAGGGTTCCCTTACCTTAATAGTCAGCTGAAGGTCATGCAGCTGCAGCTCCAGTTTCTTAACATGATCTGTAAGTGATCTCAATAGACTTCATGCAGATATAGTCATCAAGGAGACTAGATCTCCTAGAGTTCCCACATCTCACACTAAGAACCATTCTCAAATTAGCTAGGTACTAATAGACAAAGAAAGAGGGGGGGTAATCTTCCTAGAAACTTACTTAGAGCATCCTCCTGTTCTCACCAAAGACTGTTGATCCAAAGCCTGACCATGCCTACAATGGCTGCTCTGCTTATACCTCGCTTCTTTTTATTGGCCTTTGCTGAGTTCATAGCTCCTAATAATATTAGGATTGAAGCCCACCAAAAGGTCCCAAGCTCTTTTTAGACCTTGCGCCACCTCACCAAACAAGTGACTGCTCATGAGTATCTCAAACAGCTGATCCACTGGGATTTTCATGCAGAACAGTCTCTAGAGTTTACAAAGAATGGTGCAAACAACAAAGTGCATCCAGTGACTGACAGTTCTGTGGGTGGAAATGCTTTGTTAATGAGAGAGGACAGTGGAGTATGGCCGTATTGGTTCAAGCTGACAGGAATGCAACAGTAATTCAAATAACCATGCACTGCAACAGCAGAAGAGCATCTCTGAATGTAGAACATGTTGAACCTTGAAGTAGATGGCTACAGCAGCAGAGAAGACTACAAACATACACTTTGTGCCCACTTTATTTGATATAGGGGATACTTAATAAAGTGCTCAACTCTTGTTGCTGAAAGATGGGATTCAGCAGGTAGAGCTTTTAGAATTGGCAATGACGAGGTAAGTAGGCTGGCCTTTTGTGTCATAAGCCAGCGGTCCCCAACCACCGGGACACAAACCCTGTGCTACTGGGCTGTGAGGGAACGATATGAGTCAGCTGCACTTTTCCTCATTCCCCACCACACACCGTTGAACTTGACCATAGTGAGAAAGTTGGCAACGCTAACTGTAAAAGACATGTTGAGGTGAGTTTAACCCTACTTGAACACCCCCACAACCCTCCCCCCCCCCCCGGTCAACCGGTTCGCAGTGCAATAAAGGTTGGGGACCCCTGTCAGAAGCAACACACACAAAATGCTGGAGGAACTCAGTAAGCCAGGCAGCATCTATGGAAAAGGGTACTCTTTTCCATAAATGCTGCCTGGCCTGCTGAGTTCCCATAGCATTTTGTGTGTGTTGATTGGATTTCCAGCATCTGCAGATTTTCTCTGTTTTGTGTCAAAAATTTTCTTTGAGTATGTGAACACTTAAAAGAATGTATTTGTTCAATTATGAACGAACTATGCAGTATATTCTATTTTATGAATGTTCCAGGTTGTGGTGCTACATTCAAAATCAAGTTTAAACTTCGGGAGCATTTGCGGAGTCACACACAAGAGAAGGTTGCCTCGTGCCCCAACTGTGGAGGGATGTTTTCCAACAATACCAAGTTTTATGATCATGTTCGCAGGCAGACCTCGAATGAGCGTATGTAAAATTTTAGTAACATTTCTGATTGCTGTGCAATGACAAACATGCCTTCCAGAGAACAATATGTGAATACAGAGTTGAGATTAGAAACACAATGGCTTTTTCAATATAATAAAAACATACTCTAACTCCATTAATTTTACACAATAAGATTGCACAGGGTGTCAAATTTACTCACCTTTAATCAAGCTTACTCTTTCCTTGCTAAATGGGTTGGGTATAGATTGGTTTTCACAGACCTTGTCTTGATTATACATCTTGTGTCAGGCATTCTCTTCAGGAAAATTGAATGAGTGAGTACGCTGTTCCAGGTATTTTACTGTTTCCCAATGGTGAAGAAACTGAATACCATAAATTGACATAACTATCCATATATGTAAATCCTAATGTTTGTTGAATGTCTTAATAGGATTAGTTTTGTATTATTAAGTATAGATGGTGTTCTAAAAACTTTGTATACTAATTGGGATTACATAGGAACGTAGAAGCAAGAGTAGGTCATCTTTGAAGTCTGCTGCATGATTCGATGTAATAGTGGATGATCTGCTTCAAGCCTCATCTCTGATGGTGAGCATGGGATGCTGTTATAAAAGTGATCTTGTCTTTTGTCATAACAACCAAATATTCAGCATAGCAACATACATCAAAGTTGCTGGTGAACGCAGCAGGCCAAGCAGCATCTGTAGGAAGAGGTGCAGTCGAAGTTTCAGGCCGAGACCCTTCGTCAGGACTAACTGAAGGAAGAGTGAGTAAGGGATTTGAAAGTTGGAGGGGGAGGGGGAGATGCAAAATGATAGGAGAAGACAGGAGGGGGAGGGATAGAGCCGAGAGCTGGACAGGTGATAGGCAAAAGGGGATACGAGAGGATCATGGGACAGGAGGTCCGGGAAGAAAGACAAGAGGGGGGGTGACCCAGAGGATGGGCAAGAGGTATATTCAGAGGGACAGAGGGAGAAAAAGGAGAATGAGAGAAAGAATGTGTGCATAAAGATGAGTAATAGATGGGGTACGAGGGGGAGGTGGGGCCTTAGCGGAAGTTAGAGAAGTCGATGTTCATGCCATCAGGTTGGAGGCTACCCAGGCGGAACATAAGGTGTTGTTCCTCCAACCTGAGTGTGGCTTCATCTTTACAGTAGAGGAGGCCGTGGATAGACATGTCAGAATGGGAATGGGATGTGGAATTAAAATGTGTGGCCACTGGGAGATCTTGCTTTCTCTGGCGGACAGAGCATAGATGTTCAGCAAAGCGGTCTCCCAGTCTGCGTCGGGTCTCGCCAATATATAAAAGGCCACATCGGGAGCACCGGACGCAGTATATCACCCCAGTCGACTCACAGGTGAAGTGATGCCTCACCTGGAAGGACTGTTTGGGGCCCTGAATGGTGGTAAGGGAGGAAGTATAAGGGCATGTGTAGCACTTGTTCCGCTTACACGAATAAGTGCCAGGAGGAAGATCAGTGGGGAGGGATGGGGGGGACGAATGGACAAGGGAGTTGTGTAGGGAGCAATCCCTGCGGAATGCAGAGAGACGGGGGGAGGGAAAGATGTGCTTAGTGGTGGGATCCCGTTGGAGGTGGCGGAAGTTACGGAGAATAATATGTTGGACCTGGAGGCTGGTGGGGTGGTAGGTGAGGACCAGGGGAACCCTATTCCTAGTGGGGTGGTGGGAGGATGGAGTGAGAGCAGATGTACGTGAAATGGGGGAGATGCGTTTAAGAGCAGAGTCGATAGTGGAGGAAGGGAAGCCCCTTTCTTTAAAAAAGGAAGACATCTCCCTCATCCTAGAATGAAAAGCCTCATCCTGAGAGCAGATGCGGCGGAGACGGAGGAATTGCGAGAAGGGGATGGCGTTTTTGCAAGAGACAGGGTGAGAAGAGGAATAGTCCAGATAGCTGTGAGAGTCAGTAGGCTTATAGTAGACATCAGTGGATAAGCTGTCTCCAGAGACAGAGACAGAAAGATCTAGAAAGGGGAGGGAGGTGTCGGAAATGGACCAGGTAAACTTGAGGGCAGGGTGAAAGTTGGAGGCAAAGTTAATAAAGTCAACGAGTTCTGCATGCGTGCAGGAAGCAGCGCCAATGCAGTCGTCGATGTAGCGAAGGAAAAGTGGGGGACAGATACCAGAATAGGCACGGAACATAGATTGTTCCACAAAGCCAACAAAAAGGCAGGCATAGCTAGGACCCATACGGGTGCCCATAGCTACACCGTTAGTTTGGAGGAAATGGGAGGAGCCAAAGGAGAAATTATTAAGAGTAAGGACTAATTCCGCTAGACGGAGCAGAGTGGTGGTAGAGGGGAACTGATTAGGTCTGGAATCCAAAAAGAAGCGTAGAGCTTTGAGACCTTCCTGAGGGGGGATGGAAGTATATAAGGACTGGACATCCATGGTGAAAATAAAGCGTGGGGGCCAGGGAACTTAAAATCATCGAAAAGTTTAAGAGCGTGAGAAGTGTCACGAACATAGGTTGGAAGGGATTGAACAAGGGGTGATAAAACAGTGTCGAGGTATGCAGAAATGAGTTCGGTGGGGCAGGAGCAAGCTGAGACAATAGGTCGGCCAGGACAGGCAGGTTTGTGGATCTTGGGTAGGAGGTAGAAATGGGAAGTGCAGGGTGTGGGAACTATAAGGTTGGTAGCAGTGGGTGGGAGATCCCCTGAGCGGATAAAGTCGGTGATGGTGTGGGAGACAATGGCCTGGTGCTCCTTAGTGGGGTCACGATCGAGGGGTAAATAAGAGGAGGTATCCACGAGTTGTCGCTGTGCCTCGGCAAGGTAGAGGTCAGTACGCCAGACTACAACAGCACCCCTCTTATCCGCGGGTTTAATAATAAGGTTAGGATTAGTGCGGAGGGAGTGGAGAGCAGAGCGTTCCGAAGGAGTGAGGTTGGAATGGGGACAAGGTGCGGTGAAGTCGAGACGGTTGATGTCCCGTCGGCAGTTAGCAATAAAGAGATCCAGAGCAGGCAGAAGACCAGAGCGGGGTGTCCATGAAGAAGAGGAGGGTTGAAGACGGGAGAAGGGGTCATCGGTGGGGGTGGAAGAGTCCTTGCCGAAGAAGTAGGCTCGGAGACGGAGACGGCGGAAGAAAAGTTCCGCATCGTGGCGAACACGGAACTCGCTGAGGTGTGGGCGAAGGGGGACAAACGTGAGGCCCTTACTGAGAACAGAGCATTCTGCCTCCGACAGTTGAAGGTCGGAGGGGATGGTAAAGACCCGGCACGGATGAGAGCTGGGATCAGAGGGGGGATGGGGGAGGCTGGGGGTGTCAATGGAGAGGGGAGGGTTGGGGTGAGAGGAAGATGGAGCCTCTGAGGGCCCAGGAGTTGACGGTGGGATCTGAGGAAGACGGGGCTGCGGAGTGGTGGTGGGGGAAGGGGAGACGGGAGTCACAATAGCAGCACATAAAGACCCAGCCTGGAGTTCAAGGCTGGAGTCGCAGTTGGTGGTTGCGCAATCGCTGTAAAGGTGCCCATGGTCGTTAGTAACAGCATAGCAGTTAGTGCGACACTATTCCTGGGGCATCGGAGTTTGGAATTCAATTCTGGCATCGTCTAGGAAAGTTTGTATGTTCTTCCAGTATGCACGTGCGTTTCCTCCAGATGTTCTGGTTTCTTCCCACAGTCCAAAGACCTACTGGTTAGTAGGTTATTGGTCATTATAAATTTGGATAGGGTTAAACTGGTGGGTTGCCAGGCAATGTGGCTCAGTGGTCCGAAAAACCTGTTCTGTGCTGTATTTCTAAATAAAATAAACAAAATTTGAAACAGGTGGTAGTTATATCACATAAATATAGAATCCTCTGCCTGTTACCACAAATCTAGTTTCCTTTACCTTTCTTAAAGGCACACAGCACACTATTTCCTTTGCACTTTGCAGTTCTATATAGAATTCATAACACTGAAGTGGGATAATAGGCCCACTACTCCATGCCAATGTTTGTGTTCCATATATTCCTTCTTGTCCCATTTGACCTCATTTTTTCTATCAGTGTAACTTTCTATTTCCTTATGTGCTTAAATATCAGTTTCTGCCATTTACATCTTCTGGTTCACATGGTAACAAGTTCCAAATTCTATTCATTACTAGACAACAGGGTGACCTATTGGGGCACCCTTTAAGAAAGGGGTAGTGCAGTCTGATGTGACCAGAATGAACATTAAATTTTCCTGAATGCTGTTGGTATCGCTTTGCTTTGGAAACTGAAGTAGAAACCTCAGTTTATTGAAGAAGAACGACGCGTAGCAAAGCAAATATAGCTCCTCCTCGTTTAACGAAGTACGCTGTTGATGGCATCATTTCTGGCTTATCTGCCATGCTTGTGCCTCTCGTTGTCATTCTGGAGATGTGCAGCCCTTTCATCCCCTGTCTCTTCTTCTTGCATCTTTCTTTGCCCTGACTCTTTGATTCTGGAGTCGTGCGGCCCTGGCCTCATCCGATTCTTGTTCTCTCCCTTCCCTTTGCACATGGCATAATTAAGCTGACCATTTTTTTTTACCCTAATGCTGGATAGAAGATACGAAGCACTAACATCAAAGGATGCTGATTATTCTTGATGACATGGTTGGCGCTCTCCTAAATGGACGTGATATAGTCACCGCTATCCTTTGACTGCAGTGAAGGGTTTTATGGGTGTCTTGAAGTACGTCATTACAATAAGATTTAATTATCTCTTATTGATGGGTGGCAGTTAGACCTGTCCCAATACTGCTCATGCTGATGGTGATTAGCAGAATGTGACCCCTTGAAATAGAGCTGCCCTGCCCTTTTGTTCCGGTAGGTGTCGCTGCTGAGGCTGGCCGTGCGCACGCGTTGGGCTGTTGCGTCCCGATTTCCATGATGGCCAATCGGGTCTCCAGTGAAAGCGGCTGATTTTAAAAAGCCGGTCATGAGCAGTGAGGAAAACAGACCTTCCAGATCAGAGGAGGTGTGGCAGGTGGAGGAGTAAATGCGGGGATTGGCTGAGAAGGAGCGGCTGATTTAAAAAGCCAGTCGTGAGCATTGAGGAAAACAGACCTTCCAGGTCAGAGGAGGCGCGGCAGGTGAAGCTAATTCCTCAATTTATCAGTCAATATAAACAAGGTTTGCTCTAGGGGATCGGCCTGTTGGGGAGCGGCCTTGTTGAGGGAAGTGCCTTGTGAGAAAAATGCGAGTCTTTGGCTCGAGAGTCTTCGGCGAGGAGGCTGAGAGAGGAGACTACGCCACAGTTGAAGAGGGTGAGAAGTGGTGAAAAGGTGACCACTAGGCTGATTCAGTGTGCTGCATGCATGATGTGGGAGGTCAGGGACACCGTTAGTGCCTCTGGCTCCTACACCTGCGGAAAATGTGTCCAGATTCAGCTTCTGAAGGACCGTGTTGCAGCACTGGAGAGGCAACTGGATGACCTTAGGTTCATCCGGGAAAATGGGAGTTTTCTGGACAGGACCTACAGTGAGGTCGTTACACCGAGGATACCAAAAGAGAGAAGGGGGGGGCGACGATGAGCAAGGAAAGGATGCTTGAACTACAGGAGACCCCAGGGGATGTGCCTCTCGTAAACAGGTTCACCCTCTTGGAAGCTGTCGGGACAGAAGATGATGCCGGCCTGAGAGGCGGTCAGGTCTGAGAGTCAACAATTGGCGCTAAAGCAAAGCCGAGGAGACAGACGTCAGGCAGAGCCGTGGTAGTAGGGGAATCCATAGTGCGAGGTACAGAAAGGGGTTTCTGTGGCAACAGGCGAGATTTAAGGATGGTGTGTTGCCTCCCTGGTGCCGGGATCCAGGACGTCATGGACAGATTGCAGGGAATCCTCAAGAGTGAAGGTGAACATCCAGAAGTGGTGTGCATGTCGGCACAAATGACGTGGGGAAGAAGAGGAAAGACATTCTACAGCGTGACTTCAGAGAACTCAGAAGAAGGCTGAAAAGCAGGACTTCCAGGGTGGTTATCTCCGGATTGCTTCCAGTTCCTCCCAGTTCCTCATGCTGGAGTGGGCAAGAACAGGGAGATGATGGATCTGAATGTGTGGCTGAGGAACTGGTGCAGGAAGCAAGAATTTACATTCTTGGATCATTGGGGTATGTTTCGGGGTAAGGATGAATTGTACAAAAGAGACGGGTTGCACCTTAATAAGCGGGGCACCAGCATTCTGGCAGGCAGGTTTGCCTCTGCAACAGGGGGTGTTTAAACTAAGTAGTGGGGGGGAGGGGACGAACTGGAAATATAAGGATGGAGATAAAGGGAAAATCAACAGAGCAGAAAGCTCAAGAAGGGATTGTACAGTATGGCCAAGTGAAATAGGAATTGATATGGGAGGTGAGGGAAGTAATGAATTGAAAGTATTATATATGAATGCACGGAGTATAAGAAATAAAGTAGATGAGCTTGAGACACAGTTGGAAATTGGTAAGTATGATGTTGTGGGAATAACAGAGACATGGCTTCAAGTGGACAGGGCCTGGGAAATGAATATTCAAGGTATATGTCCTATCGAAAGGACAGACTGATGGGCAGAGGGGGTGGGGTGGCTCTGTTGGTGAGGAATGATATTCAGTCCCTTGCGAGGGGGGCCATAGAATCAGGAGACGTAGAGTCAGTATGGGTAGAACTGAGAAATTCTAAGGGTAGAAAGACCCTAATGGGAGTTATCTACAGGCCCCCAAACAGTAGTCTGGATGTAGGGTGTAAGTTGAATCAAGAGTTAAAATTGGCATGTCACAAAGGTAATGCTACAGTTGTTATGGGGGATTTCAACATGCAGGTAGACTGGAGGAATCAGGTTGGTACTGGACCCCAAGAAAGGGAGTTTGTGGAGTCCCTCCGAGATGGATTCTTAGAACAGCTTGTACTGCAGCCTACCAGAGAGAACGCAATTCTAGATTTAGTTTTGTGCAATGAACCGGATTTGATCAGGGACCTCGAGGTAAAGGAGCCATTAGGAGATAGTGACCATATAACATGATAAGTTTTAATCTACAATTTAAGAGGGAGAAGGGAAACTCGGAAGTATCCGCATTACAGTTGAACAAAGGGAACTATGGTGCTATGAGGGAGGAGCTGGCCAAAGTTCAATGGAACAATACCCTAGCAGGAATGACAGTGGAACAGCAATGGCAAGAGTTTCTAGGAATAATGCGGAAGGTGCAGGATCAGTTTGTTCCAAAGAGGAAGAAAGATCCTAAGGGGAGTAAGGGGAGGCTGTGGCCGACAAGGGAAGTAATGGACAGTATAAAAATAAAAGAGAAGAAGTATAACATAGCAAAGATGAGTGGGAAGCTGGGCGATTGGGAAACTTTTAAAGAGCAAAAGAAGGTAACTAAAAAGGCAATACCCGGAGAAAAAATGAGGTACAAAGGTAAACTAGCCAAGAATATAAAGGAGGATAGCAAAAGCTTCTTTAGGTATGTGAAAAGGAAAAAAATAGTTAAGACCAAAATTGGGCCCTTGAAGACAGAAATGGGTGAATTTATTATGGGGAACAAGGAAATGGCAGACGAGTTGAGCAGGTACTTTGGATCTGTCTTCATTAGGGAAGACACAAACAATTTCCCAGATATAATAGTGGCCAAAGGACCTAGGGTAATGGATGAACTGAAGGAAATTTATATTAGGCAGGAAATGATGTTGGATAGACTGTTGGGTCTGAAGGCTGATAAGTCCCTGAGATCTGATGGTCTGCATCCCAGGGTACTTAAGGAGGTGGCTTTAGAAATCGTGGACGCATTTTCCAATGTTCTATAGATTCAGGATCAGTTCCTGTGGATTGGAGGGTGGCTAATGTTGTCCCTCTCTTCAAGAAGGGAGGAAGAGAGAAAACAGGGAATTATAGACCGGTTAGCCCGACATCGGTGGTGGGAAAGATGTTGGAGTCAATTATAAAAGATAAAATTACGACACATCTAGATAGCAGTAACAGGATTGGTCCGAGTCAGCATGGATTTACGAAGGGGAAATCGTGCTTGACTAATCTTCTGGAATTTTTTGAGGATGTAACTATGAAAATGGACAAGGGAGAGCCAGTGGATGTAGTGTACCTGGACTTTCAGAAAGCCTTTGATAAAGTCCCATGTAGGAGATTAGTGGGCAAAATTAGGGCACATGGTATTGGGGGCAGAGTACTGACATGGATTGAAAACTGGCTGGCTGACAGAAAACAAAGAGTAGGGATTAACAGGTCCCTTTCGGAATGGCAGGCGGTGACCAGTGGGGTACCGCAGGGTTCAGTGCTGGGACCACAGCTGTTTACAATATATATTAATGATTTAGATGAGGGAAAAGGGGAAGTACGACGAGATCTAGCTGTTCTTGTACATCAGTCACTGAAAGCAAGCATGCAAGTACAGCAGCCAGTGAAGAAAGCTAATGGCATGCTGGTCTTCATAACAAGGGGAATTGAGTATAAGAGCAAAGAGGTCCTTCTGCAGCTGTACAGGGCACTGGTGAGACCTGCAGTTTTGGTCTCCAAATTTGAGGAAGGACATTCTTGCTATTGAGGGAGTGCAGCGTAGGTTCACAAGGTTAATTCCCGGGATGGCGGGACTGTCATATGTCGAAAGATTGGAGCGACTGGGCTTGTATACTCTGGAATTTAGAAGGCTGAGAGGGGATCTTACTGAAACATATAAGGTTATTAAGGGATTGGACACGCTGGAGGCAGGAAGCATGTTCCTGCTGATGGGTGAGTCCAGAACCAGAGGCCACAGTTTAAGAATAAGGGGTAGACCATTTAGAATGGAGTTGAGGAAAAACTTTTTCACCTAGAGAGTGGTGGATATATGGAATGCTCTGCCCCTGAAGGCTGTGGAGGCCAAGTCTCTGGATGCTTTCAAGAAAGAGATGGCTAGAGCTCTTAAAGATAGCGGAATCAAAGGTTATGGGGATAAGGCAGGAACTGGATACTGATTGTGGATGAACAGCCATGATCACAGTGAATGGCGGTGCTGGCTCGAGGGGCCGAATGGCCTACTCCTGCACCTATTGTCTATTGTCTGTTGATTTTTGGCGAATGAGCAATTTTATATGAATATATAACCCTGAACTTTGCCTGCATTCTGTAAGTTAGCGCATTTTAATTCGACTGAGCCGAAAAAAAGTGCCCCTGTACAGTTTGCGCTAATTGGAGGTCACGAACAGACAGAGCATGAGAGTTTTAGTAGTCTATAGATAAGGGCATAAAAATACGAATTTATTTCAGTTTTTTGGTATTCCACCTAGTTCTGTTCCACAGATGGAGATATTTCCTGATATTAAAAACTGTAGGCCTCCTGTGATGGAGTGGCTAATTTTATCACAGGTGGAGCAGATAGCAAAGTCACAATGTTGAAAGGATTAGCTTTGAACTCCATTCAGATTTTCAGAATGTACTTAATTATTTCTGCTTGATTTTAGAGAAGACGTTTTCCTGTCAACACTGTGACAAGCAGTTTGCAAATGAAAGACTGCTACGGGACCATGTGCGGAATCATGGTAAGTTGTATTACTGAGAAGGCAATGTGGGTTAATGCTATTGTGTACTCCCACGGGACAGTTGATGTTCATTTCATATGATGTGAATGAGTTGGTGTAATTTAAAGGTGATTTGGCACACTGCATAGTTCTATAGAATTATCCACATTGACTCCTTTAGTAAGCCTTTACTAAGGAGCAAGAAACAAGTTTGCTGGAGGAACTTAGCCAGCTGGGCATCATCTGTGGAGGGAGAAAGGAATTGTCAAAGCTTGGGGTCAACACCCTGTATCAGGACTGAGAGTGGAGAGGAAAAATAGCCAGTAAAGAGGAGGTGATGAGATGTGTTGGTGGGCAATAGGTGGATCAAGGAGGGGTGAGAGATGATGGGCATAAGGAACCAATTGATGCAGTTGATAATGCATCAGGGGTGATTGATAAGTTTGTGGCCTAAGGTAGAAGAGATGAGTTACTAACTTCAAACCTTCTGCATAATCACTCAAAGAGTTGAACTGCATGTGCATGTGATGAGAGCTGTATAACTCATCTGCTTCTACCTTAGGCCACAAACTTATCAATCACCCCTGCTGTGGACACTTTCTGGAGGTCCAAGATCCGTATGCTCCACGACCGCTGGACTGTGTGTAAATGTTGGAGGGGACTATGTTGAAAAATAAATGAGCTAGGTTTTCTAAAATTGACTCCTCCTACCTTAGGCCATGAACTTATCAATCACCCCTCATAGTTATTGCCAAAGCATTCAAGGCTGCCAATATGAAAAAGATTTTCAGTTATATTTCTCTTTTTTTTTTACCCTTTTGCGGCAAAGTACAAAAGCAATGTGATATTGACAAGATCATCTGTTTAGTGAAGTTGTTTGAGGAAATAGCATTACTCTTCAGATTCAGATTTATTTATCACATGTACAGTGAAATGGACAGTTTCCATTAATAACAAGCAAACCCAAGGTTGTGCTGGGGGCAGCGTGCAAGTGTTGCCACACATTCCAGCGCAAACATAGCAAACCCACAATGCTCAGCAGAACACAACAGGCAACAAAACAACAACAGGAAAACAAGCCCCTCGCATGCACACACTCTTGCACTCTCTTCAAACAGAAAAGTGGTGCCTTGTGCACCTGATAAGACATTCAAGACTTTGGATTATCTTGTTCTAAATAAAGTGCAGAACTCCCCTGTTACTGCATTAAATGCTTTTTAAGGTGTAATGAATTCTTGTTACAAGATCTGATCTCATTACTTTTGATTGCATTGTGCAGTGAAGAAACTGGCCAAAATTTGCTACGTCTCCATTGTTCTGAATGCTTCAGAAGTAGATAATCTGCAAACTTTACACTATTATTTGCAACTAGCACTG